>NC_142083.1:20462500-21087500 GCF_054644295.1 Miniopterus natalensis | reverse complement strand
ATGATGAATGTTGCTGTGGCAACATCACAGGATTCCAAATGATGTCTTCTAATTCATTGAAATAGTCAAATAAGCCATGCAGTGAGCAATGCTTCGGCTCAGTGAGAGCTCCAGTCACTGGCTGTGATAAATCTGTTTCCATTACTCCCCCTGCCACCGCAAAACATCCCAATAAAAACTTCAAAATAGACTGAATAGTTGTAATGTGTACAAAAGAACTGTATCTCCCACAGGGAAAACACGCCTGTCCATATTACAGATTGCTAATTCTAACCACGGAAATTATCCTTCATTAAGCTATTTCAAAACTAAACTCCAGCGAAACTGTTCCAATTCTCTTTAGTTAACTATCAATATAGCAAACGTAAAAGTCATCCAAGTGGTTAACCTTTAGCTAATTGTTTCCATTACAAAATGAGCACTTTCATTAGAAGGCTTATATTTTAAGCAAAACTAATACAGTTTGACCATATCTGAAGGTTTAAAAAGTCAAATGGAGCTCCCCAACAAGGGAGGTGTCATTTTTACAGGCATTTGACCACAATTTAACAATGGTTCAATCCTCAAAATGCCTCTAGCCATCAGAGTGAAAAGGAATAACAAAGCAGGAACATCTCTAAAAGCCTTCTTGTGCGCAGGTGCAGCTGTGTTGCACACCAAACAAAATGAAATATTGAGGCCTCTGATGCAGGTTCCTCACCCGTCAGTCCCTGCCTGCCCCTTCTGTCTAAACCAAATCCTGATCCTGTTCAGTGTTTTGTGACTGTGCACCTCTGGGAACGCTGTACTTGGCAGCCCCGGAGGGTGGATGGCAGTCTAAACCAACGGCTGTCCATCTCTCTCTCATCAGCTTCACCTGGACAGTAAGCCCACAGTGTGCTGGGCCCACCTCCAGAAGTTCTGACCCAGTAGGACTGCGATGGGGCCTAAGAATGTGCCTTGCTAACAGGTGCCCAGGTGATACGAATGCTACTACCTCTGGGACTCCAAGGTGGGAACCAAGCCAACCATCTGTCCCCCAGCGAGTGATTTGCTTAGCTGGGGGCCTAGGATGCCATTCTGAGCACTAAGGTGAGAAGGAAAATCAGCTGAGGCCTTTGGAAAGACTGTTCATGATTAATAATAATAATAACTGAGACAGACTAGCAATTTCCTCCCTAGAATTGGGTGCTGATCGAATGGGGAGACAGCCTACCTCTGTACTTGTTATTGCACATGGTTTATAGCTTTAAGCCAATGTTGGTTCAGTTTCCTGTTACTGAGAATCTAAACCCCCTTAACAGAACCATCAAAAATTGGAGCATTTTATTTGTTATTATGGGCTTTAGATAAAGAAAATAAAATTTTTAAATGTTATTGATAAAGAATTATTTATTATGTGCCTCACATATTGTGTTCTGAGTTCTATTGCCTTAGATATTGAAATAATCAGTCTCCTGGTATGAAAACGGATCAGATTCCAAGCATTACTTTTAATGTATCTGAGCATTGGAGGAGAGACTGGGACCAAAAGAAATATTAAAATGTAAAAAATTAAACTTAGAAATATGTTTCAAAATATTAGTACACCAGACATTTCAAACAAATGCACTATTGTTAAAATGAATTAGCTGATTAAAATTAAGGGGTTGAATTGTTGGCTTGTAAAAGGGTTTTTGTTATTTCACTTTTTCAGGTAATTGTCCGTTTTATTCAGATTTGGGCGAGTCAGAGGCCTTGGACAGTCTTGTTTGCAGAACATTTAGCACCTCTCTCCCTGCCCTCTCTTCCCAAGAACCTGATCCTGCCAAAGGGACATGAGAATTCATCTTTTAGAAAAAAATAGATCTCTTCTCTGGGTTTCAAGCCCAGGATGGGGCTGCCGTCCAACTTCAGAATGCTAAGGGCTGTGAACTGACAATGGGATATCTAAGTTTGTACACTACAGTGAGGACAACCTTCTGGGGACTCCAACTCCTGACAGAGAAACTTGTGGTGTCATGGGTCAGGTCTGTGGACCAAAGGACATCTTGGCCACCCCCCCTGGTCGTCTTTCCTTGTCAAGGAGCTTCTTTCCAGGAGCAACAACAAACACCACACCTTTCACTAGGGTGAAAATGGGTTTATCTTTCTCTTCCCTGCAATGGATGAGGTGCACCTACAGCCCAGCCTGGACTCCTATCCTTTTGTTGTTTCATTTTGAGCCTACTATGACCAAGCCTACATTGGCGATCTCAAGGCCCAGATATTTGTAAAGTCCATTGAGAGATCAGTTTATTACTTTAATTCTGCCAGAAGTATCAAACCCCACCTATGGGAAAGATACTACAACGCTGATTATGAATCCTCTATTTTAGGAAAGACCATGGAAACTTCACCCTGAGTTCTGTCCCAGGTAGTTCGTTACAGTAATGCTACTAGAACCTCATTACCAAGCAGCTCGAGAGTTTCCCAGGAGGCCTCAACATACTAATTACTGTCCATCTCTTCAAGAAAAGGAGCTTAGTCATCTTGTCTAATGTTGTTAAAATGACAGCAAATACACCTGTCTAGAGGCATAGGGATGGAGGAGCTGATCTTCTGTGATGCATTCAAATCAAATTACATTCTTTTAAGAAAACAACTTATTCTGAAGTTTTCTCTAAGACAAAGCTCTCTTTTGATCTGTGTATATCATTGCCTCTTTATTTTGTATTGCAGTATATTTTCATAGAATTTTCTTTGCCTGACACAGAAGTACTGTATATAGTGTAAACTACAATGGAATTAGAAAAAATGAATAGTCATTAGAAACATGAGATCAGTGGTTTTCAAACTGATGCTCTACAGAAGAGCTAAGGCATTCCCCAAAGAATCAAGTATTTTCTCCAAGCAATGATTATTTGAACTGCCTAAAACCTACTCAGTGAGCCATATTTATATATTAGAATTATGAATAATATTTCATTGATTTTTTAAAAAATCGGTGCCTTTTAAAAAAGAGAAAACACAGTCACAACACCAAAGCACTAGACTATTAGTCTATTTGAACACGAAACTTCTTTTTAAAGAGAGAAATTTTCCTTTTAACTCCTTACTTCTCTGGACTCCAGAGACAAAGTTTTTCAGAACATGTCCTGTTTCCAGGTTTTATATTCTCGCCCCTTCCCCCAGTGACTTAGGAAAGTCTGAATCAGTTAGTCTTCTCTAAGAAAGCAAAATCCATGAAAAGTATGTTTTTAAACTTAATTTTTTAAAAGAAAATGTACTTTTTTTATTTCAGAAGCAATGCTCATAGAAAATTAGAAAAAAGTCAGAAATAGAGAAGGAAATTCTTTATATTACAATATCCAAAAGCAAAGACATACAAGCACTGCTTCATATTTTTATAAATTCCCTTAAAGTTGCCTCTTGTTTTAATCTCTACACTTTTCAAAACTTACAAACTATCATTTATTCTCTGGCAATGATTTCTCACTGTCTAGAAATTTCCTCTTACCGTGCCTGCCTATTAGACTTTGATATTCTTCAACTTTCTCTATAAAAGGCAGCTACTCCTTTGTCTTGGAGTGCACTTTCAGTTTCCCTGAATAAAGTTTGCAAATGGCTCACCTCAATGAAGCTTCCCCTCCTTCCACACCTCAGACTGGGAATTTTTGTTGACAGAAGGTAGAGTATGGTCATAACTCACAGGAGGACACTTAAAGCTCAGTAAGCTAATTGTCAAATAACAGGAGGAATCATCCATATGGTTTTGAGTAAGGAAGGGTTAATGACCCAGGAGTTTCATTAAGGAGTGAACTATAATGCCAAAAATATGGAAGAAAGCTGTACAGATGGTCACCATGATATGTCACTGGAAACAATACATGTCATTGCAGACACACTCAGTAACTCAGTGTGTCTGACAATGAGGATGCTGCTGGACAGATTTCTCCAGTACCACACTATCATCCAGCCAGGAGGTGGAGTCCACAAAAGAGAAAATGGTATGATGTGGAGAGGTATGCATTTTGCTGATCTATCTGCTTGGAATTACTCAATGCCACCACATGAAAACACCTGGAATTCTTGTTTCTTGATTGAACTTATGGATCCTTGATATATAGTTATCAGCTATTTCTGTTGCCTAACATCCCGACCTTCTATAGAAAAGAGTAGATGAAGCAGTCTAGTCCTCATTTGCTCCATTCATCAAATTAGCCAAGCCTATATCTGTCTGATGATGTGTAATATGTGTGTGTGTTGTGTGTATAGTGCTCTGAATTCGGCTTCTTGGCAATAAAACAGTACTTTTATTGACTGGAATACTGACCTACATGTGCTGCCTCTTTAAACCTTCCACTTTGTCTTAATAGAATAGCACAAAAAAACACCAAGGATTTGCCTGAATAAGCTATTGCTGTATACTTTATATAACATGTACAGACAGCCGTCAAGAAGTCAGTTAGAACTGAACCACACAATTTCAGTTAAAACTAGCCCCTATAAATCTGTCACCATAAGTTCTTTGACTGTTAACTACTTACCAATAATTTGACCTTATTTTTTTCACTTTGAAAACATTTACTATAATTAGAGAAGGCCCTATCCACCCCAGTCACTTGTGAACGAGACTCATTAGATTGTGATGTTTACCCATGGCTACCACTGTAGGAGATCATACATGTAGAAGAATTTTTGTTTGTTTGTTTTGTTCTGTTTTATTCCCCAGGGATGGGGGGTAATTTAGTGTTAGTTTTTAACTAAGTTAAACATAGTTTTACCTTATGATACAGAAATTACTCTCCTAGGTATTTACTTAAATGACTTGAAAACTTATGTTTGAGCAAAAACTGCAACATAAATGTTTATAGCAGTTTTGTTCATAATCATCAAAAACTGGAATAAAACAAGATGTCTTTTTATAGGTGAGTGGATAAATTCTGGTACATCCATGTAATGAAGTACAATTCAGTACAATGGAATATTATTCAGTAATAAAAAGAAATGATCTATGAAATCATGAAAAGACACAAATGAATCTTAAATGCATATTGTTAAGTGAAATAATTCAGTCTGAAAAATGTATGCACTACTGTATGATTCCAAATATATGACATTATGCAAAAGGCAAAGTTATACAGATGGAAAAGATCAGTGTTTCCAGAGATTTGAGGGCATGGTGGCAGGGTAAAATGGGTGAAGCATGGGAGACTTTTTAAGGTGGTAAAACCAGTCTGTATAATCCTATAATGATGTATCCATGCTCTATGCATTCGTCCAAACCCATAGACCTTAGCAGCACAAAGAGCGAACCTTAATTACACGCAAATTTTTAAAACATCACTTAGGAGGTTGGGGATCCCAGGAAGAAATTCAGGATGTGACAAAACAATCTAACTGTATGACAAATGCATAAAATAATCTTACTCCATAGAGTAGGTACAAAAGTTTCTGACCTAAGTAACAGAAAAGAGTGGGGTCTATAAAACTAAAGACAAAGGAACCCGCACATAAACACTACTCTAGTTGATAAAGTTTGTTTCCCATGGGTGGGATACAGATTTAAGTTATGTACTGCTATACATGTATACTGGAATTGAAAAATTGAATAAATGGATGGCATACAGTAGGAGCCATATTTCTAACTGTTGGAGTGACAGATTATAGATAAACAAGGGTATACATAGCAATGGGCTAGAATGACCCAGATTGTAATGAATTAGAGTCAGAGACATTAGTGTAAACTCACATTTAGCTTAATATGAATACAGATTGTTAGACAAAGAAGTATTTCTAGAGATGTATATATACATAACTTAGTATGCACACATATATTTCCTTGTTCTGTTCAGCTGAAAGGGCCTAAAAGCAATGACACCCTAGCAATAATTAGCACACCTAATGGTCACATCTTGGTTTCTAATTCCATTCTCCAATGAAGGAACCAGAGCTCTTTAGAAAAATGGATGATTCTCGTATGAAGTAGAAATATACATGATGAACCTGAAGCATCTCATAGTAAATAGGACAGTGATCAAATTAACAAAAACAAAAAACCCACACACATGGGAGCATAGGAGCCAAAATAAAGGCTCCCAATGGACAGAGCTTGAACAATTGGAGCAAAACAATAAATAAAAATAGTACTAATTTATAACCCTCAAAATAAAGTAAATATGAGTCCACACTGATGGAAATAAATGACAAAATAAATAAACAAAATGGAGAGAATAGGCAAATCTCCCATGTAGAAAATTTTTTAATAATTTATCGAGACATTCCACCCTCAAGGAAGTAGGACATAACTCCCCACTCCTTCGGTGTGGCCTTCACATGCTGACTTCCTTCCAAAGAGTATATTATGGAAATGGGAGGAAAAGTAATTTTACAGAGGAGAAACCAAAAAAAAAACAACACTACCTCAGATGATTAAAGTAAACATTATGAGTGATAAACGATGTTGAGAGCACATACTCCTGATAGGATGTGATGAAAGTGACAGTTCACCTCTGCCATCTTCTCAAAAAAATACATAACCTCAATCTGATCATAAATAAAATATCAGATAAATCCCAATAATGAAACACTCTACAAAATGCCTGGCCAGTATTTCTCAAAACTGTCAAGGTCATCAAGATCAAGCAAAGTGTGAGAAACTGTCACAGCCAAGAGAACCTGGAGTCATGAAAACTAAAGATAATCTATCTTGGGTGGACTTCTGGAATGAAAAATGGATATTAGGGTAAAAATGAAGGAAATATGAATAGAATTGGACTTTAAGTTGATAATCATGTATCAATTTTGATTCATTAATTGTAAAAAATATACCATTGTAATATTCAATGTTAATAATAGGAGGAGAAAATAGGAGATCCAGAGAGCAGAAAACTGAGTGGAAGCTACACTGACACTCTCCCAGGACCAATCTGGATTTACAACTAAAACATAGAAAAACCATCCTGAAAACCAACTGAAGATGAGCTGGGGAGCACCCTCATAACCAAGGAGGAAAAATGGAGACCACACAGAGACTAGTAGAAAATGTGAACCCAAGAGGGCTGGCTGGGCTCCCACAGGCAGCTGCTGAAGGTCTGCAGGAAGATATCAGCTGTGGGGGGTTCCCACTGAGGACTCTGGGGCCTAACCCCCAGGCTGGGCATCCCAGGCCAGAGCACCAGAACTGAGAAAGGTGCCCACATAACATCCGGCTGTGAAAAGCAGCCGGGTTTCTGTCTGCCAGGGAGAGACAGCTGAAACTGCAGGCACCCTCTTAAAGAACCAACACACAAAGTTTCACATACAGCCACTCACCTTGCGCTCCGGTGGAGGGGGAGTGGTGTAGACTGGAGCTGTGTGGGGAGAGTCTGCTTTGCGGGCTCTGGAGAGTGAAATCAGGGGACACTTGTCTGGATTCCTGTGCCAAGTCATTACCCCAGACAGTGAATTTTCAGGTTTTGCCTGAGGGGGGAAGCAATTGCCCCATCCTGATGGAAAGCCTCTTGCTCCACCCAGAGGAGATTCTACAGCCTGAGGCTTGTTAAGAGACTGATAACAAACAACTGCCCCACCCTGTGGAGCTTCTAAAGCCTGAGGCTCTTTAAGAGAATCAGATTAATCAATCTGCAGGCAGAGGTAGAACCCTGGGTGCTTTGAGTCTTTGCTTGATCCGCTTCAGGACACGGGCTTTAGAAAAGAAGACTTTGGTGTGCATCTTAGTCCTGTCCAAACGCACCTAGCCACAGCAGTGGAGACCTCAAGCCTAGGGCTGTTGATAGCGCCAAATAGGGTACTCAGGGCCAGTCACAAACTGTGTCTGACATTGGCCTATACCAGAGACCCTCCAAAAAGGCAGAGTTCTAGCAGATCTATACTTAAAAACAAACCCAAAACAGTAGCCAAAATGGGAAGACCAAAAACCAAACCCCAAATGAAAGAACAAGAGAAGTCTCCACAAAAAGAGCCAAATGAAATGGAGATAAGCAATCTCTCAGATATAGAGTTCAGAAAACTGATTGTAAGGATGCTCAACAGCATGAAAAAAAGATATGGAAACTATGAAAAGTGACCAGTCAGAAATAAAGAACAACACAGCAGAAATAAAGAATACATTGGAAGCAATACATAGCAGATTAGAGGAAGCTGAGGATTGGATCAGTGAATTAGAAGATAGTATAGAAAAAAAATCACTCAAACAGAGACCCCAAAACAAAAAAACAATTAAAAAACAGGAGGACAGTCTAAGGGAGCTGTGGGACAGCATGAAATGTAACAATATTCGTATTATAGAAGTGCAAGAGGAGGTCAAAAGTAAGCGGAGGTCAGAGAACCTGTTTGATGAAATAATGGCAGAAAACTTCCCTAACGTGGTCAAGGAAAAAGTCACACAGGTTCAGGAGGCACAGGGAGTCCCAAGCAAGAAGAATCCAAAGAGGTCCATGCCCAGACACATCATAATTAAAATGCCAAGAATCAAAGAGAGAATCATAAAGGAAGCTAGAGAAAAGCAATCTGTTACCTACAAAGAAGCCCCCATAAGGCTGTCATCTGACTTCTCATCAGAAACTCTACAGGCCAGAAGGGAATGGCACGAAGTATTCAAGGTAATGCAAAACAAGGATCTGAAACCAAGACTACTCTATCCAGCAAGATTATCAATCAAGCTGGATGGTGAAATAAAGAGCTTCCCAGACACACAAAAAGGCTAAAAGACCTTATCACTACAAAATCAGCATTACAGGAAATGTTAAAGGGATTGCTATAATTAGAAGCAGAAATAAAAAGAATGAGAAACATAGGCATAAAGAAACAAAATGGTAGTAATGGTAGTAGATAAGTATCTTTCAATAACAACCTTAAGTGTAAATGGATTAAATGCCCCAACAAAAAGATATAGAGTGGCTAAATGGATAAGAAAGCATGACCCAAATATATGCTGTCTACAAGAGACCCACCTCAGAACAAAAGACTCACACAGGATGAGAGTGAAGGGATGGGAAGAAAATTCCATGCAAAAAAAACTGGGGTAGCAATACTCATATCGGACAAAATAGACTTCAAAATGAAGACCATAATGAGAGACAAGAAAGGTCACCACATAATACTAAAGGGATCAATCCAACAAGAGAATATAACCCTGATAAACATATATGCATCCAATATAGGAGCACCTAAATTTATAAAATAATTTCTAGAGGACTTTAAGGGAGAGATTGATAGCAATACAGTCATACCAGGGGACTTTAACACCCCACTGACTTCACTGGATAGGTCTTCCAGACAAAAAATCAACAAGGAAACAGTGAACCTCAATGACACAGTAGATCAGATGGATTTAATTGACATTTACAGAACATTCTACCCCAAAGCTGCAGAATATACATTCTTCTCAAGTGCACATGGGACATTCTGAAAGATAGACCATATGTCAGGGCACAAAACAAGTCTCTACAAGTTCAAGAAGACTAAAATCATATCAAGCATCTTCTCAGACCACAGTGGCATGAAATAAGAAATCAACTACAATAAAAACAATAAAAAACATTTAAACACATGGAGGCTGAAAAGCATGTTTTTAAACAATGAATGGGTTACCAAAGAGATCAAGAAAGAAATCAAAAACTTCCTGGAAACAAATGAAAATGAACACACAACAACTCAGATCTATGGGACACAATGAAAGCAGTCCTGAGAAGGAAGTTCATAGCACTACAAGCCTACCTGAAAAAATAAGAAAAACTTCTAACAGACTCTCTAACCCTCTAATTCCTACAACTTAAAAACTTAGAAAGACAACAACAAGAAAAGCCCAGAGTAAGTAGAAAAAAAGAAATAATAAAGATCAGAACAGAAATAAATGACATAAAGACTGAAAAAACAATACAAAAGATCAATGAAACCAAGAGATGGTTCTTTGAAAAGATAAACAAAATTGATGAGCCCAGCTGGGCATTGATCAGCAGTTGAGCCTCGACCTGGGATCCAGGCGATCAGGGTTCGATTTCCGGTCAGGGCACATGCCCGGGTTGCGGGCTCGATCAATGACTCACTCATCATTGACATTTCTATCTCTCTCTCTCTTCCTCTCCTTTCCGCTCTCTGAGATCAATAAAGATATAAAAAAAAAAAAAAAAAAAAAAAAAGAACCTTTAGTCAGACTCATCAATAAACAAAGAGAGAGGGCCCAAATTAACAAAATCAGAAATGACTGGTGAAGTACCAACTGACTCAACAGAAATACAAAGGATTGTAAGAAAATACTATGAACAACTATAACAACTATATGCCACCAAGCTGTACAACCTGGATGAAATAGATAAATTCCCTGAAAAATACAGCCTTCCAAAACTCAATCAGGAAGTCAGAAAGCCTAAATAGGCCAATAACTGAAGTTGAAGCAGTAATCAAAGACCTCACGGGACGCAAAAGCCTTGGCCTGGATGGCTTCACAGGGCAGTTTTACCAAACATTCAAAGAATTAACACCTATCCTCCTCAAACTATTTCAAAAAATCCAAGAGGAAGGAGCACTTCCAAACTCTTTTTACAAGGCCAGCATTAGCCTAATTCCAAAAGCAAATAAAGACACAACAAAGAAAGGTAATTACAGGCCAATATCCCTGATGAACATAGATGCTAAAATCCTCAACAAAATATTAGCAAATCAGATCCAGCAATATATTAAAAAGATCATACACCATGACCAAGTGGGATTTATTCCAGGGATGCAAGGCTGGTACAATATTCGCAAATCAATAAACGTGATACATCACTTAAACAAGTTGAAAGACAAAAATCACATGATTATATAAATAGATGCAGAAAAAGCATTGGATAAAATCCAACACCCATTTTTGATAAAAACCCTCAGCAAAGTGGGAATAGAGGGATCATACCTCAACATAATAAAGGCCATATATGACAAACCCACAGCCAACATCATACTCAATGGGGAAAAACTAACACCATTTCCCCTAAGAACAGGAACAAGAGAGGGGTGTCCACTTTCACCACTCTTATTCAGCATAGTACTGGAAGTCCTAGCCACAGTGATCAGACAAAAAGAAAGCATAAAAGGCATCCAAATTGGAAAGGAGGAAAAAAAACTGTCATTATTTGCAGATGACATGATATTGTACACAGAGAATCCTAAAGATGCCACCAAAAAACTACTAGATTTAATAAATGAATTCAGCAAGGTAACAGGATACAAAATTAACACCCAGAAATCAGTGGCATTTTTATACATCAATAATGAACTCTCAGAAAGAGAAACTAAAAAAACAATCCCATTTACCATTGCAACTAAAAAAATAGGATCCCTAGGAATAAACTTAACTAAAGATGTAAAAGACCTGTAGGAAAACTACAGGACACTGAAGAAAAAAAAAGAGGAAGATAAAAACAAATGCAAAGTTATACCATGATCATGGATTGGAAGAATTAACATCATTAAAATATCCATAATACCCAAAGCAATCTATAAATTCAACGAAATCCCTGTTAAAATACCAATAGCATATTTCCCAGATGTAGAACAAACACTTCAAAATTTTATTTGGAACCAAAAAACATCCCAAATAGCCACGGCAATCTTGAGAAAGAAGAACAAAGTTGGAGGGATCACAATACCAGATATCAGGTTATAGGATTCTCTACGTACAAAGCCACTGTAATCAAAACAGCCTAATACTGGCACAAGAACAGACATATAGATCAGTGGAACAGAACAGAGAACCCAGAAATTGACCCATGCCATTATGGTTAATTAATATTTGACAAAGGATGCAAGAACATACAATGGAGTAAAGACAGTCACTTCAATAAATAGCGTTGGGAAAATTGGACGGGTACATGCAAAAAATGAAATGACCACCATCTTACACCATACAGAAAATTAAATTCAAAATGGATAAAAGACTTAAATGATAGACATGAAACCATAAAAACCCTAGAGAAAACATAGGCAGCAAAATCTCAGACATCTTTCGTAGCAATATGTTCCCTGATACATGTCCTAAGGCAAGAGAAACTAAGCAGAAAATAAACAAATGGGACTGCATCAAAATAAAAAGCTTCTACACAGCAAAAGAAACAATCAACAAAACAAAAAGGGAGCCCACTGTATGGGAGAACATATTTGCCAATGACCCATCAGATAAAGGGTTAATATCTAAAATATATAAGGAACTCATACAACTTAACAAAAGGAAGACAAACAATCCATTTAAAAAATGGGCAAAGGACCTAAACAGACAATTCTCCAAAGAGGACATATAAATGGCTAAGAGACCTATGAAAAAATGCTCAAAGTCACTAATCATCAGAGAGATGCAAATTAAAACCACAATGAGGTATCACTTCACACCTGTCAGAATGGCTCCATCAACAAATCAATGAACTACAAGTGCTCACGAGGGTGTGGGAAAAAAGGCACCCTAGTACACTGCTGGTGGGAATGCAGACTGGTGCAGCCACTATGGAAAGCAGTATAGAGTTTCCTGAAAAGATTAAAAATTTACCTGCCATTTGACCCAGTGATCCCAGTTCTAGGAATACATCCTAAGGAACCCAAAACACTAATCACAAAGAACTTATGCACCTCTATGTTCATAGTAGAGCAATTTACAATAGCTAAGATCTGGAAATTGCCCAAGTGCCCACCACTAGATGAGTGGGTAAAAAAGCTGTGGGACATTCACACCATGGAGTACTATGCAGCTGCAAAGAGGAAGGATCTTTTATCCTTTGGCACAGCATGGAGGGAACTAGAAAGTATTATGATAAGTGAAATGAGCAGTCAGAGAAAGACAAATACCTCAGGATGTTACTTATATGTGGAATATAATAAACAAAATAAACTGATGAACAAAATGGATCCAGAGACATAGAAGCATGGAAGGGACTGAGGGATCTCGGAGGGAAGGTGGGGAAGGGGGAGTGGGTGGGGAGAGATTAATCAAAGAATTTATATGTTTATAAGCATAACTTATGGACACAGACATTGGTATGGGGAAAGCCTGGGGGTGGGATGGATGCTGGCTGGAGGGGATCAATGGGGATAAAAGGGGACATCTGTAATATTTTCAACAATAAAGATAAAGGAACTTTAAAAAAAGAGAGAAAATGCTTCACTATTTCTCTAATTTTGGACTTTGGGTCTGGAGGCAAAACAATGAGTCAGACATGAGACCTCGTGCTAGGAAATTAAGTGTAGTTGAAGAGGTGAAATGGCTAGTAATTATACAACGAAGTAAAAAAAAATATGGTGTCTTTACTGAGACTATAATGATATAGACTTTTAAATAAATGGAAACACAATCAGCATTATACTTTATACGTGTTTATAGATACATAGTAGTTATGTCAAAACAGTACTTCAAAATACTATTTTAAAATACTTTCTGAATGTTGTTTCTTTTTAAAAACATATGTAAGTCAGATAACCTTAAGGATTTTTATGTTGATTTTGTTCAATCCTATTAGGCTTAGAATACTTTGGATACAAAGTCCAATTCAGAATATATGCTTTAAATTGTGTAAAAATGAAATGAAATTCTCTGATTTATATTCCACAATATTGGAACTTTAAAAACAGGTAGGTGCTAAGTTCACACTTAGTCACTGTCCATGATCCTGTTAGCAATCTTTACCAACTCTATCCGTCCATTTGGGCTCAGATCATTGCAGGTAAGTCAAAAGAGTTACAAATGGTAGACGTGAAAATTTCTGAGTGACCTAAAAGAGAGTTTGACGCTCTAATGATGGGTGGATGGAAATACTATTTGAGGCAGGGGCTGTAATTTAGGATATAATTAGGATAACTCTTTTCTCCAATTTTATTTCTCATTTCATTAGACCTCCTGAAGAATATGATCCCTTTTATTTTCTTCTTAAAATTATTTCCCCCTTGACTTCCAAGTCTCCTTTCTTCCCTGGCTCTCCTTCCACTCATGATGACATCAGCTAATGGTTTTCCCGAAGTTCCACACTTGACCATCTTTCCTCAGTCCACAGGCACTCTCTAGATCTCATTCACTACACAATTCAATACTATCCAAATTCAAGGACTCTAAACTCTTAACAAGATAGAGCTGTATATCCCATAAACAGAAAAACCAGAGTTTTGAGTAACCTGATAAATACAATCCAGTCTTCTCTCTTGCATTCTACAGCCACTTTCTCAACTGTGGAATAACCTTCTACATAAATAGTCCATAAAATCTGGAATGCTTCAAAGTCAACACATACAAAATCATTAAAACAAGTCTCTCTTTCTGTGTTCTCTACTTTAATATTCACCATTGCCTACATAAGAAAGAAGTGTTGGGATCATCTTTGACATTTTTGCTCTCTTTTATATTCATATCTAGTTCATCCCCATTGTTCCCATTGTGTCTCTACAACTTTCTCAAATATGCCTCCTCTCTGTTGAGTAGTCAATTCCTGACATCTTCTGTTCTATGGAATTTTTCAATAAATAATTTCTGGCCACCTAGGCACAAACATTGTCAACAAAATTAAGAACAATTCTGAAAAGGAATTCACTTTACTTTTCTAAATTTTAATATACCAGTTGTCTTAATTTAAACTGAAAGACATAATTGTAAAGCCTCTTAAAACAAATAACATGTAGGGGGGAAAAAAAAGTAATGATAATAATAGGAGAAACTGGGTGTGAGTATGTTGGAACTCTCCACAGTCTCTTGAAATTTTTCTGCGAAGACAAAACTATATTAAAATAGAAAGTTTATTTTTTAAAATATCAACATTAAAATTGATAAAAATATTTTTACTCTCCATCTTATCCTCTTTCAGTTGGTTCAAACTCAGGAGTTGTATTCACACATCCCTGCCCCCAGTGCCATCAACACCAACACTCATCTCTACAGTGGAACATACTTTCGTCTTTGATACCAATGATCGAAGGTGAAATCTCTAAGGGCTAGTTTCTGAGGTACTACCATACTAGTGATGCTTCATAAAACTCAAGATAAGTGAGCATGACCTCATGGCCAAAAACTAGTCAGAAACGTCATTAAATAATCACTCTCCACATCACTTATGACACTATTTACATTCTCAACCAGTTGGACCATTAGCTCAACCAGTTGAACCATTAAGTCATCAAACATGACTGATTAAAATGGAAGGCTCAGAAGAATAATTCAGGTCAATATAGGATATAGAAATTTGGTTTCCCTGAAACATTTCAGTTCATTTTTCATACCTGTATTTCATTTTAAGGGGCTGTACAAAAAGCTGAAATTTTAATAAACAGTTTTGATACAACACAAATATTTATGACACTGTATCTTATTTACTAGTTATCCAAGGTTTTAAAAAGAAATGCTTCAACAGATTTCTATTACCTATTTCATGTTGATGTCTGAGATTTCTTGTATTTCATTAAAGTTGATGTGCCTGTGGTACTACTTTGTGTTTATGAATGATAATACACGTACACATGCAAAAACTGTGGAAGTCACTTGATGCTGAGTTTGTGGTTGATTGTTTGAGGTTCATTATATAAAAGATATTCCTCTGCCTCACAGGGGGAAATTCTGTAAAATTCTGCTGGGTACTGTTTTAATGATAGTATTAAACGTATTCTTTCTTTACTAGAGTTCTGTTGTTATATCTGCCATGTACCTTCCTTGATTTGCTTGTCCTATTTTTTTGAAAGAAAGAAAATGTGTTAAAATCAGATTTAAATAATATATTTTAAAGTAGAAAAACTACATCATTATCTCTTGGACCTAGAGAATAACACAGTTTATTCCTTGCTTCAAAAGGCTCTCTCATTACTATGGACAGCCATGTATGTGTCAGTTAAAGTATTTGTCAAGAATCACTGATAAGGAATCATCTAAGCCAACGACTAAACACAGATTCATTTGTTACTCAGCCATGTACAGAAGGATTACAGCCTACTGGTGACTATTCAGCCATTTAATTTAGGAAACACCTGAGCATCTACTTCTGTAACATGCATCTATAGGAGAGCAAGTCAACAAACTTCTGCAAAGGGCCAGAGAGCAAAGATTTCAGACTTTGTGAGCCTTAAAGAATCTGTCACATTTACTCAACTCTATTGTTGCAGTATGAAAGCAGCTTTAGAAAATACATAAACGAGTGGGTGTGCCTGTGTTCCAATAAAACTTTATTTACGTGCAGATATCAAGTGCGTCAGGTCAGATTTGGCCTCACCATCATAAACAGGGTGAGTGGGAGAGAGGATGGAGATGGCAGAGGCTGGTCACTCGATGAGGTCTAGAATGTTCTTTGCTTCCTTGTCTGGCTGGAAAATCCCCTCTTGCTTTGCCACACCAGCTCACACATCCTTTCTTCCATGAAGTCTTTCTCAGCTGCACCATAGAGAGTTAGTTTTCTATTTTTTGCAGTGTGCTGTTATGACTGTTAATTTTCAAATCTACCATTCTGGCTAAACAAGGATCTCCTTGGGAAAGGGTGACATCCATCATCCAACTAAGCGCATACTGTACACAATGTGGCCTGTAACCTTGGAGTTGAGCAACACAGCAGCCCTCTTAGGGATGGAAAACTACCTCACTGATCTCTGTATCCTCTTACAGAGTATCACTGTTTTTTAAATACATAAAAAATAAAAAGGAAAGTGGTGAGAAAAATATATGGTACAACAGCATTCGACATGAACTCAGAAAAAAGAGAGGATACCTTCAAATGGAGAGATGCGAGAAAAGCCTATGAGAGACTGAGTATTGGCACAGGAAGTGGGGGTAGGTATGTGAAGGAGGAAACCACTTATTCCAGACTGTGTGTTTGATTGACAGCCTCTAGTCTGGCCCACAATAACCCCACCTCCTGATAGGAATGCCCTGTGTAATCCTCTCCCCTTGCTCGTTGGTGGGACATAATGACTCACTCCCAATGAATAAAATACTACAAATGTGATGACATGTTTCTTCCAAGTTTAGTTTACAAGAGTAATGTGGCTTCCATCTCATTCCCTCTCTCTTTTGATCACTCCAGGAGAATCTGGCTTTGTGAGCTGCTCTATGGAAGGGACATCATGACAAAGAACTGATGACTCCAGCCAACATCCAGCGAGGACCTGAGCCACAGGAGGGAGGTTGGAAGTGGATCCTTGCCCAGCCCAGCTTTGAGAGGGCTGACACTTTGGTTAGACTTGTGAAGAACCCTGAGCCAGAAGCACTCGGCCAAGTTGCAGGTGGATTTCTGGCTTATACAAACTGTGAGATAGTAAATGTGTGTTTTTTTAAGCTGCTTTTAAATTTTGAGCTAATTTGTTACACAGCAATAAATAACTAATATATTATGTCAGGCGTTTTAGATACATTTCCTCATTTAATCCTCACAATAAACCGATAGAATACACATTATAGTCAATTTTACTGATAAGAAAAAAGGCTTCAAGAGATTATGTAACCTATCCAAAAATTCATGGCTGCTGAGTAGCAAAAGTGGCATTCATGTCCTTACTGAAACTTCAATTTTAACATCAAGTTACAGCACAAACAGAGTTTTGCTTCAGGGGGATTCATCTAGTTTTGTGTAGGTGAGACTGAAGGTTGAAGGTACTGAAGGACAGAGACTTGAGAAGCAGCTATCAAATAATCTAAGTTATAGACAAATGAGGTCTAAACTAGGGCTGTTTAATGGGAATAAAAATATGAAGATTGTCTCAAGAGTCATGGTAGAGGTAGATCAATAGGAACTGAATGAACATAAATAGAAAAGGGACATGAGAACTAGAAGGAAGTCTGGTCAATAAAGAAATCAGAATTTAGAAGGAGTGCCTTTCAAGGGGACATGAGATAATCAAGGATGTGGCCCTGCAGGCACTGTTGACATATCAGATAGAGATGAGCATCAGGGAATTAGAAAATAGGCCTCAGGATTCAGAATTGAAGCTCAGCATCACCTGCACAGAGCTGTCACACAACTAACTTTAGAGAGCACACAACTATAGAAAATGACTGAGAAAAGGAGGAGATGGCAAGAACACTCAGAAAAGTGGAAACCAGGAAAAGGCATGGCTTTAATGAGGAGGAGTCAGTAAGGCTCAAAGATGAAGACAGGATAAGAAAGGAACTACTGAATATAGCCTCAGGAAGACGTCCATCACCAGTGAGGTCTCAGTGGAGCTGCTGAAACCAATTCCAAGGGTTGGGATTGAACGAACTGTTAGGAAGTGAAGGCAATGAGTATAGAATAACCTTGGGGAATTTGTCAGTGAAAAGAAGAGATCTCTTGAGAAGACAGAAGGGTCTAGGGGACATTTTAAAATAGGTGTATTTGAACATGTTCTAAAGCAAAGGGTAGAGAGCTAGTTAACAGAAACTGATTCAGAGAATCAAGTAAAAAGGGAAATAGAACCAAAGAATAGACACAGGAAAGTGGCCTTAAAATGACAGACAGGCACTTCTAAACTGACAGAAAGAAAACATGGGAGGACACCTGAGATAGAGAAGTTGAGAGAGACCAAATTAGAAGGTTCTAACTTTCAATAAAGTAGAAAGTGAGGTCATTTGAGGGAAAGAGAAGGATAGGGGCTAGTTTCTTGCAAAAAGCAAAAAGTTTTGAAGCCATCAGTATGGTAAAGGGAGAGTAATCTTTAAATGTTGACTACTGGTCCTGCAAGAAGACAATAAAAAATATTGTCTTCTTATAAGTTCTTCATGAGTTCTTCATGAATCTCTCAGTGTAATATTCAAGGTCTTTTTATTCTGTGTCCTTGAATGAGAACAAACAAGAATGAGGGAAGAAGGGTTATTAAACACCAAAGAAGATATTTTTAAATGCCAAAAACAGCAGCAAAATTGTGTGATTTTTTATCGGTGAATTGAGGAGAAAAAAACTAAGAGTGTATATATATACACACACACACACACACGTGTGTGTGTGTGTGTGTGTGTGTGTGTGTATGTCGGCTTCTACCTGCTCCCTCTAGGGTGCTAAGAATGGTTAAGGCCATAGAGATGACAGGTGGAGGCAGAAAGGCGACAGACAAGAACCAGAAAGTGGAGTCCTAAAGGAAGGTGTCAAAGTCCCTCATGTTGGGGGTCTCAAGAGATGCAAAAGAAACAGTTATCAAACAATCCCAAAGATCAAAAAGGCTGAATTTGTAATTGCTGTTAAGTGGACCACTTCTGCCCAACTGCTAATATAACATTTCCTCCAGGTGGTATGCGCTGTCCCGCTGCTGGTGGTGTGACTCCTGATTGTCTAATTGGGGAGAAATAACTGAGAGTGTTCTTACAGGTTTCTACCTACTCCCTTTAAGGTGCTAGCTCCCCACCTGAAAAACACCATCTCCGCAGCTGTTCCACGGATGGGGCATGGCTGGCATCAAGCCCTTTCTGCAACTAGGCAAGTAACTGTAACAAATCCTGGGGTTCTGGTCCATCTGACTCTCACACCAAGCTACATCCCCCAACTTGGCTGTCATCAATCATTTTACCCCCCATCTGCCACTTCAGAGGGAGGAAAAAGAAGGGGATTTTTTTACTGAAGTTTCTGGGAGAAACCTCCTGATGTCTGGAATGCTTCTGGTTTGTTCCAGTTATAATCTGAATCTATAAAATAATCTCACTTAAAAATCCTCAGTATTTCTTTCCATGCCTACTTTATATATGTCACGAGCTTAATCTGGGAGGCATGACTGTTGAGTTCTCTAATGAATGATCAGTCACTCCAGGCCATGCAGAATGTCTGCTCCAGAATAAGTTGGATCCAATTCTACTAGCTGAGGAAAGTTTGCCAGTGACAGAAAATTATAACTCCAGACTAGCCCTTGGGGGGGGGGGGGGAATGTGTGCAGGATTAAAATTAGTCTCATTTTTTAGATCAGAAAAGAATGTTGAAGTCTAGACCCAAGAAATTTTAATTTGGTGTGATAAATAAAGAAGAAATTTTCACAATTTATAGCCCAATTCCTTATGTATGTCCCAATTAGGCCCTTGCTCTGGACACATGAATTTATAAATATGATCATCACATTTGTAGATATGTGATCTTTGCATACCACACTGGCCATGCCCCAGTTCCATCTAAGGGAGTGACTTCTATGTGACTGTCTTTATTCCTAACCAGAAATGTATAAATTCCAATCCAATGCTTAAATTAAATTTATATTATATGTGTGAGTCTTTGGAACTCTCTTTCTGCCAGTGAAATTGTTGCCATAGTAACTAATGCACTTCAAAAGAGGGGAAAATATACACTAACATTTTCCCCTCAAAAGGTAAAATTAAACTAAATAGCAACAGATCATGGTCCTTTCATTAAACAGTCGTTCCCTTCCAAATGGTATTATAGATCTCACACAGCCCTTTGAAACAGAGAAACAATACCTTCTTCTCTCATTCTCTTGTGTTCTCACTCAAGGACAAAGAATAAAAAGACCTTGAATAGTACACTGAGAGATTCACGAAGAACTCGCTGAGCCAACTTAGGTGATGTAATAGATTGCATTGCATGTTGCATCTTAAATGGTCTTTTGTTCTATGAGATATCGAATTCAATAATAATGGGAATACTAGTAGTAATGGTAATAATTATCACCTCTTGTATTAGGGAAAGACCTGCACAGGATATTTAGACACTAAAATTATATTAAATTCTATTTAAGCACTAAATTTCAGGGACCTAAATGAAATGATGGGCCACTAAAACAAGTCTACTCAGCATATACCAGTGAACATCCATAAATTAATTCCTTTACCCTTAATTTGTTTTGCTGCTTTTTTGGTGTTTAAAAAAAGTTTTAGGTATATATTTCTTAACTGGGTTTATTAAATCATTCTTTTCTCTTTAGTTATAGTGTATCAGTGTGGTGAAAAAGGCTAAAATAAATTTCCATTTAAAAAACGTTAAAACTGCTAAAGGTTACTTAATTATCTATGATAAAATGAGGGAGCCAGGGCAAATGTTAGAATTTAGATTGTGGTGAATTAAATATGTCTTTATCTAAGAGCCTACAATAAGCAAATAAATTTATGTCTAACCCTGAGATCTAACAAAAACATGAAGCCTTTCTAAAGCTCAGTAGTAATTCTTTCATTTGATCTCCTCACTGTTAATCTAGTTTGTGCCTTCCTCTTTTTTTTTCCTTTTTTTTTTTTTTTTTTTTGCCACTTAGAACTATCTTCAATAAATATTGGAAGCATTATGCTTTATATTTTCTGTAAGCCACCAACTTTGAAATCTGTGGAATACAGCTATATATACTTCTTAGTAATCATATGGAATAAAGCTATATATACTTCTTAGTAATCATTTCTGTTGGCATCAGTAACAGGAAAATAAACAATCTGAAATAAACAGAAATAGGGCAAAATAAAATTGCATATCGAAGCCTGTGAAAATATCATCTTTCTTTTATTAACAACCCCAGAGTAAGAGTCTCAGTTCTTTGAACCAAATATTATAGGTATAACTTCAGACACTAAAGCAGTGATAAAATAACACAAAGATAAGTTAGATTTAGATACCAAACAGATGGATGATACACAGATGTTCCTAGAACAGCTGCCATATAATAACAGTTGAACAATCATTGGGAAAATTTAGGCAATTACTTTCCATTTATTGAATGAACTGTATTTAAGACTTAGATCTAATTAATATTGATATTGCATGTCTGCATGTGCCTATTAGTCAATCCAAAATGCAATGAATTGGACATTCATTTCAAAATGTCTATGGCTTACAACAATAAAGATGTTCAACCTCATGATCACTGCTGTTATTATCAGCTTATGTCCTTAACTGATCACAGCTGGCCACAGCTTTCCTGGGAATGATTCTACCCCAAATGTTCTTGATTACTATATCCAGCATTCATTTGGCATGATTGATGGTTTCCAGTGCCACGTGAAAACCATGTACCTTGGCTCCACTTAGGGGCAACCCAATCCATCAGAAATCCAGCCAAGCCCAGAAGACATTTTGGGTTTTGCCACACAGCCTGGAGAACTGACATCTGATTGAGGACCAAGGCTCCACTTTAATGAGTCTCTGTGGTCTTGAATCCATCACTGCCAGACTGACAAACATCACAACTTGGCACCCTCCATTAGAAACTGTTGGACCTGTAAGTCTGCATGGGGTAAAGAACTGCCAACCTGGAAGTTTGTAATAATGGAAACTTCCTTAGCTAAGCTGCAAAATCAGGTGATACATCTGCCTGGCCAATAAGAATCTTCAGAATTAAGGCATTAATCATTGGCTTTTCCATACTTTTAGCAAGTATAAGTAACTATTAAAATTTTGGTTTTTAGAGTTACCAGGATCTAAATACCATAGCATAAAAATCCATACATGTAAATTATTTGGGTGGAAATAGGTATCTATAGAAACTATTACAGATACACCCAGAACACAGCACAGGCCTACCCAGGACTATCTGGACCCTAAACCAAAATTGACCCTTTACAGTAGAAACAGCAGTTATGGATAGTCTAATGATAGAATGAGACCACCCACCCACATGACACATGGTCTTTCATGGAGATGGATGAACACTGGTCACCAATATCTATGTGCTTCTCGACATGCCTCAGTCCCCTTGCAGGTAGCAGGAGCTGTGTGACTATTCTGGAAAATGCAGTATGTGTAGGAATGAAGTGAGCCACTTCTGGTTTGAGGCAGGTAAGAGCAGGTGTGGATTTTCCACACCCTTGTCTCCTGCTGTAGTGATTCACATTTTGAGATGTCATGTCACAAAATAGTGATGCATCTGTGAACCTAGGTCTCTGACTACTACCAACAACTTGCATTGGATGTTGCATAGGCAAAAAAAATATTGTATGTACTGCCAACTAACACATTGAACTTAATTTGTTGCTCCAGTATAACCTAACCTTACCCTGACAGAGCCGTTAAGAGTAAAAAGTGACACTCAGGCAAACAACTGACATCAGGAACGTTCTAGAAAATGATGGTAGGTGATGTGTGACTATTAGAGAATGATGATGGGCAATCCAGGCATTGGTTATATTGAGTGGGATGCTGATAAACAGATGTAAGGCCTCAGTCATAGAATCTTCAGAAGCAGAACTTCATGGATGGGTATGTAAGACATGGTGATTGGAACAGGGAATTACAATGAGGGGATATGGCCACAGAAATAAGAGGGGTGATTGTATTCTATTGTATTGAAATAGGGATGAGCTACTGAAATAAGGCTCTGAAAGCTCCTCATGCATAAGGATAGCCTTTTACCAAAGCCTGGATGGGATAAAAACACCTATAGAGCTCTAGAAATCCCGACTCTGAACAAAGGAGCTTATTCTGAGGCAGAGTCCTGAAAATTAATTGAAAATTTTAAATAAAGGAGTTTAAACAAGATTCATATGACGATCTATTCAATGTTTATCATTAAAATGATCAAATAATAAAATGACGGTGAGTCAGACTTCTCTCATGTGGGGTTGACTCTCATAGACCATGGAAAAGAGTTTCAGGAAGCAGGAGTTGGTTCAAAGCCAGTTTTGTGCCAAGGCTAGTTCACCTATATTAGCATAAAAGAAAACTCTTAGCCTCTCCCCATTTAAAAAAGTTTTTTATAGAAATTTAATGTCTTGGTATCAATAATCAACTATATCATTTAATGACATTAGTAGAATAGTGTTACTCAGTGAAAATCAATTCATAAAATTTGTTTCCACATATTTTTGAAAATATATTTTTAAAAGCATGATTAAATTGCCTTTTGAAATGTGGCAATGTGTAAAAAAAGAATGTCTTTACCTACTGGCTTGGGCAAAGGCAAATAGAAGTTTGCATCCTTATGGAAAAATGCATGAATTTTGTTTTAGACAATTCTGAGCATGCCAAAAAAGAAAATCAGAAATAACAAAGTGAATTTAGATTTAGACTTTGTCCAGATATAAACTGATTTTGCTAAATTTGGATTTGTGAATAGAATCTAGCAAAATAGCCATTTTGGTCTTTAAAATATTAAATCTATAATTTGACAGATGTGTTTTCTTTATCAATTAGCTCTGTCATGTTATAGACAGAACCACATCTAGTTTTACAAACCACAGTTTAGATGATTTGCAAAAGAAGAAAAGGGTTGCCAGTGAGAAAGTTGCCCAGAGATCTAAGAAGAAGATGAGGTGGACATGAAAAGAAACTGAACTTCATACGGAATTAAGTCTTGTGGTCAGAGGATCAAATATTTTCTGGACATCTACTTTGGCCATTATCCTGGCCACATAACCACCAAAATGCTGACCCAAACTGATGACTGAAACAAATTTAAGAGGCTGTTACTCAGTTAGTTAAAACAATAATCAACTTGCAAAAAATCAAGTGTTTGATATATTGCTACATATAGACAAACTAGGTCTGTGTAAAAAAAAAATTTGTTTGATTTGATTAACTTAATCAGTCAACTAAGTATTCAAAATAATTTAGAGGTCTTTCTTGTAGTGTGTGTTCTTTTACTGACAGTAAGAAATAATCAAGTTACTTTATTCTTTGTGAATAGGTGCAATATTTTATACATCTGTCTTTCAAGCTTAAACATTAAACTGTCACTATAGCTGTTCAATAACCTGAGGGCAAATATATATACATGGTCATACACATCATATACACATGAAGCTTTAAAATACCATCCCACTTAAATCAATAGTGTAAAATTTATTGATTTAATTCCATCTTGAAGGGAAGGAAAAATGAGCAGTAAGGCTTTTTTACAATCTATCATTGTTTATGCAGTTTCAAATTTGTTTATGATTATAATGAAATCTATCTACTTTATGTCAAACTGATAAACAAGTAGGCCAAGAAATTATCAAGAAAACCAGATCATTTTCAGGAAGACTGTAGACGAAAACAACAGAAAATATTTTGTGGTTAAAGAATTCAAGAACATTAAACTCTTTTAAAGCCATATAGATTGGTTTTTTTCTAATTATCACAGTATCAAAATACTTGGAATTTTATTTAAAGTAAGGGCAAAAATGTGTGTGTGTGCATGCATATATGTTGTATGTACAGACACACACACTCAATTATACACATTCTCCTAACACATACTATTACCACAAGTTTCCTAAGCAAAGTGAAATTAATTTAGCAGACATATTCTAAAATATCATCAAACTTTTATAAAATAATAATATCACAAAAATTCAGTTAACTGGCAGGTAAAATACTGAGATACCTCATAGAGGCAACCTTCCCACAAGATCTACCTTCCCCTCCCTTTAAGTGGATGGCTTAGTAACCTTTTTTATTTATTTATTTATTTTTTTAGAAAACCACTGCATTTATCCGTTAAGTCAAGCTTAGCTTCTTGACCATCCACATGGCCTCAAAAATCTAAGACTACAGATAGGCAGGTGGACCAGTTTGCCAACTTTCCTGGGATAGTAAACCATATTTAGTACCCCCAGTCAGGGAAGACATGAGGCTGGGACCCAAGGGCAAATAGAGATAAGGTGGTAACCAGGTGGGAAATGTGATATGAAGGACAACATACCATAAGAAAGAAGACAAAACAAGCTGGCTGAATTAAATATCCAGGAGAGAAAGCAAAGGACCTCAACTGGTTATGGGCAGAGTCTGTAAGGCATCACAGGCTTCTCTACTTGGAATAAAGCACAGCCTTCCAGGTGGGGTCAGGCTGAGTGCCTGAATCGAAGCTGAGAACCACATTCCCCTTGGGGATCCCTCACAGATTGGAGCTGTGTCTTCATACTGAGCAGGGTGGGGTTTCTCCCTATTTTATGTCATCTAAGTAAAATAATTGCCACCCACCCTTTCCTTCCTTCTAGCTAAGACGAAGCTGGAGTCGCAGGGACTCTAGTGGGGTCTGAGGAGAAAAATAGAAAATTACCATGAAGTACCATAAATTTGGGGAAATGACTTGCCAAGTAAAACAAGAAAATGAGTACCTTAGGTGTTGCTAAGAATAAATAGGTGGCTGGTGTCAGGAATATCTTTACATTTCAGAGACTCTGATCTCAACCAACAGTAGGTTCACCTGACCATCACAGACCTCAATAGCATTTCCACAACCTCATTTTCTCCTTCCATGTACAGAATAAGTCAACCTTTACTCTTCAAATGAATTATACTGTAGCAACACTAATCTACATTGATTCTTTTGTCTTCTAGCTTCTTAATTCACTTATTATGTATATACTTACTTTGTCTTTTAATACTAGATTCTCCTAAATTATATTGTAATTGTTTAATTAAATTTTTCTACAAGAATTTACTTTAATAAATTCTTTTTTAAATTTCCTGCACAGGTCTTAGCTTATGCTAGGCATTTAATATGCATTAAATTGCATTACATGAGATTAAATTCTTTATAAAAATGTTACTTAAAATGATCACTAGTTATATTGCATTATTGAGCAAAGCTTGGCAAGAGGATATTCCTTCAATATGTATTAAAATTATCTTATAGAAAAGCATATTTTTACAGCATCTTCTTATGTTCTTGTAGGATGTCAAAGTTGAGGAAAGATTTTTACCATGTCCTCAGAAAGGGCATTTAACTAGGAACAGTGACTATACAGAGGTTTGTAATCATTCCCAGGAAATAGGACTTTGTGATTTAAAATCAGCTGACAGTTTCTGGCACCTGTGCCAGGAGAGCTACATTTGAGTAGTATGAAAGGAATATAGAAAACCGTGGGGTGCCCTCTGGTGAGACTGGGCGTGGGAAGAGATGGCTTCACTCCTTCACTTCCAGACCTATTGTCTGTGTCTGCCTCTAGGTGCTGCTGAAACCTTGGTAATATAAATTGGAGTCATTCTTCTTTCATTCCATCATTGATTCTTTGATTCAGTCACACAACCAGTATTTATTGCATGCTATTTTGTGCCAGGCACTCAGCTGGGATAGACCCATTCAGGAAGCTGCCAAGAGTCCCGCCCTCGTTTAACAGTATTCTAGTGATAGAGACATAGACATGTAGACTAATAAATAAAAAGGTAACTACAAATTGCAGTAAGTTCTAGGAAGAAAATACCTGAAATGGACAATGAGATGGAGACCGAGTTAACCAAGGTGATCAGAGATGGCTGCTCTGAGACCTGAATATTGAACATGAACAAGCCATGCAGTGAGGCTGGTAGAGAACCTGCATCCCCAAGGTCTGGCTTAGTCTTTCTTACCTATTTGCATTAGAATAGAAATCAGGAATAATTCAGCACACCATCTCCAATGATAGACTTTCAAAGAGTTGGGCTGTTCTCTGAAAAGATGTTTAGGTATCTTTCCAGCATCACTCAAATGAGACCATAAGCCAATTTTGCAGACATTTTTAGTCCTATGCATATAAGTGCATAAGAAAAGTATGCATTGTGGGACTTTGTCTACTGTCTCTCTCCAGGACTGCCCTAAGTGCCCGGGAGTCCCTGCAAACAAAACTTATATACCTGACAGAGAGGGAAGGAGTGAGGGAGAATGAAGGATCTAAGCCCCCTTCCACTCCGCACAGCTCATACTTTCCTCATGTTCTTTCCCCTTTACCACTTGTCTCTGTTTTTCACCTCTCTCCTCTGAGAGCTTTGATTGCATAGAGTAGGGAAATTGCACCATTGCCTTTTGATGGCAGCCACTCATCCCTGAAACAGAGGTGTGGCCTCGGTCCCCTCAGAGCCCTACTCTTCTCAGGCCATCTCAGTCTGACAATTAAGTCAGGTTGTACATAAATGAGAAGTAAATTGAATATTTAGAGTATTTAGATTGGAACAGACACTGGTTTTTCTTCCTTTCTTACTTCGTTTCTTAATTATTTTTTGCACAGTGGAGAAAAATGAGAAGGAAAGCTTACCATCCTCATATTGAAACAACCCTGCCTTTAGAAACTACCCCTACATGGAGTTGATTACACTAGGAAAGCAAATATTCTTAGCTTCAACTTTTATGCTTATGAATTCTATTCTTTAAAGAGTTTTTGGATTAATTCAGCTTAAGGGTAGTATTTGATGGACAAAATTAAATAAAACCCTCAAGGTATTAAGTAGTCTCTAACTGGAGGAAATAATTGCCTTGACTTCATTTCATCTAAGCAATTTCTGTGAGAAATTAAAAGGTATAGAAACAGGCTGGTAAATTAACATAAACAAAGTTCTATCAGGATATGAATTGTCATTTTCTTAGCCAAATTCAGTCCTAGAGATCAAAGGTCTTCCCCTTAATGTTTAACATGGTAATTCATAGCAGGCAATAAATAGCTATTAGTTACCCCTTGAACTCTCTGTAACTTGCTCTGATTGTTTAATCTTATGATAAAACCAGTGCTGTCTAGCTGCATTCAAATAAAATAATTTAACTATAAACTATGGATAAATTTCTTCCTAAGTCATTTATTTCAGAAAAGACAAAGTTGCTTGTTAAAAGAACTTCTTGTTTTTGTTCTCTACATAGATGTATAAATCATACCATAAACAAACCATTCTTTACAGTTGCAAAATAACTTCAATAAAAATAAATAAGAGTCCTCCATATTTATTTTTCCCCTCTTGCAGCTTAAAAAAAGTGGTCACACTAATTATTTTTTCCAAAACAAAACTGCTCCTGGCCTTAATAGCTTGTACAATAAATTACGCTTCAACCTTGGAGGAAAATTTGACAAACTGAGTTATACCCTTAGAAAAACAATGCTATAATGTTAAAAAAAAAAATCCAACAGAATAAATGTGAAGCTCTAATTGGCCTTATTAATCAATTCATTAATTAGACAGCATCCCATCTAGCAACTAGAAGCGCTGTCAGAGGGGTTGTACAAATGGAAAGCTTTTATAGGAAGAAGGGTGTGGCAGGGGATTTATTAGCGAAGGAAAAGAAAGGTTCATTTTTAGACCAGGGCCTCTTCTTTGGGGGGGCCAGGGAAGTGACAGTAAGAGTCTTATCATGTAGTTTGACTCTCCTTCCAATGTGAGATGTGGAGGACCATGTGACAGGTTACCTGACTGGAGCTTGACCAGAAAATTCCAGGCTGGTTAATTAAGAATATATTTCTGGGAGAGGCTGAAAGCAAAATTAAATCAGTATTAAATCTAGGTCTGTTATCACAGGCTTTAACACAAGTGGCACCACTTGGGGCCTACGCTTTTCTCTTTAACAGTTGTTAGCTACAACGGTGCTGTATAGTATACAATTATGAAAATGAGGAATAAAAAAAATATGTTTGCATTTTTTCAGTTTATTTGGGAACATATGTACAAATTATCAGTCTTCACAAAGAGCCCCTTTGGTTCTATACGTGTATATATAATGCTAACATAAATGCTATCGATGAATATAACTCAGTAAATACATACTAAAGGCAAGAATGGGAGAGGCATTGTACAGCGCTTAATGTTTTCCAAATAATGATCTGTTGCTTTTGAGTCGGGTAAAGCAATAGTAGGACAGTAGGTTATATGTAAAAACAAAAAACAAATAACAAAAACAAATCTCCCTTGGAAAGGCAGGTATCTGGGATTAGTACTCATACTTCTTATTGGCAATCTGAATTTATATTTCTTGCTTATAGCCCAAGAAGAATTTTTCATACCGATTCCAAGCTCTTGCACAAAGTAAGCCAGACAGTGCCCCACAATAGAAGACTGAAATAGCCAAAGGAGGTTGGCCACGGGCCACCCAAAAAGGGGTGCAATTATAACTGAGTGATGCCATCAGTAACAGAAACAGCTCTTGTATTCCCTAAAAATTCCTAAATTAACTGTGAATCACAAATGGAGGACAGTTTTCTCAATAGTCCCCAGGGATGAGTAGAACACAGTCTGTTCTGATCTTGCCCAAGAAGGAAGTTGCATAGGGTACGCTGTGGCTCCGCCACTTACTAACTCTCTGACTTTGGGCAAGTTACTTAAACTCTGATTGACTAAGTCTTTTTATCTGGTTGCAATATGGTTATGATAATATAGCAATACGACTTGTTTTCCTGTGGATGTTTCTTGCTGTTGGGCTCCAGCCCCTGGTAACCCTATGAATGAGTGATGTCCACAATATCCTGTCCTCAACAGCCCTGTTCAGCCCCTATAGACTCATGCCCAGGCTTCTTTTATGGAGTCAATCCATCTCATAGTTGCTCTTCCTCTGTTCCTTCTGCCTATGCCTGGGTGGTAGGAGTCATGGGTGAGGGAGAGAGATGTCAGAGAGGTAGTGGACTTTTCACATAGAGCAAAGAAGTGATATAGTCATTTATTTTTTTCCTAATGAATGTCTAGTTATCTTAACGCCACTTATTAAATAATCTGAATACTGTCTGCTAACTTGAAATATCAATTGTACCATATACAAAACTCCCTTATTCCAAACACACACACATACACACATCATACACATATATACACAAACACATTTCTGTACTTTGGAGTTTTCTATTAATCTATATGATTACTGCTTTTTAAAATATACATATAAAATCTACTTTATAATATAATTATAATCTGTTAGGGCATCTTCCCCCACCAGAATTTTTTTCCAGATTTTCATATTTTGACTTGTTTGCAATCAACTTTAGCATTAGTTTTCAAACTCCATCAAATTTCTTGAGTATTTATTTACATATCATTGCTTTCTTAGGTTAACTTTGAAAAAAATGATATTATCATTATATTGAGTCTTAACATGCAGGATATAGATAGTTCTGCATTTTTTTAGGTTTTCTACAGTTTCTGCAATTAACTTACATGTCCTAGATTCTAATAAGTCCACAAGTATACACTTTCCTGTTTCTGAATGCAGAACACGTATCACAATAGATATGTTTATGGTCGTATTTCTTTTTGTTTTTTCAATGTGGCATAATTAAACTGTATATAGAGTTGCTGAGTCAAGAAAATGTTATGTTTCTATAATAGAATAAAATAGCATTTCTTTACATAGTTTCAAAATATTATTACATATTTTATGTATTTTTTGACATTGTTTTTGGTCTGTCTATGGCTGTCTTCATAAGATTGTAAGGTTAATTTATTGTAGAAAATGTTATAAATGTCTTTGAATTATGTTTTTAATAGATTTGGTAATCAATATTTAAAATATCATGGAGAATCTTATTTAGCAATCACCTATTTTATGAACTTAATGTGCATAGATCAGATTTTCTTAAATAAAAATATCTCCTGTACTCTTCTGTTAGTGTTTTCCATCAACAGTTTGCACACAAATCAATTTGTGTAAATCAAGTGACTCATTTCAATCTTATTAACTCTCAATATTGCAATCAGTGACATTTCTGTTAGAGAACAACAAGTGTTTAAAGAAAGCAGATGCTATGACAAGAACATCAGGGATTTGATGATAAGAACCATCCTCATTAAAAGGCTACTTGTCCCAAGGTCAATGAAGTCAAGTAAATCAGAAGCCAGGATTCTATAATTAGGAGCAGATAAATCCAGTCATTATCAATAAAGTATTAACAATAATAATCTCTTCATAAGGCAGGCTTAACCTGATATAAAAAAAAAAATCACCTTATATGCCCTTGGAAATTTTTTCTTTTTCTTTTTTAAATATATTTTTTTATTGATTTCAGAGAGAGGAAGGGAGAGGGAGAGAGAGAAAGAGAAACATCAATGATGAGAGGGTCATTGATCGGCTGCCTCCTGCACGCCCTCACTGGGGATCGAGCCCGCAACCCGGGCATGTCCCTGACAGGGAATTGAACCCTGATCACCTGGATCCTAGGTCGATGCTCAACCACTGGGCCACACCCGGCTAGCCAAGGAAAATTTTTCTTAATTGATGCACTAGCGGAGGCCTAGCACCCGGGAAGTAATTATGAATTATCAAGAAGTTTCTCTGGATCTCACAATCTATGAATACAAAGGAATTAGGCTAATAGCAAGAGCCCAGATATCTCAGCCCCCTTCTAGAAGTTCACTCACCTCTAAGAGTTTCGGGAGGAGCTTTCCATAGAAACATGAGTAAGTCCACTCAGTTACATATGACTTGCAATGTCTCTTCTGTCTGCTTTTGTGGGACTTTGTCTACTGTCTCTCTCCAGGACTGCCTGGGAGTCCCTGCAAAAAAACTTCTATGTCTGAGGCTAAGCAGGGAGACTGTTACTCCAGGGGTGTAGGGTGTAGAGGAGGAAGAAGTTTTGCTCTACCCTTCTGGCTTGTCTAATAAGTAAATTTCCATGAGGTAGATTTATAAGAGAAACTAGCTGACTTTAATTGCATGCATACATATGGTATCCCCACGTGTATGAGAGCATCAGAGACCCCACATACATGAGAGGTTCAGAAAAAGAAAGGTAAAATGAAGTATGTGCAGCATTCTGAGCTAAGGATGAGGTAAGAAGGCACCCTGGGGCTTCAGAGGGAAAGAAAGTCATTTGCAGGACAATAAAAACAGAATTAGAAATTTGCCCTGCCCTATAGATAGCCCATAAAAAATTAACTCTGATAATAACTCACATTTTGGGCAAAGTGCCCGTTTTAGATTCTTGTAGGTAGGTAAGGGAGGGACAGAAGTTTCTCCTGAGCCTGCAGGGTCTCAACTGACTTCTGCTCAAAATAATCCACATGCCAAAGTAGCACATTTTGGTGAAACCTGTTCTGAATCCCTTCAAGGGGGTGAAATTATCTGCTCAGGGGATTGAGGTCTTATGTATGAACAAGAACACATTTTAAGTGACTCAGTTCCATCTCCAGGCTTCCCTTTCTCTAGGATGAGACATAAATTCTAGTAACTGTATTAAGTATGCCCATATGTCAGGGATTGTGCTAAAAACGGATGCAGAGAGGATTAAGACCTAGGCTCCAACTTTCAAAATCTCATGGTCTAGTAAAGTTGTTGCTTATTGAGGAAAATAAATATAAAAATAGACCAAAATTGCCTGATTGCTCCTTGAATGTTTGAAGAAGTCACCTCATTTTTATTGACCACTGCCTCATATTGTCTTGAATGAGACGTCGTTATTTCATCAATATCTGTCTTTTGGCCCCTTAGACAGCAATACCAGTGATGATACAATTCAACCTCAGACTCAAATCTAGACTTGGGCTCTGATATACAGAAAAGGGAAAGCAAGCTCATCCCATTTATGGGCTTACCCTGAAATCAGAAGTTACCCAGAGGAAAAATAATAATAATAGTTTGACATTTCTAATAGTCCTGTATTCTGACATATGTTTCCATTCTAAAGTAACCCCTTGATTTTCATGCACATTATTTGCCTGGGATATGGGTAAATGTTATTAAATAGGAAAAAATAATAATATCATGCAAAAAAATTAAAGAACATAGCTTCTTGTAACCCCTTATTTTCTCTTTTACAAATACCGTTGATAATGCAGTAGAAAAAAAATCCCAGGGATAATCTTCTAGTATCCATTTCCACAGGTAAGGAGATAAGTAGGGTGGCCTAAGACTCAATTTTTACCACTCTTCAAACCACATGTAAATGTTGGCTCCAAATCTACTGTAACATAATGGGAAAACTGGTCTTTGAGGTTTAGATTCTTGGCACATGGCCTCATCCACGTTCCCTAGACTCTAATTCCTAATCTACAATGCAGTCTCTGAAGAACAATTTGAAAAGCTTCACACACATTGGAAGAGAGATTTTCTATCCACTGCCAAATGAAAAGTTAAATACCTTATTGAAATGCATAGCAAAATCCTTTATCACCAGAGGGCAAGAGTTACTTTCAATACTTTATTTAAACTTACATGTGTTATTACTTGTCTGGCACATAAAGTAGCTCAAATGCTCTCTAGATGTTTTCTTCACTTTATAGGGGAAAAATGGTCCATTAATTTTTTTTTCTTTCTTCCACAACAGCACCGAACTATAATGACGCCAAATCTCCTTATGCTATAACGAGGCAAAAGATTGGGGGTGTTTACATGTTTAAATGAAATTCTTAATTCCCTCAAATTCTGCCACAGTTTTTTAAAAATCTGTTTCTTTATATCATATTTCAAATCCTCCATGACATATGCTACCTATGAATAATATTTCTAAACCCACATACGCCAAATATGCCGTTACTGTTCTCACATTATTAGTCAAATAAAGTTCTGCACTAATTCTACATAACAGAATGTTCCCAACACTTGAAGACACTTGCAAACTTTCACAAAATTTCTGAATTATTTTTTACCCTGAAGCCCAGAAGATTAATTTTTAAATTTCCTGAGGAAACCAAGAAGTCAAAAGCTGATTTAAGTAGCAAAGTTTAATAACACCCATCAGGCCTTTTAACCATAGCCAGAATCGACTTTGTTCACTCAATCTTTTGGTTCATCGCTACATTCAACTTATTCCAAGAAACATTTTGCCTTCTCGTTGGGCCTTTTTGCCTGCTGGCCCCATATGGATAACACTCAACAGTTTCATTCCAATCCATTTAGCCTTTAATGCTCAATTCCAACTCTAAAGGAATCATGGCCAGGCCAAAGCAAGACACAGAAAAAGGAAGCATCTTTTAATTACCTCCTTTTTCTGCCATCTAATCTAAATGCCACTTCTACCACCCTTCTTTGCCATACTTGAATCTCTCCTCCTCCTGGCACTCAGTTCTCATTTCCTCATTTGTCCACTTCTACCTTCCCAACCCACTGTCCTTGTCCAGCCTTCACCTCTTCCCTCAATTCTCTCCTTTTTTCTTGAAATGGAGACACACACACACACACACACACACACATGCCAAGTCTAAAGGGGAGAAAGTCAAATGCCTGCCCGTGAGCTATTGTCTGAAGTTTCATTGATTTTTTTATTTCACATTTGTTCCATTTTCCCTCAAATATCTTCAGTTCTGTGTTGCTTCCCCTGACTCCCCCTTACTCTCTCTCCTCACTAGCCACATAGCTAAAATGGGTCCTATCTTTCCCTAGGCCCTGACAGTCACCCTTTATTCTTCCACTAGCAGACTTACCTATCCTGGAAAACCAGGTATATTTCAGAAGATGGTGAGCCATCTGGCATGTTCCATGTATTTTAATAATTTTATCTTGCCTTTGTAATACAGAAAGGGTGTTATTTTAATATTGGGAAGTTGATGTGTGAAATTCTTTGACCTCGCTGAATCTTTCCCCTATAATAATTCCACATAAGTACTTATGTATATTTCATATACCTAGAGCACAGTGAAGGATTCAGTGTCCCTTCTCCCCTCCAAAAATAGTTATTGTGTGCAAAGATTAAACCTTAATAATTCAGAACATCCATTCATTGTTCAACAATTACAGTTATATATGGAGACTTCCTAATGCCAGTTGTGGATCTAGACATGGGGGATATAGAGATAAATAAAATGCAGTCCTTGCCTTCAAGCACAATCCAGTGATAGGTGAACACAACGCCATGGGATTAATGCTGGGGTTGTGACCATCACATTATGTTGTGCAAATTGGGAGAAAGGTGCCTAACACAGACTGGACGGAGAATGTGGGGAATCTTGGAAGATTTCTAAGAGGAAGGGATCCTGAGGCTGAGCTGAGTTTTGAAAACCGAGATGAAATGACCAGATGTGAAAAAGAAATTGAAAGAAGAATGTACCAGAAATATTTACAAACATCCCAACATGTGAAACTGAGTGGGTGGGGAGTAGGGAAACATGAAGGAGTTCAGATATTGGGAGCTTGGGGTATGTTTGGAGATGAGGGAAAAGATAAGCTTGGGAAGGAAGAAAGGGGCCAGATCATGAAGGGCCTTTCATGCCAAGCTGAAGAATCTGACTTTTTTTCTCAAAGACAATCGGTATTACTGAATAATTTACAACAGAAAAATAGCATGATCCTGTGTTAAAATGAATACAAGTCAGTGTTGGATGGAGTATAAAAACGTCTTTGAGGTCATACAGACCTAGGTGTGCATTCCAGGTCCACTCTTGCTTACCTGTGTGACCTTGGACACATTTAAGGGGTCTGATCTCTACTTCCTCCATTTATAGATGGCAACAGAACCTGCCAGGTAGTTGTGGGGGATAAATGACAGAGGGAATCTATTGAAAACGTCTAATACATTGCCCTGTGTGCTGCTTAGTCTCTGCTTGCCCTCCCCCTCCCCCACCCCCATCCACTCTCTGCACTTTGCTGCCTGCCCTGTGCCCTAGAAGTCTCACCCTTCAAGACTGAATTGTCCTGACTCCCTTGCTCTCTGCTTCTTAGCCAATAGAAGGCACCAGCAAGAGATGGGAGATGGAAAGAGAGAGGTGCCAGTGTCTATTCCTCTACTCTCTCCCTCCCTTGATGCTGTAGTTCTGATGGTGGCTGCAGCCTTTCAGTACCAAGGCTTCTCCACAGCTCTTCTCACAGAGCTCCAGGAGCTTTCTCTCCTCCCTTTGCCATTCACATTCCCCACTCTGCTAGCCCCTGGGTGCCTCGACATCCTCTTTTAGTTCCCTTACCCTTGCCACAACTCTGTAGTTTCTCATTAAATCTCTTTGGTTGATCCATCTGAGCAGAATTCTGTTTCCTGCCAGAATTCTATCTGGTGCATCTGGTTCATAAAGGGCCAGAGACAGCAAAGTCATAGAGAAGACTCAAGCAGCAGAAAGTGAGGTGGGAACGGCATCCTTCCCTTGACAGCATGCTCTAAAACGCGCCATCCAAACCCAAAGCCACTGGAGTGTTTATTAGCAGTAGCGTCCATTCTTTTTCATTAGTATTATGAGGAATGGTGAGTTGTTGCCAAGCAGGGGGTATGAGGTTTATTCTTTAAAACCCATTACTTCCTTAAACTAAAATTCTAGAACTTTTTGTCATGAGATAAGTAGAATGGCTCTACATGTGGGAGAGGAGAGAGTGCATCTGCCATCATAGTTCTTGGTGCCAAAGTCCCTGCAGTGGGAAGGCAGCAATCTGGTGCAGCTATTAATACTGCAGACGGAAAACCGACAGAAGAAATTCGCATACTCCCTAAAGTCAGAGCATAAAACAGTGAGAATTCTTCCACCACGGGGTCCAGGGTCTAGGTTAAATACTAGTCTAGATTTTTATCATTTTCACCAGATTTTTATAGCAAACATAATTTTTTTTGTGGGGAGGGAGGCAAAAAAACAACAAAACTCTAAACCATGTAAGAAGTTAAAATTCATTACAGAGAAATTCTCTTCACTTACCAAAATATTTTTAGCCAAATATTAGAGTAATAGAACATTTCACAAACCCAAGCATTGCCACTGAAAATGTGAGAGGGTGAGCAACAAGGCCTTCTTCCCTTGCATGAAAAGCAGAGACAATATAAACTTGCAACAGTATTTTTGAGGAAGTGTGGGGATAAGAATTCTTAACGACAATGTTGGGGGTTGGAAAAAAGAGGGCAACTGGCTAAAAATCAAGTAAACCTGTAAGAGCAGAAAAGAACAGATATGGGCCAAGAAGGAGATTCCTTTATCTGTTATGTCTAGCTTGTATCTTATAAGTAGGAAACATTATCTTAGAATCCAACAAATGGACTTTGTTTAAAAACAAACAAATAAAACAAAAAGGAAAGAAAACAAAGATAATTCCAGTCAATCCAATGATTCATAAAGCCATCAAAGGCTTAAAACCATCATACAACCATCAAATCAAGGGCTTATCCCTCACAAGGCCAAAGGGTGTGCTGCTTTCCAGGTTGTGTCCATTAGGGTGAAAAGTGGTTTCTAGATCACCAATCACTTCAAAGTTGAGTTTGGGGCTTGAGATGAATGCTGACAAGACAGAAGCTGGAAACTAAACTTATGGGATTTGCAATGAGAAATTAGCAATGAAATGTAAGCCTTTCTGAAATTCAGTAAAAAGTTTGGTAAAAGTAGGTGTCCAAACAACACGTAAGGAGAAAGACTGAACAATGTTTGGTACCACCAGAAAGTGGAGGGAGTACGCTTTCAGTCAGGTGTGCATGCCTCTGAATTCTAGGAACCCTGACGTAAGACACAGTGGTAGTTTTGAAGGAAGGAGCATGGAGAGGTATGCCCATGGCAAGGGGGGACTCACCTAATTAAAGAGCTGTCGAGAGGCGGCTAGCCAGAGGACCACAGAAAGGTGCTGAGTGGGTGGACCCTGGAAGACGGTAAAGAAGAGAACAGGGGCTGATTCTGCTTGCTACCTTCTCCTGTGCACGATGATCCCAAAGGAGAGCCATGTTGCACAAAATGACAGCGACAGCCCAAGAAGGTGTGGAGCCAGAGAGAGTGGCAGCCTTTCCAAACGCTGTCGGGAGCAGCAGTGATGTACAGCCTGGGCCACGCCAGTGAATGTGTTTGTCATTTCAGTTCCAAGCATGGTACATCTTGCTTCTGTTGCATTCCAAGGCTTTCTCCCCAGACTCGTAATTCCATCTCCCAGAGAAATTGCCTATGGCCTTCTCCTCCCTAACAAACTCTCTTTTGATGGATTGGCCCCTCAGGGAGCATAGTTACTGCTCAGAGAGTAGATTTGTTTGGCTTGCCATTCAAATCTGTACTCCCTATAAGTCTGAATCTCTTCCACTCGCTCCTGTCCTCGCCATGTCTCCCTAGAGAAATGCACCAGCTGGGGGACATGTCCCTGAAGCAGATCGATGATAACGCACCTGATGGCTTTCAACTTCTCTGTCTCTCGTCTTTGCTTTATTATGTTGGGAAGGCGAAGGGGCAAGGGAAATGGAAAACTTGAATAAAACCTGAGTGAAGTGCAATATATAGCTAGTGGAAGGGGTCTCTGAGTTGGACTCTTTCCTTCCAGAGTTTGAGCAGAGGAATTGCTTAATGAGGAAAACAATAAAAGAATACCCTGAGGTTATTTAATTTAAAGTAGAATAACAAATAATTTAATTGTGATCATCCCAAGGAGCCCTTCCTAGATTTTTCCCCTCAGGGTTCCTTCCAAAATCCTTGCTTATAATTTATGAAACTAGATGCATCCGTCTCTAAGAAAAAGAGACAGGGGGAGAGAGAAGGAGAAATGTGCTTTAATAATGTGAGTGAAGTGATGAAACCTTCTTTTCACACTGGGAAGTTATTCCTGACTTAAATAAATCAAGAGGGTGACCCCTTTGAAGTGGAAATGGACTCTCCATTTTAATTTATAGAGGTCTGTTTTGATATTTTGCCTTGTTTTGTTTGTTCAGATGATAAACACTTGTACTGCTTCCACAAGGTAGTCAGAGTAGAGACATTCCAACTTGGCTTGTGCTTACTCCACTGTCTTGGTTTCACCCCCCGCACCCCTCTGCAGCTACAGTATCATTCTTCATTAAAAATATCACCCTGTGGCTCTGGTACTTAAAAACCTTTCAGTGGCTTCCCACTGCTCACGGAACTGGGATGGAGAGCAGACAGGCACCTCCATAATGTTGCTTCCTCTCTTAACTCCTGATTCACCAAGCCCTTCCTTTTCCCACCACACTCCCCAGACACGTGGAAAACCCCAGATCGCCTGTCCAGCCTCCCCTCAAACATCTCCCTCCCACACCGTTCCTGGCTACTCCATCGTTCACACCCAGGGCTGCTGTCATTCCAACGTACAGCACTGCAAAGACCTGCTCATGTACTCCAGCCCCTTCTAGACCTTAAGCTCCTTGAAAGAAGAATGAGTTTCTAAAATTGAATCCCTAGCACTTAATCACAGCATCTGGTATCAGCTAGATGTGCAATAATCATTTGTGAAGTTAATGCATTTCATATTAAATTGCAAGATCTCTCTGCTTCAGGACGTCAGCAGCAATACAGGATTAAATTCTACTTATGAGCAAAATTCAGAAAGGCCAATTTTTTGCCATATAACCTTTCCATGTTAAAGTCAGAAGACCCACCTTTCTACCAAAAAGAAAAAAGTAAAAACTTGACATTCCGGAATGATCCCTTGTTTGATGTTCAATATCTTGCAGGGGAAAAGAAATCAAAGCTGTTACATCAAAGCTTTAGCTCCTTAATTTCTAACAAATCACTGTGTTTTCATTACTTTGTCTTCATGGCAGTGTTGATCTAATGTAAATTGTATACTGTAGCTTTAAAGGTCAATTCTCATGTATTTCAACCTAAAAGGAAAGTTAAAGAGAGTTCACTTTTAATACCAAGAAACAGCAGAGTTTGATTTTACTGTTTCCATCCTGTCTTCAGTTCTATCCCTCTTTGTTGTAGGAATTTGAGGTGGATTTTGCCCTGTGGTTTGGACTCAATAAATAATTACTTTGGAAAGAATCTCATTGCATGCCTGTATGCCCAATACAATATATTCTGACAAAAATGGGGCCCAAGGAAAAAGAAAGCTGGACAATATGTTAAATGTATTTTCAAGGACTACAATTCATTTCAATATACACCATGAAATTCTAGCTAATTCTGAGTTTGAAGCATTGCTTTGAAGAGACTGAGGATTCACATGTCAGTACACCTGCTTCAGAAGATCTGTGATGCCGGGAGGCTCTGATTCTGGCTGGGAGCCTTAGACAGAAGCATGTGAGTATGTTCCTCCATAACCTCATATCAGGGCTCTGATGAGCATGTGGAAATATAAAAACACACTTTGCACCAATACAATCAGTAACCATGACTGTATGGAGACAAGTGCTCCATGAATAACATCAGAATGATAGCAGCTGAGATTTAATCAGCACTTACCATAGACCAGCCACTGTACTGAGGGCTTTGCATACTTTATTCCACTAAATGCCCTAAAAAATGTCATACAGTAGATACTTTTAAATCCACGCTGCACCAATGAGTAAAAAATAACAGCTTAAAGGGCTGTATAATTTACCCAAGGTTGTGTATTGCTTTTTAAATTTTAATTGAACAAATATGATCAAATAATAGATCAGCTCACAAAAATATAAATGAGGAACTCTTACATTTTGAAAAGCTACATATTTGAGGAAAGAAGAATGAAGGGAAGGTAAAGGAGAAGGAGCACAAATCCAGAATTGGGGGTTCCCGATATTTCCTCCTGCCTGATCCCTGAAAGCTGCCAGCTTTCACCCCACTGAACTCAAGGTACAGGCGACACATGCCGGCAAAGCAGCTCCCAGGTTCCTGGGACACACTCAAAGCTGCCTGCACAAAATGCCAAACAGCCTGTGCATGTGTCCTGGGAATCTGCTGCAACCTTGTGTCCTACCTTGGCACCAGCAAGACATTAGTAAACAAAGCAAGTGAAGCCCCCACTCCCAAGTTACCTGCTGGAAGGGTTAGCCAGCAGTTTGTCCAAGTTTTGTGATCCTATTTGGGGGGACCCCTTTAAAGTAAGAATACCAAAGGTTATTAACCTAAGATTAGTTACAAAAGTGAATATTAATTTAGAATGAGAAAAATCTGCAATAAGTAACTTAAATCCTGGGAAATACCACAATATTTAAAAAACCACACACACAACTCATCAAGTAGGGAAATTTAGAGATGAAAGAGGCTACAATCTTAACCAATTACGGTTAAAGTCTTGTACTTTTGAAAATTTCACACACACACAAACTCACACTATGTGGACACAGTGTAGGATCCCTTCCACAACTTCACTGTAAATCTAGTTTGTCCATGAGTTAGACCATGGTTCTCAAAAGGAGGGGAGGGTAGAATTTTGCCCACAGGGGACATCTAAGAAATGACTGAAGACATTCTTTTTTGGTTGTCACAACTGGAGTGGGAGAGTGAAAAGACTGCTGATGGCATCTTAGGCTGATACCAGGAATGTCATTAACCATCTTACAATGCGCAGAACACCTCGCCCCAAAACAGAATCATCTGTTTCAAAATGTTAATAGTGCTGAGGCTGAGAAACCCTGAGTTTAGACAAACCAATTCCCTGAGGTAAGGAAATCAGTGCACAAGATCATTCAAACAGAGATAAAGGCTGTAGAGGCATCAGACCACAAAGTGCTCCTGGAAAGGGAGGGCTCTTCTAGATTGGGGAAGGGGGGAGGAAGGTGTCATCAAAGAAGCAGAAAAAGCTTTTGAATTGAGATCTGAACAACACAGAGGAACCAGGACGAAAAGATTTGGAGAGGAAGCACTCCAGGCAGAATGAAGGGTGAGTGCAAAGGCCCAAGGTGGTGAGGAGCTTGATGTGTTGAAAAACAGATCAGACCAGTGCCACTGGGTCCTCCTGAGCAAATGATGGAATCCCAAGGTACAGGGACCTGTAGACCAGGGGGAAGAGTGGGATGGGAAAGTGAAGTCATCTGACTTAAGGTGTAAAAGTCTATGTTGATGTTGTGTGGAAAATGGAGGGTAGAAGAGCAACAAAGAATTCATGGAGACATTAGCAGGCTCTTGCAGTAGTCCAGGTGAGTGAAGGTGGTAGCCAGGACCAGGTGATACTGATCGATGGAGATGAAAGTAGCAGACAGAAGAGGGATTTATTTAGGAAATAGGGTTTGCTGAGGAGTTATTATTCATTGTGAGAATGAGTAGAGAAATCTAAAGAATAAAGAGAGGCCATAGGTTTTGTGGTTGAGCAACTGGGTAGGTGTTCTTGCAATCTTCTGATATTGGGAATAGAGATTTTGGAGGATGGAAAAAAATCTAAAATTTCTGTTGGGCCACTGTACATTTAAAATGCCTTTTGGATATTCCAGTGGAAATGCAAAGGAGGCAAACAACTGCATGGAGGAGTCTAAACTCAATTTCCCAACTGAAGGAGCATGGCAAGTACCAGTCCAATGAAAGAAAAATGATCCACACAAGAGTCATTACTATGAAGGTCCAGAAAACCAAGGATAAGAATCCTCTAAATTTCTGAGGATCGAAACAACGAAAAAATTAGAAATCAAATAGAAACTGGAGACAAATGGGGCAATAGGTCTAAAATTCCAAATGAAAATTACTTCCAACCCAGAAACATATATATCCTGATAACACATAAACTAAGAGCGAAATTTTTTAAAAAGACATTTTAAAATATATATGGTCTCAAAAACAATGTACCTCCCCAATCTTTATCTTCTATGATAGGAACAACAGATAATATCTAAAATGGATAAATGAAGGAACAACAAGCATATGCATTTTATTTAGAAACAGAAATAAATTCCAGGAGGAATAAATCACTATGAATTTAGAAATGGTTTGTTCTTTGGGGTAAAATTGGGAGTTTGCTCTTTGGGCTATAATTCAGGTGAGGAAGGTGGGCTGGGGACCATTATTTATCATTGAATCTTCCCTAGTACTACTCATGTTTATACTCATGAGTATAAACTTGTAATGTTTATACTCATATCACATCAGCAAATGTTTTCAATTTTAAAAGAGAAAGACTGACATGAATGTGTTATGTTTGTTATCACCCAACATATGCCTTTCAAGAACTTCACTGAATTTCTGACAAAACTAAGTTCTTGGTATTGGACTAAAATCACCCAGAAACAGTTGACACATAGACTTGACTTCTCTGCCCAAGTCCCTGAACATTTGTGCTAAAGAAATTAGTCCCTGCTGAGAACTAAACTAGGGGCTTTTCTGCCACTCTAAATGTCACTCTCAGGTCTGTCATTCCAAGTTCTGATATAGACGGGCCTTGTGTCATCTTTATTGTGACCCATAGTGACCCACGCTCTGCCTAGCACAGCATGGCAACAGCAAAAACATCAGCTCTGTTCCTTAAATCAGCTGAATTTCCATTCATAACCACCGAGGACTTACAGAGGTCTCCTTTATCCAGGAAAATAAACCACTGTTCTGCAACCCCTGCGAATTCTGATGTGGGCACTACTCATGTTTCTGCACCCACCACAGATGCAATCTCAAGAGAACTACACACATACTCCTTTCTCAGAGAGAGAGCACATCAGTTAACAAATAGTAAGAGGCCAACAGGAACTACGCTTCAAAATGAACAGTCTGCTTGGAGTCACTGTGATTCTGTACCATGTGAGGAGGTTGGAGAAGGTATGTGAGTTTCTTTGGTGTCTAATTATAGCTTTGTTGAAGGCATGTTCTTGTGTCACCCATTTACTATTACCCAATAGTGAGCAGAGAAAGAGGTGACAGTTTCTAAGACCCTGCTGGAGCATAACTTTTCTTTCCCTTGCTCTTCAAGGTCCTCTGAAAATAAAACTTATAGATATCAGAAACAGGCACTGTTTTGTCAGGTGCTCTCATAGGAGGTGAGCTTTGTTCCAGGCCCCTGTCTCTTCTGAGAAGAGATAGAAATCCTGTGGCCCCCATTGCCAGCTCTTAGAACAGAAGGGGAAATGTGCACATGACTTGCCTGCCACTGTTGAAGACTGAAAAGAGGCTGTGAAGGTGGGGAAGAAGCCCTTTGATCAGAATAAAATTGAGAAATTTCATCATGCTTTTTACTCTAAATTTCTTCCTCTTCCTAGAAGGTTGTAATCAAATCAAAATGATTATTTTATGAAATAATTTAAAATTAAGTAAGAAGGTTTGAAAGTAGATAGCATTGATCAAACTCCTACAAAGATTAAAATAATTTACTGTCATTATCACACTTGTTCTGCACAAAGACAGTATTATTATCATTAATTTATAGATAAGGAAACAGAGAATCATGAGGTTAACTAAACTGCCTAGATGCCACTTTCTAAAGGTAACTGGGACATGGAACAATCTCACTTGTGATGCATTCAGAATGCAACTTTATTTTTGTTTCCCTCGGCCCCTTTAAAACGTGTTCAGTTGGATGAAAAATCAGGCAGACTCAAGACTTTGTTGGGCCCGGCTGCCATAGCTCAGTGGTTGAGCATCAACCTATGATCCAGGAGATCGAGGTTCGATTCCTGGTCAGGGCACATGAGCTCAATCCCCAGCAGGGGGCATTCTTTTAAAATCTTTTTATATCCTCCTTACAGCTGATGAGTTTGGGGATTTATGAAAATGGTACACAGGTATTTCCTTTAAAATCTTCCTTTCCATCTGGAAATTCCCTTTGGAATTTTTTGTTTAGTATCTCCAGATGCCTCACTTCATGGTTAAAATGAACCTTTGGTGACATGGGCAAAAGACTGAAACCAGGATTCAAACCCAGGCCTGCTGCCTCCAAACTTGTTCTTTTTCTACAGGACTATAATGATCCCAGGCACACTGCTGCCATTGAGGGGACCACAAGGACTCCTATTAATTGGCACAAAATTTGGCAGCACAGCCTCTATAGAGATGGACAAATATTCAAGATTTTTTAGATACAAAGGCCAAAATAAGGTTGACATTTTAAGAAATATGAGTTGTTAGTAAATATATGAGGCTGATAATCTACAAGGAAGCTTCTCATAACCATAAGACATCAACATAATCAACATTCTTGGTAGCAAATATATCAAACACAGCCTCATCCAATAAAACTATCAGTTGGCTCTCTTACAGAAGTTCTAAAATTCTGGTTGGGATATTTTATGAATTATCAGAATTGTAATATCCATTAGAAACCGCTTATCCAGCACCTTCATTTTATCATAGGGAAACTAAGGTCCAGAGGAGTGAATGACAAGTCAACTAGCTAATGGTAGAACCAGAACTAGGATTCAGGACTCAGGACACTTATTCTATGTCTTCGTCTCTTTCACTTGACATTTGGCATGCTTTCCCTGAAAGTTTAAAAAAGAAAAAAATCAAGTGACAGCAGACACATTTTTTGAGAAATTACATTTGGAAGAATAAAGCTCAATGAAATTCTAAAATATCATCTATATTTCCATTGAGTTTTGCATTATTAATACTATGATGCTTCCTTAAGACCAGGATACAAAAAAGATCTGTGGTCATCATTGTTAGATTTCATTCATGTGTCATCTCTCCATTTTTATGCAAAAACATGCCAAACTCTGCATTTTGCTGTAAAGATAATTTCCCTAGGTTACTGAAAAATGAAGCTGAATGATCCACAGTATCATTTATGCTCAGCATGGCACACCAATATTGCACCATGCTTAGTTACAAAACAGTACTTTATTGCAGATTTTATATTATAGTCCTGGTTTACGCATTTGTTCCCAATCTTTGAAATACTGGCCTAGTTAACATTGATATATCCTGACAAGACAACTTATTCTGAGAGCTAGACTAAAACATACAGGTGGGTCAACATATGTGTGTTTTAAACAGTGGGAAGCTAGGAGGGCAGTGATCCCTTCATCAGGTCCTGAGGTACCTCAGGTGCCCCAAGAAAACACAGCCTCCCCTTCAATGGGGCATCCTTGGAGGAGAGCTAGTTTTCGGTCAAGAGGGGGAAAGATGAAAAAAACATTCAGAAAAGAGGTGGTACAAGAGATCACACTGAGAGAGTTTGGGAAAGAATGGAGGGGCAGGAGGTAGGGCCAGAGGAAGGGCTACGCAGAGAAGTTAGGGAAAAGGATTCTCGCAGTGAAAGATGCTGTGGAAGCTGTGAACTTATAATGGTAACTGAATGCTCAGGGATATGAGGCATAAAGGGTAAAACATAAGAACATTTCTTCCTTAGTAATTTATATACATTCTATATAGTTCTTGTCAAATTAACAGAGGCAGGCTAGTCTGCCCCACTTTCTCCTATGCCCATCCACTTACTGGGACACTTAGTTTCCTTCTTTTGAAGCCCAGGCCCATATTAACTTAGAACAATTAAAAGTGGATTTTGATAAGAGAAAGAAATAAAACAGATATTCTTTAGCACAATCACCCCTTAGTTTTGTGCTGAGAGGTGGTGAATATTTCTAAAAGAAGCATTAGTTTTGTATATAACCTATCTAAGGCTGGATGAGGTATGGTCAATTTTTCATCTCCTCTCCCTACACACAGGAACTCAAGAAACCATACCTTCACCTCACTCTACACCTAAATCCAGGTGGAAATGGACAGCCAGAGCCAGGGGGTAAGAAAACAAATACAAACCAGGAGGGAATAGGAGTTGATTTTTAAATGCCAAGAAGACCATGGGAACCAAAAGAACAGGAGAAACGGGACAAGGAGAGAAACATGAATAAGCAACAGAGGAGCGATATCCTGACACTTATCCCAAGTCGACTCATCACGAACCAAAGGAGCAGAGTGAAGGACTGTGTTGGACCATCAAATAGACTTTGTGTGATGCTATATTGCATAATAGTAAGATTTGATTTCTACTAGCAGAATGCTCATCCATTCAATAAACATTTACAGGTGTTTGTTCAATAACTGTTATTATTCATTAATTATCTGTTAGTGTTAACTGCCTGACATAGAAAAATGGATATGGCAAGGTGCAGAGCTGACTTTAAAACATTCTTAGTTTAGTGGGGAAGATAAAACAAAGACTATATGCCTTGAGGGAAAGGGCTAACAGAGGCCAAGGAAACAGCTATCAATGAACATGCTGGCATCAGAGCCCAGTAACCTGAGGCTGGCGTCTGATCAGGTTCAGGGTCAGTTTTCCAAAAGGAAAAATAAGGGTACACGTTTTCTAGGCAGAGGCACCTGCCAGAGTTAGAAAGACCTAGGAAGAAATCATAGCCTGTCCAAAAGGCAGAAGTCTGGAGGTGTGACAGGCAGGAACAATGTGTGGAAGTGAGAAATGTTAGGACAGATGTACAAGTGTGTAGGGACCAGACCATGATGGAGCTAAAGACTCAATTTTATCCTAAAGTTTCTTGGAATTCCTGAAAGATGTCTGAGGAATCAAGCTGATGGTATCATAAGATTTCCCCTTAGAAAAAAATGACCTGGCAAGAAAACGGGGTGAACTGGGGAAGAAAGATAAAAGGAAAAGAAAGAAAAGAAAGAATCAGGAGGCCTTGTCCATAGTTCAATCAAAGAAATGAGACAAAGAGGAAAAGCAAGACGGCGGAGCAAGTCACAGCTGCACCCCCCGCCTCCCGCAACCACATCAAAATTACAACTAAATACAGAACCACCATCACTCAGGGCCTCCTGAAATCTAGCTGAACAGAAGCCCCACAACCAGGGAGCTGAAGAAGCACCGAGACCCGGAGGAGGGGAGGAGACGCGGGTGGATCGGGGCTGAATCCTGGAAACGCGGCCGAGGGCCCACACCCGGTGCCGCGGTTGAAACCCGGGAGGGGATCTCGGTGGCGGGGGTTTCCGGGAGAAGCAAGGGGTCCCAGCCCCACAGCAGGCCCCCAGCCCAGGGCTCCAGGGCCGGGAAGAGACATCCCCAAACCTTCGGGCTGTGAAACCAGCGGGGACTATCGCTGAGGGTCGCGGAGGCTGCGGGAGCCCCAGCAGCTCCTCCTAAAGGGCCCGGCACAGACTCACTCGGACGCTCCCTCCGAGCCCAGCGCCGGGCAGCAGCCTGAAAGGACCCGGGACACTCGGGGAGGAACTAACCTGCCTGAAGTCAGGGCGAGAGGTGGGGGGGTGGCTTCCTCCCAGAAGGGCTGGCGGAGGCCGTGGCTCCTTTGGCGAGTCCTCCCCGCACACAGCCGGCAGGCAGGCGCCATGTTTGAATCGCCAGCACCTGACTCGCACCTTTGGCCCCGCCCCGTGATTCCCGGAGGCCCCGCCCCTCCCACCTGCAGCTCATCCGGGCCATTTCCAGGGGCTTTTCTGTGCAAGTGGCCTCTCGAGCCTCATGCTTAGGACTTTCCTAAAATCTCTCAAACTAGCAGCAGCGGGCCCCATACAGCTTGATAAGTGGCCCCAGGCCTGGCACTAGTGGCAGCTGCATTGGCTCATAGCTTGGCCTCTCCTGGGCACCGCCAAGCCCAGCACAAGTAGCAGCCAGCTACGGTTTGCTGCGTAGCTCATGCTGGGTGGCCCTGAGCAAGGGACTGGCAGAGGCTGACTTTGGACTTCCCGGGAGGCCCCAGAGACAGTGCACCTGGTGGTCAGACTCGACCAGGCTGGATTACAACCCTACCACATCCACGAGTGACACACTCAAGGGGCGCACTTGGTGAACATCAAAATTCCACTGAAGGAAACCCTGCTCCCTAGGGTTGTCCCCAACACAGCAGCTCTTTGGCTGTAGCTGCAGCTGGTCCTCACAGCTGATTGGCCGGGGGTCAGTTCCTCCCAGGGATACCAACAGCAACCAAGGCTCAACTACAACAGGGCAGTGCACACAGCCCACACAGGGGAGCACCTAGAAGGCCCAGCTCAGGGGACTGGGGAGGCTGAGCCACTGGACCCTACAGGACACCTACTACACAAAGCCACTCTACCAATTCCAGGAGACATGGCAGCTCTACCTAATACATAGAAACAAACACCTGGAAGCAGCCAAAATGTGGAGGCAAAGAAACATGCCACAAAGGAAAAAAAACAGGAGAAATCTCTAGAAAAGGAGCTAAATGAAATAGATCCAAGCAAGCTAACAGAGAGTTCAGAATAATGGTTATAAGGATGCTCAAGGATATTAGTAACAGTATGATGAAAATAATTGAGAAAATCGATGACATAATAAAGTACCAATTTGAAATGAAGGCTACACGAACTGAAATGAAGAATAATTTACAGGGAATCAACAGTAGAGCAGAGGATGCTAAGAATCAAATCAGCAATTTGGAACATGAGGAAACAAAAAACACCCAACCAGAAGAGCAAAAAGAAAAAAGAATCCACAAATATGAAGATAGCATAAGGAGCCTCTGGGACAAATTCAAGATGCCCAACATTTGTATTATTGGGGTGCCAGAAGGAGAGAAAGAGAGCAAGAAATTGAAAACCTATTTGAAAAAATAATGACAGAAAACTTCCCCTACCTGGGGAAAGAAATAGACTTACAAGTCCAGGAAGCACAGAGGGTCCCAAACAAGAGGAACCCAAAGAGGCCCACAGCAAGACACATCATAATTAAAATGCCAAAGGTTAAAGACAAAGAGAGAATCTTAAAAGCAGCAAGAGAAAAGCAGTTAGTTACTTACAAGGGAGCAGCCATACAACTGTCAGCTGATTTCTCAACAGAAACCTTGCAGGCCAGAGGGAGTGGCAAGAAATATTCAAAGTGATGAAAAACATGGAACTACAACCAAGATTACTCTACACAGCAAAGCTATCATTTAGAATTGAAGGTCAGATAAAGAGCTTCTCAGACAAGGAAAAGCTAAAGGAGTTCATCACCACCAGACCAGCACTACAGGAAATGTTGAAGGGTCTTCTTTAACATGAAGCTAATGAACAAAGGAATCTGATGAACTAAATAGATCCAGAGACATTGACGCATGTAACAGACGATCATATTTCAGAGGGAAGAGGGAAGGGAGATGGAGAGTGGGAAGAGATTAACCAAAGAAGTTATATGCATATATGCATAACCCATGGTCACAGACAATGATGGGGTGAAGGCCTGGGGAGGGAGTGGGAGCGAGGTGGAGGGCGTCAATTGGGGGGGGGGATGGGACACCTGTAATACTCTCAACAATAAAGATAAATTAAAAAAATAAATAAATAAAAAATAAAAGAATTGTAACAACAAAAAAAGAAATGAGATAGAAATAATCTAAATACACACACAAAAAGATGCAAGCTGATTCAAGCCAGGGTTTACGGTCATTTCATAACAGTTAAGTGTCAGGCTTTCCATTAGGACCATTACCTTTTATTTCTCCAGTGTTGCTAGGGACACGTTTGATTTAACTTAACATCATTTTTACCTATAGAGTTAGTATCAGGAATTAACTGCTTGGAGTATGAGGACAGCCTAAACCAATTATCTGTCTCATGTAAACCAGAAAGCCTTGCACACATCTTGAGCTCCTCTGGCAATAAGAGTACAAGAGCTTATCAGCCCAGGCCCTTACTGAAATCATTACACACTCAAGGATTTCCTCCAAGGGAAAGAGACGTGAAGCCAGAAGACTCACAATGACTGTTAAATATTTGGATATACTTATTAACTATTGATTGTTTTAATAAAAAGTAAATTTTTATTTTTAACTGGTGAAATAATTCATAATTGACAAACAGAAAAGTTTAGAATAAATGCATACATATATATGTTTAAAGTAAATGAAAAAAAATTTAAACTCATTCATCAAATCAGAGTTTCTTAGGAAGCACTACAGGATATTAAAAATGATACAATTAGATCTCCATGTGTTAACATTGACAACTCTCAAAAATATAATGTAGTATGAAAAACAAGTTTCAGACAATGTGATGACATCTGTGTAAACGTTAAAAGCACACAAAATAACTGTATACACTGTCCATGAAAAAATATGTATACAGTAAAAATAAGAAAATATAGCTAGAAAAGATATACACAACTTTAAAGGGAGTGATTCTTTCTGCAGATAGAGGGTTGTGAGAGAGCACAGAGCAGTCTTTAACTGTATTGCAAGGTTTTATTTGTTTAAAATAAATATGAAACAAGAAAATAAGTACTGTACTACAAATTCAATTGTTTTAAGGTTATTTCAGAATTAAACAAAACAAATCAGAGTGAACCTGACCTATATCAATTAACCTATATTAACCTCATCACCCTAGTATTGATCTCATTATGTTATGTGAACTATGAAGCTATGAAGATTTTAACTTATATGACACAAAAGTCTATCAACCATTAATACATGATTAAGTACAATTAAAGCCATATATTGACTTCTTAACATAAAGTTTAATTAACTCATGACCTGGTCAGATTAGACAAAACATTACAATGAGTCTCTTGGGGAATAGTCTCAATTACAGGGATGAAATTGAGAAGAGTGCTAAATGGTTAAGAGCTTCCATAAAGCTATACCTGAATCTCTCCACTCATTCCCAGGGAACAGGAAACGGGTATTATTTGTACCTGGGTCTCTTTTCATTTTAAGTCCAGCTCTACTAAAAAATAGAGGCGGGAGCAAACAAGGGCAGAGATAGGGAGGGGAAAGGAGGAGAGGGAAGAGAAGAAAAGAGGGGAAGAGGGAAAGAGGGGAAGAGGGGAGGGGGAGGGGAGGGGAAGGGAAGAGAGGGGGAAAGGGGGAAAGGGGAAAAGGGGAAAAGGGGGAAAGGGAAGGGACAAGGGACAGGAGGGGAAGGTCAGGATAAGGGACAGGAGGGGAAGGCAGGAGGAGAGGGAAGGGAAGGTTTCATTATGTGACATGATGGTGTTAGCTAAGGCTATGATGGTTGTCATGTATGTAAGTGTATCAAATCAACATGTTGTACACTGTAAATTTACATAATATCATATGTCAACTATAAGATTTTTTTATTTCAAAAGATCTGGGTAAAAATTAATTATTTAATTAGAGCAATGCAATGTCCACTCGTGATTGCTAGATTGCTATGGATTATAAGCCTGATCAAATAATGGCAAGAATCAGCTTTATATAACCCACATTTTCTCTCATTTCCCCCAAGATACTTAGAAAAGCACATGCCAAAAAGTAGACTAATATTAGAGGAATCTCCAATAAAACCAAACAACTTACTCTTTTACACAGACCACGAGTATGGCACAATTTTCAGCTATTCTCAGTAGAGGTAACTGAAATCTCCATGCTAAAACCATGAACTAACCTAGATTGAAACATCCTAATGAATTGTAAATCATCAAAGCCATTCTATTTTTATTTTTCTTTCAAGGCAGAACTTGCAAAGCACTTGCAGAATTGAATAGACTTTTATTTATTTGCCTTTTCACATTGCTGGGTGAAATGTGAATTTCGAGTGGGAGATTTCATTGATTTCTGTCAAGCTGAACAACAATTTGTAGAGTAGTCTACCCTTTCAGGAAGAAAGGTAAGAAGGCTGCTGTATCAAGCCTTCTCCTTTGTCAGGAAGATATAGGGGAAATATTACTCTACATTGACTTTTAAAAATGGTAAGATGCACATCTCAGAATTCAAGCCATATGGCCTAGGCCACTAGTGATACAACTGGTACAAACCAGGGATATAAAAATAACTCTTTTTTATTGACTATTTCTAGGTAATCTGGGAGCCACAGGATGCCATCAACCAACTTCAGGCAACAGGTTTGGTTCATAAATGATCATCTGGATTCCAGGTGGGACATTTCCAAAGGCAATTGCAGAAAGGCAGTAACAGGTGCAGGAACTGACAAGGAGCAGCCAACTGAGGGGCAGAAGGTGCCCAGCAGATTAGAGGACTCCCAGCCCTGTTTTAGACTCAGGTCTAGATATCAGCTCTTTCAATCAAAGAGTAGAAGTACAATTCAGAGAGGCAAATTCAAAGATAATAAACTATTAGAAGATGCTTATTACAATGTTTTAGGATTGAATGAATCAAGTTAAGAGGGGTAAGATTCCTGGGCATTGTGGAAATACTCTCAGAAGAGTCAGGTAGTCCAATATTAACCTCAGCAGATGGGCCTTATCAGGACTGCCAACCCCTTGACTCAGGCTTAGTCAGGCCTGGGCTCAGTGTCCAAAGCCCAAGCAGGGAGAACAGAGCTGGATAAGTGGTTCTAGCCAAGCTTTGCTTGCTTATTTCTGAAGGCATCACTTGAACAAGCTGAGTATGTATGGTCATGTGGAGAGTTATATATACAGAGTGTGGTTGTTCCTAATATGGCCAGTAAAAACAAAACATCCTGTTCTCTTTCTCAAGCAAAGGAAAGTAGAAAATCTGAAGTGCAATTGGGGCCAGGACACATACTTCGCTGAAAATAATGCTTCAAGCTCAGCAGAGTCGCAGCCAGACGTTCTCAGAGAAATGCTCCTCCCTATATGACTCGTCAATGGAAAACTGCAGATTGTTCATTTTACTAGTTTTCTCTATTTATTATAGCAGAAGCCAGTGCAAGGTACCTAGAGTCTCTTAAAACACCTTGAAGAAGGAAAGCAGACAGAAAGGTTCATCAGAAGAGTTATGGAGGATGTTGCATGAAGTGGTCCCCCACCAAAGGACAGCCCAGACTTCTCCAACTATAAAACACAGAGAAAGAAAGAAACAGGAAAGAAGAAGGGAAGGGGAGGGGAGGGGAGGGGAGGGGAGGGGAGGGGAGGGGAGGGGAGGGGAGGGGAGGGGAGGGGAGGGGAGGGGAGGGGAGGGGAGGGGAGGGGAGGGGAGGGGAGGGGAGGGGAGGGAAGGGAAGGGAAGGGAAGGGAAGGGAAGGGAAGGGAAGGGAAGGGAAGGGAAGGGAAGGGAAGGGAAGGGAAGGGAAGGGAAGGGAAGGGAAGGGAAGGGAAGGGAAGGGAAGGGAAGGGAAGGGAAGGGAAGGGAAGGGAAGGGAAGGATTGTGAGGACATTTTAGCTTTCAGTGCTCTTTTTTCCAGGTCACAATATCTGTGGCAATGCTGACTATAGTTAATAATACTCTACTGTACATTTGAAAGTTGCCAAGAGAGTAGATCTTAAAAGTTCTCATCACAAGAAAAAAAATTATAGCTATGTTTGGTGACAGATGTTAACTAGATTTATTGTGATGGTCATTTTACAATATGTACATGTATCAAATCATTATGTTGCACATCTGAAACTAATATAATGTTTTATGTCAATTATACCTCAATAAAAATATATCTGTGATGACTTATTCAAGGCAACTAGTTTATGACCGATACAGCCTCTGTGCAGAAGTATTCTGTTCCCCTTCCCTCTCTATAAACTTGGAAGGGGAGAGTTTTGAGTCAGCACATCCATTAAACACTAATTTTATGTACCTCTTTGAGTTATATGTGCATTACCTGCCTCCTAGATGCTACTTGGGGCTGAGCAGTCCTTTGCTCTGAGTTACCACCACCAACAGGGCCCATCAGTCTTGGTTGAAGTGTGTGGCTCCTGCCTCTGCTTCTGGAATTCAAATGCCATGGCTTAGGTTAGGCCATTGGTGATATATACCTTGTACAAAACAGGGAAATAAATGGAACACCACCCCACAGAATTTGGCATTACAGGAAAGCTGAATGATGCAACCCAAACATGCAAGGGAGTTAACTCTCTGTGGAATGAACTTTAAGCAACAGTGAACAGAAAACAGGAGGGACCCAAACAGGAAACACTCCCCCATGGACGGCTCTGTCCCTGTAGGCTTCTTCGGCCTCCCTGTGCTGAGGACACAGGTGCATCTGTGGGCCTAGCCGTTTCCTTCCACAGCTCTGTGATGCAGCAGCTGGTTATGGAAAGCAGCGCTTCACACCTGTGCTTACCTTTGACCTCACTCTCACCACCTCAGGGTTGCATCTCCCCAGTAATACCTTAGAACTTTGCCTTATATTCTATTTTCTAAGAAACTAAGGCTAAGAATTAATTTAAGACATTTCACCTAAACTTGGTTTCTGAGTTACTTCATTTGTCCAAATTCTTGACTTAAAATATAACTAAGAGTAAATTCAAATTAAATGTGCCAGGTCTTTGGGGAAATACTGAGATATATGCAAGCTCATCAATTTTAAATTAAGAAAATATCCTTGGAAACTTTTATAATTAAATATCCTCCTTCAAGCACTCCAAATCATGTTAATAAAAATGTTACTCTAAATAAAGTAGACATGGCTAAAACCAAAGATATATGAAACTCTGGGGTGAACAACCAAAAAATTGTCAAAGATTATTACTTAGCCTCTTCATTCACCTTATGAAAATAAATATAGTGTAGGTGACAAGTAAATTCCCACCACAATGAATGTCATGGTCTAGACAAATTGATTTCTCCTGGCTCAGAACTTGCACATTTCCCAAGTGGCTGGAATTCATATCCTCAGGCAGGTGGAAATTAAATAGCTGTGTCCAAACTCTCTGAAATGAATTAGCAAATATAAACAACTGCTCTAAAGACATTTAAGAAAATGAGAGATTACATGAATTCACCAAACAAGTAACTCTGTACAAATTGCATAATTGTCGTTTGGAGGGTGATCGGGATCTTTGAGAAGGAAGGGGATGGTGAGAATCGGGTGTGCAGTGAGTTGGGCCCTCGGGATTCAGAGGGGACTGACATGCAGTCCCTGCTCCTGAGGAATTCACAATCCAGTAAGGAAAAGATATGTAGTAATTCATATCTGCCAAAAGTCCCAGGAGAGTCATACATTTCATGTCATGGAAGCACAGATGATAGGTGCTAATTCAACTTGGAAGAGGTCAGAGATACTAATAGATATTCTAGTCTACATGCCACTGTTAACTGAGATGTGAATTAGTTTGAAGAGGGAAGATCCTAGGTTTCATTTGGGACATGCTGAATTTGAGGCAAAGCATCCAGGGGAAGATGATCTGCAGACAAACGTAAAATCAGGCCTGAGTTCAGGAGCCATTGCAGTCTAAAGGAGGAGTTATGAGCATCAGGTCATAGTTAAATGCGTAGCATGGCCCGGCCGGGTGTGGCTCAGCAGTTAAGCATCGACCCAGGATCCAGGCGATCGGGGTTCGATTCCTGGTCAGGGCACATGCCCGGGTTGCGGGCTTGATCAATGACTCTCTCATCATTGATGTTTCTCTCTCTCTCTCTCCCTCTCCTTTCCTCTCTATGAAATCAATAAAGATATATTTTTAAGTAAATAAATGCATAACATGAGAGGGTCCAGGGAGTTCGTGCTGGGAAAAGAGGGAGGTGGGTTGAGAGGAGACAAGAAGCCCAATTTTGGAATCCCTGGGAACACAGATATTTAGAGTGAAAAGGGAATTAGAGAAAGAAAACAAGAAATAATAGTAAAAAATTAGGAGGAAGCCCCTCCCCCCCAAAAAAATGTACATCTTGAATGAAAGTTGAAAAGTTTCCAAGAGGAAGAAAGTGCTCAGCAGTTTTCAGTGCTACTAAACAGCCAACAGAAATAACCGAGAAAGGTTAGCACTGTGTTGAGCAGTGAGCAGGTTCTGCTGAGAGGACTTTCTCAGAGGAGGATTGACAGCAACCAAACCGAAGTGGCTGAAGATAGGAAGTCAGACAAGGAAGGAGAAATGGTGGGGAGACTGGCATGCAGCACTGACACCACCCCATCACACTGGGTCCAAAAAAGTAAATTGCATAAACCACCATTTCTGTGTTAGGGGCACAGGTGGTCACAGCTCGTTCTGGGGTCAGCATCGTCTACATGTATCTGCTCCCATCTGCTGTGTCATGCTCCTTGGTGATATATGTTGGTTCCAGCATGAACGCCTTGAGGGGACCGTTCTGGATTCTGGGCCTAGCTGGGGTTCACACACATAGTTCGCTCTTATTGCACAGGCTTGAGGCAGGGAGACGGGGCTGCAGATTAAGGCCCAGGACTCGCTTTCCGCCTCGTTTCCCAGGAGAGCGGTCTGCTGTTTTCTGCTTTGCCTCCAGTTTCCTCCACGTGTCCCATCCAGAAGCTAAACACTGTAGCTACACGGCACTGGCCCTCCCCGCAGCCCCCAGCCTGCCCATCTTGCCACAGCTGATGAAGGATCGCTGACAGAGCACGGCAGCTAGAAGAGGGCAAGGAGGGACACGGGTCCTTCTAGCCGAACAAAGGGGGAGCAATGACTTAGAGCAATGACTAAGAGGTCAGTGCCCCGCCTTAGAAAAGTATGCTGAACAAGTATCCTTCAGCTTCATCTCGGGTGCTCTTCAGCTGTATTACTCTCCGGTGTCTCACTTACCACACAGTGGCACATAATCAGGCACCTTGATAGAGAGTAACTATCCCCTGGAGAGCAAAGAGAGACTGCACACGGTCCATGAGGTTATTCTTGCACAGAAACTGCCAGTCGTGTCTTTTGCTTTCAAATCCATTTCCCCTCTTCCTCTAAGGCTGCAGCAATTTTCAACCCGTTTCATCTCATGGCACACATAAACCAATTACTAAAATTCTGTGGCACACCAAAAAATATATTATACCTTTTGCCAGTCTGACAAAAAAAATAGGTATAATTTTGATTCCTTCACGCCAGATGGTTATTGTTGTGTTGGCTGTTGTCATTTTTTATTTAACAAATTAAGGGGAAAGAGGCCAGTGCCCCTGACTAGTCAGGTATTGCATGGTTTAAAAATTCTCGCGACACGCCAGTTGGAAATCGCCGCTCTAAGGATTTACATTTCCCAGGCTCCCTTGTCACCAAGATCCCGCATAGGGTCAACCAGCGAGAGGCACCGGCGTGCAGCAGGAGGGAAGGGAAGGAGGCGCTAGGAGGAGCCAGCGGGTCTGCCCCTTTCTCGCTTAGCTTCGCCAGCACGTCCAGCAGTGGTGAGCCTTCCCTGCAGCTGCAGATCCCACATGTCCCTGCCATGGTCTCGCTCCCTGAAGGCGACCCTGGGTCCTGGGTTCTGGTAACGCCTCCTCCTCCCGTTGTCTCTTGGCCTCCTGGGTAAGCACAGTTTTCTGCAGTTGCATCAGCCACCCCTGTGGGGCTTCTCAGGTCTCCCATTACCCAAGGACAAATTCCCTGAATTCAGCTCCGTCTGCTGAAAGATCTAGAGTGGCTTCTGTCTCCCAACTGACTGGACCATGACAGAGAAACCATCATAACCAGATATCAGAAACACAGGTTTTTGGAAGATTGTTAGTAAAGACAGGCAAAGATTTATTTCTATCAGCCTTCGTGATCACACTCCCCTACCCAACCGTCATCCAAAAGTGAGAGTGAGCAATGTTCTTCCAGACCAGAAAATTACATTATATTTAAAAGCAGGGAAACAGGAACACAAGGAAAAGTGATGCCCCGGAGAAGAGAAATGGCGCGGTCAGAGCTCTTGGACAATGAGGGCTGATGGTTCGAGAAGGCAAATTAGTTGAAGGAAAGCGGGACATACTGGAGTAAGAGCCATTAGCAAAGGCAGGCCAGTCAAACCGAGATGCTTAGGAAAGCATGCTGAACAAAATCAGAACCAGGGTGATCAGTCTGCTTACTAATGTTAAAATTTCTGAGCTGTGTTGGGTGAGGGAAGGCTGGGATCCTGGGGCAGGGAAGAGAAAAGAAATGAACTGCACTAGAAAATGGAGGGAAAAGGGACAATTTTAATTCAAAAGAAACAACAAGTATACTAAATAGTTTAAATCCCTACTGACAAAATTGAACAAATAAAACCTACATATATACAACTTCTCTCATGGGCTAAGGGTTACAATGCTGTGTTTCCATAGTAGGTTTACCTGGGGTGAACCTTCTGAAACACCAATGGAGCCTTAAAAATAAAATAATAAAATAAAATTACTGGATCTAGAATTGAAACAGACTGCCTAGGGGTGACATTTTCAAATCTGATTTTTAAGGAGCTCCCACTCCAAGTGTGAGAGCCTCAGCTGAAGGAGGTACCTGCCAGACCTCGTAGGTACAACAAATGCTGACATAGTTGAATGATCTGGTCCAAGAGTAGAGGAATATTTCTTTCAGAAAAGTAGGGAAATTTGCCTTATATCCAAGATCCCAAGATATAGAAGAAATATTTCACACTACATGTTTTTGGGTACTCTGGACAGTGACAATGGAAAATGGCTCCCAACACAGCCAGGTAAGTCTTCTGTGTGCATTTTGCTCGGGAAGATCCTGTCTCATCTTGGACCAGAAGGAGACTTTTATGTCTATACACACTTTATTGTTTGGGATGTAAATGTCCATCTGGACCTCCCCTGTCCCCTTTTCTTTTTCCTGCATTTATGGTTTGGTCCTGAAGTAATTTTAACCAACTTTACTCACTACAGCAATTTCTTTTTAATTCACATTGGGAAGGTTCTGGGACATTAAACAAAACAACACAAAAACGGATCTTTTAAAAATATTGTTTTATAGAGCTATTTGCTGCACTTATTTTACTCACAGCATGATGATTACTTTCCCAGGCTTCTTTTTCCCTTCTTGTTTAGAGACAACTAGGTAAGCAATTTTTAGGAGACAGTCACAGACACCCATTACTAAGTGCCTAGCCCATTTGGGGAAGCTTAGGACCGTTTGTAACACCACTGAAGAGATTTTCAATAACTGGCACATTTTGAAATGGAAATTGGTCTTCATGTTAAATTTTAAAAGCAATTTTGTTTGGAAATATTAGTGCAATCTACAAAGAAACATCAAATCATACAGCTAAGGGAACTAACAGCCTTTGAAATTTTAGCAATAGCCTGAAGAATTCTCCTTCCCTCCTTCCTTCCTTCCTTCCTTCCTTCCTTCCTTCCTTCCTTCCTTCCTTCCTTCCTTCCTTCCTTCCTTCCTTCCTTCCTTCTTCCCTCCCTCCCTCTCTCTCTCTCTCTCTCTCTCCCCCTCCCTCCCTTCCTGCCTTCTAATCTGTATGTCTAACACAATAAGGAGCGAAACAGTCCTTCTGATTTTGCCCAACTATAGACTAATAGGAGTGTGCTGAGGATATTCTCACATGGTGGAAGGGGAGGGTCTTTTTTATAAGGGTACTAATCCCACTCATGAGGACTCCACCCTCATGACCTAATCATCAACCAAAGTCCCAACCTCCTAATACCATCTCATTGGGGGCTAAGATTTCAACATATATATTTTTGGGGGGACACAAACATTCAGTTCATAACATTCCATATATTCTTGAATTGAAATGAAAAAAAAAAAAAATGTGTGTGGGTAGTTTATATGATCAACATCAGTAGCAGCCACCACGTAAGAATAAAATTAAATGCCCTTTATTTAACATGTATTAAATGCCCTTGTCGTTGCAGAAATAATCCATTATTCAGGGAAGTCTTTTCATATCATAGATAAAAAATAAAAACATGCTTTCTTTTTGCTAGTGTATTTAAATATTAGTTCTTTTGTAATTGTACATCCCCCGAGTCTATAACCATCCAAATTATTCCAGAAGTAAACAAGGGAGAAGGCTTTTTTAAACAAGTGATTCTTGACAACAGCTTAAACTTCAGCACAATTCTTTAATTTTTTATTCTTCTTTGTTGCATTAATCAGCCCCTGTCTCTCTGTTTCACAATGAAGGGCTAACTTTCCAAAAAGGAAAAAAAAAAACACAAAACCATAAGCGGCCTGAGCACGGGCTCCTCACATGCAACGGGGGCAGCAGCCGACGCCGGTGCCCAGGGCCTGCTGCGGGCCGGGGCCTCCAGCCGACTCACGGATCAGCGCACTGCCTCCTGACCACTAGGAGGTGGCCGTCCCCCTGTCACAGGTGGGAACACAGGCTGGGCTACTGCCCACAGTCACATAAGGCAACGCAACACCTGCCCCTGTGTCGCTGGCCACCACAGTGCACTGCCCCTTATAACCGCGCCCAGACTGCCTCCTGAGATGCTTCTGCAGGCCAGCCAGACAAGTTAGAGGTTATATGAACATAAGCTAACATTTTTATTTAAATGAGTGGTGCCAGAATGAAACAAAATATCCTAGGCTATGACAGATGACATACTACCCCAAGACATTCACTCAAAAGGTACCTGGCAAATAAATGGAAGCGAGGAAAGACTTTGCATGTTTCATAGTACTATAAAATAGTATTACTGACATGTCTCACCACGAGTAAAATAAAGTCTTGATAGTATTCAGTACCTTATAGCTTTGAATTCGGATTAAATCATACATGAAAACTATAACTTATTTTGGGAGTGGGTCAGATTGGCTTAGGCTATAAAATTTTTATGTAAACTCACTTTATTTTTCAGGTTGGATACAAGTTACATTTACTGTATTGGCTGTCACTTGCTGAGATATTTTGAGATTCTTTTTCTCTAATTTATTTGAAAAACGATAATGCTGCAATAATCAAAACTAAATTTTCAATCTTGCATCTGGGTTTATTCTATCAGTAAAGGGACATAGCAACTCAAATTTTTACTTTTATTACTATTGCTTTCAACTTCAACACTTTAAAAGGTATTTCCCATTGTTTTTCATCATTTATTTATAAATGTAGCTGACGTGAGCTACACCCACAGAAAATACCATTGGCTAACATTCATAAAAATATAAATGTAGGCTATATATTTAAATAGTTATGAGAAAAGAGTGACGGAAGGGAATATATAAAATGGAGTCACTTTAAACAAGCTGCTAAAATTATTAACATTATGAAGGCTGAGGCATGAGGAAGGATTCCACTTTTGTTCTTACTCGCCTGTGAACTCAAAGTTTTTTGAACTTTCCACTCGTGCATCAATGCCTGGATATACATCTGTACCTCCAGATAACCCTCTGATTATTCCCTCAGGGACTCACGTACCCAGGCCACCTGAGTCCCCCCCAAAGGACTCACACATGCATCCTCCTGACATCCTTTATCCAGACCACCACATATGGCCAGACCTCCTGGCACCCATCTTTTGGACCACCTGGCACCCATCATCCAGACTGCCTGACAGATGTCAGATAACCATCTCGAACCAATCCCAGAGCTAAGAATTCAAAACTAATAATTCTCAAGGATGCACTTTTTACTATAAGAACTTTTAACTTTTCTTTCTTCTTTGGAAGAGTTCTGGGTTTTTGCCTAACTATGTTTCTAGTTTGCAAACTCCAAGACCCCTGAATAAATCTTTATCATTATTTCTTGCAAAACCTCCAGATTCCTTTTGAGTTTGACAGTTACAAAGACATGAGAATCACAAAGGAAATGTTAGAAACTGTTTTATAGCAGTGTAAAGCACCATAATTGTCATTATCATTATTTTTAAGCCTGTAAATGTTTGATATCAGTGAAACAGTCATTCACGATTTCAAGACCTTTTTATTTCTTTTGACTGGTGTCATATTTAGAAAAATATTTTATTACTTCTCTTGTTGTGACCTATTTAAAGTCATTGAAGTAACTAGCACTTTGCCGATGACAATTTAATGAGCACGAACTTTGTGTGGTAAGTTATGGAATGGCTAACGTTGAACAATCAGAAGGGCAACCAGTGCACTGTGAAAAGAATCTTAAAGGTGCATAACCCTAAATCTTCTCCAAGGAGTTCTTGCCTAGGTGATTTCATTCTACCTGTGGGTATCACTCAGGTAACTAGAAATATCTAAGAAAGGGAAGAGCCTAAACTCTAACCCACTGATTATTTGAAGGGAGACGGTAGATCGTACTAGTTTCAAGAGCTAAAGGATATTCTAATATTTATTGTATTTAAGAATGAAGTAATAATTATTTTAAAAATTGACTAAGTGCCCATTATGCTTCAGGTACTTGCTAAGGGCTTTATGCGCGTTACAGCTGAAAAGAAAGAGTACACATTTAACTACACATAAAAGGGATTTCTATGAGGTCAGGAAATGAGATGGGTCATTAGGAACCTGGATTCAATTTGGCAGCATTTGATGATGTTTTATTGCAGGAAGCTGAGAATGCGCCTATTAGGTTTTTCAGGTGAGGCTAATTATGATTAATAGGAAAAGTGGAAACGAAAGGCACTTTATTAATAGGGGCGCACTGTCCAATACACTCCCAAAGCAAAATTACTGGGGAAGCTGGACAGGCGCCCACAGCTCAGTCTGGAAGCCTAACAAAACCTCAATTTCCCCGTATCCTTGCCTGGATTGTTGCAGAGGTCATAGCGATGGATAAAATGAAGCACAGGCGTGAGAAGAGGCGAGCGAAGAAATATGTGTAACAGGTTCCCAGGGAGCCACAGCTCACTTGCTAATATCGGAACAGCAGCCGAAGCAGCAGAGGTGAGCCACGCCCGCACAAAAGGCCACAGGATAACATTCATGAAAATAGGTGTGACACATAGCTTCAGAAAAGCACAATTTCCATAACAAATCTGAACATTTCTCTCAATGTACAAGATAAAGTAGCCAGGAAGCACTTCACAAGAGGTGCTATCCTAGTTGGGGGAGCGTCACGGTGCCCAGGTGTTTAGTCAAGCACTAGTCCAGATGTTGCTGGGAAGGTGTTTTGTAGCTGTGACTTACATTTACATTCAGTTGACTTTAAGTAAAGTAGGAAGACTCATCCAACCAGCTGAAGGCCTTAAGGGCAAGAACTGATGAAGGGGGATTCCAAAGAAGAAGGGATTCTGACTCAGAAACAGTAACACAGAAATCCTGCTCGAGTTCCCGTCTTCCTAGCCTGCCCTGCAGATTTTGTCCTAAAGAATGCAGCATCACTCCCACCTGCATTTCCAGCCTGCCTGCCTTCACTGCAGATTTCAGACTGGCCACCTCTGCAGTCATGTAAGCCAATCCCATAAATAATAAATAAAAAATAAATAAATAAAATATCTTTCTCAAGAGAGGAAAGAAACAAAGATCTGAACTCTAAATTATGTGGAATGATTACTTTGGTAAGGAAGAGATAGGGGCATTTGAGAAATAGTATATTTCTCAAATATATAACAATATACTTTATAACCTATTGATGACTGATTTGTTTTCATCTGGCTCAAAAATACTTACTAAAAGTGATATTTATGATTGTGAAGAAAATCACAGTACAGTCCTACCAGTAGAACCTTTTCTAACTCACAATGCATTGATATCAATAATGTAAAGCAAATATACATGAAAACTCAAAGATAAAAATAATAAATATAACTAAAAATCTCCTAAACCACTCCTATATCGAAGAGGAAATTTAAGTTTCTACTTACCAAGATCTTTGAGAATGAGACATATACCAAAGTGATAGATTTGGCTTCCTCATTGAACGTGTCTCCCCCAGATTCATCTGGTGAGGCCCTAATCCCCAGTGTGGTCGTGTTTGAAGGTTGGGCCTTTGGGAGGTAACTGGGTTTGGATGAGGTCATGAGGGTAGGGCCCCCACAATGAGACTGGTGCCCATCTAAGGACAGGAAGAGACCAGAGCTCTCGCTCGGCCTTGTGACGTTACTGAAAAAAGGCAGCTGTCTACAAGCCAGGAAGAGGGCGCTCACCAGAACCTGGCCGTGCTGGCACCCTGATCTTATATTCCCAGCCTCCAAAGATGTGAAAAAAACTATTTGTTGCTTAAGCCCCTCAGTTATGGTGTTTTGTCATGGCAACCTAAGCTAAGACATTTACCCTCTTAATTTTCTGCTGAAATAAGCCAACTGAAAGAAAGTGGTTCAGAAAATTGTATAACGCTGTGGGAAACTCAAGAGGCACTTTAATTGCACATTCGAAATGTCAAGGAGCTGCACCTTTTGAATAACGTAATTAAAAATAAAATTATGAAAAAGGGTGAGTGTCTGCCTCTGCTACCACCTGCCATGTCAGGAAGAGACACAGAGAAGACAAACATCTGTGTTGGGTTGTTACTGCAGAGAAAAATAACCTGGTCAAAAGATATTTTTTTAAAAAGAGAAAATGATAAAATTGTGACTCTCATACAGATAAGACAATGAACATGTGTTAGAGATTTCATTTAACTCATTAACGAGGAAACTGTTGAGGGGTAACTACCAGTTTAAGGAGTTCATATTAGAAAAGTACAGAATTCATTTGCATGACTATAGAAAAGAATTATTTTGCATTGCAGCTGCAGTTTACACAGTTGTAACATAGCTCCCATAGAATCAGAATCATATAATGTCTTTCACACAGAAAACTAGCCCGACGGCTCAGCAAGTCACCTGTAAATGTAGAACTTAACAGCTCTGGTTATAGTGATTTCTATGTGATATGAATAATCCACTATAGTAGTTTCCCTCGTCTCCATTCATTTCAAAGGTCATGGTATTTATCCATTCAAGTTTAATGGTTAATATTCATATTCCAGGCTGAAGAGAAGACCAGAGCCTGCTCCAGCCAGGCTCTTTATAGTTCCTCTGATTAAACACCAAGTTAGCTTCCAACCATCCTAAAATATCTGCCCTAAACCATCAAACCACACCAGAATTCAGCAATATTCAGATGGGACAAAGGACAAAAGAGTGATAAAGAAAATTTAGGTGTGGGCTGAACATCTTTCTCCAGCTCATTCTACATTCAACACTCCTTAGGAATTCTTCTGGTGTGTTCTTTTCTTCATGTTGGAATTCTTAATGGTATAATCAGTCTCTCTAGTTACCCTCGCCTGACTTCTAGGCATTTTAATATTTGCAGCAAATTCCTTTAAACTGGAAGAGATGGATGCACATACATTGAAAAGGGCACCGAAGGGTCAACATATTCTTGGTTACTTGTTGCTATTTATGATTACATGTGGATAATGGGATTATGGGTTGTTGGTTTTTTATTTTTATATTTTTGCTTTGTTTCCTACCTGAAACTGTACTGATTTGAATTGAGAATAAGTTTTATCTGAATTTTTAAAAAGCCATCAAATAATTTAGATCTCTCTTGGAAGTTTATGTTTGTTCTATCTGAAGGTACTATGTGGAAATCCTTAGGCCAGACATTTAATTGATATACTACTCATGAAAGAATTGAATGGTTTATAATTATAACTATTAATTGTCTCCTACTGGTGTCCGGGAGAACCAAGTCCCATGCCTTCCACCTCAAGAAAATGATGAGTGAATTCCTTATGTAGTTTCATTGACTTCCTTAGTTACTGAATTAACCATCACCATCACCGTCCTCATGATAGCTTATTAAGTGTGTTTTATATGCTAGACTCCATTCTAGGTGAGGTGTTACATGTATCTCCATCCGCCCTCCTAACAATCCTATGTGGTGTGTGCTGGCATCCACCCATTTCACAGACAGAACATTGAACTGAACAAAGGTTAAGGTCCTTGCTCTTCCAGATCCCATGGCTCGAGAGTGCTGGGCCAGGATTTGATCTCAGGTGACAGACTCCAGAGCCCAAATTCCCAACTCCCGACCTCTTCGTTTTGCTGTTGTCTGAACCATGTGAGCAAAAAGGAGACGAAACAAGAACGGGTGTGAAGGTCACGCACTTGGAACGGGGCAGAAATGGGCCCCGCGTCTCTCCAGCTGTGCACCAGCATTCACACCGCACAGCTGTGCGTCTTTCCCGGCCTGAGCTCCTGAGGGTGTGCACCATAAACCCTGCCAGAGGTTTTCCACTGGGTCTCGTTTATACATCAGACCAAACAGCACATAGGCCAGAGGATCAGGCTGAGGATTCTCAGAGGGGGTGAGGGTGGGAAGAGATTAATCAAAGAACTTATCTGCTTATATGCATAGACCATGGACACAGACAATAGTGTGGTGAAGGCCTGGCGGGGGCGGGAGTGGGGAGGAGGGCGCCAATGGGGAGGGAAAAGGGGGACAGCTGTCACACTCTCAACAATAAAGAGAAAAAAACTTTTAAAAAGAATGCTTCGAGTCCTTGAGCATAATCTTTATGAATGATACAGGCAGAAGTGGAATGAAAAGTCTCACTCGACTTTCGGCTGAGCATGAAGGTGAAGTCCACAGTCCGGGCACACACAGGGCTTTTAGGGCGCATCCTGCCTTCACTACCCAAGTGTTTTCCCCTCCTTCAGGTCCCACTGACCTTCCCCAACTTGAATGCCGTTTTCAGTCATGTCTACAACCGGCTCAGCCATGACCAGCTCGTCTTTGCCGACCCCACCTCACCACTCACCAGCCCTGGGGAAAGCTGACCATCTGCTCTCAATCGGTTCCCACTCCCACTTCTGAGCTGCTGGTAATTATCAGGAAAGAAATAAAGCCATGGCAGTTGGCCTGACTATAAATTCTCATTATCTACCTCAATTCAGGCTTTCAGCAACATTCGGGAGCAATTTTCATTTAGTTCTTCATTATTTTCCTTTCCTGCAGTGGCTGACGTTCCCAGACTTCTCCCCCTCGCCCCTTCCTTCTATCCCTGCTCCTTCCCTCACACTCACCAGATCTCCTCCCTTCTACTGAAGCCTTTGCTGTTCCCATTTCCAAGGTGATTGTATAAAACTCTTCCTGATCCTGTAAGTTGGTTTGTCAGCAGCAAGACTGCAAACTCCCAATGCAGGGGAAGTTTCGTCTCTGTCTTCAGGAAGCAGTAACCCGGAGTCATTCTCTGTGGGCGCTAAATGAACATTAATTAATGATGAATGGAGGATACTTTACCATCTGTTCACCACTGATTCAAAGTACACTGTTGTTACTTAATTGGATTATTTTTAGTATTGTAGTTTTGGCTGGTTGAACACTAATGGCTGGAACTGTGAGATGCTGTAGCAAATCATAACTCCCATTCTGAAATCTTTGTCTGGAGGGGTGGCTAATTATTGAATGATAAGACCGTCCACACAGCAATGAAAGAAGGTCTTTTCTAACATTTGGTTTTCTTAAAGTGATAGAACATTCCCTCTTCAGTAAAACAATTCAAGTCATGTATAACAAGTGACAGCCTGAAGGAGTGGAGGCTAATGGAAGAAAGACAAAGGAATGTTTTTTTTTTAAAAAAAAAAAAAAAGAGGAAAGAAATGGCATTTACATGTATGGTAAATAGCCCAACATTGTCTTTTTTGTTGCTAATCCCCCAGAGCTTCCAGCACATATCAGAGCTGCCATGCTGTGCTGCCCCCTGGTGGTACAGACTATGATATGCAGTGGAACCAGCAAAAAATTTCAATTCAGTCATTTCAAATGACTAACCTGATAGCCATTTCTCCGTGAAGGAGAAATTGAGCTGTTTGTAAAATTACTTACAGCAAGAGGCTTCTGAGAGGTTACATTACTTTTTTTTCAAGCTTTCAAATTAGAATTAAGAATAAGAAGTACAGACATTTACCGAGGTATGCGAGGGCTGCATTACCTAGGCGTGCGAGGCATGTATGCGGTTTAATTTAAGTATGCTCCTCTTGAGTTCAGGGACTGCATGCTACACATGCTTTAAAAATCCTCTTGGGCAAGAAGAGTGAGAGATATCAAGAGAATCCAGTGGTGGCTGGAGCAGAAGCTAAACGACACATCTGTGGAAGATAGTAAATAGGAGATGTGGGCACCGGGACGCACAAGTAAGCAGAGGCGTGAGGCAAGGAGAGAGCCAGTCTGTAGCAGCAGGACTGGCAGAAGAGGCCCAGGCAGTAACGTGAGTGCACATAGTGAGGACAGACAGAGCAACACAAAATAAACGCTTGTTACCACACAACTCCCCGGCCCCCAGAGGGGACTGCATGGCCATCCTCTCCAGCTGGGCCCATCCTGCCTGGGCACAGGCAAGGGCAGGGAGGCTATTTCTGGCAGCATCTTGACCAAGTTGCTCAGGTACCAGGTCAATTTATACGGGCACAAAGGCTATGAGCATCCACTTTTGCTCAACCCCTAGTCCCCAGGGTTTCCATTCCAAGCAGCAATGCCAAAGAGCTGAGACAATGTAGGCACACAGTTGCCTGCTCTGCCACGCAATGGACTTTGCCAGAGTCAGCAGGAAGGCTCCTGTCTTAGTCCCCAGGAACTCCCTGGGAAATGCAGGCTCAAGTCAACCCTCTACATATTGTGCCTTTGGCTGTGCCTTCCTCTGATTCTGGCTCCCCTCCTCTTCCAGACCCTCACTTGCTCGGCCATCCTTCATTTGCCTGTGTGCTCACTGCTACAGCGAGAGCTCGTTCCCATATGTTCAGTGGTTCTGTTTTCCTGACTGGTGCTACGTATAACCTAATTAATAGTCATTTAAAGAGCCAATGGAGTTTTCTGTGTGTGTGTGGGGGGGGGGTTAATGCTTATCTTATACCAGACACTGGTCTACTCTACATGAATTAAATCATTTTATTCCCTGCAACAATTCAATCAGTTAGTATTGTGACGATCTTTATTTTATAGATGAAGAAACTGAAGGAAAACAATTTGAAGTAATTAGTTCAACATCAATTCCCCTGAAACTTGTAGGTGCGGTTGTTCATGTTTTATTTGCTTCTCCTTAAATCATTACAATAGTCTAAAACTGCAGTTTACCATAGACGTGTACTAGATTCTTTAAGCCTTAAAAAAAGCCTGGCTAATATTCTTTAATATATTTTCATATGTATGTGTCCTTAAATATTTTTCCTTTGAAAACCGAAGTCAATACAAAGAGATTACTTATAGATGTAGACGCATAAAGAATCACAGATGACTTAATAAAGTTAAGAAACAGGGGGCCAGTGTGGCATTAGAAATAGAAACAGGACCAGAATAACAATGTGAGGTCCGAGTGGTAGCCAGAGGCAAGAGCACATGGAGCCTTGCAGGCCATGGTGAGGAACTTGGTTAGGCCAGCGGGACGGCAATCATTTGCAGGGTTCTGAGCAGGGGAACGGTAGCTCTGTGGCTTAGACTGTATAGCACAGGGCTCTGAATGAGGCTGCCTGGGTTTTAACCGGGAAAAGGCATATCATGGTTTCTATTTTGAAAGGATGACTCTGGCTGCTGTTTGCAGAAAAACAGAGTTGGGATCTGAGGGTAAAAGTAGGAAGACCAACTAGCAATCTGTTACAATTACTCAAGCAATCAATATTGGAGGCTTTGATGAGAGGGGAAAGGTGAGAGTGTAAAGAAGTGATGAGATTCCAGATATGTTTAGGAGGTCGCTGTCAGGATTTGCTGATGGATTGCACATGACGTGGGCATTTGTTTTCTATTGCTACAGAGCAAATTGCTGCAAAATTAGCCATTTGTTACCTACAGTTTCTGCGCATCAGGAGTCCAGGCACAGCTCACCTGAGTGCTCTCTTCAGGGTCTCACAAAGCTAAAATCCAGGTGCCAGCTGGGCTGTGTCCACATCTGAAGGCTCAAGAAGAGAAAGATCCAATTTAAAGCCTCCATGGGTGGTTGGCAGAATTCCTTTCCTTGCAGCAGTAGATTCATGGTGGCTTGTTTCTCCAAAGCCAGCAACACAGATAAAGTCTATGCTTTTTGAATCTCTAATACAGGGAATGTTGAGGTCCTCCTATAACAGGTTCACCTGACTAGGTCAGGGCCACCCAGGATAATTTTCCCTTTAATTAACTCAAAGTCAATTTTTTAGAGACTTTACCTCTTTGCTGATACCATATAACATAATGAAACACAAGAGTTATATCCTATCACGTAATACCATATTCTATAGCATAAAGCATGCCCTTGGCCCCAAGCACTCTCAAGGGGAGGGAAACGCACAAGGAATGGGTACTAGGGGAAGAAATCATGGAGGTAACCAGAGGGCACATCACCCTGAAAGTGTAAGAGAGAAGAAGGGTTTGCTTTCAGATATATTATATTTGATTTGTCTACTTGACATCCCAATGGAGATGTCAAAGTAGGCATTTGACATGGGTGACTGCATGATTGTCCAGGCAGCAACCAACATGTGGGACCTGCCTGGGTGAATTATCCACACTGCAGGTTCCTTCACTTTCTTCTTGATAGTTCTGAAATGTGACTGGGTCAACAGTCCACTGCTGATCAGACTGGCTCTGCTCACTCATAAGAGACTAAATTACTGACAGGCTCACATTAATTCATTTTAGCGAATGTCACTGTAAAGCAGACTCAGTACTTAAATAAATATGGCAAGCACTTTCCCTGTACAGTCTAGAGTGGGCATGCTAATCTTTGATCTAATGACTGATTTTTCTATAAATCCATGACTGACCACCACCCCTACCTGTGGACACATTCTTTCCTTAACTCAGAAATGTTCACTCCCACTCCCAGCATGCCCTGCGTGGGACTGCTGACTCTTGAGAATCCCTTGGATGCTGCTCTGAGATATTACATATTAATTTCCTAACTCTTCAAGAGCAATTTTATCACCTTATGTCCCAATTTCTTGAGGCTCACCTAACTGTAACCACATACTGACCATACCTAGTAAGGCATACATAATTTCTGATTTTATAGGTGAAAATTGAAGCTCAACAAAGTTAAATGACTTCCCTAAGACCCACATCTAGAAAGGATCAGGGAAAATGATCCTCGAGTCTAGAAAACTCCAAGGTCCACATTCTTTCTTAAATATCTACATTTTGGAAATTGTTCTGTGGAGGCCAGGGGGTAGGGAGAGGGATAAGCTTTAAAAATTAGAAAATTCTTCCTTTCTGTGTGGAGCAAACAAAAGTTAGTTGAATGGTCCTAGAGAACAACTGTCTATCATTTTACCAATAGTTTCAATAAGTGAAATAAGCACATTAATACATTTCCAAATATCTATTTCCTCCTGAAATCACCATTGAGCCTCCAGTATCTAAGTTCAAATGACTCTTTAGGAAACCCCTCAGACAAAATTAAGAACACTCTCAGAGTATTCAAAAATACATATATTTTAGTATGCTTACCATACTTATTACAATCATATCCCTTTCTGGGTGTCTTCACCACCAGTCTAGGAGCATCTTGAAGGGGATATGGGTTCTCAATCAACTTTATATCTTCAGCACCTCAGACAGTTTGCTTGAGCCCAAAGGATTCGGGAACTGTTGAATGAATGAATGAATGAATGAATGAATGAATGAATGAATGAATGAACGAACGAACAAATAAATGAGCATATGAACAGAGGAATGTTTTATGACCTATCACTGTTACTATTATTGCAATAATATACTATCAAGGACAGAATTCTCCAAGATGGAATTATCTTCTATTTGCTTAAACCAAACAGCAAACAAGTTAAAATGTACATTCCAATTTATATCCTGGAAAACGTATGACTTTAAATAACAAAGATTAATAGCTCTTATGTATGAAGTATATGCATACTCTTTGCCAAACACTGTGCTTTGCTCTTTATTTACAGCATCAGTTTTAATCCTGGCAAAAGTATGAAGAAATGAGTATTCCTACCCCCATTTCCATACGTAGTAACTGATACTCAGACTACCCTGCAAAAACCACAACTTTGGCAAGTTACGCAGCCAGGATTTCAATCCAGCCTGTTTGCTTTAAAGTTCACGCTCTTCATACCACTTTGTAATATTAAAAATGTTGCTAAATAAATCAAAGTCTGTGGTAATCCAATGTGAAAGAAAAAATAAAAGAAATATTGTTTTGTTTCAGTTTCTATGACCATTTTTTCAGTGCTTCGGGGTGACTATCCCTTTCATAGCTATTTTTTGAGGGGCAGTTAGAGTGATGCCTTGATCGCTGCAGTATCTGTTTGGCATCGGTTCCAGGTTATCTGATGAAGCTGTTTCAGCTGAGATTTCTTTGCATTTAATGTGCGTGTGTTTTACACTGTGTCCAACCATTCTGGGAGTAGCATATGGTTAGTTTGTTAATTGGGCTTTTTGTTATGCTGTGTCTGCAAAGCTTCTTTTAATTTATATTCAAATGTTTGTCATCCTCTGGCAGTCTGCTCTGTGATGTCTGTGTCTGTTTTGTGACCCATGACTACACCGTGTTTTTCAAGCTGTGTTCTGGAACATTATTTGAAGATGCCCGCCGAGTGCTGGCTTTCTGCTACAACATAATTCTTGCTCTGTTTCCTAAACTAGCCAGCAGCGTTGGCCTTGGGAGAGGGTAGGGAAGGGGAAGGTTATTTTTCCAGCCCTTTCTAGTCAACTACATTGTGAAGAATGATAGAGATAGGATGAAAGTTAGCTTGTTCATCAAATACAGAATGCTAGGTGATTCATGTAGCATCAAACATTCATAAAAGCCTATTCTTTGCCAGGTACTGTGCATGAGCCAAGTTCCCAAGATTTGTAAAAGAGGGTAAAGTAGGGAAAGCCACCAAAAATGGTACTGATTCCAGACACTTGAATCTCACTGCCTGGCTTCAAATTCCAGTTCCACTCATCAGCTGTGTGACCTTGGACAAAATACTTAACCTCTCTGTCCCTTAGCTTTCTTGTCTACATACTGTGGGTGACAAAATAGCTATTTCAAAGGACTGGTGGAAAGATTAACGAGCAAAGGAGCAGAAGGATGAGAGTTGAGAGGCAAGGGTAAGTCAGGAGTAGATAATAAACGATTTCACAAATAGATAATAAATGACTTTACAGGTCAGACTAAAGGGCTTGCCCTTTCTCCTGAGGAATACAGGGAGCTATTGAAGTGTTCTAAACAGATCAGAGATATGATCACTTTGCCCTTTAGAAAGGTAACTCTAAATGCTAGGGGGAAAATCAGTTTGGTTGGGGATCATATAGGTGGCAACAAGGCCATGTAGGACACTGTGCCTGTAAAGGAGGCAAGAAAGGATGGTGGGTTGAGAGATGTGCGAAATTCAGGAGGTAAAATTTGTGATTGGCTTAATGTGGGCAATGAAGGGAAGAAGAATTCGATGGTGACTCACGATTTCTTAGGTATGGGTGCCACTCATTAATTTTTGGAGACAGGGAAACAGAACCAAGGGCAAAGATGGGGCTCTCACCTTGGCATAGGGAGAGTCATGCATCTACATGCAAACGACCAACGGGCAGTTGGACCTGGATCTGGATCTCAGCTGTGAGTCACCTAAGCTGGAGAGCCCCTTGGGCGGTGTCATCATGGAGTGTGATGTGCCTAGGGAGAGGGTACTGAGAGGATAATTTCTAGGGAAGTCCTCTGAGAGGCGACCAGAAGACAAAGAACGCCCAGGGAGACAGGTAATGAGGAGCCGTAGGAGGAAGCTGCCGGGTCATGGAAGGGTCTGCTCTCGGTATCATTTTCATTTAAAGAGAGGGAGGACTTAGGTGTTTACATATGGATGAGAAGGCAGTAGATAGAAAACAATTGTAACAGTAGATTGAGTAAGACCTCTGAAGAGACCAAAGTGATAGGTTCCTCAGCTCAATAGTCCTTTTGTATTCATGCCAAAAAAAAAAAAATCGCATCTATTCTATCACCTCTCTATGGGTCTTTTAACCTTCTTTGTAATAACTGTCTATAGTGAGCTCCATGCAAACAGGGGCCAGAACTAGATCCATCTTACTCATCACTACCCATCATGCCCACAGTAGATGCTCAGTAAACATACAGTTTGATACAGCAGGTGATTTTTAGTATTTCTACATTGCAAGTTTTCAGAAAGCGGACTTGGCCTAAGGACTACAGGACATAGACTAAATGTTATTGCAAGGCCTAAATGTGTCCCGAACTTAGCAGCAGCTCAATAATATACTTTTCTAATCCAAACATTAAGTTTCTATCAAGAGACACATTGGTTTAGTGCACGTGCAATCTGCTGCTTTCGACCCAGCAGGCCTGGGTTTGGGTTCCATACTGTACTACTTATGAGGAGGCGTGGACCTCAGATAAGTTGTTCAACATCTCTTAACATCTAGTTTCTTGATCAGAAGCTAAAAGAAAGACAGGCCTGGAGGAGAGGGAGAGATAGCTAAAAAAACCTTACAAAGCAATGGAACCCTTCAAGGGTTGTCAGCGGTAGAAATATTCAGACAAGGGCTGTATATATTATCATTCAAAAGTTTTCAGGATTCAGTAAACAGAAATCTAACAGCTCAACAAATAACTTTAGGAACTTGCCTTATTCATAACCAAATATGATTTTTATTAGCATTGTGCATAAGAATGTTTAAAACATTTGTTTTCTGAAGGTCCTCTCCAGTAGACTGATATCCCAGCCTAGTATCACACACCCAGCAAGTAACGAAACTAGGATTCCAAACCATGTGTAAAATAGAAACTAGATCTCAAATCCCTCCTACAAATCAGTTAGGGAAAGAAAGACTATCCACACAAAGATAGGCATGAGACTAAAGAGGTACCTCGCAAAAAAAATAAAGATATCCAATAGGTAACGAATACATGTAGTGGGCTCAACATCATTGATTATCAAGGGAATGCAAGGAACTCCACAAAGAGATACCACCACACCCTGACAGAACGCCGAAAGCTTGGAAGTTCCTGGAATAATCAGGCATCTCATCTTCAGAACACATGAGTCCTTTTGGAGTTAATGTTGGATCAGTTTGCCTGTGCCCTTTTCTTGAAACACATAAACTTGAATGAGCTGGAGTTAAAGAAGCTTAAATTTAGTCTACGATGGGCCTCATGATTTAGCTTGGTGTGGTGTGCTTCACATTTTCTATTTCTGCAAGATATAATGAAAGTTGATTTTTGAAAGTCGATTTTTATTTCAGTTCTCAATTCCCCCTTCACAGTCTAACTGCCAGAAGGGCAAATTTTCTCTTTATGGCTATGTATGTATACACTACACATTACTATTTATACACAGTATATTCATTCAGTTCATATTAATATATATTATATGATATATATGTATATATGCTATATATCATTTTTAAAAATTCTACACTTATGTGCACTTTCGTGACCTATATTTCAATAATTCACTAAAAACAAAAAGAATTTAATTTCCCTTCTCTTTGGCTTCCCTGACTCATGGCCCTCTCCCGCACTCACTGGCCCTTTCTAGCCCTGTGCCTTGTGGGCACCCTGGCTTCTACCCAACTCCCCCTCCAGAATGTGGCTGCCCTGAGTCTACACACCTTCCCTGAGAAACCAGCTTCCCTTTCTTCTCCACCTGTCCTCCCCCTCCCCACACGAACCCCCTCTGGCTGTGCTTCAGGGGAGGGGAAGAAGGAACACACAGTTCACCTTGGGTCAGCTTTCCACATATGGGCTCTATTTTCCTCTGAGATTCTATATATTTCAAAATAATACTGATGTGGGGCTGTGCAGTTTATTTCAAAAGGTTTCCAGCTAAAATTTTACCATCTGGGCCTCTTTGACTATGAAAAATAGATATACACAAGCCAGCATCTATTTTAAAACTGTTTGATGACATCTTCTTTTAGTGCTGCCCAGGTGAGCAAGATACCTTGTTATTGTGGTGTCTGAAACGACAAGGCTGTATTGGTTTTCTATGTGATATTTCAGAATGGGCTTTTTATTCCATGAGGGGAAAAGAGAAGAAAGCAGTTTATTTTACATCAGAAAGTTTCCCCTTTTTCTTTCTTTTTAAATTGTAGATATACTGAAATAACATATAACATATCTTGCTCTGTGTATAAAGAAAATTCTTATAATGCAACTAGAAGTGGTAATAAGGCTGATATGAGAAGCTCTGTGATTATTTTTAAGATTACTTTGCTGACACCTACTAGATAGGATTTTTTGACTCAAACCAGACAACACAATGAAATAAATATTCCCTATTTTAATTGTGATGCATGAAATATTTTTTAGGGAAAAAGGATGAATCCGGATTAACTAATTATGGTAATTTTTAATTTCCTTGTATATTCAAATTAATTTAGTTCTATGTATTTTTATATTTTTTCTTTTTCCTTTTCTTTTTTTTTTTTTTGTGGGTAGGGAATGTATAAAGGTCAAACATTTCAAATTTTTCAGCTAGAAGAAAAAAGGTATCACTTTTCTCCAATATGGCAATAAATTGAGAAATTCTATTTATAGTTAACAAGCTGTATCTAAATTGTCATATTTTTGTTGGTAGATCTCCCAGCTTAACAAAATAGATGAGATAAAAAATATATATTATGTAAATTAATCAGTTGGTTTCCAGTGAGAAGTTAATGTACTCTCTTCCATCATTAAATAAGACCCTTTTAATCCCAACCAAGTATTTATGAGCATCAGGAACTTCAAAATAAACAAGAGGTTTATTTAATAGTTAGTTAAAGGTATTAAAGCTATAACTTTTAGAGCTATAATTCTAAAGCCCTTATAAATTTATAGCTATAATGGAACTTAAAATTTATTTAGTTTAAACATTGAATTTTTAAATGGTACAGATAAAGGGGGGAGAGTCCAAGAATTGAAATATTAAGAAATGTCAGGGCTGCCCCTAGAACCAGAGCCTCAACCTCAGACCAGTGCTCCACACAGTTTCTATTGTATTATTGGCCCATAAATGTGGACTTATTATTTATCTCTCGATAGCAATTATTTGCATTATATTATGGATTGATATAATTCCTTACTTCAACTCATTAATTTATCAGATCATAACAATAGAGCACATGACCTGGTGACAAATTTGGGGGGGGGGGGAAGCATTAGTTATCTATTGACTCATCATTAATAAGTATAGCAGCTCAAAACAACATGTACTTACTATCTATAGTTTCTGTAGATAGTACCTACAGCTTCTGTGAGTTAAGAGACCAAGCATAGCTTAGCTGGGTTCTCTGTCTCAGGGTCTTACAAGGCTAAAATCAAGATGTTGTTTGGGGCTGTGGTCTCATCAGAAGCTCAACTGAGGAAGGATCAGTTTCCAAGCTCTTCAGGTTGTTGGAAGGAGTCATTTCCTGATGTCGCTAGGAACAAGGACCTCATTTTCTTGCTATTTGTAGGGCAGAGACTGCCCTGAAGTTCTAGGGACCACTTGGAGTCCCTGCCATAAGGGTACTCCCAACATAGCTGCCCACTTCTTCAAAGTCAGAGAAAGAGGCTCCTGCAAGACAGTGCTACAATTTTTATATAACATCACCACAGAACCATATCATTGTAATCACAAAGACCCTGTCACCTTTGCTACATTCTATTGGTTAGAATTAAATCATAGGCTCTGCCCACACTCAAGAGAACACCAGGAGGTGAGGGTCTTAGGAGCCACAGTTGAGTCTGTCCCCCAGAATTAGATCTAAAAATACCAAGTTCACATTCATATCCAAGTTCACATTTATATCCAAATATGAAAGTCCCCACATGTATAATTTTGCCTTGAAAATGCTAGTATGTGTATGTTTAATTTAATATAAACACCTAAGTGCTGCTGGGCCTTTCCACAAATGAAATAGCTCCAGTGAAGGGCCCTAGAGTGAGGCCACCTCTGACCAGTCACCATCAAAAACTGCAGGAAAATTCCTGTCACTCAAATGGGGTTGTGAATGCTCTTCAGGGAGAGGTGACAGATGTGGCAGAGAAAAGCTTGCTTCAAAGCAGCTACAAAATAGGGAAAATGGAAATAAATCTATTTGCATGAACCCTACAGACACATAACTATTTTAAGTTTTAAGTAATTCTCCATTGAGTATACAGCCAAAATATTTATTGCTGACCATATACCACATTTTCCAACACCTGTTTCAATTGTCTTGATTACATTTTTTAAAAACATACATTTTAATAGCTTGGAATTCATGGACTTGGATTTGAGGAGCACCATAGATAGTCCTAAGAACAGATGTAGGGAATGTTTTATTAAGATAAATAAGCAATACTAAGTTATTTCCTATATTGGGAGAGTTTGGCTATGGTGATACGTGAGGGTAATTATGCGGCTTTAAAGATGAGTTACAACTAATTAAGCATAGACTCAGCAATGTTAGCATACTGCCAGCTTGATAATGGATATTTAATAAGTCTCACTTAATCTTCAAAATAACCTTGCAAGTCAAAGTATTACCTTTACTTTATATATGAGAAAACCAATGCTTAGAAGTTAGGCAACTAGCCCAAGGTCAAGCAGATGATGGGTAGGAATGTTCTGACTTCATATCTAGTGCTATTTCCGTCATAGAATAGCTACCTAATATTCCTATTAAATTAATTTCTTGTGTCTTAAAATACCTAAATTGATATGCTCCCAACCAATATTATTTGCTGGAGTTGGCCCAAAATCTTATACATATGTCTATTTCAAGTTTATTTGAAGAGTGTATGTGCTTCACAATTATTTTTTTTAAATACCCATAGATAAGGAAATCAATGTATATTTTTTAAAATGTCCTTGGTTATCCGAATGCTGACATACCAGTGATCTGCAGAAAGGAAAGATCTTAAGTTGAGCTCTTGGCTACTGAGACCCACAGATTACTTGGGGACTGTGAGAACCAATCTGAGGGACCACCCAGGGAAGATGTGGAACTCGCATGACATGAAGGACATTGCAGCAAATTGTGGAGTAGTCAGTTCTCTATTTGCTACATGTATATATGGAAGTTCAGATTTCAAAGAAGAGGTCTGTTAAATTCACTTGAGAAAAGATGCATCATTTAATATACAGTTTTTAAAAATTGTCCATTTTAAAAATAGACCAAAAACAAATTTCTACTGCATTAAGTATAATTGTAAAAAGATTAAAAATAAGGTATACTTGTATTGGGAAAAGGCTTCTCTCTCACACACACACACACACACACACACACACACACACACACACACACACACGACTGTAGAGGTGCTTTATTGTGCCTTGTTGCCAGCATATGTTCCCTCCTTTCGTCAGTAAAATAATCCCTCTGATGTTTTCAGGAGCCATTCCTTCCTGTTGCTCAGGTCTTGTGACCCACCATCCCTACTTTTCAATTTTACATCAAAACCAAGCCCTGGCCCACTGCAGCCACATCCCTCAGGCCATTTCACATACATGGGGATGTGACCTGGGCCAGGCCAGGCACAAGAACTCAGCTAGAATTCTCAGGAGAAAGACTCTCTCTCTTCAGGGTCTTGGGAACTAAAGATCAGTAAGAATGAATCCATTCAAGGAGTGAAGGGGGGAGGGGAGCAGAGTCAAAGGGACAGCAGAAAAGATAAGAAAATAAAAGATGAGAAAAATAAAATGAAGACTGATCAAGAATCCTCTCTGTGCAACATACCTTCGAAATAAATTGTTTTAACATTGGGATGGTTGAGCCCCAAAATTACTTTGAATTATGGAATGGAAGAGAGTTACCAATTTTCACAGGTTGGATTTCTTTAAATGGCTATATTCAATCGTGGTGTTTGGGGAAGTCCCTCAGAATTAAGGCGGAAAAATGACCCATTGATGGGAGTGAAAAGAACTTTCTTTAAGAAAGGAAGCTGTAAGTGTATGTGCTTTCTATTCTGTTGTATCTTATGCAGAAACCTAGCTAGGGACACTTATTCCTCTTTATTATTCTCTATTGAAATTCATGGAGTTTAAAGGAACCTGAATCATAATGAGAAGGATGTGATTTATTATTATTCAGAAAATGTTAATGATCAGAGAAGCCAAGAGCTTATGTTAGCATAAAATACTTAATGTCACATTCTGTATTTACCAAAATGGAGGCACAATTATGTCAACTAATTTATATTTAATCCATTGTTGGAATAATTTATTTATGAAAATTAACTTGAATAACATTGCAATCAGTGGGAGAACTGAACTGGGGAAGGCATAAATAGCATCAATAAATAATGAAGTGAAATAAATAAGTGAAGAGGAACTGTAGTTCACACTTAGAAGCAAGGTAGGGCTGTGTGTTCTTACCTCACATGGAAGAAAAAGACATGATCTGGTGTGCAAATGTCACTGAAATATGGAGTGGGCTGATCTGGGTTTCAGGGAATGGCTCTATTTTACACCAACCGACCACTGTCTTCCAGCATGCTCTGTCCACAATCTCTCCCTGCCTTTGTCTACTACTTGTGGAAGATTTCATCACTTTCTGGTCATTTTCAGTTTTAAGAACAGCTTTATTCAAGTAACTATTATGGGTACTTACTCTCCACTCCTCATATATCCAGTGGAGGAATATCCATTGGAAAAAGCTCTCATCTACCTCTTCTGCCTCTCTCACTGCTTCTTGAATAGCGGTTGTCCAACACTGCCTGGGACTGGGTAGGCAAGGTAATTCTGGGATAAGGTTTTTAGCTAAAACGAAAAAAAATCAATAAAGGAGTGTATATTAATTTGCTAAGGCTTCCATAACAAGGTACCACAAACTGGGCAGCTTAAATAACAGAAATTTATTGTCGCACAGTTGTAGAGGCTAGAATTCTACAGTATTGACAGTATTGGTTCCTTCTGAGGGTCACAAGAGAGAATATGTTCCATGTTTTCTCTCCTAGATTTTGTTGGTTTGCTGGCAATATCTGGTGTTCCTTGGCTTCTCCATCTCCTCAATCTCTGCCTTCATCTTCACCTGACATTCTCCGTGTGTGTGTGTGTGTGTGTGTGTGTGTGTGTGTATCCATGTTCAAATATCCCCTTAAAGACACCAGTCATATTGGATTAAGGACCCACACTAATCCAGGATGACATGCTAATTAATGACATCTGCAATAACCCTATTTCCAAAAAAGGTCACAATCTATGTACTGGAGATTTGGGTCTTTGTATACAATTCAACCCATAACAGAGTCCAAAAGTAGATTTGAGTTGACAGCAGAAAGAATCAGCAAACTTGAAAACAGATCAATAGAGATCACAAATCTGAAAAACAGCGAGAAAAAGTAATTAGGGAAAATGAACACATCCTCAGAGCAATGTGGGCATCACTAAACACACCCATAAATGCATAATAAAGTACCAGACAAAGAGGAAAAAATGTATTCAAAGAAATAATGCCTGAAATTGATTGGGGTTGGAGAGTTGGGCATAGGGAGCAAGAAAATAGATGAGAGGTAGAAAAATAGGTAGGGTAGAAAATAGCTAAAAATGGTTTACAGCAGAAATATCCAATTTTAATTTCTATTATGTGCTCTGCTTTGTTATCCCACCACATTACCCAACTCTTCAACACAATTCTACTGCACACAATGAACACACATGGTTAGTTTTAGGAAAAATGAGGAAAAGAATCACTGATATGTGGAAGAAACCATTGGACACAAGTAATCAAATGGAAGAAAGATGGAGAAATCAAAGCCAGTTGACAGCCATAAACGGCTGAAAAACTGCAAGAAACATTGGGTTTCACACTGCACTTCAGACAGGGTTTGAACTAGTTTTAATTCAACCTTCAGAGGCAAGCAAAAAACAGCCAGATTGCAATTTTTATTTTAAGTTCAAAAATGGAGAACACAATTACCTTCCAAATGATCCTAAAAGCTTCACAGAAAAAGAACTTGGGGTTAGCTGCCTTTTCACACAAGCTACCACACGGCTTCAAAAGATGTCTAAACAATGAGTCGCAGAGCATACGAATTCCTATTGCTTCTTTCCTGCCTCAGATAAGTGTGTTTTCTTTTTCTTTTAAGGTTGATTTAATTCCCATCACATTTTTTGCATACCTGAGGGAACAGAAGTAAGTTGAACTTACAACTGTGATTTCTGCTGTAAGATCATTTCCCATCTTTCAGTGTGAACCTTCTTACCCGGGGAAAAAAAGATTCCAAACTGCTTGGCTGCAGGCTCACATCATGATCCATAAAACTCTCCGCTATACCCCAACAGTGAGCCACCCCAGAAGGGACCTGCCATTCTCGCTACTGCAAATCTTTTCAAAATGTGTGCACTCATTTGTTTTAAGGTGAACCCTTTCATGAAAAAGACAAACACTCTTCAATAAAGATTCTGTAAATCTAAGATCTGAGGAAATCTGTGAGCAGCAAACAAATACATGTGAATGAAGAAAAGGTGGATTAGTAGAAAAGTCTTTGGGGATAATTCATCATCTTTTTTGTTGAGGTATAACTGACATATTATATCAGGGTTTTTATATTTTTAATGACATGTACCATAGCAGCTGTCCTCTGTTCCTCTCTAACGCTGTAAGAACAGCCTTTTCCTTGAATGAAAAATACGAACTATAGTATCGTTCTTTCCTTGGAAAAGAATGTTATTTTCACACGTTAATAAGCAACCTCTGGCTGTAACTTAGCAAAGCAAAAGCTCTGCTGAGAAATGAGCAGCACAGCGCCCCGACCCTGAGTCAACCTCAAGGTCAAGGAGCAACTGATACTGAGAAAGTGTTTGTCTTCCGGCTGAATTGCAGGGCAAGCTGAGAAAGAGCAGCTAAGATTAATGCGGGGGACAGTGGACAGAATCCTGGGCCCCTGGAGGGATGAGCATAACATTGCAGCCAGGTGTGTCACACCATTCACTGGCTGTGCAACCTTGACCCTGGCCAAGTTAACTTTTTAAGCCTAAGTTTCTCTTATATGTAAAAGGAAGATAGTACTTTTTACCTCACAAGGTTGTTCTGGGGCATAAATAAGACACTGTGGGTAACACTCCTAGCTAAGTTGGCAAAAATTCGTTTTTTTCCCCTACTGTCATCCCTATATTATAGATCTAAAATCAAATCTTTACAACTAAGGCTTGAGAATTATTTTTGAATGTTTGTTTTAAAAAGTATTTTTGTTGTGAATAAACATAACGTGGAGAATTCGTGATCGTAATTAGAATGGAAGGAGGTGTAAGCAGAGAACGATTTTTGATGCTCAGATAAAGGACAGTGAATGAAACCTTCATGTCATTATGTCACCTAGAAGCAGCACACCTAATATCACTTCTTGAGAAATTATTAATTTAAATCAGTAAACATAAAGTTATCAAGAGACAGAAAGTGCCACAGAGCACTGCGGCTACTTTAATAAACTGTAAGCAGGTCTCCCCTGTCTTGCAGAGCAGTATCTGTCTGTCACTTTCCCCATCTACGCAAATTAACAGGAGGCAGATGGCAGGGTTATAATCGTATCCTGGTTCGAATTGGCACTTTTGAATTTTCTGGAAAATAAAAGTGATTTCATTAACCAATACTCAAGCAATTGACTGATCCCTGCAGCAGGTCTACAGACTCTATCTACGATGATAGGCGTAGAACTCTGTTTTTAGGAAGTCCCATAGGGTTAGCTTGGAGAACACTAGGAACTTGTGGGACTTACAAGGGCTGTCGAGGGTATGTTTCCCTGTGTTCCTAAGGAGTCAGCATCCATTGTTTGCTGTGTAAAGAGGCAGGACATCATAGATGGCTAATGGCACCCAGTGCTCCACTTTCTCTGGTGGCCCTCCTACTTCCCAGGCATTGCAGTAGTCAAGAAGGGTGGGCCCAGGCAGCCGGCTGAGGGAGGGGAGTCTCTCGAGAGAGGGGAGATACCCAGTTAGAACCTCAGAGCCCGGGGAGTCACATTCCTATTCCTCTGGTACCCCAGATAACTACCACCACCAGGCAACCTGGGTTGGGCAAGTAGGTGGCAAAGATGGGAAAACTGGAAAACTTCAGCAGCGGGGCTAAAGCAAGGGCTTGAGATGGGGGTGGGAGTTAGCATCTTAACTTAGAACTCTTTTTCCCATGGGCATTTTGTTACAGAGTAGACTCTGTACCTATGATTAACATCACAATTACATATAAAGAAGCTCATAGTTAACGGAGCCTTTAGGGAGCTGGATGGAGCCTAAAGAAACAAACAAAAATGACCAAATACAGTGACTGCCAGGCCAGAAGATTCAGGTTTACAACTACTGTCCTGAGGTGCCATTTGGTTTGGGCATTTCTGGACTTCACATTTGTAACAAAATAGTATTAATTTGTATCAAAATAAGCCAGGCTGGGTTTGAGCCTGCAGCTTCTGTCCTGGTCTCATGTGTGAGATGCAGAGTTCTCCTTTTAGTGTGGGGTTAAATTTGAAAGACAACCTGTGATATCCATGAGTCAACCACACCCCACATTGCAAAGATGCTTCAGTGGAAATTTTGGCTGTGTTTCCTAAGGACAAAGAAAAATCTAGGCCAGTGAAGCATAGCAAACAAAGGTCTCTTTAAGTCCAGGTCTCTATCTAGATGCAAGTATTGCTCCAAAAGGGCTTCATCTTAAGCCATGAGCAGTTCAGCCTGATGAGAGCCAAGGATATTACTGAAGGTGGTGACAAGATAGAGAAAGGGTCTTTATGACACAATCTGAAGGTTTCATAATTTGGCAGAGGTTTGTCCCAGTCTCTACAATCCTGTAAACCACTTTGGGATTTATATGAGTGGCCACAGATCCTATAATTGCCACACTCACCACAGAGTGGTCCCCTGTAGCAGGAACTGTGTGTTGGGGCCTCTATGCCAGTGGAGTCACAAGGACATCACTGCAGCAGATGCAGACCCACACCATGGACAACTGTATGGCAAGTCTGCGTCTGCTGTCAGATTTCTTCCATGAGACGTATTGTTATAAATTATAAAGAGCCTAGCAGGAAATTAGATTGCTAAGGCCTATTTAATTCCCAGATGACTTTTCATTCTCTTTCACATTTGCCCCAAGACCCACTCCTATCATACATAAAAAAGGCGATTTAAATTTCTCTGAAATAAGCTCATTATTTTGTTCATATACAAGACAGAGAATTTAGAATGTTACATGTTTGGTCTATGTATTGTACATAATACATATTTGCATTAGCAATAGTTTACTTACATCTAAATGCAAACATGCTAGAATTAGCAGAGATCAAAATAACGGGCTGTGCAACGATTCTACATCTCTAACATCAGCTTCAGAAAGCTGTCTCGCTACTCCACACTCAGCCCAAAGTTATCAGTACATTCCACCATCCTGACATGGTATCAAAACAGGTCACACAGGCATTCTGCTTTTCTCCACCGAAAACTATTAGTAGGCTTTTCGCACCAGGAAAACAGATTAGAAAAACAAACAACAAACAAATAAAAATAAAGTAAAACAGGTGAAAGCAACCTAAACATAGTTGTTAGTTATGTTCTCCATTTAATGCTTGATTTTCTGATTTCTAATATAATCGAAATACCTAGAAAAGAATTTTTGTTTTCCAAGAATATGATTACATTTACAATGATCATCTTTTTAAAGTCCCTCACTTGTACCCCTTATAAATCTTTGTGGTCAGTAGCATAATGTATCAGGGGACATAAGATGTGAGCAATAGCAATTTATGACATTCCTGAGACACTAAAAACATTTTCACAATCTGCTATCATGAGAAAAGTTTCATTGGTGCCTTGCAAATAATCACTTTTCAAATGATAAAACACGAAAACGTTTTATAAACTCTTTTTCTACAGGCCTCCTGGGATTTGCTTTAAGAATCTGCATAAATAAGTTATAAATGGCTGAATCACAGCAGACTGCTCTGAGCGAGGCGAAGCTCCATGGAGTGAATTTTAAACTGGGCCCAGTGGTAAATAGGCGTGTCCGGCATCAGCCGGAGCACAGGTTTTGCTTCCTAATCCTTCGCAAATCTCCCCATCCTGTGACTTTCCAGGCAGTCTCTTCGGTGTCCTTCATCACATTTAATCTTTCTCCCTTCTCAAGTACTCATGAACACTATGTGGGCTTATTAAAATTGACTCCTGCACAAAGGATGGGGGAAGCCTAATTGGCTTTCAGGCAAGTCTGTTTGTAGTTGCGTTTGATATGAATGCTGTGCATACGAGCTGAAGTGAAGGAATAAATGAAGAAAGGAATTAGCAGTGCTCATACAACATTACCAGAGCAGGAGCAAAGCAGCAAGCTGCACGGTGTGTCTCGGCTCCCCCACATGACGCCCAGCGAGGAGTGACAATGTAAAGCTCAATGAGAAATGGCATTTGGCATGCAAATTAAAGGGAGGGCAAGGATCCCAGTCTTGGCTCTGCACCCACCCAGCGTAAACTCAAACTTGGAAACAATTAAGCCTGCCTATAAATCCAGAGCTTTGGGAAACTAATGGAGTCCTAAATCATGAAGGCACAAAGGAGCCATAGGAAGAATAGTCATTGGCCAATTCACACAGTGGTTTTATGGATGTTCCTAAAAAGCAGGAGTGGATAGGACTCTGATAAAACCACACATTAATTTTTTAAGGCATTGAAATAATAATATTAGAACATAATACGGTTGGCATTTGTAATGAAAACTTTGGAATCCAGGGGATGAAGAAGCTATTCTGAAAGGCTCATTTGAAGAGTTTTGGGGGAATTACTCAGCCACTGTCTTGATCTGCCAGGGCTATTGCTAATACAGTCGTGCACACATAACAACATTTCAGTCAAGGACAGAGCACATATACTATGGTGATCCCATACGATTATAATGGAGCTGAAAATGTTGCAGCTGTCATCGAGTTACAGCACAGCACGCTCCTCACGTTCGTGGCGACGCTGGTGGAAACAAACCTTCCCTGCTGCCAGTCCTATAAAAGTGCAGCACATTCAGTGACGTATACTTCGTAACACCTGGTTATGATGAACGACTATGTTACTAGTTTATGTATTGACTATACTATGCTTTTTATCATTATTTTAGACTACACTCTTTTTACTTATATATATAAAAAAAAAGAGGTTTTGTAAAAGCATCATGCCATGTTACGTGGGTAGCAGCCTCATACATCTCATATTTACCTCACCTCTTGATGGCATCATTTTCTCTTGCACTTGATTTAATCTCGTGTTGTTTTGTACAGTAACATGATGCACAGGTTTGTAGCCTAGAAGCAATAGGCTAGACCACATAGCCTAGGTGTGCGGCAGGCTATCCCATCTAAGTTTGTGTAAGTGCACACCGATGTTCACACAATGATGAAATCATCTAGTGACTAATTTCACAGAAGTCACCCCCATCCTTAAGGGGCACTTGACTAATTAAATTCTAACAGTGTCTGAGGGAAAGAAACTTGATCCCCTTCTTTTTTTAAAAATATGTCTTTACTGATTTCAGAGAGAGGAAGGGAGAGGGAGAGATAGAGATAGAAACATCAATGATGAGAGTCATTGATCGGCTGCCTCCTGCACACCCCTCACTGGGGATCAAGCCCGCAACCCAGGCATGTGCCCTGACGGGGAATCGAACAGTGATCTCCTGGATCCTAGGTGGATGCTCAACTGCTGAGCTACGCTGGCCGGGCTGACCCCCTTCTTCTCCCCATCCCACCCCATTCAGGATGCTTCCTCCCACCCTCCAGGTTCCTGCCTTCCCACCTAGTCTCCCTCCTCTCACCCCCCTTCCTGCAGATGAAAGGCAAGAGCAGGATCCAACCGACCCTTACTGTCTACTTGGCTTTATGGTCGACCAGGCCGAACACAGAACCAGAAAAGTCCCGCAGGGTGCACATCTGGCAAGCAACACATTCTGCTCTTGCATTGACACGGCCCTTTGTCTAAAGTGCAACACAGAATGAGACTCACCATTTAAACAAGGCAAAGAACATGTCTGTGGACTCACAGTTTCTTAGCCAAACCTCATATCTGAATCTAAAACTGACGTCGAGTTCTCTCCTCTCCTTCGTTACAAGTGTCTATGGACATGACATGCACATGTTGGATACAGCAGGTGCCAGTCGATTGACCAGAATGCACTAACTTTGAAATTCCTAAAATTAACCACTAAATAAAGGACCAGCCAAAACCACTAGATTTCCTCATGTTTTCATAACCTCCTGATTTGTTTATCAGTTTTCCAAAGTATGCACCCAATCTGGAGGCACATATTGTGGACATAAGTGGACCATTTGTTTACCCTTAACAGGCCTTGTTTTGATGTGCTGACAGGGGCTACTCATCAACAGTAATCAGTAGCACGATATAATTTTAAAAATCACTCCTAATACTTGAGATACAAATAGCATTTATGATGAAAAAGCAATTAAGCACTCATCAGGGCCTGCCATGGGGGAGAAAAAGTGTGTTATAGATGTGGGTGGAGGGGGGATGTTATGTCTTTAAGAGAAAATTGCTGGTACATGTAATATTTTTATCATTACTAAAGATTTCTGTGTTGCAAACATTATAAACTATATTATCAACGTGCATTAACACATCTATTTTTTATAATACTGCAGCTTTGAATAAAACTTTATCACTGATAAACATGTTGTTGAGGCCATGTATTTTTTCTATACTGGAGAATTCTGTAAGGGACTTAATTTTAAAATTTGTGGTTTGCTCATCATGTCTCTTAATGTTGAATTCCTCACGACAAGATTTTTCCATTGCAAATAGCATTTAACACAAAGAAGTACTTCTCACTCCAATGACTTACAGACACATGATTTGCATCAGCCACTATTCTGTAGTTGGCAGCAGTCATAACATGGTTTGAAAGTGCATTTAGAAAGCAGCTTTTCTCAGGCTCTCACTAAGGATTTCCTTCATTCCTTTCTAGAAAAGCAGCAGCACTAGCAGCAGCTCCTGGTGCAGTGCTCCAGTTCCTATGGCATGGATGTGAAATGCACAGGGTGCTATAAAATCACCACCATCTTTAGTCAGCACAATCGGTAGTTTTGTGTGTTGGCTGCTCCACGGTCCTCCATCAGCCTACAGGGGGAAAAGTAAGGCTTCCAGAGGATGCTCCTGTAGAAGCAAGTGGCACTAAAAGCACCTGAATCAAGGTGAGTGGGACACCATCCCAATAAACACATTTTGGATGCATCCTAATCATTGTCTTGTTTTACTGCTAGGAAGTTCTTATCCCAAGTTTTCAGGGGCAACCGAAGAATGGACTGCTAGAGTCATCTGAGCCAATCAGTGAAATAAAATGAAGGCAGTTTCCAAGTCAAAGGTCCATGGTGTTGAACATAAGAACTCCTTACCTAGAAAGATGAAAGCTGTGGATGCCAACACTGCAAAGAGGGTAAATAGGAGGATCTGCTAGGAACAGGAACGCACGAGCTCCCGGAGGACACCTGCACCTTGATCTATGCATTGGCCAGAACGAGGCAGACAGCAGTTATTTAACAACACTCCCAGGGCAGATGCTGCGTCTTAAGCCTTGTGTGGTCATAAGAGTATGTAGCAGAAGCACTCAAAGCCCAGCCCTCTAGGAAACTGTTTTGCTTCTTACCACCCTAAAGAGGTGAACTATACTTGGGTCCATCTTTTTGGCTTTTTCCTATCTCCAAAGTCATAAACTCCTCCAATTCTTGAGCCTCTTATTTCTTCCTCTCAGTTTACAAAAGAATGTTTAAATCCTCTGCCACTTGAAAGTGCCTGTTACCTTTCCTGTGCACCTGAACTGCAGGTGACAGGCTTCCCTTCACCAAATTTGTGGCAATCTACGGTGATTGGATTTCTAAGTCTAATCCCTCCAAGGTAAAACAGTCCTTTGTATCTCCAGTGACCTCCTAAACAAGGGGTCCCTTATCCTCTAACTCAAGATGTCATTTCTGGGAACATTCTGATTTGTATATAACCCTGTCCTTAATAAGACTTTACATTCCTGTCTTTGAAGCATAAAATAGATAGATGATATAGATGATAGATGATAGATAGATGATTGATAGGTAGGTAGGTAGGTAGATATAGACAGATGATGAAAGATGATAGATGATAGATGATTGATAGGTAGTTAGATTAGATGATAGATATAGATGATAGATAGATGATAGATAGATAAATGAGGCTACTCTAGTGTAGATTCTGCCTGCTAATCTGTGTCACACTCAAAATGCTGCAGTCTCCCCTGCTCTCACCCATGGCATCCAGTAATTCCCTTCATAGCACTTAACCCCCAATCACTGTATCTTTTTCCATGTATTGCACATGTGACATGTGATGCAATCATAAACTGAGATTATATAAAATCACACACCTGAATAGTGTCTTCCTTTCTGTGTCTGTTCTTCTGATGGACATTCCATGAAATCAGCAACCGGGACAATTTTTTTCCACCATCATTCCACCAGTGCACCAGAGCGCCTGACACATAGGAGGTGCAAAATAAACAATTTTTTGATAAATCATTATTGAGACAGATGAAAACGTCTGCTCTATCACTCTGCAGTGGCGCCAAGTCCCTCGATGTCGTTTTCTCCACACGCAGGGTAATCGGTGACTCTCTCCATCACCGGGCAGATTCGGTCACTGGGTCCGCCCTTACCCCACATTCAGTAGAGAGCAGGACGCCCTTCAGTGGGTGGGAACTGGGGGCAGAAGTGACGGTAAAGAGACGCTCCTTGTTGAACAGTTTCAAAAATTTCCAGTTATTTTCACGGTGTCCTTTTCTACTTTTGGTATTCAAAACTTATATATAACAGGAGCGTATCACAAAGTTATATGAATTATTCATTTTCAAATTATCTGACATAAAATCAAGTTTTGAAAGCTTAATTCTGGATATTCAATGGCACTTACCTCCTTTCTAATAAATACCAATCTCAATTTTGACATTTATTAAATTTTTTTTATTAATTCTCATTATTTTCACATTTTCATTATACGTTCTTCAAAACAAAGTGATGGCTTTACCACAACCCACACAAATCAACTGATATATTAACTCAGACCACAGGAATCTGCTCAAGTGGGAACAGCATCATCCACGAAGGGTAGGAGTCCATAAAAAAGGACCAGTCAAAAACAGAGAACATAATAGCTGAAATGAAGAATGCCCTGGAAGGAAAAGCAGGAGGTTGGGTGAAGCAGAGGGTGGAATCGGCGATTTGGGAGACAAGCAGAAGATGGGTAGGGGTCACATGAACCACTCAGGTCTAACTCATCATAATTAGCATAAATTCATACTTGTCACAGAGCAAAGCCTAGTGAAAGGGACCCACACCTGTCTCCCTGTAACTCTCTGTCCCTATGAAACATTTTATCACAACCAGAAACAAGTTATGTAGATCTAAAGTTAACCAAACATTTGTAAACCACAATTCTAATTTAATGCTGACCAAGTTTTCTAGTCAACAGGTTATAGATGAAGTGGTTTATAATTTATAACTAGAATTTAAAACAAAAATCTATGAAAAGGTCCTTACGTAGTATTTCCTTTAATAGTGAAAGCCCATGTGAAGTCCCCATACGCCATCTAAGACTTTTAGCCTTTCCCTATTTGTTTCTTCCAACCATTATATTTTTTTCAGGTCATTTGAGACCTTTACCTTGCTGTCACACCTGTTTTGATTTTTCCATATTATTGTCCAATCTTTGTGCACACGCAAACACATTTTACAGTTAAATTCACAGCACTCAATATTTCGTTAGTATGTCTTTTAACAACTACATGCTTGCCATTTCCATATTATGAAATGTTTAATATTGCTGTGCATGACTGCCTAACTCCTCCTAATCTCCTTAAGCATAGCCTTATTATTGAACATGGAGGGCATTTTTTCACTTATTTCTGTTATTGAATACATTTTTACACATGAATTTTGTAGGTCTTTTACATGGTTTCCTTGGTATAGATTTCCAGGAGAGGAAAGAAAGACCAAAGCCTGAGAACCTTCTTATGGCTCTGTGCTCAGCTAGCTAATTATTTTACAGACAGGACGGGCCGATGTACACTGCTCTAGGAGTCTGTGAGTGAACCCCTTTTATGTCTAGCTTTCATTTTTTCTCATAACAGATATCAATTAGTGTCTCATTATTAATTATCAGTGGGCCAGAACATTATTCTATATGTTTGTCCTATAGGATTACATGAGTTGGCCATTCATTCACATTCTTATACCAGCCTTCTATTCCCTTCTATTTTTAAAAGGTCCTTTTAATTGGCTGCTTGAGCCATGAACATAAATCCCTTAACCTGACCTAAATGCAGAAAGGCAATAAAAGCAAAATCAGCACAAACCTGCCGTGTCACCTTAGAGAACTGGGCTGTCACCAGAAGCACATTAACAGAAGAATAATCCTTTCAAGGGAAATACCTTCTGCTTAACCTACTCAGTCCCTAGACTTGAAGGAGGGAGAAAATGTATGACTGTGGATTTGAGGGCCGCGCTTCATTAGGAAGTTGTAAATTTTACTTTTAAATCACCAAGTAACTTTTCAACAAACACAGTGATCGGTCATTAATGATGAAACAGGTAAATGTAATTAAGCATCCGACTAAAGAGAGGAAAGCCTATGCAGGTCATTTATCACAATCAGCCTGATTTACAGGATGTTCATCGCTCACAGAAGATAAAGGGTATGGTAATTTGTATGCTGCATTTTCCCAAGCACTGGGTGGGGGACATGCCCCATGTCACTTGACATCACAGAGGAGGGCGACGCCACGGAGCACCCAGTGTTCAGGTGCCTGGGCTGTCCTGAGGTCCACAGCAGCGATGTAATTCAAGTCTGTTCGGACCGGCTTTTTGTAGATGGGGCAGGAGTAAAACCGAGGATCTCTTACAGCTACAAAAAAATCATAAAGGAAACAAACTTGTTGAATTTCCAATTTAAGTAACCCAAACAGTACAGAGCCAAATGTGTGCATTTTGAAGGTCATTCCAAAAAGAGATGCGTTTGGCAAATGAGGGAAATTCTTCCTGAGGTCAGTCAATCCCTAGATGTGAGGCTACCACAGGTTTCCAGTGGATATGACAAGACCCCCAGGCATACTCAGGCTCTCCCCACTGGCTCTTACCCCACGTCCGTACCAATAACCCCTGCTCACGTAGCATGACCGTGAGCCTGCCACTGCTTCCTCTCTGTCCTTTCTCCCTGTCAATTCGACACTGCCCACCACCCTGTGGCCTTTACTTCTGGACCACATCTTGTGCTCTCACCCCCTCTCTGTGTTTCCCTCATAGCTTGCCTTTGGCATGAGGCACCTGTCCCTTTTAATCAGATGTCCAGAAACAGTGCTCACTATCATTTCACTATTATTATTCCAAAATCCTGTCTCCAACCCTCTGTGCCACAGTCCAAATCACATTTGAAATCACAGGACAGGATGCTCCCCACTCCTGCAGGTGTGACTTCTCCATATGTGTAGAGAAATAAAAGTGGCTGGGAAGCAGAGAGTCATGGCAGAGTCCAGCTTCATGAGATTCAATCTGCCTTTGAAGTAGAGGATTACTTGGAGTATCCAAAGCCACACATGCCATGAGACACAACCTATGGATGGTCACCCTTCAGAGACCCTCTCTAATGTATTCACCCCTAACCAAAGACTCACTTTCTCTCCACCCTTGGAAGCCCCGTGATAAGGGACAGATTCAGGTCTTATGGGGCCATAAACATACAATCTGGGGAAAGGGGCTCTTTAAGAAAAAAAGTACAATTTACAAATATGTAAGTACACTTGGAAGGAGCCTCCACACTGAGTAGCCTTGGAGTTGAAGCTTCATTAGCTTCTTGTTAAGTCCACTCTGCCCAGAATAGTTTATCTGCACATCTTATAACATCCATCTCAGGAGGCAGTATATTATTTCCCCTTCTCTTCCAGATTATAAATTTCTTCAAGACAAAAGTTGTGTCTGCACCCATCCTTGTACCCCTCTGGAAGGCCAGTAATATAAGTGACCCTTATATAACTATTGAAATGAAAGCACATTTAACTAAGAGGATAAGTATGCTTCGGTGAATTAGTGTTACAAACATGGGCACTGATACACAAAAACAGTAACTTTCTAACTGCAATGTTAGTATATCAAAGTGACTGAATTTATTTCCCCAAACTAGCTTGCTCAATATTTAGCTTTTCCTAACATATTACAAAAGCAAGACACTGTAAGAAGTTAAAGTCTTATTTGTTAACCCAATAAAACCTTCAACCTGCTGTGACATGTGTTTTTATATGTCCACTATAATTAATTTTATTGAAAGAAGTTAAACATTTGAATTTGATGGTATTATAGATACGTTTCAATACAAGATAAATATTCTAAAGTGATGATTCTTAACGAGGGGCAATTTTACCCTGGGGGAGGAAGATTAGCCAATATTTGGAGACATTTTTGGTTATCACAATTTGGGAGGTGCTACTAACACCTAGTGGGTAAAAGCCAGGGATTCTGCTAACATCCTATAATGCATAGGGCAGCCCCTCACAACAAAGTTCTCTGGACCAAAAATGTAAATAATACCACAGTTGAGAAACCCTGTTCTAAAACTGATATTTTTCAGTAATTTAAAACTATGTGTTTGTTTAATCACTAGAAACAATCTAAATTAATATAATGCCTAATTTTTAAGTCTAGGCATTATTTCTTAAATTACCATGGGAATATCATTAGTAATAATAATTAAGCAAATATATGAATATATGTGAATGACAGTAAATTCATAAAGTGCAGTCAATACTAACTCTACCAACTGATATACTTAAACCCTTTAATCCTAGGATCTGTAAACAGAACACATGTATAATAACTTGTTCTTCTGGATGAAAATTTGACTAATGATCATTTTATAAATCTTGAAGTAAGCCACTGGAGTCTTACATTTGAACCAAATGATAATTATAATAATTATACTTTGGCAAGGATTTGACTACTGAGATTTTAATACCCGGGAAAATAGAATTGGAAAAATAGTATCCTTTTCAATAAGCAGGTAAAATTCTCTGAAATACTGATCCAATTTTATTTATGTTTAATTGCTTCAGAGCTGAAGGTGGCCATGCCAAGTCACAGCACGCAGCAAACTTCTGCAGCAGGATTAGAAGCCACGGAAAGTATGGTTTTATAGTGAAAGTGCTGACAGATGCTAAACAACAGATGATTCCAAACCATTACGCCTGGTTAGACAAATAACTTTGAAGGAAAAAATAAACATGCTATGTAGGTAGAACAAATTGGCTAAATATGTTTAAAGCCTTGGGGCTTCAGAAGGAGGAGCAGAGAGAGGCAGCTGTCTAAATTGGTGAGTTATAGGCTTTTAGGAACCTAAAGGCTTTAATAAAACCTTGAGGGGATTTCATTTTCTAACTCGGTAATTTCCCTCTCTAGCCTACATTTTCCATCCAACTGTTATTACATCATATATTCCTTGTAATATCCAAGATAACCAAGTTCCATAGAGATCCCCTATGTAACCTTTAAATCATTCCTTTACTTAACGCCTCTTTTGCTAATAACATTTACGATATTAAATAGTGCACTCATATATGATATGTGTTTTAATCTTTCAGGAAGCGCATGAGATAACATAATAGCAGCAATAATAATAAAATTATTGATTGTATGCTATATGCTGGACATCATCAGTGTTATTCTCTCAACAACCCCATTTTACAGATGAGAAAACTGGACAATAAGGAGGTGAGTTACTTGTCAGGGTCACAAAGCTGTAGATGATATGACAAGAATCAATTCTCACCAGAACAGATCCAGAGCCTGCGCTTTTCATCTCATCAATAGCTGGGATTTACTATGTGTACGGATGTGCCCGTGTCTTTGCAGAAAGATGTGAACATGAACGGGAGATACTAGATACCTGACTTCAATTCCCAGATATCCAGGTGCCTGGCTCACTGTCTTCTACCTAAGAACACGTAGCCCCACCAGTAGGCAGGGGAGGTGACCACCTTTAGCCTGAGGCAAGAGGGGAGGGAGGCCATCAGGAGTGAGAGCTCCCTTCAGCACAGGGCAGAGGTTTTTACTGTGCCTGCCTTACCACGTACGTGAGAAAAATAAACTCATGACTTCAAAGTGCAAGGGAGTTCTCCTCATCTTCAATGTAGCCTTGACTTTCAAGCTCCATCCCAGATACCACAGAGACTGCCTAAATGCATAGTCTTAAGGAGTTCCTGAAGGTTTGCATCCATCCCACAAGAGGCAAATGGGTTCTCAAACCAGCTTTGGTAGGCGGGAATCACAGGCAAATTACATAATGTCTCTAAACCTTCATTTCCTCGTTTGCAAAATCGGCATGATATATCTTACAGAGCTGTAGTAAAGATTAAGTAAGTTAATATATGTGAATACCTGGCATCATATAATGTCTGGAATTCAGTAGATGCCCAAGGTATTAGATTTCCACACTCTGCAGAATCATGTTCCCATGACTTGGACAGAGTTCCAGGTTTACGAGCTGAAAGTGGACTACATGCTGCGGGGCTCAGGAGTCAGGAGCCCTCCACCTCCTGGTCACCATAGGGCTAGTCCCACGCCCGGCCCCACATCTGCAGTGTTAGATGCAGGGAGGAGTTCCAGGGCATTCTTAGAAAAATGTTTTCCCAAGAAGGAAATATCCTCATTAGCTGCAGGGACCCTGAGATCCTTCTCAGCCTACTTCATGACCAGAGGTACATGTAAGTCTTGCTTTGTTCCCCCAAAATGTTCTAATTGTGGTTTTCCCATCACATGGGCTACAGCACTGCAGTTCATTTATAAGCATCACTATCTATATAGTAAATCTGTAAGGAGATAGATCTTTCCTATATCTACCTCCTTTCAAATTCCTTTGAAAACAGAGGACCTGAGTTGTGTGGGTGTTTTTACCCTTTTGGTGAATTTAGTACTATTTGGGCAACTTTCCCATGATGTTCTAACAAGAAACATGAATAAAATAAATATTTGGGGATATATCTGTCCATTTTTAGAGTTCAAATAAATATCTAGACATCTTGTTGAAAACAAATAAACCAGTCTGGTATGTAAAATTCAATGATGAATTATTTAAACTGAAATTTGTTCTTCATATTAACATAAAAACAATCTGTTATAAAAATTTTAATTTTAAAACTGCACTTTTGTTGGACTTTGGCCATTAATAATGCTACACATCTTTATCTCAATTAGAACCCTTTCCAGTTATCAAAAGTGAATATTAGATTTATAGTATAAAAAGAACAACAAAATGTTAGCTTTTTTTTTACCACTAAACAAGCACTTCTCCAACAAAATTAATTGGCAAAGTAAGTTTCCACTAATTTCTATTGAAACCAAAAAAAAAAAAGAATAGAGAACGAAAGTTTTTCTTTTCTTTCTGTTTTTTCATTTTTAGTGCTTTGAAATTAGTCGCTTTTCCTTTGTTTATTTTATTTCTTCCCTTACCTGCTGCTAACGAGCCTCACCACTGACTAATGCCCAGCAGGGCTACCACAGTGCTTCTAGAATAATCTGTTCTTAAATAAAGAATTGCCTGTATTATAAAATTATTACTTTATTACTACCATGCTGAGATGTTCAATGTCATATTGCAGTGGATTTTTACAGTTTAGTCACAAGAAATAAAAAAGTAACCCTTACCTCCATGTGAAAAGATCTTTCTTTCATTTTATAAGGAAAATATTTTCACATGTTGACGAGTTCCAATGATAATCAATGTTCTTTTAGCCAGAAATCATATTTTAGAAATTTGGCTTTGGGTGGTGGGCACACAGAGCAATATACAGGTCTTGTAACACAGAAACCCACACCTAAAACCTATATGCTCATATTAACCAATGTCACCCCAATAAATTTTTTAAAAAAACTTACTGTTGTTTTCTGCATAAATCCTTATGACAGGCATCAGCTCAAAGAGCACTTTCGGTTTGGACTCAATGAGCTTCATGTTCCTCTTGTCCCAGCCAGCACCCTCAAGATATAAGCCGTAGACATAGACGCCCTCTGTGGGAGGGGCAGAAATGTCATCTTTCATCCACTTGGTGACTTCATTGCAAAGCACCATATTGTCCAGAGCCCAGCCTTTGTTGGCCCGAGTTATCTCCTACCCCAGGCAAGAACAAAAGTAAAAGAGGAATTAGCATTAGAGGTTTCTATATGCAAAACATAAATGACAGCGCAGCCTTCAATTACTGTAATTCAATTTAAGTAGAATAGTATTTAAAGTTAAAAAGATTCTCTCAGAACCAATACATGTGTCACAAGTTAACTGCTTGTGTGTGTGTGTGTATATGTGCGTGTGTGTGTATATATATATATATATAATAAAAGATATATAATAAAATATAAAAATAACAAATATCAAAATAACATATATATATATATAAAATAAAATATATATAATAAAATATAAAAATTACAAATAAAGACTGAAATTCAAGCTAGCGGCCTGAGAACAAGTTGCTGGATTTATGTTCAGGACAGTGTAAGAGCTAGCATCCATAACAGAGATTCATTCTCTGTCTTATTATATTATTTAAAACTATAATGAAAGGAGAGAACATTATAGAGGAAAACTATAAGAACACAACAGGTGCATATCAGAGCTATTTATTACCTGTCGCATTGCAGTCAAAAATCCTTGGGGGTTAAAGAAGCCCGTCATCCAGAAGCAGTGGGGTCGGCCGTTGAAAACCCAGGAGGTAAACTGGCAGTTTCTTTCAATAAGTTCAGTAAACCAGAAACCCAATGTACTTGAAACCCACGACGCCTGAAATGCATACATTAAAACAATTAATACAGGTTTCATTTTGCTGTCTAACTAGCTATGTTCACAGAAAAAAAATGATGAAACACCAATTTCACTTTTAGAATTTAAAATCCCTAAGACATAATTCCCTTGGGGTTCTGAAAGTTAAGTTTTCAAATAATTCTTCCTCCTTAAGATATTTTGATGGAATCAGCTAATCATCACACAAATACCAGATAGAGAGCTCAGATGCTGTCCACAATGTCTACTGCCAATAGACTCGCCTTCCGCTTACAAACATATGCATCACCAATTCTGCTATAAAGTATTAAAACAATTGTATTAAAGCTAACAGGTTTCAACTATTTTTCTTAGGTTAAAATAGATACATTATAAAACAGGGTCTCTCCTTACATAAATGTGCTCATGGTCTAATCAACACTTTAAAATATATTCTGTGGATAATAACTCATAGAAGCCTTATCCATTTATAGTTTTTAACGAGGTGAACAACAATTATTTTCTGGAGATGTCCTTAGAATGTACTTTGATTTCCTCTGATGAAGATGCAGAAATGGAAACACAGGCCCCATTGGCACCAACAAATTAATTTTCATTTATTGTTTAAAAAGACATTCAGGTCCTCATTTTACTTTTCCAAGTAGATTATTTCTTAAAACCACATCTGTCATTTAGCACAATTACCAACAGGTAATCAGTAAACACCCTTGTAATCCTGAGATATACCTATTCACATAGCTACAAACAAAGGAAGGGAGAATGTTTATCTTTGGTGTGACTTTTGATGTGTGTGTACCTCAGAACATTCTCTTCTGTGAAACTAGTCTCATGGGCTTTGAAGCCCAAGAGCTTGGATTTAAATTCTGATTCTTGGACTACTTAGGTGTGTGACTTAAGAAAAGATTTAACCTCTCCCAACCTCAAGTCCCTCATCTGCAAATTGATGGTAATAACATGTAAGACTTAAATGAAATAATGCATGTAAATTGCCCAGCAGAGCGCCCGATACGTGGGAGATGCTACATAATTTCCTTACTTATGTACAATCTAAAAATACTGGACTATAAGGGAATTAATCCCTGAGCAAAAGAACACTTTTAAGTAAACTACCCTTAGGTGCTTTCCGCTTGCCAGTCACAGCTGTTCACGACAATAAAGCGATTAGGCAGGGCAAGAGCAGACTTAAACATACTTTTTGCCACTGAGCAGGAATTCTGGCATCAAACATGCAATTCAGCGCATCTCGAAGATTTTCACTCATGATGATGGTGCCGTCGATGGCAAGCTTCAGCTCGGTCAGGACGCTGCGGACCAGCGTGAGCACCCTTTGCATTCTGTCTATCTCCTGCCTCAGGAAAATGTTCATCGGCTGGAACGGGCCCATCTTTTGCAGCCTCTCTCTCACCTGCCATGGAGACATTTCAGCACATGTTAAACATCAGAAAGCTATTAATGTTTACGTAATGGGAGCTTCTGAAAAGGCCCCAAACTTTACAATTCCATAAATAGCAAGCTTTTATTTTATTTTTTTCACTTCCAGAAAACAGAGAATAAGAAAGAAAGCATCTGTTAGATGATCAGCTAATTTTTCATCCCATGTGGAAGAGAACAGGTAGCCATTAATTCACAGAAAAATATAAAACACATGACCACAACCAGGCAGCCTTCTAAAGGGCAACAGCACTTGTTGGGAAATGCTCATATACTGCCAATTTAAGACTTTCAAACATACACACGGGTACACACAGACAGACATGTACACATACATGACCACTGTGCTGGCTGCCCTAAAAAACTATACTTGTATTTTCAAAGCTTTCTGTTTTCCATCAAAGCATCCATCCACCCACCCACCCACCCATTTCCATATTACAAGTATTTATTGAGAATCTTCTATGGGTCAGTCATTGTGCTCGGCTGAGCTGCTTTATCCTAGGGTAGCACTGACAAATTCAGCAAAAGGAGGCAGACGCTCCTAAACCCCATTGCTTACCAGACTTATTTAATTATTACATTTTTAGAGATTTTTAATGCTTCATAATATTTTAACCACTGCTAGGCATGAATGACCTGTTTCCTGATGCTGTAATGAAAGGTGTTTATGAAAGCTGATTACAGTCTTGATTTTCTCCAAGCAAGCAACCAGTTTCTTCCTGGGGAAATTATTCCCTTGGCAACTGGTCCTTGAGCTCAGTCTATAGTACTAGCAGCCAGAATGGCCAGAATGGCCCACTTCGTGGAAAGTAATAAGATGCTAAAGAAACAAAATCCTGCAGGTTTCCTATTGGAAAGGGGGCAAGATATGAAGAAATATGGTGGCCCCATGACAAAAGTATCACACGTTTAGTCCACGTCATCTCTTAAGACAATATGGCAAATAAGTACTTACTTTTGCTTTTATCAAAAGTTTTAAAATGTTATCTGGGTAAACCTTTTGACAATTGGCTCAAATGTCTAAAAAAGTTAACTTTAATAAACATAAAATTGCTTAGAAATTAGTTGCATATTAAAAAGACATTAATTTTTGAAACCCATGAGATGAGGCTGCAGAGAGTTAATGAAAAAAATACAGGTTCCTGCCCAGCCAGGCGTGGCTCAGAGGTTGAGCATCGACCTGGGATCCAGGGGATTGCAGTTCTATTTCGAGTCAGGGCACATGCCCGGGTTGCGGGCTCGATCCCCAGTCGGGGGCGTGCAGGAGGCAGCCGATCAATGATTGATGTTTCTCATCATTGATGTTTCTCTCTCTCTCTCTCTCTCTCTCTCTCTCCCCCTTCCTCTCTCTGAAATCAATAAGGACATATTTTTTAAAAAAAAAAAGGAAAGAAGGAAAAGAGAAACTTACTTAAAAAAAAAATACAGGTTCCCTGAAATTAAGATAGCCTGAATTTTAAGGTGTACATTAAATTACACAACATTTTTTCAACAATTGGGTGCTAAACTCTAAGAATACATTACTTTCCTCCAAACAACAATGTGACATACCTCAAGGCAAAGTTCTAGAAAAGGAATCCTAACCCATCAGTATACACTTGCAATTTTATGATGAACGTTAACATTCACATCAAGTTTCCTTATCATTTATACTTTGAAATAATCACATTTATAGATTCAAAAACTTTTCCTGGTTTTACAGGAAGTGAGTTTTTTAAATAATTTTTTTTATTTCAGAAAAATTATGGGTGTGCTCCTTCCTCATTCCCCCAACCAGACACATCCACAGGTGACATTTCTTTTTTCTTCTTTTTTCTTTATATTATTTTTTTATCACCACTTATCCCCTGCATGCTCTCTTCCACCTCCACCCACAGCTGACATTTGACAGGATTTAAACTCACTTCAAACGGGCTATAGTCAGGGGGCAGCTTTTCCAGCATGTCATCGGCCAGCCGTGCCACCACTGCCTCCCGGGTCTCATCGCCGCCCCCAGAGCTGTCCTTGGGCTGGACGCCCAGGATGGTGTCCAGCACGTCCTTGGCCAGCTTGCTCTGGTAGGTGATGTCGGCATTGGGGTGCAGCCCAAAGACCTCGGGGCTGTCGTAGGTGGGCAAACTCTGAACAACAAGGATCCCAGTAAGCAGGCTGCTGACATAGTACCAGTTAAATTATACTATCTTAGGAAAGAAATGTGTTTTTATTAGGGTAAGCATTGATAAGAGATGTCTTAGTTGTGTCAGGCCACTATCTCAATAATTCTCCAGAAAAAAATCAAAGTTGCCTTGAAAAAGAATTAACACTGAGAAACATAATCGGCCCATGGTACGTTAAGCCTGCAACTCCAGCAAATTTAATCAAAGAGATTCTGTCTTGTTTTATAATATGTAAGGAAGAAGGGGAGCTATGGATTGGTGTTTTGTTTTCTGAAGGTCCTATCTAATTCAAGCCAGCTGTTTAAATGAATGTTGAATAACTAATGGTTACTATGTTTTTAAGATACCAGAAAGTGACAGTATTAGCAACTGGGGCCCAAATAAAGGAATTCTATTCTCCTGGGGAGAAAGAGACTAGGAGAAGAGACAAATATTGAGAGAGCAAGAGTCAGCAAGGAAAACAGACAGCAAGAGACGGAGAGCAAATGACAGATGCAAAACAGCTATTTGAAAAACAAAACATTAACCTGTAACTTCACATATATTTCTACGTGTGAACTGTATCCTGTTTTACTGTAGACTTATTTATATTCTCTCCTCCTTTCTACTCCCTTATTTTATTTCTTTAACATAATGTCTTCTTATGAGAGGCCTCAAGTTCGTTGTGAAATGAGATGTATATAAATAAATATATGTAGAGGCACGTCTAAATTTATACCTTCATAGGCATTTTCTTATTCAGTGCCAATGATTTAAAGACACATATAGTATAATTAAGACACATATATTTGTTGATTTGAATTACTAAAAGTATAAAGGTAGAAATATATGATAAACTCATCACATTTATTTATCACAGAACCTCTAAATAAACTAATAAATTTAGACCTTTGGGGCTGTTGTGCTTTAGTTTGTTCACTCTGAGATAAATCTTAGAGGTAAAAGAGATTGCTAAATAATGACCTAATTAATTCAAGGTATAGAGACAGAAAATGTAGTTACTTGAAACACAAATCCATTTTCTTCCCCAAATTTCCTGTCAAAATCTACCTTATTCTTTCTTAGAGCAGTGTTTCTCAATCAGGGGTGATTTTGCCCCCCAGGGGACATTTGGCAATGTCTGGAGACATTTTTTGGCTGTCACAACTGCGTGGGAATGCTACTGACATCTAGTTTGGAGAGGCCAGGGTTGTTGCTCACCCCCAGGACAGCCCTCCATCACCTCCCCGACCACAAAGAAGTACCTGACCCTGAATGAGGAAGCTCTCTACCTGTGGTCCCCTGAACACACTCGTACACTGTCCATCAGGCCAGGATTAAGGAGCAGATGTCACAAAATAAGGCAAGTGGATTGAAAAATAAACCAGACTGAGTCCAGAGGCTGCCTCTGCCCTATTAGCATAGGTAACTGAAGTCTCATAGGTAGGGGCTCCCAGTTCTAATCTGCTCAATCTATCACCTCCACAAAGAATATTCTTCACTGAAGCATTAAAAGAAAATAGATGGAGGAAATTCATACAAAACGCATCAAATATATATATATATATATATATATATATATGCATTTTAATCCTTAAGTAAAATATAAACATATGAAGAAAGCATCTATGGTGGAAGGTTCAATATGCATCACCTTTAAAATTTATACCGAAGGAGGTATATACAGTGTAAATAAAAAACCAAAAGGTCAAATGCCGGGGATACTGGCCCTAAACATAAAACTCTGACACTGACAAACCTGGATGTAGTGAAGATAGTTATCCACTGTGGTGCACTTTGGAATATGGTATCCTTGGTAAAAGCTGAAATCTGGTGCAAACATATTTTCACTGAACCAAACCTTAGCAAATGTGTTCAACAACCTCTTATCGTAGTCATTGGTGACTCTGCCTCCATATTGAATCTCGCCTATCATGTAGCGGACGGTGGACCAGGAGACACCCTGGAAAAAAATTGCAGAATAATTGTAGAGAACTGACTACTGCCTCATCCTCACCTTGCCCACCAAGTAGCATCCATGTGTTCATTGTCATCAATGTCATTCATTTATTCGTCATCAGTAATGTGAAAAGGGCAGAAAGAAAATTAATTAGGCAAACAAAAGTGATTATTCGAAGCTCATCTTTATGACTTGAAATAGACTCTGCATTTCATATTTTAATTTCAAAAGAAAAATAAGGTTTTTTGTTGTTCTTTTTTTAGAATATTAGGGCAGTTCTTTAAAAAGCACACACTTCAAAAGGAATCTATAATTCATTTTCATTTTTTAAGATTTTTAAAAAACAAGTTTCCCTACCCATTCCCCATCTCTCTAAAAGACTGTTAGGTTGTCTTATATGTAATGTCAACTTGACTTTGAGAAATTAAGAGATAATCAAAATTTGTTTATTTTTTAGCTGAAATCAAGAGGCAAGTGTGACTGACCCAAGTTGCTATGAATTAAAAATAACTTTGCAAGCACAGAAAATCATCACTCTTACAAGATTGACTCCAAAGCTGGGACGGGGGCGGGGAGGTCACGTTAGCTTGAGGACCCACCATCACCAGTGGCATGAAGCAGCTCGCACACAGTACCTTTTTGATATCCATGTCATCCAAGTGGTTCTGGATGAACTGCACGGTGGCATTAAAGTCCGCTTGATTAAATTCATAAGGGATGTTCCAGCCCAGGGGACCAAACTTCCGCCTCTCCTGGACTGTGGAGTGCAGGAAGGCCACGGCGTAGAGCATGGGCTTCCACTGGGCCACCGCGCTCACATCCAGCAGGTCTTGGCTCACACCTTGTGGTCAGCCGGGAGAAAGCCTGTATCATCTCTCAAACATCTTTATTTTCTATTACTTTTCATAGGTTATTAATTTTCTTTGTAAATTCCTAACACTTAACTCACTTATCTTGAATTATTTTTTATCACATTCATATGGCAACTATAATTGAATTTTGGGTATTCAGAGGGCATTTCTCTCTGAAAAATCTGCAAAGAGATTTGAGGGGAGGAGGGGCTCACTGACATGGATCAAATTTCTCCCAATCTAACAAGCTAATGTGGGGATAAAACAGAAGTGGAAGAACCATGGCAGTAAAATAAACACTGCCACTATTACTACAACCACCACCACATAATAATAATGATAATAATAATAAAATTTACATTACTATTATTTGGAGCATGTACATACACTATTTTAATTCATATTAAATTGTTAATACTGTATATAGAAACCCATTGCAACCTGAATATATTCTCAAAATAATAATTATGATTATTATATATGTATATTACATATATAAAATCATGTTTTTTCATTTGGTAATCTAACCTTTCCACATCCACTTTATCTCCACATTAGCTTATAAATTGGCAGGAATCTGAGTCTTGTTAGCAAGTCCAAAAAAAACTTCGTAGATTTTTCAGATTGATATAGAGTTATTATATTCATTGTTATTATTAAGTACACTGTATTCCATCATCATAGATAGATTTTATTGTCCCTATTTTACATATGAGAACATTGAAACTCTGGTTGTTTGAGTGACTAACACCCAAGAGAACAAAGCATTTTGTTCAGGGAGGGCCAGAAACAGGATTTCTGATCCCAACATCAAGGTTCTTTCCATGACCATGAGTCCAGACAGGAAACTATGAAGTAGAGGAAGCAATGGCCAAGAGAATACTCTCGGTTCTGGTTTTGAATGGAAGGCATCTTGGTTGGGTTCTGCTGCTTTGGTTTGATTTCTAACTTAGCTACCATTCTGACATGCTGACATGTGGCTTCACGAAATGAAGACAGGCCATATCCTTAACTCAGCCTCTCCTCCTGGAAGAGGTTGCTGTCCTACTTCAGAGTTGGAACATAAAGACCATAAATAACAAAAATATCAAATTTAGATATTAACATAAAAAGGTAAGTGTGCAGCAGAGAACAGTACAGGCCAAAGTAGAGCAATACTGGAAAAATAGGAAAAATATAAGGTGGGAAATTCTGAGCTCTGCCGCCTAACATTCCACAAGGACCATGACAAAGGGGCCACTGCTCCTCAGCATGTTAAATAGTAGTGCTGTTTGCTATAACTATATCCTAGATGATTCTGTTTTTACAATTTAAGAAAACAATCTAAGTACAAGAACTCCAATAAACTTGGACGTATTCCTCCACTCACCACCATATGTTCTTTTCAGTCCTGCCCGGAGGCCCTGCGGGGGCTCATTGGCGAACTTAATGGACATCTGAAGGAGTGTAATGGGAAACTGCCTGTGAACCTCAGTGGTCATCCAAAGGCGGAAGGCATCATGTACCATCTCAGTTTCTGTAACCATGTCCATGAGCTCATCCATGAAATCGAGTCCCAGATGGCAGTTCTGCAGAAGTGCCCATCCTCCCTGAATCAACAACAGCAAATGGAAATTAGGTTATTTTGCATTTTGCCCAGAGATTTAAATTAGTACATTCTTTAAAAATTAATTAAAATTTAACAGAGTCCGGCTGGCGTGGCTCAGTGGTTGAGCATCGACTTAGGATCCAGGAGATCATAGTTCGTTTCCCAGTCAGGGCACATGCCCGGGTTGCGGGCTCGATCCCCAGCAGGGGGCGTGCAGGAGGCAGCCGATCAATGACTCTCTCATCATTGATGTTTCTATCTCTCTCTCCCTCTCCCTTCCTCTCTCTCTCTGAAATCAATAAAGATATATATATATTTTTTAATTAAACAGAAAAGCACACTAACCACATTAAATTAATCTAGGTCAAATCTAAGGATGCAATAATGTTTCACTGAGGCAGCTATATCTTTCCTTGTTCCATGTATTGGTCCCACACACAGCATGCCAACTGTAATAATAAATGGTAGGAATCATGAAAATAACCAAAGTGAGGTATCAAAAGAGATAACAGCACTTGCAAGTAAAGATGGTTGATTGAAAATGTCCATTTAGCTCGACTCTCTCCCCAAATTCTATGGAAACTACAGTGAAGGGACTTTTTTAAAGGCATGAACTCTAAGGGCAAAATCAGTGAGGGTGAAGACAGTATCGGGAACATCTAACATGAACTCGAGAAAGCAGAATCCTCAACCGACACCCAGGGACAGCTGAGATGTAACCTGATCCATACCACATAACTCCCAAAGCACTCAAGAATAGGTGTCAAGAGGTCCCTCTGGAAGTCGGGGAAGAAGATGCGCTAACACAAGAAGGTTGAAAGTCCAGCCCCCGACATGTTCCTGCCCCGCCCAAAGAAAGGAGGAAAGCCGGTTTTCTTTAAAAGGCAAACAGGCTGCATTTGGACTGGGGGACATCAGCGAGTTAAGGGAATAGGAACCTTGCTAAAAACAGGTGAAATTTAGCCACTGATTTTGAGACCCACCCCTCCTGTCTTCCACTGACATCCCAGAATACTGGTGGTTGGGCAAATATACTCTAGAAGATGGAAGAACCTTCTCTGGGGAATTGACCATTCTAAGCAAGAGTCTGGGAAATTAAGTTATATATTTTTCTTAAATTATTCTTTGAGCATAAGAATATTCCTTGTATAAAGCAATGCAGGCGATATTTTAGGTCATGTGGTAATAATGGATTGAATATCTCATCTATAGAATATTTTAGCTAATATTACCTACAATATCCAAATCATAGTCCTGAGTTGTTTTCTTGACTCAGTAACTTTGGATCATTTAGTTCTGACTAGTGTAACCTGAGTTATTTCTCTTTCTAAGAAACAAACCAAGCCCTCGCTCTAAAATCTGAGTAGCTGCATATATAGTCGATCCTTTTGGAATCTGACACAGTCCTTTATATTTCCTTCAGAAGCATGTAGCATGTACTGAACAAACCATTTTATCTTTGAAAAATTTAATTGACACTGTCCACTGATTCCAAACAAAAAGAAATGAAATATAAAGCTTCTTAGATGAGAACTTTGGTGCTTCAATGTTCACCCACAGAATCCCACAGCCAGGGTGCTCCTCTGGATTGCTGCATTCTGCAGTAAATGTCTTGCATTCTTACGGATCATTCAGTTTGCTGCTATTGGGGAACTGGTTCATTCTGTCATATTGCTTCAAACCTTTCTTACAAAACTTCTAAAAAGTTATTGTCTCTGATAAGTTATAGTCATGCTAATAATAAATACCTTTTTACTTTACTTTAAACTACTAAACAAAACATGGATAAAGGCTAAAAATATTCCATTTAAATTCTAATTTAGTTGCCTGAAACTATATTATTATTAATTACACAATTATATATTTTAATTCAAGAGTGCTTTGTTAATATTAGTGTTCTTATTCTAACTACAGGGACATGCAGAGGGAGGAATAAAGACAGTAGAGAGGAGGGAGGGAAGAAAAGAAAGAGACCAGGGTCAAGGCCTACCAAGCCCTCATGTCAGGCCAGACATGGGATTCTGAAATAGAGATAAATTTTTTTCATCTCCAGAAACATTTCAATCAGACCCCTTCAGCCTTCCCCCTCCCCACTGCAAACTAAGGCCATTAAACATAGCACAACCCACATGAAGGGCCCCTCTGTTTCACCAAAGCTGGGAGTAGGGCACAGCTTCGGGGTAAACACAGAGGTTGTAAAACCCAGTGGGCTCAGTTCTAGACCAGGCTCAGTTCTAGATGCAGCACAGTGGTAAGGTTCTAGATTCAGCTGCCGGGACCTAGAACCCAGTGGTTTCATGGTGGGCCCGGCGGCTGGGGGCTGAAAGGGAAGGAAGCCCATCCTGCCTCAGCAGGGGGAGTCCCTGGAAGGCACAGAAGGAGTCTTGAGATACGGGGGATAGTCAGACTCAGGGAAAGAAGAGTAGGGTCTGGTCCAAGAAAGGCCAGAAAGGGGTCTAAACTAAGACTGCGTGTCCTCCAGGAGGCACGAGAAGCCAGGTAGTTCTGCACCACTACCTTGCTTAGCCAAAGTGTGGAGGGAGAGGGGAGCAGGGGTGGAGGAATCCTCCAGGCTGCGCTGGACACCCCAGACAGGGCTAGACCACAGTAAACACATGAGCGCTTATGCTGGTGCTAAGTTCTAGAAATGAAATGGAGGAGCTTCAGCATCCTGTTAACTTAAGTCCTTGAAATTGTCCCAACTCTGGACTTAACTGTCCCTTTAGCAGGGTCATCATGTGGTTACCAGCGTTTGGTGGCTCCCAGGCCAGGCCTGAGGAGTCATGCTCTGCATGCTGTAGAATTTGCAGTCTACGAAGGGCTTTAGGAGCCCCGCCTGGGAAGCTACAGGCCAGGTTTCCTAGAACCTCAGGCACCATTGCAGGGTGATGGCAGATTCCTGGCCTGTGGGATCTGGGCCAGGCCTGGAGGACTCCACTATGCATTCTGGAACTCAAGAAAGGCACCGGTGTTGTAGATTCTGGAATGTTGAGGATTCTAAGAGTAGAGCTGGAGGGGCTGGAGTGTATAGCAGAGGGGGCAGGGCTGTGCACCCCACAGAGGGTTTGGGATCTGGAGTGGGGTTTAGCATAATGCAAGCTGGTTAGGAAATAAAATGTTCAGTTTGGTAAGTTTTCCGTAAGTCAAGGCTCAGCAGAAAAAGTTCAAAATTGTATCTGTTTTTCCATGAAATTTTTCTAATAAATATACTTCTACTATTTAGTAAACTGCATGTGGTATGTAAATTTAAACTCCTAACAAGTGATATGTTCTTTTCTGTCACTGTTACTCTATAGCCTGTAATATCAACAACACAACACAAAAGTAGACATTTGGCCTCACGTTTGCCATGGTCTGCTGCAAGAGCTTGCGAGCATGGACCTCCTGGCCCTGGCCCATGGACACGTAACGGGTTTCTATTTTTAATCTCTTCCCCAAGGCGATGATGGAGTCTGTGGGATCTGAGCCCATAGACAGGAGACAGATGAGTGGTGTCCGTGGATCAGATTCTTCCCACGTCTTTTCCAAGTCCAGGACGACCCCTTCGGCATAGTTTTCTCCCATGGAGTCCATGATGTACTTGCGGGCCTGCCAAACACAGTACACGAGTCACCAAAACTAGTTCTAACTCCTTCACGTGTACAATGCAGGGTGGTTTCCAAAATTTATTTGTGTAGATTATCACAGTGATGTCCACAGTGACCCTGCCAGTTAAATTCTATATTTTACATTTTTTCATTTGGTAATCTTCTTTTACTGCTGACATCCCTCCACATCTATTTTAACCTCAAATTACCTTATAAAGCAGCAGGAATTTGAGCATTAGCAACTCCACCAAAAAACTCTTTGTATGTTTTCAGGTTGATATGCAATCATTATTAACTTCATTATTATTATTAAATACGCTATTTTGGTTAAAATTATTCCAATCATCCTGGATAGATTTTACTGTCCCTTTTACATATGAGAAAATTAAAACTCTAACACGGCATCATTTTTACAACAAGGCAACTGAATATTCCTTGATGTGAGCAGTTATACTCCGACAAAATGCTGAGAAGCCTGGCGCTGCCTATGGGGAATGGGGATTGAATATGTCTACACTGTAGATCTTCTATTATGCTTCCCAAAAAGGTATCTGATTTACTATCACAAAAGGAATCTAATCCAAGAATATAAACTTTGGAGGAGAGAACATTTTTCCAGAGGGAACTTCTAGACCTGGTTTAAGACTTGTGTGTTCCCATAAGGGCCATGGGAAGTCACTAAGGCAAGGGCATAATCATATTTCCATTTCTTCTAGAATATGCAGGATGGACTAGAGTAAACAAGAATGACTATAGGAGACCAGTTAGGAATCATGGCTGTCATCAGTCTCTGGATGTCAGAAGCCAGGATGCAGGTACAAAGGAGCATGGAAGACTTAAATTTCAGCTAAATAAAGTGTTATATGAAAAAAATAAAAATCATAAAATGGAAGGAAAAAGAGAGAGAGAAAGGAACTACTTGAACCTTCTACACTGCCCTTAAATAAGGCAACTGTTTGACAATTCATTTGGGCAGAATAAAAGTAATGAAGTTGAGAAGAACAGCTGAAGGAAGTGTGACCTCAGTGTCCTGAGTTGGAAAATTCCTTTTTCTTTTCTCAATAAACCATCAAATCTCGTTGTTTCATTATGGCACAGTACCTAAGCGGGCGTGGAGATGGTTACTCCGTAAGTTTTAACACTCCCTCTGGAGAGTGAAGGGGACCGTTTCCTACATCCTATTACAAACCCTGCCTGTCGCCACCCATTCGTCCTACTTGGAGGAGCCCTTGAATCAACCTGTGCTGAATAGCAGCGCTCACCTTTTAATCCTGAAGGCAAAACACGATGAGTCTTTCTAGTGAGTAAATTTCCACAGTGGCAGGACAACAGATTAAAGGTCTTTAAAAAGACGGATCTTTTGGAGGTAGGATTCACATTTAAACCATATGTAAAATATATACAATTTAAAAAATTTTAGGCCAACTTCCTTCCTTGCATGGAGAGTTGTAACACTTTCTGGGGAAGCGGCTACAGGTTTGGGAATGCTGAGCTTGCCCGCTAGTCTCTCTCCTCCCTAAAACTTCACATTATTCCTACTTAGGGGACATTGTTTTACTACTAGCAAAACAGAGCAGCTATGTCATTTTTGAGTTAACATAAAAATGATACAGAAGAATATGACATTACCTTTATGTTATACCTATATGCTAACCTTAAAAACATTCACTCTTGCTGGACCATTTGGGCCAAAGAAGGTTATTAAGTTGCTTAGCCTAAGTGTACACCTCGGTGCATTTACTTGCTGTTGACTTTTCCACTTTTATATTCTATTGCTATAAAAACATATGGAAGCCTACAAAAAATTTTCATTGAGATTAACATTTATTTTAAATGTCTTTAACTTGAAAAAGACATTCTCCTTAAAAATATTCTTTGATTTTTTTTTTTTTTTAATTGGGACTTTTCACCTGGGCAATGGTTCTGTCAGGACACCAGGATCTAATAAGAAGAAGGCGTCTAAAGCAGTCAAGAGATTTATCATAGGCATTTGGAAGAGGTTCCTCCTCGGGGTTTTCCTTATCAAACCAAATTTTCCACATTTTCTCATGTCTGGATATCTGAAAATACAAGGAGATAAGAAATGTGTCACACCATGGAAAAATCTTATAGGTCACAGATATGTTTCACTGAATTCCCTGGCCATTCCAGACATGTGTGAAAGATATCCCTTGATTTTATATATATTCTAGTGCCCAAAAGTTTGAAAATTAACAATCAAATGCAATTTGCTCTAACGTCACTCTGTCTTAACACCAGCCTACAGCTAGCTTCCGAAGTACACAGTCCTGGGTTGTTTCATTTTTTTTTATGCCTTTGTGGTAAAGAAATCAATGGAAACTCATTTTCATTATTTTAAGGAAATCTGATTTGCTCTATGAAATCTTCTCATGATGAAGAACCAAGTTTCATTCATTTATGTTTCCTCATTTCCCAGGGCCACTCTAGGAACCAAAAAAAAAAAAAAAGGTATTTAATACATTTTTTTTAATTGAATGAAGTTTTTTGGCCAATACACTATTAATTAGAGTAATTAGAAATATACCATTTAATATCAAATAAATAGACACTAGCTTCCTTTAGGCAACTGATAAGGAGGAAAAGAACACAGTCCGTTATCCTTTGATGCTTAAAAAAAAATCAAAGAAAGAAGAACATTGCATAAGCTAGCATCTCAAAAACAGAATAAACAACATCTACAAATAAACATAATCTTATGTTCTCTGGTATATTCGCTTTGATTAAATACCAAATGTTATTTCTTAGTGGTCTAATTTTAAAAAAAGAAACCTTCCAGGTTCGTATTTAGAAAGTATCATGTATAAATAAAAAATAGAAGTCATGGAAGACTATATAATGTGGATAAATTCCAGGTATAAAATATAATCTCCAGAAGGTAACAACTGCCATGTCCAGGTAAGGTCACTAGGAGTCATCCTGTGGGGGAACAAGCTAGAGTGCATTAAAGTCTCCCAAATGACAGTTATTTAACCCAAAAGAATGGTTAGTATCCTAATTCATTATAATCATCAGTTGTAAGCCAAGACATAAAAACATAACAGAACTTAAGCTTCTGGTCAATTTAAACTGGGAAAGTCAAAAAAGAAGCTTAGGAAATTTTCTGGTTAAAAAAAAAATTTTTTTTAAGTCCTCAACTTAGAGCTGAATAAAGCCAGTTTGCTGTCAATGTGATTTCTCTCTGGTCATCTAATTTTCAAAAACCTGTCTCCTGGCCTGTCCCAATTCAGTTCTCTATACTCAACTTCCACGATCCCAATATATACACAATTCATCAGCAACTGGCTGATGATGAAAGGACGGTAACTTCTAAAGAGAAGAGGCCAAGTGTCTGCCCGGATGCCTAGCTAAGGCAATATAACAGGAGAGGCAGAGGAAGAAGGGTGAGACTATTTAGCATCGAGAGGCAGGCTGCTCATATTTCTTTTCATATTTAATCTCTAGAAAGAAGGCAAAACCACTTAAGTATACCTAATTATTGCACCTAATTGAATCTATCAGTTTCTCTACTTGTGGATCTCCAATTGATGATACTGACACATGGCGCAGGACAGCATTAGTTACACTTCCTGGGCAAACAATTTCTTACCACAAGACCAGACTGCAATGGGTGGCGGATGCTTTATCAGAGTGCAAGTGAGCTGTGAGGAAGGTCAGACCCAGGCCATACATCTGAAGACTGTGAATATTAAGAAATCTCTCTCTTCCATGAATATTGTAGCTGGTGATAAATTAGGAAGCTGCTCACTGCGACATTATCCTAAGTTTATTCGAAGCACAGGTTACCTGATCAAGGATATCTGAAAACTCTCTCAGTTTGCTGAGTTCCACCAAGTTCAGCCAGGTCATGTCCAGGATCCACTTAGATGGTTTAGGAGGACAAGCTTTAAGGTCCAATGAGGCACCACCTTTAAAATTAAACAAATGACATTTCCAGACTTTCCTTCTTTATTATAAAACAATCTATAAAAACTTTTGCTTAAACTATTTTAATTTCAATTATTTTACTGCCTTGACATTTTTAAGCTCAGAAATATAAATCATAGTGATGAACAAGATTTAAAATTTAATGAAAGAATAGATGATTTCACAAAAACCCATTTAAGATTCAGTGATATAACTTTGGAGCCAGGCAGATGCTGGATTCTGTCCTAGCTCCAGCTGGCCAAGATCTGGAACAAGCCAGCTAACCTGTCTGGGCCTTACTTTCAAATATATAAAATGGAAATAATGGACCCTGGGTGTCGTGATAATGACAGAAAACATATGTGTAAAGCACACAAAACAGGATCAAGGACAAAGCCGAGGCTCACAAAATGAGCAGTTCTTGTCAATATTAAGAACTACCCAATGATGGCACAAGCTCATTTTAAGGAGAGAATTTATCTAGAAATGTCAGTAGCACTACATGTGTTTGAAATGTTGTCTTCTATGAATCAGTATATTATTTACATCCATTTTGAGAATACCCCTAGGGCCCTGTGCTGTATCATTTGTGTTTGGCCAATCTAACCACAACAAGCATTTCCATTGGGTACTGACTCCTATCTCTTTGCTGATGATTTACCTAAGCCCATGTAACTCTTGTAACTCTCACAGCATCATAAAACAAATGAAACCTTAAAAAATGTTATTGTGACACATCTCAGAAAAACTATATGTGTGGGCAATCATATTTTAAGTAAAAGAAAGAGTTAGTGAGTCTTCTATGATTTAAAATATACTGTTTAATAAATAACCTCTATTAAAGCGTTTCAGGGAAAATATACTCTAAGCATAACTCTTAAAAGGATATAACCAATGCATTTGGCTACCTTTAAAATAATTCTGTGAACAGAGTAGGCCATAAACAAATAATTACTTTTAAGATATTTATTGAGCCATTCTCTACTTTATCCAGGCACCATGTACCCAACTAAATTGCTCTCTTTTGCCAAATTCATCTTAGTATATTTTCAACAAGGTAAGTGTGGCCTTGAAGCCATTCCAAAGAAAAGATAAGCTCATAAAATCGAAACGGATTGTTTTAACATCAGTGAGCAGTTAAAGACCTAAGGACAATGCTTTTATGTTAAAAAACATCACACCAATTTCCATGAAAACTGTCCATCTTCCAACAAACGAAAAGAATAAGGCATTTACCAGAGGGTTTGGGAGAAGTAATTCACGGAAAAGAAAGGGCATTCCTTGCAGCCAAGGCATTATTCACTGTTTAATACAAGTTAACCGTGTCATGAATATCTTCCCTGCTCAAAAGTGTACAATGGGCCACAAAGAATGACTTTAATGGGCAGGGGGTGGGAGGGACATATTCCTGGATAATATGGCACCAGATTAAATAGAATAAACAACTGAGATGGGACAATTCAAATTAAGTTCTCAAGATGATAAGGAATTATACCATTCCCTTCATTCTTCAAACCCTTGCTTTGGGATAAGTAAGTTTAAATTTTTACCATTATACTTTGTAAAAATGATACATGCTTATAATGAAAGACTTATACAAGTTATACCACACAATCAGAAGCGGCAGAGATAAGGCAGACTTAGAAAGTCATCTAGGCTCATCCTTTCCCATCTTAGAGGTGAATAAATTTAAAGAACAGTATCAAAATGCTGTTGCTATCTAAATAACATTTTCAAATGAGTAATTTTAAAGTCCTTACAGAAAGAGGCCATGTCATCAGGTAGCTCTCACCAGCATGACTAGCAAAGGGCAATCTTCCGTAACTCCGTGTCATAAGCAGTATCACAGAGAGTGGATGAATGGCAAAGGCCCACAAAAAGCTGTCCAACCCCTGCAAGCTTCACACTAATTAAAATAAACTAAAATACGGAAAATAATGTAGAAATGCCTATCATTTGCTGAGCGTATGCTATGTGCCAAGTTGTTTGATTCTGAATAATCTTATTCTGTGGATATGGGCATCATTGTTTTATAGTTGGGGAGGCTGAAGCTTGAAAGGTTAAATAACCAGCTCAAGACCACTCATCAAGAAGGTGGCAAACCAGTATTGTCCCCTAGAGTCTTCCTAACTCTAAACCCCACATCGGTTAACATCATGCCACACAGTATCCCAACCAGACCAGGATCAGCTATGCTCAATGTCATCTTCATGGGGAAATGCATCTCATGCCTGAATTGAGTATATCAGGAACAACCTTCCCCTAGGAAAGCTCAGTCAGCTGGAGGACCAGAAATCAGTAATATATGATACATATCTATCGAAGGTGGTGTCTCTCCAGATCACTCATCTTCTACATGCTCGGCTTTAGGAAACTTAGAAAATAAAGAAACCTAAGGAGCAAGTGAGGGTACAAGAGACTACAAATTAGAGAGAGAGAGAGAGAGAGAGAGAGGGAATCGTCCATAAATCATACATTCCTAAGCTCAAGTCTAATGGAATGGGTCTTTGTTGCTACTATAAGATGGATATGCATATGTATATGAACATGAATATGCATTTGTGTGTGTGTGTATACAGATATATATATAGGTATCTATCTATCTATCTGTCTATCTATCTATATATATATATATCTCTATATATATCAGTATGACTATGGACCTACACAACCCTCAGACCTACACACCTCCTTACTGCCCCCACTGGGGTCCTCTTCAAGCTCCTCTGCAAATCTACTCTCCGGGTGAAGTCATGAAATTCCCTCCCACCCCCCAGATAAAATTGTGTCCTATCTTTAAAGGCTTTGCTTATAAAAGTATAGTAAATACAACCATTTAGACCCCACCATCATTTCCACAGTCACTTTAAATAGTTGTTGTCCCGACATTCAAGAATGTGATAGCAAATTTATGTTTCCCATCCTTCCACTGGGCTGTCTTGTTCCAGTTTCACAGGGAACCTGTCTATGAGTGATGCTTCAGTGTCCACAGGCCGAGCTGCACGGTCGCTTCACGCACCCACTCCAGCCACCCTACTTGCTTTGCTTTCCCTCCGTCACACTCCTGCTTCCACTGGAGCCGTGATGCCAGCTCCTCTTCCTTCAACACTCTTCCTTTAATGTCCCCAGGGCCAGTGCTCCGTGCTCCTTCAGGCCTTTGCACACCTGTCCATCTCTCAGGAAAGCCTACCCCATGAGAGATCCCATTACATATCCTATTTAAAAATTTTAAACCTCCCCTACCCCACGCACCCTTTATCCAGCTGTTTTTTCCATTGTGCTTACCAGCTTTTCGCATACTACATAATTTATTATTTTAATTTTTTTTTTCTGTAGCACCCACCCAAAAAATATATAAGCTCTACAAAAGTAAGATTCTTCTTTTTGTTCACTGATGTGTTCCAAGTGCCTATTCTGTGCCCCAGCACAGAGTGGGTTCTAAACAAATAGTCATGCAATAAATGAAGAAATAAAATATCTCACATAAATGCAATCTTCAATAAAATGCAAAGAAACTGTTACAACTAGAAGAAAATACTGCACAGGACCTTCACAACCATTCCTGCACCTGCACCTGTGCCTGTGTACAACACTTTCCGTGTTATACTGACCTTTAATAAGGGTGAGAAACTCCTCATGCTTGACCCGGTTCCTCTGGATGTCAATCTTCAGGGTAAGCAGCAGGGTGAACAGGAGCTTGTGCTCCTCGTACAAGCCCCGGGCAGCATACTTATAGACCTCATAGGTCATGTGTTCAATGATATTAGCAATTCTCTTGCTGGTTATTGGGCTCTTGACAGACCTGGAGCAGAGAACATTGAAATCAGACTTAGCCCCCTGCCCTTTTCAATCACCCATAAAAACAATGTCTTGAATGGAGAATTAGTAACTTTGGAGGACCAATTCTTATTTTGTACACATCAAGGGTAAGACTTCTAAATCTAAAATAACAAACATTCTCTCAACATGAAATAACGTAACAGAGTCCACAACGTGGTCTAAATCAATTTTACCCGCCGGGCATTATCACTCAGAACAATGTCTTGGGAATTTTCTTGTTTAACAGAAACACATAAAACCACAGGAATCGATCAATGGATGAATAGTTGGTGGAGCTTTCTCTGAGCATACAATGACACATGAGACTGATTTGTTAACACACTAGTAATTGCGCTAATCTTGGATTTTTTTTTAAAATAAGACTCAACAAAGGTAAAGGAAGTTATAAATGTAAAGTCATCACTCTAGCCCACAGATAGAGAATTCAGCTTGGCTTCCCAAGCACAAACGCACCTGGCTAAGGAAAGGTCAAACAAGCCGAGAAACTGGCGGAGTGAAGTCTGATACATCTCGTTAACCAAGCGCATCTCAGTGATGAGAAAGTACAGGATGCTGCCCCGTGTAGCCACTGAAAGACCGAGAGTGAGATTACATGAGCCATCAGAGTGGAAAATAAATGACCCAGGCACTGATCAGCCTCAATTCTACAGGAAAACAACAGGTTTATTTTTATGCCTTATCAATGACTATGCATCAGCGATGAGAGTCTAGGGCGATGCTCATCCTATGTATTTAATTCTTACTTATGGGCTTTAAGTAGTTCGCTATTTGTATTTATCAAATGGTACTTTCCATTTTAGAATTTCCAGATCCCTTATAAATACCTTTTACTGTTTCTTTATAGGTAGAAAATACAACTGAAGGGATATCAAAGGTTTGAACACTCAGCAGGCTGTGTAGGCACTGGAAGGACCTCATTCTTAAGAGCCATGAAGAAGCTGTGCCCAACCTTGGCCTCAAGCTGGCAAAACAAGGCATCGAAAGGAGGATGCACCTGACACTCCACTAGTAGAAGATACTGTTTTGATTACTCTTCCAGGAGGAATGATAACTTACTAAAGGAAATAGAATTATTTTAGCAGGTTCTTCTAGTAACCAATGAGCAACCCCAATTTTCAAATTGGTGGACAAGACTGAAAAGCTCTCATGATAAGAGAGAACTACCTTCCTAATACAAAGATTCAAGCAAAACACTAGCTTCTTGTTGCCAAATGATAAACAACTAGTGAACAGACCAAAATGTATGCATTAATTCCTCAGATTTCACTAACTTGTAGTCAGATATTCTTTTAAAATTCTCCCTTTCCTTTCTAGTTTAAAAATAAGTTCATAGGAACTTTAAAACATTTGCCAACTAACACGAATTATAAGCGCCTAGAAAATTAATGTCACTCGGCCGGGCGTGGCTCAGCGGTTGAGCATTGACCTAGGATCCAGGAGATCGCAGTTCAATTCTGGGTCAGGGCACACGCCAGGGTTGTGGGATCGATCCCCAGATCAATGACTCTCTCATCATTGATGTTTCTCTCTCTCTCCCTCTCCCTTCCTCTCTCTGAAATCAATAAAGATATTGACTGTTTTAAAAAACAGTCACTATAAAATATTTTCATCTCAATTTTACTGAATAGAAATGCCACAAAACATACATGGCCACCCCACTTCACACAGTCATTGGCATAGCATCCTTACTTCCTTCAAGTTTTCTAATTCTCATTTATTTCCCTCTTCACATCCCCGTGACATCAGCTCACTACCAGACTCACCAGGTCTGTATTCCTCTCGGGCTGAGTTAATTTGAATTTCTGTCTCTGCTGAAATTTCCAGCTTCTGTGTCACCTCTTCGGCCGTCTTTTTTGTGTTACCCAGCACGACAATGAGGCTCTCGTCTTCCACCAGGGACCCCTGGGTGCTGGTCAGCCGGTAAAGCAAATTATCTTCCAGCTCCTTCATTCTTCTTCTGTTTGCAGTTACATCCTCCATAAGATGAGTTCTTTCTTTCTCCAACTCCTGTTAATTTGCATAAATGTGTTTTCTTCCTTAATTAACAACTACTGTTTGGCCATTCCTTACAATGTTGACCTACAGGATTACCCTCAAGCTCCAGTACTGCAGTTATCACATTTGACTGCAGACAGCACGGACATCAAAGTGAGAGGAGCAGAATTAATGCAGGAAAGAAGAATTGGTGGTGATGTGAAATTTGCTAAAAATATTACCAATATCTCCTTTACCAACTATTTCTTTTCCTAAAGTCAAATAATTTCTAAGTGACTTTGTGATTGCACTTAAGCTTGTTTTGAAGGTGACATAAATTTGAAAATATATTGAAATGTATTTGGAGACAAATACATATGTCTCGGATTAAATACATTAATTTCTGCAGGAACATTTAAATTGAAAAAACCTTTGCTGAAAAGGTGCTATTTTCTCCAGGAGGAGACCTGTATCTTCCCTGAAAGACCATCACAGGCAGCTAGGGAGAGGATGACATCAGGCGATGATTAAAGATGGGGCTGGGGAACGGGGGAAGGAGAAAACAGCCAGGACACTGGACAAGCCAGGGGAAGCAAGAAGCCAGAGGCTGGGGGACAGCAGAGAAGACACGCTTCTGGCCACAAGTCAAACTGTATGTGAAAGTCGAATTGTTATAGGAGAGACTCTAATGCTGAAGCTAATAAAAGAACCAGAAATGAAACAATGAGTGAAAAGTATGTAAAAATCTAGCCATGTCTTGGTACCAGAAGCACAGACATGAAAATTCTCTGTAACTGAAAAACCATGATGTTAAAATAAAGGTTATGGTAATACAATTGCATTAAGGCAAAGAGCAAAGACCACTGGCCTCTGCTTTCTATTCTAGTCACTCACTCACTGACTGAACAGTTATGGTGGGCAGGACCCTACCAGGTCCCCAACTCAAGGTCTGAGCACAATGAGTCAGGTCTGGGAACATTCTAGAAAATTCCCTCTTTCAGCAAAACAGAATCTCTGAACTTACATCAATTCTTAATTCTTTGAGATGTGGCAACTCAAGCAAAACCTGCTCTTATTATCTTTGTTTCCATCTGTTATTTGGTTATATTTAGAAGCTTCCTAAGCAGTTATTTTAATTCATTTAGTCACTAGATAAGAATCTCAAATTTGAGGTAATGTAGAAATTAATACAAACAAGTGACATTTAAAAACTACTGGAAAATTTCTTTCCAAAAGCAGCTGCATATAATAAAAACACTCACACTATGGTTACACTAGGAAATACAGTGGTAATAAAATTAAAGGGAAAAACTTCAATTGTTTTTTATTGCCGTAATCCTAAATTTCACATGCTGGCATTATCATTTCTGAGTTCCGAAAGGTGAGCTTTATGAAAGTCCTCACCTGAAGAGGTAAGAGAAGGAACAGAGCAGGGGGAAGAGTGATGGCTTTGACATCAGAAAGACATGTTTGAATCCAAGCTCCCAGGATTTATTAACTACATGACTTTGGCCATGGTACACACATCTATAAGCCTCAGTTTCTTCATCTGCAAGATGGGCATAAAGACAGCCCAGAGGGCGATTGTGAGGATATTCCTATTAAAGCAGCTCAAACATCAACTGGATCATGGCAGCTGCTCAGAATGTGTCTCTTCCATTCTGTCCCCTCCCTTGATTCATTTCCCCCATGGATTTTCAGAAGGATTATAATGTCTATTTAGAAATGAGTAATTTGAAAAATAAAATCATAAGTTGGCACCAAAGAAATCATACTTTAGATTTCACATATCATCATAAAGCATAATGATGCAGCTGAAAGGAGATGGTAAGAGTGGAGAACTTTCTCATCTTGCACCATTGCTATGGATACGTGCTTTTGTGCCCGCTGCGAAGGAGAGCAAGGGCTGTCAAACCCCAAAACGGCACCAAGTCTTCCTGAGTCTTTTCCTGCAGGACAATTTTTCTTCTGTCCATTCTTCCCCAGTTACATAGCCCCTGCCCTAACGAGGTCATTAATTATTCCTTGATGGACACTCTGACACACTTGGTCTCCCTGCATCACCCTTTTCTGCTCCTAGTCATTCAGGGGTCTCCCTCAGCTATTTGGAAAGGGCCCAAATTCTCAACACAGTTTGCAAAACCTGTCATCACCTACATTTCCAGTCTCATCTCCACTTCTGCACTATGGGATCAAGACCAAAATTATGTCTCCACGTTGCTTTAAAAACCATTATTAATAAAATAAACAGTTATTAATAATGCATACAAGGAGGGGCAAAATATTCCATTACTGATTTAAAAAGTAGTAAGTAAAAGCTTGAATATTATTGAGATTGTGTGGTCAATTTAATGCCACTGTTAACATTATTTAAGTAAATCTTTTTATAATGTTTATTTAGAAATGAGTAGTTTGAAAAATTATATTGCCAAAGGTTTGAAATAAAGCTAAGCAGTACATTTCCCTCAAAGTTTGAAACTGATGAATAATATATACTCTAAAGGAAAAGTACAATTTCAAGTAATATTTGGGGTTACAAAAGCGAAGTATATATTACATGGTACAAAAGTGGCCAAACACTAGAACATACAATGGTTGTGGGAAAAAGAAAGTTATCTTTGAAAGAAAATAGAACAATTGCTGCTGCTTGCTTTTCATTCAAGATTTAAAAATAGAAAACCTACTTTGGGATAAGGTTTGAGGCATATTTTAAATTGTATGACTTATTTAAACTTATTTCTGTTGATTACAACTTTAGGTCCACCAATATATAAAAAGATAGTTCTTTATCTAATTAATATGAAGGAGCAAAATTAATCAAAATAATTTTGTCTTTAATTAAAGCACCTTCCCTCAAAAGGGATTATCTCTTACACACACAGAGCAGTAAACATTTGTGCTCTGTAGTCTATATCCTAAGTTTACAATGTAAAATTTTTATATAAACTGTGAAAATGTGAAAAGTATCCCCAAAGTGAATAAGAGAGCACAGCAGCGATTCAGCACAATTTCAGGGAACATACTATTTATTAATTAAATGATCAAAAACATTAAGCAGCTCAACAAAGATGCAAATGAAAACTAAAATTCTTTGTGTACATAAACAACATCTGTAACCAAAGTTTTGAAATCAATAAAAGAAAATAGATGACAGCCTTTCAGAGTTCTCATTTCTAAGGTATCAGCCAGACTTTCATTCCCAAAGATTCTTTCTCTTCTGTACCTCACACTGGTAATTGAAATAGAAAGATTAAACAACAGAACTCAGAAACAGATTAATTTTTTTTCTCTACCACCAGTGAGCTAGTGATAACAATGTCTGTTTAGTGTCTTTATTAAATTACTTCCCATATCAGCTCCACCAGGTTCAGTTTCCTCTACCTCCAAAGGAAATAAATCATCCACCTGTCTGCTCATCCGGAATTCTAAACTATAATTACCCCTGAGGCTTTGTATTGCGTGACCAGTAGAAGCTGTTAATTGATATTAGTATTTTTCTCCTAATACTACAGAGCTCTCTTTGAGTTTCTGATTTTTTCTCCAAGATCAAGGTCAGAGTGAGCCTAAGAGGTTGGGTTTTCTTTAAAGGAAAGTTGCTGGAGGGCTACTGGTTTGCAGCCTGCTTAAAATGGTCCCAATACATCACCTTCCGGTGACAACAGAAGGCTATCCAAATCTACTCACAGGTACATCAATCAGGTCAACAATTGAATATGGCCTTGATGTGAACTTAAACAGCTCACACATTTAAAATGACTGCCTTGAAACACACAGAAAAGTGTAAAGTTGGTTCAAAAGTCTGCATTCATATGCTCTGAGATTTCCATTTGTTTCTAAGGCAAATAAACCTGCGGGTCCAGCAGGCTGTACAGCTGAGCATTCCTGAGACCAGGTCCCATGTGAGAAGGCTCCGCACTGCCAGTGTTCCTGCAACACTGGGAAGCTGGTGAAATCATGGAATCAAAGAATGGTCTTTCCTTTGCATCGTAAGCTACAGTTCCAAGCCACCTTTCACAAGAATCTACAGACCAGTGAAGGCACAACTCATACCAGCTGAAGATGCTCAGCATTTGTTTCAGCCCCACACTCAAGGGATTGTCTTAGCTGCTTTCCAACGTCAACCTCCCATCAGTGGGATCTTCCTAGCTCCCAATACCCTCCTTGACTCTCTAACATTTTATATTGATATTTTATATTGATATTTATAATCACCTGAAAGTAATCACAGAGAGACTACATTATCAATGAAGTCAAAGGAACAATTTAAACCTAAAAGAACTTTTTATATTGTGTCCACACGGCACAGACATAGGCTCTTCTCAACTGAGCCACCAGATTATAGGAAATGCCCTGCCAGCACCAGGGGCCACCTCAGAGCCTCTGCCACCACCCAGACTGGAGGGACGCGGCCATGGCAGCAGACTCGGGGATACAGTGAGAACAGAAGCTGCAAAATAACACGCTGCTGGCAGAACAGACGCTACTGAAAATCCACCAAAATTCAGTCCAGCAGGAGGGAGACTCTGCTTTAGGGAGAAGAAAATACAGGTCACCTGTTGTATCACAATGCGGTTCAGGGTGAGACCCTCCACCATTAGAGGGAGTGAGTGTCACGTTACTCCGACCACACTCTTCGGGAGAGTCATTTACTGCGTGACTGGAATGGATTCTGATAACGAGATGACAGTAAAGAAGTAATTTCTCAAGACATTCAACTCTCCCAGGAAGAAAGAAAAAGCCGGGCCCGGGACCCATATTGGCTTTTCAAAAGCTGTTTGAAGCCTTTTTTCAAAGAGCTTAAAGCGCTCCCTGCTTCATCTCAAACCTCTGCCGCCACGTTTACGGCCCAGGGCTGGTGCTGTTTTGCTTTGTGGCAACCACAATCTGTCAGGCCAAATTATTTCTCTAAGGAGACTCTATTCATCTCAGCTGAAGAGAAAGAAAACCAAGGGCAAGGATATTATTCAAGCTGCCATCAGAGCCCCTAACCTCCCCGAGGCAGCGCCACAGGTGAGAGCAGGGCCTAAGACACCCCGTCATCTGGGGCCTGCCCCGACGACAGCATCACATGCTGTCGATCAAGACTCCCAGGGCTTCCTCGCAGCGCAGACCTTCCTCAGTGAGACTCCAAAAATGAACAAGTACATATTTTGGGGGCTTTTTTGTTTTGTTTTTTTTTAAATATATCTTTTTTTTTTTTTTTTTAAGTATGTTTTTACTGACTTCAGAGAGAGGAAGGGAAAGGGAGAGAGAGAAACATCAGTGATGAGAGAGTCACTGCTCGGCTGCCTCCTGCATGCCCCACACCCGGGATCGAACCCGCAACCCGGGGAATGTGCCCTGACCGGGAATCGAACCACGATCTCCTGGATTTCATAGGTCGATGCTCAACCACTGAGCCACGCTGGCCGGGCGCAAGTACATATTTTGAAGGTGTCATCACTTTGATAGCTAGTCTGTGGCAGATGTTCCAGCATTCATTCCTGCCATTTTTTATTTCCTGATATTTTATTTAAGGAAGGGCTCAAGCATGATAGGACAGACAAAAAAGGTAAATGTGATTGGAAGGACGGAGTCTAAAAATTTTGCCAGTTTAACCTAAGTAAATCTTTAGGTCAGTGTAGAAGATGCCATAAAGAAAACTAAACTCCTCATTGCTATTGGATCCAGAAGAAAATCAATAGCAACTTTCAGAGCCCATCCAGTTTCACCAAAGCAGCCCTATTAAAATCCTCTAGATTTCTCTGCCTAACACTCCCGTGTTCCCTAGAAAAATGCTGACTTACAACAAGGAGGTTTCTAAATTATTGGCCACATTTCACTGAGCATTAAAGTTACCCCATAAAATAGAAAAAAGAAAAAAAAAGATCTAGAGTTATGCTTACAGAGCATAATTAAGCCAGTAGCTTCCAGAGGGTGCTCAGTGAAACTATCTTCTCACAACATTCACTCACCCGCTTTCTTAGATAACAAATAAGAACTAACGATGTTGAGTATTTTCTGAGTACAGCATTTTAATTTTATACCCCAAAAGCATAACAATGAATCAAGTGAAAGAAAAACCTAAACATGTACTAGAAAGCCAGAAGTCCACAGGTGACTAGAACTCACAATAAGACAAACTCTTCAAGGAAATAAAATAATATAAAACCAGAATAATTATGCTGACAACAGGACTGATATTCTCATAGTTGCACCATTTGTCTATATAAAGTCAATTGATGATATGTATGTGATTTATGAGATGCAGATGAAATATATTAAGTAGATAATTGGATTTAGGAATAAAATGGGGGAAGCTCAGTCCTATTACCACTTTTATTATATTGTTTTCATCAATGAAAGAACCACAGCATAATGCAGAAGAGGGGGTGGGCGTACTTCACTCACCTGCTTCTCTGTGAGAATGACTCTACCCAGTAACTGGTCTTCTAGACCTTTCATGGTGACAGTGAAGTCAATGATGGAGGTTCGAGCACTTATTTCAGGGGTGTAGGCTGGGTTGGGCAGTTTGGTGGTAATGTAGAGTCTGAAACCATCCATCACATCTACTTCCTTGTCACTGACTTTCACCTTTTTTAGTTAAAAAAAAAAAAAAAAAAGTTAAAAGTAATACAACAGAGATGCACCTGACTGTGTCTTTTTGTACAGGATCAAGTACTGCTTTAAACAATTATGTACCTGGAGATAATTTATGCTAAAAATGAAATGGTCCTCAGGCATTCACAGGGCTTCAAGCCACTAGGATGGGGGGGGGGGAGGGAGGGAGGGAGGGAGGGAGGGAGGGAGGAAATTCACAATATAAACCTTGCAACAAATACAGAATTTATCACCAAAACTGTTGTGATCATACTGCAGAAGTGAGACTCCCCACCCAAAATTTGGCTCAGATGTCTAGACTGATGATGTCACACATGTGCTAAAAGGATAGGAAAAGGTTTACTACTCACATAATGAGATTCTCTGGGGAGATTAGGGTAGGCTCCAAAGCAGGTCCAAAAAATCTCTTGAAAGGGTCAGGAGGGGCAGCTGTTTTAGGGTTTTGTGGTGGTGAGGGTCTGGGGCCGGAATGAGGGTTGAAAACATGGGTAGGGACAGGGGGTTGCTTGGTTTGAATTTCCACCAGTGCCAAAGGAGAGAGAGAATACCCAGACTTTCTTAACAGCGAGCCCAGATTCAGAATAAAAGGAGAGAGGAGCATGATGAGACTTGAAAACTGTTCAGTCAAACATCAAAATGGAGTCAGACTTCTTAACCATGAGAAGTAGATATTCCTAAAAGGACTACTCCTGAATATTTTAATCTGAACTCCAAAGTGTAGAAAAGCAAAGCAAATGCCTCTTCCCACAGACTCAAATTTGAGTTACTGCTTATTGAGATTTCATCTCTGTCACATTTACCTGGTCTCATGGTACTGGTTCTGCACAGTTTATCAAAAGGTTTCACCTACCTTAAAGGTAGACCCAGTCTTAATGAAGTTTCTCTCCAAAACATTTTCCAGGGCTGGATCTAGTTCCTCCCCAACATCTTCGATCAGCAAGGGCCTTCCAAGAGAAAGACTGTCCTCCAGGTGGTTTCTGAAGTACTTGTGATTTAGAGATGTGATCTGGAAACCAGATCAAAATGTTGCGCTTGAGAGACGGTATCACGACGCAATGCACAGAGATAACTCAATGGAAGCTGTGCTTAAGTTTCTATCCAGGAGACAGATACAGAGAATTTGGGATCCTTACTTGAAACCACACTTGGGGAAGTGGTACAGAAAGCTTCAACTCTTTCGTTCTTTTTCTTAGCAAACCATCATTCCCCTTCACTGGGAAGCATAACACGGCTTTGTGTGGCAACGCTGCCTTTCCCTCTCCACCACTTTTGTGACAAATAATCATGGAATAATTATGAAGTGTCCTATAAAGTGCTGTTACTTAGTGTGATACAACTCCACCCTGCTCTGTTTATCAAAGGGAGTCTTAGGCCCTAGCAGAAGAGAGTCTCATACCTTTGAAAGATGGCATTAGTAGAGATCAATACAAATGGAAATAATGCAATTTTTAGAAGTTATTTCTAAATATTAATATCTAATATTACTTCTTATCATTTTGTAAGGTACATAAATATTGGATCATTACGTTGGACATCTGAAACTAACCTAATACTGTATGTCAACTATAATTATAAATAAAATAAACTAATAAGTAAACTTAAAATGAACTGAAAACAGCTCTGAAAGATAAATAAATGGATAGATAAAACTATTTCTAAATATCAAGTATTTCATTATTCTTGGATACTTGTTGATCTAGGGCAATAAAACTTGACTAGTAATATAAATATGCCCAGACCAAATTACCTGGAGTTCATTTTGGCTTTCTTTATTTTTAATCCAGATCTTGCCTTGAGTCTGTGGATCGATTAACAAAGGATAGCGAGATGCCTTTGTGACAATAATTCCGTTCTGAATGGACAGGTCATCATTTGGCAGGCCTTGGAGGCTCCATTCACTAATTGTGGGGGCATCAATCAACATCTCATTGAGATTCAGATTGTCTGCAAATGGAATTTCCCGGGCTTTCATTTCCTTCTGCCAGTCATTTAACAGCAGATTGCGAAATTCTTGGTTAAATGGACCAGAATAAGACAGAAAAGCCGTAGCCAACAATACATCCCCTAAAATGAAAAACAAAACACCACTGAAATACTTTATGATTAGCCTTATACTCGTGTAGAATATTAAAAATGAGAAAAAAAAAATTCTTTTAAACTAAATTCCAGAAACCAAATTGTAACCACATGTTGTTGTGTCTTGATGAATAAGCAGTAGTTTGGTTCATTGTTAAGCAGGGTCCAAATGGTCCACCAAGGATTGGCTGCTATAATTAAGAATTAGAGCATTTTGACTCTTGTTGGATGTGAGAGGATGACTTCTGAGTTTTAAGATACAAAACTTGGAAGAAAGAGTCTCCATTCAAAGTGACCTTGGTCAATATCACCATTCACTCATAGGAGAATTCAAAAGGGTCCTTACAATAAGAGGTTTAAAGGTCATTGACACATCTAATAAGATGTCAAATAGATGTCAAATCAATGTTCATTCCTCTGAAATACTGGAGACACACACACACACACACACACACACACACACACAGATCTTTAAAGTAATCGAGATTAAAGCTTAAATCTGCTAACTCCCTATAAAAGTCAACACATAACGTTGGTAATAAATGAACCTACATACCTACAAGTCTTTTAGTTTGTGCAGCAAACTCTTTACTTTGCTCTGTCCATCTTTCTTTTTCTCCTGCCAAACCACCGATCAGCACAGAGGCAGTCTGCATCTTATGTCTGCACCGCTCGGCATCTTCAAGCAAGGTCTAAAAGGGGTCAAAACCAGGAGAAAACTTTGTTCAGGTAAATGCAGCCTCTGGCTCAAAAATGCAATTTAAAACATTATATATTATCTGCCTTTCTGAGACATGTGAGCCATTCATTTCATAGAAGGCCTAAGACTCAATTCCCGTGTGCCTGTGTCTGCCCAAGCCTGTCTTTAAGGCACTCAGATGGATTCCTCATGTGGGGCTGAGTCACTTGGTCAGACCCTCCCTAAATGTTAATAACTGAGAGATCATGGAAATTTGCATCATTTATGATTTCTCTATAAAGGAAAGTATAGATAAAATACAAGCATATATGCTAATATCATAAAGCACAAAAAACAAAGAAATACATATCCCTATTTAAAATTATAACAGTTTTTCATGTTAAAGTTCCAGCATCATTATTGCTTTATCTACAGCACATCTCCTTTCATTTTTAGTGAAACTTCAGATTATCTTCAGACTGTGGTGTTCTCAAGTCCCTTCACAAATTCAGCCACACTTGACTCAGCAGGTCCCTCCCTGCTGCTCCTTGAGTCAATAAATGACCTTTAACCTGCCCAGCCGGGCGTGGCTCAGCGGTTAAGCATCAACCTAGGATCCAGGCGATCAGGGTTCAATTCCTGGTCAGGGCACATGCCCGGGTTGCGGGCTGCAGCCGATCAATGACTCTCTCATCATTCATGTTTCTAGCTCTCTCTCCCTCTCCTTTCCTCTCTCTGAAATCAATAAAGATACATTAAAAAAAAAAAAAAAGACCTTTAACCTGACTTTCACATACTGTTGCCACTGGGTGCTTAGTTATTAAAAACAAATGGTTCTGACTCTCTGTGTTTAAGAGACAACAGCTAATTCTACTCACAAAAATGTATACTTGTGAAATAATGATGGATATGGATAAAGATTTAGCTGTGTAACCAGTCCCTGGAAGTTCACGCATAATATTTATGTACATTTACATAATATTTATATATATTTAGCATATACAGTTGACCTTGAACAATCCAAGGGTTAGGGGCACTGACTCCCTGAAAAACTGAACATTCATAATAACTTTTGATTCCCCAAAAACTTAACTACTAATAGCCTTTTGTTGACCGAAAGCCTTACTAATAACATGTCAACATATATTTTATACGTTATATGTTTTATATACTATATTCTTACAATAAAGCAAGCTAGAGAAAAGAAAATGTTACTGTGAAAATCATGAGAAAGAGGAAGTACATTTATAGTACTGTATGTATTTACTGAAAAAAACTCACATATATCACATATAAGTGGATCACATGGATCACATATAAGTGGATCCATGTAGTTCAAACCCACATTGTTGAGAGTCAACTGTATATAATAAATGTCTAACAATAGAGGGTTATTTAAATAGACTATGGTATGTTGTGAATAGGAATACTCTGAAGCCATTAAAAATTACCTTATAAAAATTTGTGATCATGATATATCAAGTTAAAAATTCAACTTATAAAGCAGTATGTAGAGCTGTCTATTACAATTTCAAGTGGATTTAAAAACACATGTAATTTGAAGCATCTGTTCAAACATGAAGTGACACAAGCAAAATATTTCCAGTGGTCCTCTCCAGGGTACCTGTGTGTAACCTCCATAAGGAACATGAATTGCTTTTGTAGTAATAACACAATACAGTGCTTTACAAAAGCACATTTATTCTGCCTACCTAAAAGATGGCTTCAAAGATTAAATCAGATACTGTGGGAAGACATGATTTGAAAAACATAAGAAAAACTGCTACACAAGACCTGTTACATTCCCCCGTTATAAGGAAACTCAGCATGTTCACACTCCAGGGCGGACTCCTGTAAGAAAGGCATGCAGGGATCGCCGCACCATGGAAGAGTGTGACAGTCCCTCCCAAGCCAGGGGCAGTCACCTGCTTTTCGGCCATGGCCTGTTCGTACTCCGCCTGCACCACATCAAGCTCCGCCTGCTTGTCATCCAGCTCCCCCTGGGCCTTCTGCAGGTCCTGCATGGCCAGGACGTAGCGATTCTCCTGCACCACCAGGTTGGCCTGCACAGGACACACAGGAGACGGGGGATGGGTCGCAACCAGACATTTCAGTCTGAAAACACTCAGCTACATCTCATGGTTATACCTTTTCTTTGTCCCATCCTTGAGGTCTTTTCAAATTACATTAAGTCAAAACCAAATCTTCATGTGAACTTGACATAAATGTTTACAAGCAGAAAATTAGAATTCATTAGAATAGAAATTAGCAACTTTTCCCCATATTTTAGGCTTTGGGTAAAATCAAGGCTATTGTTGAGTTACTCATTTAAAATTGCAGATTTTTTTCTTATTTCATGAGGCATACAAATACGGGTAGTGGGTAAGATTTGGCTTGTGGGCCATAGTTTGCCAATCCCTAGATCAAGACATTGCAATATTAAATGTATATAGTAAATTCAAGGACACTGTGATATTAAGAACTGTAGGGGAAAAACACCTTTGTATTTGAAACCATTTGCCTGGCAGGGCAGACCACTGTTGATGGGGATGTGAAAATAAGACAAAGCATGGGACATACTGTTCACTGAATATAAAGTTCTAGGTTTTGTGGGTAGTGGTGGTCTTGATGTTGTTCCTGTAATTTTCATACATTGCTTGGTTTCAAAAAATAATTGCTATCTTGAGCTGCGACCAATTAAAAATACTTGTTTTAAGGAAGCTACCAAGTTAGACTCAACAGACATAATCAAAAGCAATATTAACAAAAGATGAGGTAAAGAAAATAGTCCATGCTTACAGGAATTTAGATTCTTTTGAAAAATTTTTGAAATCAATTTTTTTGAGATTCACTATGAATGCCATGTTCTTTCTAAAATGTTTGAGAAGAAAAATTATCTCGAATTGTTCTTTTGCTGTAAATTATTTTCCTATCTGAAAACCTCAGACTCCTAAATTTTGGCAGAATAATTCTTTAAGGAAAAGTCAGAGTTCCATACCTGACTAGCACCAATGACAGGCAAAAGCATGGTTTAAAAATTATAGTTCAAAAATAAACTGACTCTCGGAATATATTTTTTCTCAGCTCTGCTCGAAGCTGCACCTCTTACTATGGTTTAAACATGAAAGAAAGCAAGGTCACTGTGTCAACTCACTAAGTTTCCCAATAATGTCAAACTACTACGGCCCCAAAGATTTTGAATATTTTCTAGGACTCAAAAAAATTTTTAAATGAAGCTCAAAAGTTGCTAACTAAAATGTATAGAATCTTTCAAATCCAACTGCTCACCTAGGAGTTGCAGGACTCTATTCAAGTTACGTAAATTCTGGGAGCCTCAGTTTCTCCACTAAGATATTGAAAAACTACCTCCTAGGATGTGTGTGTGTGTGTGTGTGTGATTAAATAAGATAACATATGTGTGTGTGTGTGTGTGTGTGTGTGTGTGATTAAATAAGATAACATATGTAAAAACCCAAGTCTGGGACCTGACACACAACAAGAGTTCAGTAAATAATAGACCTTATTGTTACTACTTGTGTTCAATATTCAAGGCTTTACTGTTGTAATGTTCTGTTTAGTCAAACTGATATTTATGGGTTTTCATAGTTTTCAAGGAGAGATCTCATTATAATGAAGTTGAGTAGAATCTAAATTGCTATTGTTAAAATTAATATTTAAGTTTATTCACTTCTGGAAGTCAGTTGGCCCATTTATAGGGGTTGTAAGATAAAAGAGAATGGCCTCTATGTGTCTCCACTACTAATTAGCATTTAAGAGGTTTCAACTGGAGTTTAATGAGTGTCCTTAATCTGTCCTCACTTAGGAAGCAGAAATTTGTGAGAGAAGCCCCTCCAGGAGTCAGAGAAGTTAGAGGCCTAGGTCTGTATTTCTTCATATATTAAGCAAAGTCGCCCAGCGGTAACTTGTACTTGGTCTTCTGCTTCTCCCCACATAGTGAGTGTGCAGGATCTACGTGGCTCTGCTTATTTTTCTGCCATTATTAGGGACCCGGCTAGATGAATGTTCCCAGATGCTGGGTCCCCCTGGGAATGTAAGAGGGCACTCCAGAACAGGAAGACTTCTCAGGAAGGGAAACTGCGGGTTCTGGGAGCAGGTAAAAGGTCCCCACTTCTGATGGCGTTCTCTTCACTTCCTACTGTAGGGTCTAGATTGTCCTGGGGCGAGGTGGAGGCTGAAATGTGCTGATCAGGGTGGGGGAGACTCAGCCTTACGTAAGCCTTGTTCAGAATGCCACTATTTCGTACTGAGTTCAGCTCATTTTATTGAAAATAACTACAACAAAATAAAAACTATCCATCATGAATTCACCTATAATTTCCTTAAAGACAATATGAATGCTGGAAAAATTAGCAAAGGTTGCCTTGTACTTTTTATTTGAGATAGTGGTTATAATTCAGTCAGTATCAGAATGTTATTTTTTGAACCATGCTGGAGTCTGCAATGGTCCCCAAATTCATAATGTCAGACGGCACATTCATTATTTGCCCTAAAAGTTTCTGAGCCATATGAGTTTTTTTTCTTTACAGGTTCCCTAGGGTAGCAAGGGTTCCACAACTGAATAAATGGTCCTGGTGTGATAATAATTAGAAAATAAAATGGGACTTGCAACTCAATCACTATCTTCTTTCTACTCTTGATTATTCCTATCATGATTATTACATTCCCCAGGTAGTTTATAAGTGTAAATGGATTTTAGTTGATGGTTGAAAGAGATCAGACTCATACAAAAGCAAAACAATTAACCAAGCCATGAGGTATGATTTCTGAGACATCGGTGTCCCATTTTCAAAACATGGACATGCCTCTGTCTCTGCTGCAGACTGTCGCTGAATGGTGGGGGGCTGTGTACAAATGAAACATAGAAATGCAGTTACTCAAAGGGAAACACAGTCATGTTCTCAAATGACATTAAATTATAAAGAGATAATATTCAGGTTCTTTCTTGAGGGACAAGTAGAGGAGAGGGAATACTGTGTCATGCCCTGCAACCAAGACCAGTCCCCAGTGTGTGTGTGTCAACCCTGCCTCTTTCATAGGATTTCCCAGCACAAGACCTTGGACATTATCAGGGAATTCTGGGCTATAGTTTCCTATGTTTCTTTTTTTTTTTTGAAGTTGACAATGTGTAGGAAACTACCCAGCAGCCCACATGGGCTTAGTTCCCTTGCAGAGAGTCCATGCTTAAAGGCTCACACCATTCTGATAGGAGTAGGATTACAGGGAAGAAGCAGCCTTTGCGTCACTCGCGGTCCCCGTGGACTTGAGGACAATAATGTGGAAGGCCGAAAGGCCCTGTGCTGTGTGAACAGGCAGGACCGGCTGACCCAGAGACACCTCCGAGGTGCGCATGGCGCAGTCCCACCGGGGGCTTACCTTCAGAGGCAACACCTCCCTGTTTATAGAAAAGAAGGTGGCCATGGCCCTGGTCCAGGAGCAGAGCCCGGCGACGTTCCCGCACACGCGCGTCGCCGTCTCGATGTTGTAGTCCGCCATCTCAAAGTAGGGACTCAGAAACTCGATCACTTCCTCATTGATGGTGTCTTTTGGGAATTGCTATGCAAAAGGGAGTGAAATCAAGTCAAATACTACTTCTCATGAAAATTCATGCTCATATTACGCTCACAATGCTATTGAACACTGAAATGGGTGAATCACGTCACATTCTGTCACTATTTGGGGATATCAGGCAAAAGTCCTAGAGGTGAAAGCAGAGTGAGCGATGACAGTAAAGAAGTCAGAATGCACTTTATCTTCTGTGGACAAGATATGCCAACTCACCCTAAATAAATTTTCTGTGATCCAAGGAAGAAGGCAATTATTTCAGTGATGAACACTAATGTGGTTATTAGAATTTCAGAAGCAATAAAATTTTCATGTCATTAATCCTAAATAGGTGACTTACAAACCCATAAAATCAACAATGGAAAACAAATACACAGAGGGATATTTAGCCTAAGGACATATATATTTAGCATTTAGCAGCAACTAAATCCTTAATACATTCAGGCAGAGGTTCTGTTAAACTCGCCTGAAATGTGAAGATAATAACTTAGACATTAGGCCTTGAGGGTGATGAATTAATTTTTAATCATAGAACTATCAAGAGTATGAGAGGATTGTTATCTTCTGGAGGAATGAAATTTTTTAAATTGTAGGAAAATGGATAAAGAATGCCTTCTTGCATCAAGAGAAAATACTGACCAAACAATGAAATCAGACCTTTTAAAAGTGGTGTTTGATCATCCAAAAGAGGATAACTAAATGTTTTCCACATAGAAAAAATAATTAGCACCTAAATAACTCAGTGAAACAAGCCTTCACAGAAGATACGTAATGTAGGGTAGAACATAGTCCCATTCAGACCTGTTTGAACACAGGGGTCTTTATTGAGGCTTAAAAGAGTGAAGCTGGAGGAAAAATCAGAAGAATATCTGGGAGCTTGATGGTGACAAAAAGCAAACACAAGGGAGCTTCCAAGATATATATCTGCTCTGCCACCAGATACACAATACAGGGACCCAGAGTCACTTGCCGGGACTCGATTCCATTGCCACATTTATCTGTGATAACTCTCACGTCACCATTACCATTCCAATGCATCCAGAGTTCACCACCACCTCCTTTCCACTCAGCGTGTTACTCCTTCACACTGGCACTTACATCATCGAGTATCATATTTTAAGTGTCTGGGACAAGTCTGTGTGGCCCACTAGTTGCATAAGCTACTTATTGTTATAGCTGCTATAAGATGATATAGCCACAGTAGCCACTGGGCAATGCTGAATTAAAAACTGAATGAAAGACAGTGCTGAAGTTATCACTTGGGAAGTGGATATGGGTTAGGTATTCCCAATTAGTTGTCTCAAGATCTAAATATGAAAGATAAAACTTCCAAAAGAAAACACAGAAGTATTTATTCTGCCTTAGAGGTGGGCAAATATTTCCTAAACAGAGCACACAGAACACTTAAGGGAAATATTGAAAAACTGGGCTACATTAAGCTTAAGGTCTGCTTATCAAAAGACACCATTAATGGAATGAATGAACTAAGGTAAAAAGTGGGAGAAGATATTTGCAAACGTATAAATGATACATTACTCATATTTTATATATAAAGAAATTCTATAAAGTAACAAAAATTTGAACTACCAACCTGTAGGTTCTGTAAAAAGTTGCCTGCAGTCATCAGTTTTAAAGATTCCTGCCAGGAGGGAATGGTACAGCTCTTCTCCAGGTCAATTTTCACCGCATTAACTTTCCTTTGAAACAGCAGCAGCACACAGTCCATGATCCTCATGATGAGGTGAGGGGGCCGGCCCAGCGTGCGGACGGTGGCAATGTCAGAAGGCTTGATGGTCTGGGGGAGGAAAGGAGGTTATCGTCCAGTCTCAGATGAGAAAGTGCAGACATACCTTTCATCTCTAGATGCTGCGATTTTGACAGAGGAACACAGCATTTTTAAGTTAGATGCAATCATGGGAGCTAGATTCATATTTAATCCCAAAGAAACCCATGTCCCCAAAAGATCAAATGTTTACAATTCAAACTGACATGGAGGAGAGAAACACTGCTGAGTAGATAAAGAGGGACCATTTCCCTAAATCTGTACAGACCACTTAGTGTCAGAAAACAGAAGAGTGTAACCTAAAAGGAAAAAATGATAGTCAGCACTTATGTAGATACCAGGGATTCTCACCCAGGAAAACTCCAGTGTTTGCAGTGCTTTTTGACTCATTAGTTATGTAGGTCAAAATCTGCCTCTCTCTTAAGCAACTCTGACATGTCACAGTGGACTAACACTAGCAGGTAGCCCCAGGGCTGACAGATTGAATAATTAGAGGTTTCTTAGCTGGAAACTGACCTTTAAGTGACAGAACTTGAGCAATAAGAATTTCACTAAGCTGTTAGAAAAGTTCTGTTCCATTTCCAGTATGGAGATTCTTGTGACATAAATTATTTAATAGTCACATAGGACAGTTGTGGTTGATAATAACTGTTCTATCTCTTAATCTCTTTATGGAATAAGTATTGGTAAATATTAAATATAAGAATCTGATACAGTCCCCTTTCCAGATAAACAGTGTACATCCATTCCTTCCAGATCTTGAAAACCTTCTATCTTCTTTGCATCTGCAGCCCGCCTGCTAAAAGAAGATACCCAATGACCTTCTCATCACAGCTAATAATCTTTTTTCCAAGGACTGAGAAAGGAAAGAAGAAAACCACTGAACTTGATAAGCAGGAATTGTAACTATATACTCTGTAAAGATGTGTTTCAATAAACTAGTATTTGTGAAAGCCAGACAGCTGGAAATGAAGAATTAATGGTTTAAAACAAACAAACAAACTAGAGATGGCAAATAGGCCTTTAGTTGAGACATGTGTGGCTATAAAAGAAAGGAAAGAAATATAATAGCAGCCAATGGGGAAAGAAGGGCCAAATTCAAGTTATATAAAGTATAAGAGCTGAACATGCTTATGTTACTTTAGCTTTAGAAAGGGGAACTTTCAAACAGGATTGGGCTCATTATGTTAAGGAACCAGGTAAAAGGAGCTGAGGAGAGGGTTACATATGAAGTTCAACCTATTTCAGCTAACTACTGAAATCCTCTTTTCTCAGCAGGCAAAGCAATGTGACCACTATATACTTCCCATGCATCACTGCAATGTAAGTTATTTAACATCTGGAGACATTTTGTATATTTATGTTGTTAGATTAGCATTGAGATAGGAAGACACATTCTTTGCTGTTACCTTATTTGTTGTATCGATTTATGTAACCTGATGCCAAAATGTTAAAATTTGAATGTACATGGAACTTTCTTTTTATACACTGGTGGTACCATGTTTCAAGATTTCAAAAGCTCCCAAAGAGACAATAAGATGGAGGCAGAACCAACAAAAGAAATTACTGAAACCATCTTGCACACCCCCCTTGTCTTACCCCTGTTCCCACACACTTCTGCACTGACGGTTACCTAATGCAGAATATTTTAGTGGCAGAGAGCCCTAAATTAGGAGGATACTGAAAAGGCCTTTATAGTATTAAAATAGATGCTAAACCTTTTAAGTCTTAGGAAAATACAGGTATTTAAGCAAGGCCTGAGATGCTATATGCTCGATTCCTATGATGTCATTAGGTATAGTGAGTTCAGTAAAAGTGTAGGAATTTCTTTACACTGTAACTGTCTTCTTTCTGTTGATCAGACACTTTCAGAGAAGCCAACATGCCTAAAAAAGGTGGGGGGAGGATCAGGATTGGGATCTGGAAGTGATGTCTGCATCCCCATGTTCACTGCAGCATTATCGCAATAGGCAGGACATGGAAGCAACCAAATGTCTATCGATGGATAAATGGATAAAGAAAATGCTTTGTATATATATAAAATTCAGTCTTAAAAAAGAGAAAGAGATCCATTTATGACATGATGGACACAGAAGACATTATGGTAAGTGAAATAAGCTAAACACAGGAAGACACATACTATATGATCTCATGCACATGTAGAATCTAAAATAGTCAGACTCATAGAAGAAGAGAGTAAAATGGTAGTTGCCAAAGGCTCAGGGGAGGGGAGGAGAAATGCGAATGTGATGGCCAAAGGGTACAAATTTTCAGTCATGCAAGATAAATAAATTCTAGAGATCTATACAGCATAATGCCCACAGTTAACAGTACTGTATTATATACTTAAAATCTGTTAACAGGGTAGATCTTATGTTGTGTTGTTACCACAGATGATAATAATAATAATAATACTATTAAAGGGAGCAGGAGGAATCTTTGGGAGATAGATATTTCTATGGCCTTGTGGTGTTGATGGTTTCATAGGTGTACACTTGTCCCCAATCTCATTGAGTTGTACACATTAAATATATACAGCTTTTTGCAAATCCATCATAAAATAAGTTGTTTTCTTAAGGAGGAGAGATGACGTGCTCACCAATCTGACAGAATGAAGGCCCTGGAGGACTTCAAGGTCTAAGGAAGACAGTTTAGCCAGTGCCCGGTGGAACAGTGAAGCAACAAGGAAAGACATGTCACATGTGAGCACAGTGTAAAAAGTTGAAGAGATAAGAGTGAAGGCAAAATCTAATTAATGTATTACATATTGACTCAGAGAACTTAAACACTTAACTTGGATCAAAAAAGATTCAGAAGTGTTTCAGGAGGGGTGCTAAGGAAGTGGTAAAAAAAAATAATAATTACAGTATCAAATAATGACGCATGCTCAAGTGAGGTTACGGAACTTGAATTAGCAGTGGACAGGTCAGCAGTGTTCCCTTTCTCCAGAAGCCTTTCGGGCTAGGAATCAATAACATAAGGCAGTAGACGAGTAAGACTGAAATAAACACAACCTTAAATTGAGGCCAAAAACATCTTAAATGGAGCCTTCATAACTGGGCCAGCCCTTTAGGATATTGTCCAGTTCACTAACCTCATACTTCCTCAGACCCCCAACCTCCTTTCTAATGTCACTATTTGCCACACAATTAGCATTAAATGACTGTGTTGGAAGCCTGTTCAAACGTAATGAACTACTTCAGATCGGTAGTTCTTCAAATGGATAATTCAAAGATAAACTCAAAGAACTTCATGTCTTACAGGCCCACTCCAGTGTCCTCAAGGAATGAGTGAGGAAATGACATTTGAGCAATTTTTTGTGGCTTTCCCAATGTCACATCACTTACTGGTGACAGAGTGGAAGTGAGAACCGAGGACTCCTGACCGCCATGATATGACACTGCCCATCAATCGATCAATCACGAGTGAGGAAATGAGACGTGAACGAGCACATGCGAAATCTGTAAAGAGCTTGTAACATCTCCGAGCGGAAAACATCACTTGAAGTTGTTCCCGTGGAGAGAGCTTTGGTCTGAAGCACTTCTTGTAGCTACTCATCTTTTCTTAGTCGCCCGCCTCGGCCCTGCGCTTGACATCTGGGGTCACCCACTTACCTGCAGGGCTGCTTCTGCTTCTTCTAACGCTGGTTTGGCTGCTTCCAGTTTCTCTTCTGCGATGGCTTTATCTTTAGAGATGCCGTCTACAATGGCCTGTGCTTTGTCTTTCACCTTCTGTACCTCAGCCTTGACCTTTTCGGCAGCCTGTGCCTTCAGCGTCACTTCTTTTAAGACCTAATTCAACATAAAACAAAAAAAGTGCCTCGTCAAAAATCACCAAAGGCCCACCCGAAAATGCACATTTTTGCCTTGATTTCTTGATTTTGTCCACCTATACAACCTCTCATACATAAAACTAAGAGTACTGTATGGTAATGGAAATAAGTAATTTATACTTTTGCGGCCGTAACTTCTCAGCTATTGCACGCACCAGTAACATTTGTGAACTGGGAATTCAGAATGAATGGGTGCACGTGTAAATGTCCACCCACCATGTCAGCTTTATCATTTGCCACTTGGAGCTCCTTTTCTTTCACTTCCAGTTCTTTGCTCAGAGCTGCAACAGACTCCGAAGCTTCTTTCAGCTTTTTCAATCCAGTATTCATTCTGGGATTCAAAATCCAAGGGAGCAATGTTAATTCTGTAGCACTTGCCCACATTTTCCCAGTGGTCTACTACTATAGATAGAAACGGCCATATTTGAAGAATTGAGTATATATGCAAATAGCAAACCCACCAGGGCTTGGCAGGAAGGGGATGGGCCCAGGCTTGATTCCAGCCTGAAGACATTTGTGTGTTTTCCATAGACTGTGTGTGGGAAGAGCCTGCTAAAAATATTCTGCATGACATGAGGAGCAACAGTGGGTCTCGCATCTGTATCATGCAGGTAGCATGCTCAATGAAGGCTGGCTAAATGACAATAGACCTCAAATGCTTGAAGAGCTACCACAGAGGAAGGAAAATCAATGGTTTCCACTTTTCCAAAGAGACCAATGAGGTTAAAAGAAGAAACATCTGGGATCAAGAGGAGAAATGAATTTAAAGCCATCAGAACAGCATCATGAAGGGACTAGCTGCCTGCCCGAGCCTAAAGTAATTCGTCTTAAAGACTGGAGTCCTCAGAGTCATTTAGTCCAATCACCCACTCAAGTGTCCTTCATGTGACAATGCTGGCGGATTCTGGCCATATTCAGAAGGAAGATGTAAGTGGTCAGAAAAGAGCAGGGCAGAGAGTGAAATTTGGAACAAACTTCAGCGAAGTAGGGTATTCTCTATGCAGCGAGTATAAGCAGCAGTCAGACTATCCCAGACGCTCGGCAAGGGTGGCCAGAGAGGGGCGAGAGGAAAGAGGGTGGGCTGTCGGGGTCCTCAGCTTCCTCCCAGGCCTATTATTTCTATAATTATGTCAGTCACCGTTAGACAAAATGGTTGGCCACATGAATACTTGGCAACATTTTATCCTTTTGGGCAAGAATAAAGCCCCTAGCAACCATATCCTTTGAACAGGCTTGAGAGGAGGGTTTCTTAACCTCAGCCCCCTTGGCACTTGGGGCTGAAGAGTTCTTTGATGTGGAGGTTGTCCCGTGCACTGAGGATGTTTAGCAGCAGCCCTGGCCTCTACTTATTTGATACCAGTAGCACTGCTCCACGCCCCCAACACCTGTGATTTAACAAACAAAAATGTTCACTAGGCGTAAATTTGCCCTCCCATTGAAAGCCAGTGCTTTAAAATAACTGTATTTGAACTTCACACTCACCTGTTGGCCAGAGTTTGCACTTCCACGCGCTTCTCTCCGTATATGAACTTATAGCCCTGAATAAAGGAGAGGTATGACTTGGGAGTCACATGGGTAGAACGGCGGAATCTCTGGAAATAATCAACACACTTCTCAGCCACCCCATCCTGGAAGGAGCCCATGCACTGGACCACTTCCTTCTTGGTTTCCAAACTGCAGTCAATGTCATAGGAAGAGAGGAAGTGTTCAGACACTGGACGGAATAAAGACGACAGCACATGAAATATGAACATGAATTACAATGGTGAAAGTCAACTGGCCATTTTTTAAAGACTCAGACATTTCTTAGGACTCCAAAGCATTTTTATAGCCACAACTAGATAGCTGTAAGTGAGCATTTTTGGTCCCAAGCCTATGACATCAATAATTTCATTTTCTCTTTCCTGTACAAAACTATCACAGACTTGAAGCCTATCATCCCTCTTTGTTTCCTGATTCTTATGCAAAGAAGTCTCTTCTACACAGCTGCAGGTTCTGGTCAGCAGCCAGCCTGGTTTATGGTTTGCATAAGGACAAAAGTGGTACAAATAACTCAGAAATCAGTGCCCACCTGGTACTCCTGTTTAATAATGTCATTCATTTTTTGACTCGGAACCTGTCAAACCCTTAATTCCCCCCTGCTCTGACTGCATTTTGGCATGTGGAATGTTCACCACTAAATTGTTTTTATTCCTGGGCCAACTTTGTTCTTAAATGTAGCAGTTAGTCATTTATAGTCAATTCTAACTTATAGCATCATTTAAAAATGTTTGGGTAAAAATCTCCCATTGTCGGCCTTTATCTTCCCAACAGTGCCAAACACAGGACCAATTCTAAGACAGCATTTCCTATTATAAGAATAGGCCACGAAGTCAGAGCTAATCAATCACCACATACATATTAAGTGTCTGCTACACGCCCACCACTGTGATGGCGCCAGGGCCTGGGAGGACGGGGAAATTGGGTAGTATTAGTCAAAAAGAACAGAGTTTCAGTTATACAAAATAAGTAAGTCCTAGAGACCTACTGTACAGCATGGTGCCTATAGTTAACTACACTGTTTGTATACTTAAAATTTGCTAAGAGATTATATCTTGCTAAGAGAACACTTAGTTAAGTGTTCTCACCATAAAATAATAATTATTATTATATTAATATAATTAAAGAAGGTGGGAAGAAATTTGGAAGGTGATAGATACTATTATGGCATAGATTATGGTAATGGTTTCATGGGTGTATACTTATCTCCAAATTCATCAAGTTGTATACATTAAATATGTACAGGTTTTTGCATATCATTCATGGTGTACAAAATAAAATGCATCTTAAATAATAAAATATAAATTAACCAATTAGAAAAATACACAATAATTTAGTATTTTTATGGGAAATATTTAGTTAATCTAAATGAAATATGCTAACACAAACAAAACGATGTATCTCCTTATTAATGTGACTGGAGATAATTAATTCAGAATTAAAATCCTGAAGGCAACTTAAATAATAGTTTTTTCTAGAAACCTTGCTGCTAATTTTCTAAAAAGAATAAAAAACACTTAAATTCTGAAGTGTCTTAAGTATATTTCCAATACCCACAGGTAGTATTCTTTCAAAACAATATAGGTGTATAGATGTTCATTTTCCCAACAAGATTTCATATTTATCAGAGGAAGGAGCTACGTCTCATGTCTTATAATTATTATATCCACTACTATGCCTAGCACAGTAAATACTTACTAGACTAGATTACAGACATAACCACAAAAGCTTACTGGCTATCAAAAGTGTTAAAGATCTAAATACTCAGATGTATTATATAAAATATAAGCACTATAAATATAGGAGGTCTGAGAAAGCGGGGAAATTTAAATTTTTTCTAAGTGAACAAAGGAGGGTTGAAAGATGTGAAGAGTCTTGGTTAAGCTTTGGAACTTAGAAAAACAAAAAAGATGACACTATTCTTGATAAGGGGGACAATGTATGGAAGAGTAAGGATGAATGAAGCATGTTCAGAGGACAAACAAATGAGTTATACCGGGGGGAAAAAAAAAGAAGTTTTGTATTGGTTCAGAGAAGACTGCAAGTTATGGCCACACTGTGGAAGAATGATGAATTCTGACAGACTCACTCACGCACTCAGCACTGTAAGCGTCAGACACTGGTAGCTACCAAAACTGAACAGGAGATACGCAGTCCTTGACCTCACGGAGTTTTCAGTCTAGTAAAACACATAAGGATTAATCAAACAAATCACACAACTAAGTGTATAAATAACAAATTGTGGTTAGTCCCAGCAAGAAAAAGCACAAAGTGCTGAGAAATGGCTCTGTGAGAGGGGTGTGAGGAGGGGGGGACAGGGGGAGGTTTCCCAGTGGAAGTGACATTTGATGGAGCCAGCATTATCCAAAGGGAGGGCGATGCAGGGTGGAAGGGGAGGTGGAAGGCACTGCAAGGGCAGAAAGGGGGCATGTTCAAGGACCAAAAACAACAGAGCAGGAAGAAAACGTGACCTCAGGTGAGGCTGGGGAGGTAAGCAGGGCCAGCTCTTTCCAGCCTTGAAGGCCACACGAGAGATCATAGCCTTTTTCCTAAGAGCAATGGAAGGACACGGAATGTTTTACACAGGCAGCAATTTGTTTGGGTTTGTATGTTTATCATTACTTTGTCGGCAACGTGAGATGGATGGGAGACAGGTGAAAGAGGAGGAGAGGCCATTAGAAAGCTATTTGGGTTTTCCAGGTGAGTGACAGTGATTGCTTGGCCCAGGATGTCAGTGAAGGAGAAAGAGTTGGCTTCATTCCACTAGCATCTGGAAGATAAAGCTGACATGACTTGATGATGGAGCAGACCTGAGAGTCGAAGTGTGAGAGGCGCTAAAGACAAGAGCGCTCCGACTGCAGTTTGACGGACGATGCTGGGACTTCCTGGGAGACAGAGGCCAGAGGAGAACCAGTTCCACTGCAGACTTACTGAGTTCAAGGATCCTGTGAAACACCCATGAGAACGTGTCGAGCAGGCAGTGAGGTGCGCAGATTTCAAGCCAGAGGATACACTAGACTGGAGGTAAAATTGATGAGGCATATCATGTAGGAGGCTGTGAACGAGCCTGCTGGGAGGAGAATCTGGAATGAAGAAACTAGGCTGCCTGGCGCTCCAACAGGCCTGGCTCAAATACATGGCATGAAGCTCAGTTAATATGTTCTGAATAAATGAACAAATAGATGTGTGTGTGAAGGTCAGAACACTTAAAAGGAACTGAGGCCACAGAAATGAAATCTCCATGTAATCTCAGCTTGGGTTGATGCCATGGGACTTAAAAGAACAGGACAGATTTGAGAGGAATTAACAAAGGAAGAATTGATGATATCTCTGTCTTGTGGAGGAAGGGATGATTGAAATAGGGACCTGGCAGAAAGGGCTCCACATTTAAGTTAAATCATCTTAATTATGGTATATTATAGTGATGTCACCTGAAATTATTTTTGTCAATAACAGTACCTTGCATGATAGTTTACAAAGTACTTGCATACTAATGATTATATTTCATAGTTAACTTTAATATAGCTCTTAAATACTGTCGTTTTGTGCCCTGCATTCATATCCTACTTCAAGGAATTTTAAAGTTTTACCCTTAGTTTTATTTTCATAGGACTCAAAATTTAAATCACTGGCCTCTTCTCAAACTTTATAAGGTTTAATATATTTGCTCCTCAAATCTGTTAAAATCATTTGTGTTTAAAAGCCACAGATTGGAAAACCATAATTGTCAACAGTAGTAGGCTAAGAACAAAACTTCCCTAGTGGATAAGAGTTTGTTATATATATATATTGCTTCTAGCCAAAATACTAATGCTACTGTCTTCTTGAGCCTCTGGCAATTCCCTCAGCTTTACCATCCCCAGTTTCTCCTTCTATAAAGGGCAGGAGACGAGCTAACCAGTCATTCTCTCACCGGGCACCACAGAGCTACAGCGCAGTGTGGGAGGTGGGGATGGAGTGGGGGGTGACGGAGGAGGCTCTGGCATCCTTCCTCTCCTCCACTTTTCACTGTTTTATCTACTATGGCTACCTGTGAGGCTTTACTGGGATATAAGACTCTTCTTATTATCAAAATACAATAATCAGACAAAAAAGTATGAAAGGCACTGCCATTGAATCGGAATTGCCCTAAGGTTCTGATACAATACGTCAGAAGTACCTCCACCACTTAAAAATATCCACAGATAATTTCTCACCAAAAGCTGAGAAAACCTTAAACTAAATGAATGATCTCTAACGTTTCCTTTACTACTTTTATGCTCAATTCCATTTACAGAGTAAGAGAAGCACTGATGTTCCGTGTGATGAGAGGTTAGACAGCAACAGGGGCACTTGGGCTCCCATCCTTTCCTAAGGACAAACAGCATTGGGGGGGGGGGGTGCTGGAAAACGATTTCTGATGTCATTTCCAGCACTGCAGCCACAAGAAGAAAACATCCAAGAGAAATGTGTCTTAAACTACTCTTAGACTGACGAACCCACCTATAAAAGAACACAAATGCTATCAAATTAAAAATCTCCGAGGTTTCCTGTGACATTCCAGAACCTGCCTGGGGATCCACCTGAAGGAGTTTCAGAACTGGAATTGCTGCACATTAATCCAAGGGGGTACAGAGTGAAGATCTCATTCTCAGATAACCACACTCAGGGGGAAATTAGCTACCACATAAGAAAGACGACCATCTTGCAAAAATCCTCTAACCTTGGACAAAGTGATTTTTGACTCAATCCAGTACAGAAACAGCAAACAGCATAGGATGTAAAGAAACAAACACTGTAAACCAGAAACTCTGACATAAAACTTTCCACCACACTAACCGGCAATTAAGGCGTCCTTAGGCCACCGGCTGAACCAGTCAATGGTGCATCCTGAAATCAGGGCAGGGAACTTCAAAGCTCTATTTCGAAATTTCTCCCCCACCGGCGAAAAGCAGAGCACAATGTGAAGGTTCTGTCGGACCCTACTCATGAAGTAGTCATACAGGTTCTCGTTGGTCAGAGGACGTCTGGGGTGTTCTTTTTTCATGACTGATATGAGATCATTATTAATTTCATCAATTTCATCACGAGCAAATAGGTTGGAGACCTGAAAAAGTGCAGACATTCAAATTCAGTACAGACATATGAAAACAGATGGCAATGGGTAGCTCAATATGTATAATGTCTTTCCTCCATATGTCTTCTCAAACTCACCTTTAGAAAATTAACCAGCAGTCTTCGAGATGACATATACCACTCTTTAAAATACACAAATGATTCTATTACTAATGCAAAGTCATAGCCTGTCCTTGTAACCCCCTTCTGTTTGTTCATTTTTCACTTGGAGCGCTTCGTTGAGGTTTTAAATGTATAGCTCCACATTTGAGGAGTTTTATTCTCCAAAAACCCAACAGAAAAAGGCATTCTTCATACTGATCACATAATCCTCAACAATAGCACTTATTCAAAACTCTCATGCAAGGAAACAGAGACAGCTCTGAAGTCAGAGGGAATGTGAACAGGCAAAATATGTGAAAAATAAATGAGCTCCTACCTCACCCGATGATAAAACATTGTTCATATATTCCAAAAATGACTCATCCTTAATCTCATTGTCTGTGAAAATAAAAGTGACTCCTTTGCCTTGCTGACCAGCTGTTCTGTACAAAATTTTCAGATCTTCCATCAGATTTGATGTGTTGTAAGATCTAAGGAAATATTGTCATTGTGTCATTAGCTAAACTTCTTTGATGGTAAGGAAAGATCATTAAAACAATGCTTTATGTCATCTAGTCAACAACAACAAAAAAAGCTGATACTGTTCCATCACATAGCTGTTTTATTGTATGTGAATGTTACCAGTTTATTATCTTTACTTAAAAAGATGAAACTGATTTTTTTTTTTTTTCTTTCCATTTCTAATAGCTATTCCTTTGGAAGTAGTAGAAGTGTACCATCTTGTTAAAGTTTTGAGTACTTTGCTGTTCGCTAAAGTCAAGAGCTATTTTTATTGAGGTATAATTGACATATAACATTATACTAATTTCAGGTGTATAACATAATGATTCAATATTTGTATACATACTTTGCAAAATGATCACCACCATAAGTCTAGTTAACATCAAGTCAAGTAACATATTTACCTGCAAAGATGAACTTGATTTTTAAAACTCCACATTTTGTGAAACATTACAATTAATATTTTACACACAGAAAAAATCTAGAGTGAAAAGTAAACCTGAAACAAAAATGTAATGCTTATTACAACTAAATGTTATCTGAATGTTTGTTTCATTTTGAAAATATTTTTTGGTAATGATAATAGAAAAGCAAAAAGCAATAGAATATATAAGCACCATCGGCAATGATATTTTAGAAGATACCTCATGAATTAAATTAAACTAAACTAAATCATTTCAAGCCTTCATTATATGGGGTGAGGGCAATACCCAATTATAAATGGTGCCCTCCTCATCTCCCAACACAATTATTTTCATTACATCTTTGGATCACTTATGAAAGGGTTTGCTGAACGCTCAGTACATTATAGAATAGCTAGAAACATTATAAAATATCCTAATATAAATCCTTCACTATCAAAAGCAACACTTGGTGGAAATTAGCTTGTAATCATGAAATGTTAGAGAGGTCCCAATACAGAGAAGCCCATTACCGTCAAAAGTGAAAATAAGATATTCCAGCCCTGGAGACTGAGAGTTACTAAATTATTATTCAAATTTTGTGCCATTAAATAAACTCTGAGCTCAGAGCACAAGAGCAAATGGCCTTCTGATTTTTTAAAAGCTACTAAATATTTAACTTCTATACTCTGTGTTTTTTAACCTCTCTAACCTAAACCCTAGGACCAGAAGTACCACTACCACCCATCAATATTTTAAGAAGACTTCTAGAGAAGTGAGATCTAAGAGATTAGAATTTCAAAACCACAGTCCCCCCTGAAAAAAAGACAAAGGAAAATATCTCACCCTAGCTTCTCATGATATGTGAAAACTTTCAGCCCAGTCCCCTGGATCAAGAGGATCAAATCATAAGATCTGAGTCATACACAAACAAATGGTCATGCTTCCCAAACCTGAGGGTCTTGCTCCGCGGCCCTTGGCCACATGGCTGTGCAAAGGCTTAGCAGTAGGATGATCTCTTGAAGGCTATGAGAAGGCAAGGAGGCCTTCAACCCCTTTTCATCAGTAATAGAGCATTCCCAGTATGACATGCAGAGGAAATAATTTGTCATAGTGAGGGGAATCATAAGACATTTTACCGAGGCAGTGTGGTGCAGTGAAAGTCAAGACAGACCATAAACTAGTAACATTGTGGTCAATTCCCAGGTAGATCTGGGATTTCAGAGACGACATTGCCTCTTGGAGTCTCGGCTACAAGACAGGCTAACATTATAGGTCTGGCTAACCTACAAAGTTCTTGTAAAGATGAAATTAGCTGTGCATGTATCTATGGACTTCCATCAATGAGTTAATAAGCCAGCTAAATGCTTTTCCCTATGAGGCCAAGCCACAGCTCTAGACCAATGACCAATAGGTAAGACTTTCTGCTCCTACACCTAGAAATTAACCTCTAATAATTTTCAACCCAACTAAACTTCCCAAACTGGCCTCCTGCTTCTCATCTCAGTTTATCCTGAAATTCTGTTTAGCATGTCTGAATTACCCCTGCTTATCATATCTCTTCATGTTGACTTTTCCTAATTCTCCCTGCACTACGCATACATATCTGAAGACAACCCTTCTGGGGTCCCTATCTTGACGGGGAGCAGTACCATTTACCTACTTTCCCAGCCAGAACCAGGATGGACCAAGTCCAGAAGCTCAATTTCCTAACAATCTCTTAACTCAGTCCTCTCTTCTCTGTTCTCACTACCACCACTCATGACATTACCATCTCTTGCCGAGATCCCTGAGACAGCCTTATAACTGTTCTGGTTTAGCTCCTTCCATCCATTTACTGTACCGTACATACAAATCTGACACACCTTCCCCAGGAGTGACTTATTAATGGTCTATTGCTCTAGGAAGAAGTCCAAATCCCTATGACTCCTTCAAAGGTGTCCATTTCTCCTCCTTTCCCACTTTCCACCTTATGCTTAACTTAACTTCCTGCAGGGCCTCAAATGTGACTTCACATGTGCTGATTCTTTTGCCTGGAACATTCTTTACCGCTCCTCTTCTCTGAGATAGCTGTGACTCATATTCAGGTCTCAGCTGAAACATGCCTTCCTCCAGGAGGTCTTTTCTAACCATCCCCTAGACTAGGTTAGGGATCCTCCGTTTCAGCAGCACCTGGTCTGCAGTTCATTCCGTATCATAGACGGCACCTCTGCCTCCCACTGTGCTGAATGAGTCGCTCAGTGGTCTGTCCAGCCTGAATTACTGTAATCTGCGTGATGACACCGGCCAGGTTTACCTTGCTTACCATGGTCTCCCCTGCGTTTCGCCAGTGCCTGACATATTTTTAAATGTATGAATGACTAAATCTATCGAATTTTCCATTTATTTTTTCAGTTTACTAACACTCTTGAAATCTGAATTAACATTCAATAGGGATAAATCTCTTCTGAGATGCACCAAAAGGAATACACATAATATCCACATCATACATAACACAAAAACAGGAAGGCAGCAATGAGAGGCTGAAATGTCTCAAAAGCAAATTATTAGTGTGAAATTTTCATGGCTCATAGCCGAGGCTGAAGGGGGGAGATGATAAACTGAAGAAGAAAACTCCTGTGATGTTTTAAGTCTAGAAAATGCATTCTTAACGCAGGTGCCTCGGAGAGCCTTTGACCAAATCCACTTCGGGTTAATTAGAGTGAAATCCCGTTACCGTGTCAGAGCGATCTGGCAGGAAGTGTGGCCAGCGATGAACGAAGCCAACCTCGTCAGGCTCTGCTTCCCCGACCCGCCAACCCCGACCAGGAGGGCGTTTCCCCGGGGCGTGCGGATGACACGTGAGATCTGCAACAGGGAAGGGGAAAGGAATGATCATTCAGCACGGAAATACTCCACTTGTCCTTATTTATGCCACACAGCATTGTGGAAATGTAGATTTCTCCGGATGAGGCCGGGTGGAGGCACGAGGGCACCGCTGAGAGGGAGCCGTGTTTAGTGACGCGGAGCGGGGCGGGGATGTGGACTGTGCCTTTAGGAGGCCAGGGGGAGGCCAGCACACGTAAGTCAGCAGTCAGCCCAGGCTGGGACTTGCTCTGGGTCTTCAAGAAGGGAAACAAATGAGACTTCAAAGTTGCCTTTACTTTGCCCAACCGACTGCAGTAGGATAGGAAAGAGAACAGAAATTTCAAAAAGTGTATGTTTGGAATATAGAACCGGCCTTTGATTAGAACAACCTCCACAGTTCAAAAATGACAATTTAAATTGAAGAGAAGAAAATTCCCAGGATATGGCATAGAAACAGAATTTCTTTTTAAAGAAGAAAATAAGCTTAAACACCCTCCTGTTATTTGGCCAAGACAGCGATACCCAAGATATCTACCAAGAAGTGACGATGGGTGGGTCCACCAGAAGTCCACTCTATCCCAGCCAGTAGCTCCAGACCATTCCAAGTCCCCATCACGGTAAAAGTCCACGTTTCTTTGGCTTTTACGGGTGTAGAATGAACTCTTACAGCATCAGGCCCCCAATCCCACCTAGAGGGAATTCGGTGCAGAGTTCTCCTTGATGCTTTCTTCACCCTAGGTGGTAACTATCTTTCCCTCCTAACTGCAGGTTAACCCCGGGGTGTTGCTGTAACACCCACTTTTCTCTAGAGAGTGGGTTGGGGGCTACGAAGGAGCCACTTCCCCGTGGCTGGGGAGGCCTCCTGGAGTAACTCAGGCTCTGCACTCAGCCACAGTTTTGTTAAACATCCTTTCTCAGGACTCAGTAATAAGTTATGTTCTATTCATATTGACTACTCTTGGCTTTTGAATTATTTCCCCCAATTTAGTGTGAGCCCCAGGAAATGAAAACCATTTTCCTGTCTCTGTTGTGAGAATCTGTGAGATAGGGTTATACTGGGGACTTGGTTCAATTCCAAACCTATTTATCAAACACCTCAAGTCTGCCCGTCTCAGCAGTACTCCAACCAGTGAACGCTGAGGTGAATAAATTGGATACCCTCCCTCATGGAACTTATCACTCTGTAGGAAAGACAAACACACAAAAAAAGCATTCTACACAATGCAGTACCTGCTGAGAATGAGGTATTGGTGAGGTGGCCTGAAATCGGGATGTGTTCATCATAAGAAGTTGTTTTGTCTGGATTACACAATAGCCAGAGCATGACCCATGCAGCTAGAGTGCTAGGCAGGGCCTAGATCATAAAAAAACATACATGCCAGGGCCTGAATGTTAACCAAGGAGGCAAAAGAGATATTGCAGGAATACCTCTGTTTTTAAAAGAAAATCTTTATTTTAATTAAGGAAAGGATTAAGAAATATGGTTGGTCTCATATCACATCCTGTTTTGCTGCAATTTTATCTTCAATTCTGTCTCTTGGCTTCTATCATGTCTTATAACTAGGTCACATATTTCAAGACTCACATCCACATGACCCAAACATTGGATGTAGTTTTTACAGATAACAGGAGTGCAGAAGAGAGGGTCACCCTAGAATATAGTGAGAACTGTAGCATTTTAGCTCAAAATCCAGTCATGAATTCTTTGGCCAGTTCCAGAGCAGACACACTGGAGGCCCTGAGAATGAGGGAAAACATGGTCAAGGACCCCATGCCGAGGGACCCAGGCCTTGAATGTCATGCCCAAAGTGAAGAAATGCTCATCAGTCATCATCTGTGCTACAAAACACAGGAAAAAAGACAGCTCTAGGGGAATTCCTCAAGCACACGACTAACATAAATAACCTCATCTTCAATTTGAGCTATTATGAAATCCCAAGCCAATTAGATTTTGTCTCCAGTAGACACTTAGTCATGAAGTCGCCTTTGTTATTATTTATTCATAAAATCTTTTTTTCTTCTTCCTCTTTCTTTTAATTATTGAATATGACAGAATGTCTATTCTTCCTAGAATACATAACACTTACTTAACTATTAAATTAGGAGCTACTTTCAAAATTATTTATATTTGACTTTGAAAAAACACTTGCCCTTATAATTCAGTATGGATGTCTCGGGTTTTGGAGAATTTTGAGTTTTCAAGCTAAATGACTCATGCTGGGGAGGGTCCAACCCTGAACAAACTCTCTGTCTCCCAGACTTACTCCAGCCTTACAGAAATGCTTTCCTCCTGCTCTTCCATTTTCAGGGAGAGGGTTGACTAGATAACCTCTATGACCCTATCCATTTCTAAGATTCAGTAATTATTAGAGGTGACAATTTGCAGTTATGAGATTATACCTCCTGCTTAAACCTAAGTAATGGAAGAGAGCCTCAAATTGTCTTCTTTCTAACTAAAAGGATATAGTCTGAAGAAGTAATTCACAGAAGCAACGCAAGAATATCAGCAGCCAATTTTAAATGGCATTATCTTTCATCACAGCTAAATTAGGTCATATAAGTTACCAAGTAAATAACATATTTTACTTCCAACCTTAGAGGGTCAACTGCCCTGTGAATGGATAGATACATCAATGACTAATATGACCAAGTAGAAAGGAAACTATTTTCTTGGTGGATTTCATTCTAACAGAATTTTCATCCAACTCAAAGTCAATTGTTTATGCCCTATTTTTAAATTATTATTCCTAATTGTGGTGAAATACATCTAACATAAAACTCGTTATATGAACCACTTTTAAGGGTATAGTTTAATGGCTTTAAGTGCACTCACAATGTTGTGCAACCACCACCACCATCCATCTCCAAAACCATTTTCATCTTGCAAAAATATACCATCAAACACTCCCCATTCTCCCTCCCCCCAAGCCCCTGGGAACCACTATTCTACTTTTTGTCCATACGAAGTTGACTACCCCAGATATCCCATATAAGTGGAATCATTCAGTGGTTGTCTTTTTGTGACTGGCTTATTATTATTTCACTTCACATAATGTCTTCAAAGGTTTTGCACTACTTTTTATACTTATCCTTCGCACAATGCAAAAAATAAGCAGAATTTTTGCCTGTGCTGTGAACTCAGATGTCAACCACATTGATTCTATGTAGTGAAAATATTGAGCTGGAAGCTGTATAGCAGCAACACTGAATAAAATTATCATATCACACATTTGAAGTACACATGCTCTGATTTTAAGCCTGTATGTGTGACATGTTGCATTCAGCTGAGAAATTAACTTGGAATATAGCACTGAGTTTATTTTTAAGCTGAATATTCTCCTAGGTGATGGAAATGGGAGAGGAGGGAAACTTTCTGGTGTGAAGCCCAGAGTCAGTCACTTTGGGGAGGGGCTAATGGGCGTGGCCACTGACCTTGACTAAGTGGACCATCGCATCCTCAAAGAACACCAAATCCATGCCAGCGCCACGGACGCTCTCATTATAGAGCTGCAGGAACACATTCAAACGCTCCTTCAGGTGATCGAAAGACTCAACTGGCTCATAAACTTTGGGCACCTCAGCATCAGCCTCCTCAGGTGTTTCCCCTGCGATTGAGGAAGAAGAATCGATCATGTGTCTTCAACTACTTCCTTCAGTGTAAAGTAGCACACTCATGGCGCCACGAGTTAACACAAAATAACACTGATTTTTCATCCAGATGTCACAGTATGTCTTTTTATAAAAGAAAGCAAGCAATATCTAAAAGCATTAGAATTTTGATGATCACATGCAGTCATATTTCTTTCCTGTCCATAATGGGCCAGTTTCAAATAATGTTATAAATACTGAATTTAACTTGTATCCATAATCGAACATTGTCATTTCAAGGATCCTCCCAGATACATTCACCTAATGGTCAAAACAAAGATCAAAAAAGTAGGAATTTAGTGCCGAAATCAGCAACAGAGGTCAAGAGTTAAATGATTTTTTAATAAGCATAAAAAGGTCATTGCATCTGCCCAGGCAATTTTTATAATTCAGAAACTTCAGATTAGTGGTGAGGATAGAAGTGAATTTTGGGGAATGGAGGTAGCAGGTTCAGAGAAAAGGAATGATGATTTCCTAAATGAATAAACATATTGAATTATTTCACTGGGAAATATATATATTTTTTTAATTAGAAAAGTATTACTGGCTTAATACTTTTCAAACTTTGACTATAAAGCATAATACCAAAGAAAAAGCTGAACTGAGCACATATAAATTCACTATCAGTTAACAGTAACAGGAAAAAAAAAGTGACACATTTGTTAAATATACTAATAGCAACTTAGAAATTCAATGGGTACTAAAAAAGTGAGTGGATCTTCCAAATCTAATACTACATAATTATTTTCAATTGACCCTGTCTTAATATAATTGTATATTAACTTTTTATGACAAAGCAAGAAAATTGACTTAACATAATCATTAGCATGGCCTATTTGCAAAGCTCTCACTAAGTGAATTTCAAGTCATGTCACTGTCTCATAAATGTTCAACTCAAGCCCTGAGAAACAAAGTGCTTTGAAGTCACAAAAAATAAGTGCTTGCCTCCAGATGCCACCCCCCTAAAATGCATTTGTGCTTTGCTCCTTGAAAATCATAATCTAAATATTTATCTTTTTGAATCAGAGGAAATAAAATACATAAATTCTAATTATCTGGCAAATGCTCTTACCTTTACAGCATATTTGTATTTGTGTGACCTGGTTTAAAATAAAATGTGTCAGCTTCTTTCTGTGGAAGGACCCTTCCAAATGCACAGCCAGCAATAAACCTCCTTTCACAATTTCCAATCAGAAACTGGATAGATCACATACATCCTTATTAAATCTAGAAAGGGGCTGCCTGGTCATTACCAATCATTTAAAAGATATAAATAGCATGTGTTTAAACATGCCTTTTTCAATGTGGAAATTAACTTAAAATTCATCCTCAGTAAAGAAGAGGTCACTCAATAAAAGAAAAAAAAGTTCTACTCAAGCTCAGTTATTTCTAAGGGAAAAAAATAATTGGGGCACTGCTTTTCATAAAAAACGTAATGTATATCTCAATTTGCCGTGGAACTGTAACCACAAAAGCCTGCCTCCACATCACCCATCTCTTTCCAATTATATTCAATGGCCCTCTCAGACAGGCTGAGGTTTTTCTTTTTACTTTGAACACTCGGGATGACCCAAATAATAATAACTGTCATTTTTGCTGCCTTTCATTCGACAGTGACTGTGAGCCACAGGTGGCGCGGGCCATTCTGCAGGTAGCATTTCACTTATTTCTCACAGTGCCCCATGATGCGTATGTTCATCTTTTCATTCTTATAAATGAAAACGAGGTTCGAGAAAGTTCAGAGGCTTGCCCAGCTAATGTGATAGGTCCCTTCTTCACATCCACCTGTGTGCGACAGCTGTTAAGTCCCCTGGCGCTTTCTTCAGCCCTAGCCTGCCTCCCAACTTTACCTTAATACCCAAGACTCACATGCATGAGAAGTAGTTAAACTCTGAGCTCCACGAGCATGCATTTGTTTATTCATTCTATATTTACTGCGCGCCTAGGATGTCCCGGCCTTGTTTCAGTAAAGTTTGCTAGACAACCATTCAGCATCCCTAAACAGAACCTTTCATCTTCAGATATCCCTTTGGGGAATTTCAAACTCTGCTTCAATAGTTTACCTGTCAATGGGGGGGAGGGGGAGGAGGACATCTGTGTAATACTTTCAACATTAAAGATAAATTTAAAAAAATAGTTTACCTGTCACTTCAGGTGCATCCCTCAAGAAATCCACAAAATAAGTGTCAATTCCACAATCCACCAAGAGTTTTTTCTCTTCACCAAACTCCTCTTCCACCAAACTTACTAAAGCCTTATCAAACCAGGTCACATCATCGGACACCGTGAAGCGATCAGCTATCACGCGTTTACACTCATGCTTCCACAGCCTTAACAGTTCCTGCAGAAAGCACATTCAAGTGGGTTACTGTCATTATGCCAGAGTTGGGAACTCAAGGTCACAGTAATGCACAGTACCATCCTTCCTGATTTCAGATGCTACATTTTAAAAAGTTAGGGTTAAGATATACTTAACTTCATGTCAAATTCATCTCACTCAAGAATATTAAACAGAAAGTCGGGTCTATTCATTTTCAGTCTTTAAAATAAAATCAGAACTTCTCTAGACAAAATACTAAAACCATTCTGATCGACAAAAAAACTAATATTCTATGTAAAAGTCTCACCTTTATGATAAATTAGTGTTTTGATAAGACACCTACATTCATGTGGCCAGAGCATAATATAAAATGCAATAATAATATAAAACTCTCACACAACTGAGATATTACAAAGGTATATTAATGTAACACAGTGTGAAGGTAATTTGTGGAGAGAGATATACATCATCTGGAGAAGGCAATCACCTAGTCCAGGTAATCCAGGGCCAAAAGTTAACCAGAAGTTGAGGAAATTAATTGCTCAATACACCTGTTCCTATAACAAGCATAACAAATGTTTGTCTAAGCTCATTGATATGAAAGACTAGTGGAAATTTCTTAACTTGGTAACATTTTGCAAGTTAGAAGGGTTTTTAAGCCATTATACTTCTAATGATAAAATTCTATTTAGTTGCCAGAATATAAAAGAAGTATCGTAAAATATATTCAATGACTCAGTTAAAACAAAAGTTCGTGATAAAACCAACTGTTAAAACTATTTATGCTGATTTGAAATAAATTCCCAAAAATGGCTACTCAAAAAGTAATATTGGAGACCTGTATTCCACCAGGCCATTATTTTGTCAATAACTCTGAGCAAAAATCAAGTCAAAATGCTCATTGCTGTTAAAATGACTCACGCTTCTCTGTAATACAGAGAGTGAGTTTTTGCCCAAATGCCTTGTCTTGGAGTCACCCAGTGCAGATACCTACTTTGTGAGCAATGCTGTTTCTTTAAAAGGTCAACACAGGAGCCTAATGACAGCTTAGTTGATATCTCAACTGTCTCTGCCTCTTGATGTGAAGTCCCATAAAACCCATTTGCTTAACTACCTCTTTGGTTCCATAAAAGCCTGAAAGAGAGGCCAGGGTCGCCTTAGCCTGAGCACAGACCACACTTTGGTTCCTTGTTTGAAGGGAGCTCTATAATGCTGGGAACTATTATATTCAAGTGTATGCACAACAGCTCATTTTTCTGTCAAATGAACTTTCTTCTCTTCTGCCTCTTTTCAATTTTACCAAAACCTGATTCTTTCAGTGCATTTAGTCATATGGGAAGGAAAGATCACGAATGAATAACAAAATGGTTTCTTTTTTCAATTTTGAGTATCTGTAAAGATAATTACTATGTAAGTTAAAATGTCACATTTAAAATATGAAGACTATTATATCATAAAATCAGTAGTGATCTGTTCCATTATTTAGTAGAAGAAAAATACCTTATGATGAGAAAATAAAATCAATTGTTTCTTTTACTCTATTAACAGAAAATAGCTATGTATAACCATTTCCTTAAATCTAATTTAATTAGAATTTTTAAGTGAAATTTTCTGACGTACATTTTCTTTATTTATGTTAATTGAAAAGCAGCAAAGAAAAAAATATCTGTGATAAAGCACCTAAAAATATTTTCATAATTCCACTAAAGATGACATTACTAAGAAATGTAGGGTGTACAGTGAATAACAATATTATTTTTCTTTCTTATGTATGACTTACATCTGGTTCCTTGATAACCTCTGAGGTAGTGTTCAGCATTCCCTGCCAGATCCTAGAAAGATCTCGAAGATTAAATACATAATGGAATTTTGCAGGGGTAGGGAGCATTTTAATTTTAGTCATCTGCCATAGCCGGCGCGTCAGGGGAACCAATTTTGTCACTGAATCTCTCACTTCTTCTGAAAAACCCCTTTGGATACAGTAGTAGCCTATCCCAATCACACCTGAAAGGGGGAAAAAGGCATAACATTTTGACAAACAGTTCGAATCAACTAAATTAAGATGAAAAACATTATAATGCAGAGTTTACACAAATATAATTACACATTTTAATATACAACCACATATTAAGGAAATTTATAGTATGTTCTCTTGTTTTTTAAAACCTAAAATATATATATAAGTTCAAGTAAGTTAGCACTCAAATACTGAAAAGTTGATTAAGAAATAATATTGCAATTCTAGCTGAACTAATTCAATATTATTAAACAGGTAACTGATAAATATATAAAGTTGTCTTATAAAAGAGATAAGAAAAAGGGAGATTTCATGAATGTATTAAGATTTTCCCATTCTTTTGTTGCATTTACATGCATTATAAAATATTTTAATTTACTTCGTATGTAAAATTTTCCAAGCCCCGCCCCCCTTCCAAAAAAAGATAATTAAAAGTAGCCGTCATACTTCCTGGTCAATTTTACTTTTCCCAAGTTTAGATAATTCACATGTCATTTGGTTTCCAAACCTTTGCCCACTGCTGTGACTGAAGGCAGGCACTGCCCAGGGTGCTAAGATGACATTTTGGTCTGCCAGAAATTAATTAGGGTAATCCTAATGAGTTTTTCTCAGTATCAGATTCAGAAATGCTAAATTATTACCTATCACAAATGACATAACTTACACTCTTTCTCTGCAAAGAGTAATTCCAAAATCAGTTATAAATCATTTTTATTACTCAGTTCAATAATTATGGTTACCTACTGGGCTAGAGTTTCTTCAACAAAATTATACCTGAAATACTACACATTTAATCAATCAATAATTTGTTACTCTCTAAATTACTCTGAGGATCAGACTATGACTAATCTCAGTGCAAAATTATTTCTGTGCAAAATTATTTTTTTGGCCAGAATCATTATATGGGCTGGTTGAAGTATCAGCTATATAAACTTTTGGCATGATATTATAGCAATACAGATTTTAAATGTGTGTGTCCATGAGGAAATGAACTTACTACATAAGTCCTTATATTAAAAAAAAAATACACTACTTGAGAGTGATAAGGGCCACAGATTAAGGAGCCACCCAGTGCTCCTTCTGTGTTGACTCTGGATATATATTTTCTCACTGGAAAACAAGGAAGTGTTCTTCCCCCCCCAGCCCCATCGACATGCATCTTACCAAAGATCTTGTCCACGGAAGCATCGGAGGGCAACGTGCAGTTAAATATAGAGAACTGCCTCTTGAGTCTTTGGGGTATATCATTGCGTCCGCCCCCAGGATGGATCATGGCTGCCAAAAGCTGAATGTCCACAATGCTAGTAAACTCCCCAGGCTTCTCTAGGTTATAAAAACCATTCTGTTCCATCAGCTGTCGCACTATCTCATTAGTAACCTAAGAAAGACAACTTTCAGAATTAAAACGTCACTCCATTATATCCTGGAACATAACTTCTCGTGTCCTTCAAATTAATGCATTTGATGGGAATTCAGGAATTATATGTTGGGAAATTTAAAAAAGATTTATTCATCAAAGAATACATCAATGTTGAATTAAAGAAAGTGCACAATGGGATCAATATACCTGGTCTCCCCATTCATTGATTACTGGCATGTTCACATCATCGATAAAAACAGTCATCTTCTTTCCTGCAGGAGGGCCATATGTCGTACCCATGCGTTTATCCACATAACTCTCTATTGTCCTCTGTTAAGCAAGAAAACCAACAGAAATGTCTGTGAAAATATCCCCTAAAACATGGTCAATTAGAAGTAAATAACATTCCAACCAATATTAATTTACAATGAGATGGGACCCTTCAGTCCATTTCTACAGATTTACTTTTGTCTTATTGTGCCTGTGTTGATGACACTAAAACCCCCAACCCCCATTATTCAAAGAGTCCAGCCCTTATAATGAGGGACAAAATTAAACGGGGCTACTATCCAAGAAGCTTCTTAGGTCTGCGCTCTGAGCCGCACAGCCTGCTGTAGTCTGAGGCTGGCTCTCCCTCCTCTGAGGAGGCTGCCAGCTGACTTCTGTGGCCTGACGGGATCTAGACTCACTGCTCTGGGGCAGATGTAATCACTCTACATCACCTCTCATCCCACAAGACCAAGTGAGAACACTCACTCACATCCCCCCTCTCGTTTCTACATTCTGAGCTTAGGTGTCATGGGAGACTACACCATACTCTATGAAAACACTTTCCTAGCAATATGAAAAGGAACATTAAAGCTGATGAAAGTAATATGTTAAATGTCAATTACACTTCAGTAAAAATTAAACTGATGAAAGGGGTAAGAGGGGCATGAAAGAAGGACCCCAGATTATTGACTATGGTATTATCATTTCCATGGTAGCTGAATGTAGTTTGAAAGTTAATTAGTCATTTAAAATGGGTGCACTGAGTAACCAGAGCTATAGCACTGCAAAGAAAACAGAAGGGGCTTTGTGGTTCTCATGCTCTAAAAGTTCAGTCTTAAAGACCTCATTTCATTTCTGCCACTGTACAGATCCTTGATTTTAAGTCAGAGTAAAGACAATGCATAAATATAGGAGAAAGTGGAGGTATACTAACATAAAATGCATCCCCCTCCTATCCAAAAAAGTTTTCTCTTACTTCACAATGAGCAAACTGGTAAAAAATGACTTTAATATCTAAGATATAACCACACAATAAGGCCAAGATATAAGCAAAAATCTATGTACCTGTCCCTGGAAATCTTCACAGTTTGGTAATTTCAAATTTTAAGTTCCCATCCTCATTTTAATGAATAATAGCAAAAGATATGAAATTTTTCACTGTTTTTAAATAGAAAGATATATAACTATATCACAACTCATTCAATTGCAAAACAAATCTCCCCTGACAGCACTGCAATGGCAAAAAGAATTTTATATTCCCTGACATAAAAGCAAACTGTTTGAAGTAATGAACTGGGCTAAATTTAGCTCTGCTTTCCAATGAATTTAAATGCATAAGGCAATTAATAATCTCCTGACACCTCCCTCTGGCACTAGAGCCTTCCAGGCATTCCCGTGTCTATTAGTGAGAACTCACGGACACATGAAGATTTTATGTCTTGGGGGTGCCTTTTAAGAGCTAAAAGCCATAGGTAGACTAGGTGAGAGAATATAGCCACATACCTGCACTTTCTTCCCCTTGGTTATGACCCTAATTTCTTTGAGATAGCAGGGAATTACTAGTAAATTATGTATGTCCTAAAAGAGCTAATCTGACAGAAACAAAGTAGAGAGAAAAATTAAATAGCTTGTGAACATGAAGTTGGATTTCTTTGTTTTTATAATTGCTGCCCATTAAACAGTTACCTAATGAATTCTGAAGTTTGGTGGGACCTCCTGAAGGCCTGGAACACAGTAATTGTGTGCTCCACTCCCCATATGCCTATTTGGGAATGTTTGGGAGAACCATACACTTGGACTGGTATCTCCAACAGGACTTCCCCACTTGGATGGCCCAGAGCATCACGAAATGAACGTATCTAAACAAATACCTTTTATTCACCCCAAAGCCTGCACGCGCTCCCGGGTGCCCATTTCAGAGACAGGCCCCAACCACCTAATTGCCGCATTCAAACATTTCCACATCCAACACTGACAAATCCTCCCTATTAAAATTTCAAAATTGCCTTTTAACGTATCTCCTCCTCTCTGAACAACGATATGCCCTAGGTTGATTGTTCGTCTTTCTCATAGGGATTAATGTCGCAGCCACTTAAATTGCCTTCCCAGCCCCCTCCGGCCAGTACTGGATGGGAACTTCTTTATAAGTCATATACGGCTTATACCGTGTGATTCATAATTTTATCTAGAGTTCTCTGCCTCCCCAAGGAATCAGTAGGAAGAATTACTGATCATTTTTGTAAAGTTCTGCCTGGCCTTCTTCACCTCTGTTCCCCTCTCCCATCCTTCTGGTGGTATAAGCCATGGTCCGGTAATAAAAATAGGTATATTCGTTTATTTAGTTACTGCCTGTCTCCTCCGCTAGCATGTAAGGAGGTCAGGCACCTTGCATCTTTCTCGTCGCTGCACCTCCAGTGTCTAGGAGGGTATCTGGTACCATGTCCTTATCAGTAAATATTTGATGCACATGTAAATAAAGACAAGAAACCTGGAAGTCACCTTTCTTCTCTCTCTTCCATCCCTCTCTGCCAATAATATCCACTCAACCTGTCAGTTCTGCTTTCTAACCACAACTTGGTGCATCTCCACACTGTTTCCATCCCCACTTTTGTTCTCTCGGTGCAGCCCACCTCCCTCCTGAGGAATTAGCACAGTCACCTCCCCTGCGGCCTCCCTGAGCGCAGCCACATCTCCTCCACCGCGCCGTCCCCTCTGCAGCCAGGAAAGCCGTCGGAAGGAGGCACAGAGGTGGAGTGGACTGGAAAGCGCTGTGGAAGTCCTGGGAACCTGGTTTCTCACTCAGGTTCCGCCACCAACCCACTGTGTGAACTCCAGGACTTTAATCTCCCTCCACCAGAGTACATTAATATCAACAGTAAAACCTGACATTTTTAGAGAACTTTACCATTAAAAAAATACTTTCACAGAATCTCTTGTGATTCTCCTCTGCAAAGTAGTCTCCTAATGTGTTCTGAGGAGTCAAAGAATTTTCTGCAACTTCAGGAAGCAAGGATAGGGCTGGAAGGGGTTTCGGAGCCCAGCTGGAGCCCAGCTCCAATTCCACCAAAGCCAATTCTTGGCAACTTGTTTTGTAGCTTAGTTTTCTGCATAAAATTTCCTTTGAAAACACAGTTCTGAGTCTAAAAAAAATGTGGAATTTCCTTCCTGGCTCTATGATTCTCATTAAAAAGAAAAAGAAAAAACACCTATTGCTATGCAACCATTTATAATACTGTTGCATTCAAAACACTTCATGATTATTTTTAGAAGGGATAAATTCAGAATTCAGAAATTCTCTTAAGAAACTTTCACTTTTTCCTTCTTTCTGAATTGTTTAAATTTTGAAAGATATGTATGAATTACTTTAGAAAATAGAAAAATACATTAGAACAATATTTGTTTTGGAAATAAATGAGACATCTCTTTTAAAAGACCAACTGAATTCCCTCCACCCAAGAAGAGGGTAACCATATATAATTTTTGCCTAAAGCACACACTTTCGATAGTGACAGGGGATGCCGTTAATTATTAATCTCAGAAAATGGAAGTAAACTGGACTGTCCCAGGCAAAGAGGGACATACAGTCAGTCCTTCTACTAATAAAAGATATGGAAGTGACACATGGTGAACACAAAGGAAACCCTGATGAAAACAACCTGCCCAAACAGATATGTGTTCCTGAGTGGATTGTGTGCTATCATGGTATCCGGATGACTGGCCAGTACCTATTTTCTCACTTAGAATTTCAACTTGGTTTGAGTCCAGATAAGTGGGAGATAGAGAGACAAATGCTCAGCTCCATCAGCCCTTATTTAGCATAAAAGGCTGAAAATTACAGTGAGAAAGTTAATTACAGCAGTTTGGCTAATTGAACACTTTCTAAAACTAATGAGTCTAGCTTAATCGAAAGCTCAGATGCTCAGCAGTCAGAACAGGCACTAAACAGAGTAGATTATCCTGTAATGCTTCTGAACAGGAAACGAAATAATGAATTGTTGATGCCACCTTCACACTGAAGGACAGGAGGGAACTGGTCTAAAGTAGTTGTGAATCAGATAACAGGACCTGAAAGATTATAAATTTTTATGTTTTAAAATCCTGCTTTCTAATTCTTATAATTATCATACTTCAATGTGATACCATTGCTAGAAATTTATTATATAGCCTGTGAATTTGTATATCAATCAACAAAGGGGTTGCTTTCCAGATAATATATGCCTTTCTCCAAGAAATTAATAAATATCTCATGCTAAAGAAACATATGCCAAGGTTGCCAGTTAGGTCCCCAGTCAGGTCACACACAAGAGACATAGACCACAGATCTTCACCACCTTAAAGGGGTAAATATTACTTTTCAATGATAAGTTAATCAAAAGCAAATCTCTTGGGATTTGGATTCGCCTAAAAACTTTCCTTCCATTTTCAGTGTATTAAATGTGGCCTTTTATTGGTGCATTCTTAGTTCTAATACAGATATGAGAGGTGACTTAATAACAGCTGAAGCATGAACTGACTTGTAGGATTTCCTCCTGTTTCAATAGGGTCTTAAATAACTTAGGAACAGGAGAAAGCAACCACATAGCCACTGCAAACCCAGGTCATTCTTGGAAGCTTCACTGACAAAAGCAAAGCAAATTTGAGGGGGGGGTTTCTGTTACTTTTCAATGATATGATAGGGTAACATCTTTAGTATGTTAAGATTCTAAGATTGTATTCCTTATTGTAATTGATAACGGGAGCTACTGTGAAATGTTGAGTCAGGCAACAACAGATAAAAGTGACAATACAGGAACCAGAGATTGGAAGGAGAAAAGAGGTAGACTGTAAAAGAATTAGACTTGAACAAAGACCAGCTGGGGATTCCTTCCTGCTGCCATCCTGGTGTGAAATAGTGAAGAAGTGGATTGTGCAGAGGCAGACTGGGAGAAGGAAGAACAAGGAAAGGATGGGAAAAGTATCTCTTTAGATACATTAACAGCCCTTGACTCAAAAGAGATCCATCAAAGATGACACCAATGTCTCCTAAAGGCTAGAATAATATTAACACCCACAGAAAAGTAGCCAGTGAAACAGAGGGTCCTAATGATTTGAGTTGATTTGTGACTACAGCTTTAGAAAATCACTTTTTCTCTTTCTTTCTCTCTACACCTCATAGACCTAGCCTTTCCTCCCATAATCTTAACCCTTGAAGGCAGCAGAAGACAATAGCCTGGACTTGACTAATGGTTGCAAGGTCTGGACCTCTGATAGACTTAAGACAACATCTTTTTTTTAATTTATCTTTATTATTGAAAATATTACAGATGTCACCCTTTTTCCCCATTGACCCCTTCCATCCTGTACCCATAGCGGGACAATTTACAACAGCTAAGATCTGGAAACAGCCCAAGTGCCCATCAGTAGATGAGTGGATAAAAAAGCTGTGGGACATTTACACAGCTATGGAATACTATGCAGCTGTAAAGAGGAAGGATCTCGTACCCTTTGGGAAAGCATGGAGGGAACTGGAGTATTATGCTAAGCGAAATAAGCCAGGCAGAGAAAGACAAACATCACTCACATGACCTCATTCATATGTGGAATCTAATAAACAAAATAAACTGATGAGCAAAATAGATTCAGTGACATAGAAGACAACATCTTGACCTAAGTTATGTTTCAGCTCCTGACCCCTAAGGGGGAATGACCCCCTGGCTACTTTTCCATGAAACCAGGCAGAGAGAGGGCAGAGCAGACCTCAGAGCTGTCCTCCGGACTTGAAGAAATGATGTATTACCCTTACCTCACCTCCAACCAATCAGTTTCTAACACAGCCCCAAACCCCTAACCCACCCTCGGTGTCTTGTGATTTTGCCTTATGTAATCTGTAACCTGCATGCCTTTGGCGAGTCAGGTCTTTAAGAGCACAGCTCACCTACACTCTGGATTGGCCAATCCTATAGTAATAAACTTTCTTCACTGCAAACTCCTGCTTGTGCATTTCTTTGGGCCAGTGCATGCAGGAACATGGACTCATATACTGGGGTTTGGTAACAACGGTAAGGAAAGGAATTAGGTTTAGGTGGGGGAATAAATGATATTTCTTTCAGTCAGTTTTGGATTTTATACTTTCAGAGACTTTTCTACATAGATATTTTAAACTGGACTAAGAACTTTAACACCTTATATGAGCTTTTCATTTCTCCATAATTTAAGATGTTTATATATTTTAATCTAATTAGGGAGAAATTCTACTGCAGTGAAAAAGAGAGATAATGGGAGACATACGGAGGGGATCTACTACGGCTATGAGAGTGGAGACACGGCTCAGTGGGCACAGCAGAACAGTAGTGAGATGGGAGCCTCCCATTTAACACAAACCCGGGCTGCATGAGCAAATCCAAAGAGCCAGTACCTGAAACATCAGTGGGGTGGTTGCAGAAGAAAAGTTCAGACTCTTAATCATGTGACTTTCAGGATCGTATTTTGACATAAATCCTTTGATTATGACAGTTTTGGCTGTTCCTTGCTCACCAATTAACAGCACAGCCTACAACAGGCGGTGAGAAAGAAATCCAAGAAATACAATAAGATGATTGTCATGGACTGAATGGTGTCCTTCACATGTTGAAGCCCCGACCCCTCAGAATGTGACTGCATTTTCAGAGAAGGTCTTTAAAGAGATAATTAAGTTAAAATGAGCCCATTAAGGTGGGTCCTAGTTCAATCTAACTAGCACCCTCATGAGAGGAGGAAATCTGGATAGACAAAGAAACAGCAGGGACACAGATAAAGACCACTGGGCGACACAGTTAGAGGACAGCCAGTCAGCCATCTGTGAGCCAAGGAGAAAGGCTTTAAAAAAAAAAAAAAAAAGCGAAACCTGCTGACACCTTAATTTTCAAGTCTTAGAACTGGTGGGGAAAAAAAAAAATGTCTCTTGTTTAAGCCACCAGTTTGTGGTATTCTGTTATGTCAGCCCTAGCAAAGTGATACAATAATCCAAAATGAAGGATTTCTCTTCGGAAAAACAAGTCAAAATTCACTTTTTCTCATGAGAAATTATTAATTATGAGTGAGAGCTATTCGACACTAACACTGTTATTGTCTGAATAATAAAAGAAGCATACTAATTTGGGTAATATTTATATTCGTGTTTCCCCATCATGTTTAAAAATAAGCGATTGTTTATAAAAGTTAAAGAGCCTACCTTGCCCTGTTTAGCAATGGTGTTAATTAGGAAGTCAGTCCTCACATTGTCCACATTTGGCACGAGGATGGAGCTGTATTCTGGGGTGGCGTCAAATGGGTACTCATACTCCTCCGTACGTGTGTCCCAGTGTGTCCAGGTACCTGGGGTAAACACACAGCATTCCTCCCTTTAAATTCATTCCTGTGAAGTACTTAACTGTAATGAGAAGACATCCTTGACATCTCAGTAAGGCATCTTCGCAAAACTCCCCGTAAAATAAAAGATCACTAAAATCAGAGAGATCGAACTACTTTTTAAGTATGTGTCAGCTGAGTCAAAATGTCCCTAAGATATTCCAAACTGGTGCTATGAAGAAATATTTCAAAGTCTTCTGAAAATTTTAAAAATATTTAGGTTTTCAGTAACATAAAGTATGCATAAAAGTACAGAACACTGTAACAATAGTATGTACCTAAAATTATTTTTAAATGTTTAATCTCACAAACTTTTCATCGCTCACTTCCTTAATTGCAAAAAGGGCCCTAAGACGCCATATATAAATATTGTGTGTGTATATTTATTTATTTATTTTTATTTTTATTTGTGTGTGTATATGTATTTCATATATGTATATATATGTACTTTATATATGTATGCACATGTAAATACTTAAAGTATATGTATACAGGTACAGATGTATAGATACACACATATTTGGTAAAAAATGTACTTCACACTTTGTAATTTGTACATAAACTGCTGATTACATCAAATGAACAGCTGAACTAGATCTGATTGGGGGGGGTTAATTTTGTTTTTAATTCATTAAAAGTTCCGTATACGAGATATTTAACAAGAGGCAAGTGCATTTGGAACAGAACTGAAATAACCATTTGAAAAAGAAACAAGTTTGCTTTCTTCACACAGGAAAATTCCCATTTCAATTTTACAGCCAAGAGTTCTAATTACCACTTAGAAATATATATCTAAGTAACTGTTCCCGTGTGTTACGCATGGATGGAAACGAGCGTCCTCACCATCAGAGGCGACATAATAATCAAACATGCCGCCGGTGCCCGCCGGCGGCAGGTCCAGGGCCGGCGCCTCCGGGGCCCGCAGCCAGTGCTCCAGCCGCCGCCGGCCATCCAGCTCCAGCGGGGCGCCCACGCTCCACATCAGCGAGAAGACGTACAGCCGCCCCAGGTGCTCGGGCGTCACCTCGGCCCCCTGCTCCTGAAGCCAAAGAAAAGCGCCCTAATTACTTAATTCTCAAGCCAAAACTTTGCTTTGAGGTTTTCATGAAAATAGCAAAGATTAAAAGGGCCAACAGTTTTCCCTCCAAACAAGAACGAGGGAAAGATGAGCCCAGGCCTCCAGGAATACCAACCGAGCTGGCTCGCAAAATAAATTCAGAATGCTTGCCGGATGGCTGTGCACCTGCAACTAAACTACAAATCCAGGACTCGCTTTGTGGGGGAAAAAGGAAAAAATATAAAATATGCAGGTCCCAGTTTGAAACATGCCCCCTCCCCACAGCTCTAACAAAATCCATTTCAATCGCTGCTCTCGGCACAGTATGGCTCCGCCAACGAGAGAGAAATTCTCGGGAAAACTGAGTGCCTTACCTTCGGAGGGATCAGGCCTTGCAGCATGTGGATGCTCTGCATGATCACAAAGGCCTCGAGCATTTCCATCTTGTATTCTAAGTTCTGGATACTGAAGCGATACAGGTCCGGGAAAGATTTGGTGTACAGCTGTCGAAGAACTTCAGCTTCTTGAGGCGAGCGTTTTTTAAGAAAACCCTGTCCGTTTACAGATTCATGCGTGAATTAAATTTATTAGCACACCAGGAAAATGGCCATTTGGGGACAAAAGCTATTAAAGTATCAATTAATAATAATATCTAATGATTATATTGCACTTATGATAGGCCAGGCCTTGTTATAAATTCTTTCATGTATTAACTAATTCAATGCTCAGAACAACTCTATGAGGTAGGAGTTATCATTCTCCCCCTCTTAAGTATGAAGAAACTGAAGTCCACGGGATTTAAATACCATGCCCAGGATCCCCCAGCTGGTAGGTGGCAAGGCCAGAATTCAAACCCAGAGTCTGGTCTCAGCGCCCACACATCCACCTACTACGCCACACATATGCTCAAGTCTTGTAGCCAAGACAGAGAAAACGTCTTCAGCTCTTGATTAAAATATGCCAGGAGAAAATGAGGGGGCAAATATTGGAAATAATTTTTTAAAACAAATCAGAATAAAAGATGAACAAAGGAAATTCATACCATATTTTACAAAATGAGAAACAAAGATTTTCCCAAAAAGTTGTTTCCTTCTATTTTTTCTAAGTTGATTAATAACCAATGTAGAAAAATATCAAAGAATTCTCCAGGAAAACAGAGAATTTAGTCATTTGTAGAACCCAATATATAGGAAAAGTGCTTGTGATTCGTAACAAAATAGCACTTGACACGAACCAATATTTTCTTAAGGGGAAGAAACTTCCCTTGGTATCAAGACATCGGCTCCTTCTTAGTGACTCCAAACAGAAGCAAAAGAATGTTGGCTCCAAGTTACTCATCAACTCGTGAATTTACCATACTGTCATATCAACAAAAAAACAAAACATAGCACTTTTAAGTCAATGGAACCAGAAACATCATACACAGGGCCAGTGATCGGCTTGGTTTCCGGGAGCTGAGATCCCCACGAACACCCTCCCCACTGCTCTTCCCTCTAAGAACCCTCTCAGTGCGGCCTTGCGCTGCTCTAAACACGTCCAACCTGACTGCTGTGGGTCTCGCTTCCTCCTACTCATTTGTAAGAAACTGCATTATTTAAAAGCATATAAAAATATTAGGTAGGTCTACCATTAATGTAAAATCCCTGTTCAGCCTCAGCATGAACAAGATATAAGAGAAACTTATTTAATAAATAGCAAACTCTATTCATTAGCTAGTAGCATAAAAGCATTTTTTAAAGCCTTTGTGAATTGGTAGTATTTGAGGAAAACCGCATAAATACACTTTGACTTGGAGTTTGCTGTATGTGTAGCTATCAAGCCTGAATCTATTATGATGCTTTAAAAAACCTTCCTGCAACCTCCCCTCCCCAGAGATTCTAGTTTGGTAGGTTGGAGTGTGACCCAATCATCTATGTTATAAGAACTGTCATTGGTGATTACTTTTGCAAAGCCAAGGTTGAGAACACTTACTGTGTATTCTCCTTAATGAATGGATAATTTAATCATGAAATCTGAAATCTTTAGAAACATTTTTAGTTACATATCCAACTATATGTCAGTATCATTTTGCTATATAATCCCCTCTTCACATCGTCATACTTTGCCAAATCTAAATCCTTTCAAAACTCGGTTGTGTAAATTCTGAAAATGCATTATTATAAGTTAGGATATACCCATACACAAACAGAAGCACAAAAATTTAATGGCAATATAAAATAAACATCTACTTTGTCCAAATTACAAATTCGTAAGTTTTCTATCAAAATCATCTCAAAAAAAATGTACATAAATGAAATTATCTGACTAATGATGTTAAAAACAGTTTTACAGATGGCTTTTCTAATAAGCATTCTGCCTTACACTACAGTATCTATTTAATTATAACCTAGTTATAGGCAATATACTCTAGAATATATTGGTGGTAGTAAAATAACATACCTTATCATGAATTGAGGAGATATTATCTGAAATATAGTTTCCAATTAAAACTTAAAACTAATATTATAACTACCAAGCCTGATAAAAATCCCTCCTATGCAATTTTAATAAATTGTCTTCTTCAAGTTAATATTCTAAGATCGTTGCTCCCAAACTTTATGTGAATGAATACCTTTTAAAAATGTCATGAATCCCCAAAGTGATAACATTAAATGTTATTTGTTCAGTCACAATCTGGTGGGGTTGTTGATTCACCTGGGCCTTGCAATTACTCCAAGACCCAAGGGTTGGAAATTATGGAGCTAACATGATTAGAAGACCACTAAGAGTCCTGCAGGGGGTGATCTGGGTTTGAATGTCCCAGAGCATTCCAGGGTCTTCCATAAACATCAGCATTAAACTGCAATTATACCCAGCAGGTCTGCAGGTAAACCAGCACGCATTCTAAAGGAAGGCTAAAGGATCTGTTTCCTCTTTAATTACACGAAAGAAAGATTCCAATCATACCTCCAGAATGGGACTCCAGTCCAGGACAGAAGAGCTCATGAAAACCATTCCATTCCTTGAGACGGTAGCAGGAGAAGCGTTGTCAATATTATGAGGCTCAAAAACAATCTTGCAGTTCGGAGCCATGGGAATCCGATCGCCATTGGCAAGGGTTAAGGTTTTGTTATCATCCAAAACAGAATTCAAATTTTCAATCCAGATGGCATCAACAGGACCATCAAGAACTATCCAGATGTGCTCCCCTAGAATATACCAGCAAAGGAGGAAGGGGAAGCACACATGCACGACTGTAGCCCTTAACGAGTTTCTTTAAACAAACACCAGTGTTACAGCTAAACTGAATAATCTGGAGGCTTCATTTTTTATACCCACAATTTTTTTCTGAAGAAGCCTACTTCCTCCAGTGATTGTCTAGGAGAATCAGGTTTTTGCTAATAGGCTGTACTTAATTAAGAACAACATTTCGAAATATTCAGTGAAAACAGTTATGGTAAAATCACTTCATTTAAATACTACCAGTTTTCCTTAACACTTTTGCCTATCTATTTTATTCTAAGATCAGAGGAATGCAGAAACATTTTTTCAAAAGGAAAATAATTCCCTTCTTAACCAAAAAATAAGGGGGGAGGTGAAGGAGGTTTTAAATACACTAATCAATAATTTTAGTATTTCAACATGAACAAATATTATACTGATTTACGACTTCTTAGTCGTGACTAAGATATTCTATGGGGAGTAGCTTTTCTACGAGTTTTACTAGGGAGTACATGTCAAAAATGGTACTTATAATTCATCCTGTACCTTTCTTAGCCCTCAGTGTTTTCCTCCAAAGAGTAGAAAATATCCCGTCAGTCCAGTCATTCGTGGCCACGTCGAGCCGACCAAACATCTGCGGGGCCGTAATCGCTTTGGGATTCATCCTCATTTCCCGGTGTGGTTTTCCACAATCTATACCAAGTAAATCCAAATTTTAAACAACTCAGGTGTAGAGTAAAACATCATTATGCAACATTGCACTAATCTGCAGCGCAGGGTCAGCAGGTGTTCAAAATATGAAAATGCAAAGTTGCCTCGAAAATACGTCTTACTGCATTTCCAGGTTGTCATAATTAGCCTCATATTTTACTGCTGAAGCGCATTTGTTTTTATCTTCCGTAAAAGAAAACTGCATGTTACATAAGGGGGGGGGAAGGATACCGTGTTGGAACTGACAAAGTAATTCATGTAATCTAGAAATTCTTCAAATTTCACAGCTCAAAAACTTTGTGGTTTATGGTGTACTAAATTAAATCTTCTATCTGAAACATCACCTAGAAGATGTCTCAATCTCTCCATTACCAGCTCTGATTTGCTGGGATGTGTTCTTGCTCATTTTGCAAAAATAAGCTAAACTAATAGGTTGCGGAAATCAAGATGTTTCTTTTGTGGCCAACCTCAAAAACGGTATTCAAATCTTTCACACCCTAAAATTACTCTTAAATGTGCTGGATTCTATACATAAGGGACTGTGATTAATAAGCAGAAATGTGACAAATAAGGTTTAAAGTATAAAACCATATAAACAGATGCTAAAATATTACATGCTGTGAGACTGCCACAGGCACACATACACACATATGCACAATAGAAAAGGTGTTACATTAAAACCTACTTAGAAAATTAGGCCAGAGTTCTCTGCATGTGGAACAAATTAAAAAGCCAAACTCACAGAAGCACAGAGTGGTGGTTACTAGGAGCTGGGGGTGGTATAAATGGGAAGATGTTAGTCAAAGGTACAAACTTCCAGTTATTAGATTAACAAATTTGGGAATCTGATGTACAGCATGGTGATTACAGCTAATAATAATGCATCATATACTTGAATATTGCTAAGAGAGTAGATCTTCAATGTTCTCACCACAAAAAAGAAATGATAACTATGAATGTGAAGGAGCTGTTAGCTAATACTATGGTGTTAATCATTTTGCAATTTATAAATGTATTAAATCAACAAGCTGTACACCTTAAACTTGCACAATGGTGTGAATTATATCTCAATAAAGATGGAAAGAAATGTTTTCCCCTATAGTCCAGTAATGCAAGATGTTGTCTCTATAATGTACCCAGTTATCAGTAAAGCAGCCTTCCCTCCTGTAAGAATATATTCATGTACCTGTCTACCTTTGCTTCCTCTTGGGGCATTCAAATGAGTCACAACGATTTAAATGTGTCACCCGGAGCGATGCAGCTTGGCTGCCCCCTACCTGTCATGGCTTTCATCAAGGTGTGGATGCAGGTGGTCTTCCCTGCGCCACTAGGCCCCAGGGTCATCATTCCATGCCGAACTCTCTGTGTTTCAAACAGCTGGATGATTTTCAGTTTCCAAGGAGGGTGGTTGATTAAACCAGCTTCCTCCACCTGAAAACATGACAAAACCCCTACACTGAGCCACGTCAACAATGAGCTGGATTTACCATTGTGCTCAAAATACGCACAGACATGGAGTGGGGGGGGGGTAGAGGGTGGGAGTTACTAATAGGAATGGAGTTTCAGTCTCGGAGAACAAAGTAAGTCCTGGAGATGGATGGTGGTGATAGTTACACAGTAATGAGACTGTACTTAATGCCATTAAGCTGTCCACTAAAAATGGCTAAAATGGTAAATTTTATATTACGTATTTTACCACAATAAAAATATATATTGTATAAAAGAATATATATACATAGACAAAAAGAAGGCTAAACATAATCAAATGTTATGCCAAGCATCTGCATTTCTCTTTGGGAATTGACTGCATTTATGTTAACATTTTATTGAATGTACATTGTAAGAGCAACTTTAAAATAAAGACTCAAGCATCAAGTGCATTTTCAGTGTTGAACTTAAAAGATGACATTCAGCAACTGGAAAAGTTTCTAACAAACCAGGCTGACTGAAATTCCATGTAAATTTCGAGCTTTTTATAAATCCACTGGGTAGTTTTTATCTATCAAATACATTATGCAAGTTACTCTGTGCTGAACTAGCCTACATTTAATCTTCATAACAGCACTATGAGATTGGTACTGCTGATGTCTTCACTTTACAGATAAGGAAACTGAGGCATGGGGAGACTAAGTAATTTGTCCAAGATCAATACTTGTCAAGTTATAAGATGTAGATTTGAACCCAAGAAATTCAGCTCCACGGCCCATGGTCTTAACTAATGTGCTATGCCTAAACACACTATAAATGGTGCTTTTATTTTTACTTAAATAATTTTGGATAATAATCATGTATTACTTTACACTATGTATATACTGTTCAGGGTTTTCACATGCTACAAATTACTAATGTAAATCACTTTAAATTACTTTGTATTTAGCTTTTTAGGTAATGCTACAGTTAATTGAGCCATTTGACAAAGAAGCCATTTACAAAATGAATTATCACTCTTACCTGATAAAAAAGGAGATTAAGACTTTCATATACTGATTTTTTAAAGCAAAATATCTGCTTAATACACCATATTTGACTTTTATTACAAATACCTTCAAGGAACTGAAATGTATTTTATAAATATGAGCTAATCACCATTTCTATGAAACTTATCCCCCTAGTTCTTCTTCATAGGAAAGGAAACAGAGGCACAAGGTTTACACAATTCAATTCCATTCCTAGGAGACCATAAAAAGTGAAAGCCACACCAAATATCGTGGGAAATCCAAATACCTAAGGGTAGAGATACACAGCAGATTCTCCCAGAGCCCAAGGAAGGAATCACAAGTGATCATGGGGAAAAAAGATGACAGCTGAGGAGCCACATTAGATCACTGCAAATGACACTCGGACAGAGCCACGCCCAGCACGGGCAAGGCAGCCAGCAGAGCCCTGCCATCCCCTGCTGGCCCATCACTGGCATGGAACAGTTTCCATCATTAAGAGGGCCACCTGCACATAGCCACCTGGGTATGTGTTTGTGCAATGTCGAGAAGAGCTCTATTTCTGGACTGCAATAGCCTCTCTTAAAACAGTAGTCACATCCAACTAGGTCCTAGGCCAACAAATAATAGAATTTAAACATCCTAAGGTTTGTTTTTCTATATTCCCTGAAAATATTAATCAAGTAATCCTTGCATGTAAACAGCAGAAATAACTATTGTGCAAATTACATAGCAATTTTTATTGAAATTGAGTGTATTTATTCTATAAGTTATATTCACTAGCAATAACATATTAAAATAAACTCTGATCACCGTGCCCTCTCCCCCCAAGAAAACAATAGTCAGAGCCTCCAGCATTGTTTCCCGAACCCACAGATTTGGGCTGCACTAGCTGCACTTTATTCGCATGAAATTAGGGTGAAACAGACACGGTACTTCATGCCCTGTGAGATGTATTACCTGTCTACTAATTGCCACCTCCAGTTCAGGGTAGCCTGCCTTGTCCAGGAGAATATTTGGGAAGAGATCTTCTATCAAACTCAAAAATAAGGGTTCATCTTCATCAATCTCAAAAAGAAAAGAAAGGGAAATCAGACACACTATTTTGGCATAATCATAGCAACAACCAGGTAAGCTGATGATGCCCTGACACGGCCTGGATCATTTCATCGTAACCATTAATAAACACAAATCACCCTCTTTGAAGTTAAGAGATGTTTCCCTCATGTTTCCCATAAATTAAAAAAAAAATTTTTTAAAAGGAAGAGGAAGAAAGGGAGGAAGGAGACAAGAAATGGGAGGAAATTAAATACTGCCTGCATGACCATCTTCCTATAAAATAACCAGCTTGGGGCATTGCTACATAGTCTAAAGTTTCTAATTTAAATTAAAAAGATTTTTTTAATGAGTGATAGTAGCAAATTCATGAATTGGAATTTGGTTCATATTTTTATTTTGAAATAAAAATATATCATTCCATCACTCTGTACATAGATCCACTGATACTGGACAATTAATTATCAGTCTGTACCAAATTATGCTACAAATTACTAGTGTAACTCACTTTATAAATTACTTTATATTTAGCTTTTCAGGTAATGCTACCATTAATTGGGCCATTTGACAAAGAAGCCATTTACAAAATGAATTATCACTCTTAACCTGATAAAAAAGAGATTAAGACTTTCATACACTGATTTTTTTAAAGCAAAATATCTACTTAATACACCATATTTGACTTTTATTACAAATATCCTCAAGGAATTGAAATGTATTTTACAAATATGAGCTAATCACCATTTGTACTAATGAAATAGTACAAAATTATTACACACTTGTAAAATTTACATACAATTTTTTGCCAGGCTCTACAGACTTTAAAGAAGGTGAGATTTTTAGCTGTAAAACACACAAATGATTCCAAGTATTTGAAAACTTAACCTGTGGATTTTTAAAAATCCATTTGAATTCTATTGGAACAGGCATATGTTAGACTAGACATGAGTCACTACTAACAGAACTGAAAAGTGTAATTTGAAGTTATGCTCTCCAGCACTTTATCTGATAATTAGGCATTTTAAATTGAGCATGTTAAATAAATATTTCTACATCTCATTTGTGCTTAGTTAGTTGAACTGATATTTAAGCGAGTGGAACGTCTCCATCTGTGGATCTTACCAGTTTGGAAAGATTCATGTCTCGCAGGACGCGCATGACGATCGTGGACTCCGTATCTGTGGGGTTGGCTCTCTTTGCTGCTCCCAGTGTTCGCAGAACTGACAGAATGTTACGCAGACCAAAATCATAATGTACCTGAAACATGTGAGGAACACCGGGCTTGTTTTCTATATGAACTTACGCATCGAAACTATACCAATCTGACCACAAAAATGAATAAACGCTGATTTTCCTTTAGAGAACATATAAAAACAGTTAGTGAAGAAATACATTTCTTATCAAGATAGTTTTGGCCAAATAGAGAAAGTACCCAAAAGAGTCCACTCCTGTATCATCATTAATTTAAGCCCTTAGATTAGAATTAATAGGTATATCTCGACAGGGAGAAAGGAGTAAATTTCCTCTTGGAGGACATGCGTCCCCTTGAGCTGCTTCTTAATCAACCTTCCATAAGAATATGTCCTCACATCGCTACAGCTAAAATTCTGAGCCAGAAAACTGAGCCTCAGTCATGACCATCATATCATGTGGGCACTGATGACAAACAGGCAGAGGCACTGAGGAGGCAGAGCAGCTACATTCCGCGATTACCTGGGCGGGGGCATAAAAACAAGTCAGAAGCTAAGCCCGCAGCTTTGTTATTACCTTAATACCTATTTACAAGAACTCGAGCATGCCAAATTTTAGCACATATAAAGTGAATAATTAAAACCAATTTTCTAATCACTATGGATACTATCGTAGTTCCTCCAAAAATTAAAACTAAAACTACCACGCTATCCAGCAATCCACTTCTGGGTATATATCCAAAAGATTGAAAGCAGGGTCCCAAAAAGCTATGTGTACACCCATGTTCATAACACTATTCCCAACAGCCAAGCGGTGGCGGCAACCTGGACACCTATCAGGTGGTCGGGCATAAAGGAAATGTGGTGCCTGCATACATTGGAAGGCCACCTGCCATACAAAAGGAAGCAGATCCTGCCATGTGCTACACCATGAATGAGCCTTGAGGACACTGTGCTAAGTAAAATAAACCCAGCACAAAAAGCCAAATACTGCACGCTTCCACTTTATATGAGGCATCTAAAGTAGTCAAACGCAAACAGAAAGCAGAACGGCGGTTACCAGGGGCTGGGACAAGGGAAAGGGACGAGCTGTTTAACGGGTAGAGAGTTTCAGTTTTGCAAGACGAAAAAGTTCTGGAGATCTGTCTCACAGTTTTGTGGATATACACAGCACTACTGAACGGTGCACTTAAAATGGTTCAGGTGCTAAGTTTAATGTTGCATGCCTTTTACCACACAAAAAAAAAAAAATACCTGTAGAAAAACAAAACAATTATCTGCTAAGGTAACTGGGAGCAGTGTGCACAATTAGTACTAATAACTTGGAAGATGAGTAGACAATGGAGTAAGGGCTGTAAGAGTGGAGAAAAATTGAAATACTGGAAGAAGAGAGCAGAAGTCAGTGATGCGAGAGTTTTTCTACATAGTAAAAAATATTTCTTTGACAGAGAAGAGATAAGAATGAGTGAAGACTGCAATACACAGAAGAAACCAAGAATGGTGGTGGCAAAAACAGGGTCAGTCTAACCGGAAAACTCAATGGCCAGGGTCTGAAGGCTCTGTCAGTGCTTGTACATTCACAAGGGAAGAACTTTTGAGTGAGAATGTAAATTGGTTAACCTGTGGGTAATAACAAATAGATTCAATGATGCACGCCCCCCACTGGGGATCGAGCCTGCAACCCGGGCATGTGCCCTGACAGGGAATCAAACCCTGATCTCCTGGATCCTAGGTCGATGCTCAACCGCTGAGCCACGCCGGGCTGGGCTGTGATGGTTAATTTTGTGTGTCAACTTGACTGGGCCATGAAATATTCAGAGAGGTGACTAAACACTATTTTGGGGAGGGTGTTTCTGGAAGAGATTAGCATTTGAATTGATGGACTAAGTAAAGCAGATGGCCCTCCCCAGTGGAGGTGGGCACCATCCAACTCATTGAGGACTGGAGAGAGGTTTAGATTCGTCTTCTCTGTCTGACTGCTGAACTGGGATATCAATCTCCTGCCCTCAGTACTCCTAGCTTTCTGGCCTTCAGACTGGAACTGGATTCGACACCATCAACCCTTCAAACTACACCTCCAGCCTTCCTGGGTCTCCTCTTGTAGATGGCATATCATGGGATTTCTAAGCCTCCATTCTGTGTGAGGCAATACCTTATCGTAAACCTCTTTATACGCGTGTGTGTGTATATATATATTCCCTATTGGTTCTGCTTCTACGAAGAATCCTGACTAATACAAGATTATAGCACTCATCTTGCTGGAACCTCTTTCCCTTGCTGACTCTGAGAAAGCAAATGACCATGTAGGAGAAACCCAGGTAGCAAAGAACAGCATACAGCCTATGGGGGCTGAAGGTGGTGGCCTCCTCCCACTGACAACCAGAAAGGAACTGAATCCCTCAGTCTTAGAACCTCAAGGAAAATAATTTTGTCAACAACATGAGTGAGCTTGGGAGTAGATCTTTCCCCAGTCAAGCATCAGATGAAACCACAGCACCAGCCAACACTTGACTGCAGCCTTGTTAGACTCTAAGCAGAGGGCCCAACCAAGTTGTGCCAGGACCCCTGACCCACGGAAACTGTGGGATAGTAAATACATATTGTTTTAAGTTAGTAATTTTGTGGTGACATTATTACACAGCAATAGATAACTAATACAGAAGTAATAAATGATTAATTTTGTGCCTCTTAACTCTGAAATCCCATGAAGTCAGAATCTGCTACTCCAAGCAGTGCAGGAAATTGGCAAAGAAGTTACAATAGACAAGACAGACAAATAGCAAAGCTTGGCCAAATACTGTAATGAGCTTGCAAGTGAGAGGAGTAAATGATTGAGAGGTTGCTGACAGCCATAAGAACACATAACACATATTATGATAAATGTATCAGTGGGGAAAAGAGAAAATACTAATAGCCATAATGCTTTAACCATTAAATCAGTCCAGATAGTATTCACTTCATTTCTACACCATAAACATTAATTTCTTTAAATGTACTTTTTAATAAGACTATGTATATAAAATTATTTTTGTAATGATACAACTTTCTACTTTGTATCAATAAGGCACCTGCCAACAACCCCAGTCTACAATTTTTCAAAATGAAAACACTTCACTGAATAGAAAAATGAAACACATTCATAGAAACTTTCAGAATGTCACACCTGCTTAGAAAGCTGCTCCTCGCATAGCTTGTAGAGCGTGAAAAACTTTCTGGCCAAAACAATGTTGTCAATGAAGCCACAGCTAGCCAACTTCACCCTTATGATAATCTGGCGGTCGGGGACCATCATGGCCACGGAGCGGAAGTTAATCTTCAAGTTTTCAGGGAGCTCCTGCCGCCCAGCATAGCCAGGATTCTGCACAACATAAACCCAAGGAGAATGATATGATCATAGGGCAGCAAGCACACATCAGCATGACATTAAAAGACCCATTATGTACACACCACAAATCTGGAATGACAACCAGAGAATTCATTCACCTGTCTCCCTCTCCTTTTCACTGGAGAGATTACCCGGTGAGTTATTAATATGAGCCTTTAACACCAGAGGCTTTCAAACAGGAGTGAAGGTCACAATCCCAATTTCCATTCATAGAAAGTAGGTGACATACGCCCAAGGAGATATTTGAAAACTGTGGTAAGAGGCAGAGATTCAGTAGATGTTCCTTACCATGGTTAGAAAAAGTCCAAATTCAGGGTTCATGGTCACTTTATCTCCATCAGTAAAAATAAAAGATTTTTTACGCTCCTTTTTACATGTCAAAATAATGGAAATTTGCTGGGCTGCAACTGAGAGAACTGGTAGATCGATACGGTTAAATTCATCAAAGCAACCCCAGGATCCAGACTGTGCCAGTCCTTAGAAAGGAAATAAAACAGAAAATTCAATTAGTATGCAGTTTTGGAAAGCCAAGGAAAAGGGCATTACACAGCTGCCAAGACAAGCCAGAGATAAGCTGGTTCAAAAATAAAGTGAAACAAATCGATGGTGGATAGAGTGCCCCCAAAGAGCTCACAGTGTGCACTTTGTAAACACCCAACCTGCAGTGATAAAGAAACATTACAGAAGGCCAGTGACCTTGACATTTGACCCACCCAAGATTCAGATTTTCCAAAAAGTTTTACAAAGTTGAACAATGACCCTAAAATGTAGCCAATTGTTGAAAAATAAATTTTCAGCTATTTTACCTTAACTGAAATTTCTCATCAAATAAAAAAAATGACCCTCACCTTTAAAAATCCGTCCAAGCCCTCGGAAATCCATCTGGTCCGAACAATTGAAAACCACAACATATTTCCCAAGACATCGGCCCATATCTTTGGTAGTTTCTGTTTTGCCCGTTCCTGCAGGTCCAGCGGGGGCTCCTCCCATGCTCATTCCCAGAGCCTGAGCCAACGTGATATAACACCTTGAGGGATAGAGACACCACTAGGACCAGAGCACCAGCATCTAGAACATACTTCTGAAACATCGCAGCGAAATGAAACCCGTGAAAGATTAAAAATCCAAAAATCCAGGCCACTGCCCCTACATAACATTTCCAAAACTGCCTTCTAAAATACACTTATCCTTATGGCTACTAAGGTGTTCAAGTAAAAGGAGGGGTGGGCTATGGTTAAATAAGTTGGAAAACTCTTAAAAAGCTTAAACAGCCTTTCTTATGATGCATATTGAGAGTCTCCACATTGCTGCATATTGCTATGTACTGTATGAAAAACAGTACATAGCAATTTCAAAACTAAATCTGCAACCTCTTCACAGAGATCTACCCCATCTAAAAAATAGTATTCTAGGAAACAGATTGGAAACCATTAAAGCAGATTAACCTCCTTTTGAATCTGAGAGTTCATAATTTGATGTAGTTGGGGGCCAATGGTCACATGAGGTCTCAAGGACACATCGCTAAATAATCACATCTTCCATCTGCTTCTGGGAGCATATACTAAGGAATAAATCTCTAGGACATGCCCTCCAGAGACCAGCACAGATCTGTCAGAGCATCTTCATGTATATGTTTACACACATGTACATACTCTCCCCAGGACATACTAAATGTATGTGAACCTCAAGCCATCCCCTCTCTGCTTTCCTTTCCAGTCTCTCCGCTGCTTTAAAAAATGGGATTTGAACATTTATGTGATTTAGTGGCCCTTTTGCACCTCTAATCAAGTTTTCTGCCTAACACAGCTGGTAAATAACAGGCAGAGGGCAGAATTAAGAACTCCAGATGTGCAGGCCAATGTCCTCCCCATCACTTTTTACCTGCACTGACACTCAATTTCTTCCCTGCTAAAGACCATCTTAATTTTCTCTGTAATGACAACAGGTGTGACAGTCCCTCAAGGCCCACCTGATTTGCACCTGTTGACACATGGCAATTAACTCCCTTTCCCACTTCAATGTCCATGGAGGTCATTTAAATTTTGCCTCTATAAGACTGAAGGCAAAGGAAGCGAAGTCTGTTGCAAACACAAACCTAAACCCCATGTGAAGACACACATGTAAGGCTAAGAATACTGAATTGCAAAGGCTTTGGTATAAAAGAGCTCATGAGCCCTAAAGAGACATTAAGCAGAAATTCCCTGAGCAATTCCAGGGAATAAAACTGTTGGGGGGTGGGGGGAACGAGGTTGCGGAATCACAGAATCCTTCCCTGACCTGTCTGTGAGTGGAGTTATGACAAGCCTGTCAGTGCAGCCTAAAAACTCATTCTGGTATATGAACATCACATCTGTGATGTGAATCATCATCTTGTCAGAATCTTCATTAAAATAAAATCGGCACTGTTTCAGCCACTCGAAGTCTGTAGGGCTCTTGATATGCATGAGACACTGAAATGAAAAAGGTATAGGTCAAAACTGGAGTGAGAACTACTTATTAAATACGTACATGAGCACTCATGTATATCATAATGTGAAGTCAATGGAACTCAAAGACTACCCAACTAGTTCGGAGGTGCCAACTACATTGGTATCCAACCCACTCATCTGTTGGTAAGCAAAAAAAAGATACTTTAGAAGATATGGGTATGGGAAAATTCAAGAGAATGCTCTCATTGTGCTCCCCAATTTAAACAGCATGATATATTTTAATACTAAGATACTCGTGTCTTAAAGTGCACCCTTAAATGCCTAATACCAGAGTCCTAACCATGAAATACAGACTATGAAAATACAGATTTGCAGAAAGCCAAAATCTCTAAACCTAATGGCAAGTTAGTGCTCAGCAATACTTTTATCTGAATTTTTTAACCAAAATTTTAAGCCACTTTAATCATCTTTCTTTGACAAATAAGAAATCTAAAATTACCCTGAGCCCTTTCTCAGAGAGGCAAAGAGGGTGCTTAAATATTAAGAGATTAGCACACAACAGCTTAAATGTGCTGCCTTTATTTCCATTATATTAGAACCAATCTTTCATAATCTTTTTTACATAATGGGGTGAGACGTGATCCAGAAAATTATTGTGAAAATAAGAGCTTCTTGCCTCTTATCTAATGTCCTATTTTATAGCAGAGGACAAATCTCATTTCTTTTCACATTTCCTATTTCCAATAGCTACTAAACTCGTTCCACCCTGTTCTCTTTTAAAGACAAAACTCTGCATGACACCTAAATGTCACCAACTATATTAGAAAAGCCCACTTGCAGTCAATGACATAAAATGTAGCCAAACTTGTTAAAGATGTGACTTATCAAAAGCCTTAAAGGAAGTACTAAGTGGCTCTACTAGCAATATTACTTATCAACTCTGTAGCAAGAAACTGGCCGTCTTCAACTAACATCTAAAAGGTGCACAAGACAAATGAACACTTTTCAGGATGCTACATGACATTGTAGTATTTAAAATAATCACATAATGAATTTTAAAATAAAGTCTCATTGCCTCAATAACACCTTGGCAGAGACGATTGGAATTTACTGAAATTTTGGCCGAAGACTGAAAAAAAACACCTAACAAACAAGCTCTCAACGTGAAGATGAGTCTTTGCCTGAAGTGAACCTTTTTGTTGAATTCATTCAAGCTAATTCCACTGGGTAAACATAGATAGTGGCTAGTATTTGCCTTCCTGTATATGCCACATCATTTATAAAGCGTTTACCAGGTCATCAAAGATATCCCTCTGGTGCACGTGAACAGTAATCAAAGTCTCATATTTAATTCGTTCCACAGAACTCAGATCCTTGGTTGTGATGTCTATCAATGTATTCAGCAGCTCCAAGAAAGACTGATTGGTTTTCTGCATGATTTTTTTATCAAATTTGGCATTTCTAAGGGCTTCTTCTGAATCCCGCGTCCATATCATTTGAATTCCTAATAAGCCAACCTTATGGAAATAAAAAGGGCTTCATGAGTGCATATGGCATATGAATATATCTAAACAGAAATTACAATGTAGTGAGTAGCTGTGGTTATTATGCAAATATGTCACCCTTGATTAGATCCACTTTGTATGTTTTATCAGAACCTAGGAAAACACTATTCATATTGTTTACCTGACAATTAAACATGTATAGCCTTACTATGTAGCTACAATTTTTTTCTTATAATTTTAGTCATTGGTTGTTTAAGTCATATTTCTCCCTAGCCAGATTTTAAGTTACTAGAAGGGAAAGCATGTCTTAAACCTGCTTTCCCCAAACTGACACAAGGTTTACATACAGTATATACTTACAAAATCTTTATTGGTCACAATGACTAAGAAAATGTGTTTTTCTGTATTTTAATGCTGAAATATATGTCTCATTTTTCTGGTAAAGCACACAGTACCTTTTTATGATTTATGTACTAAAGAGGTTCAGTAAAAAAAAAACTTTTAAATTAAACAAAATATATCAACTATCTCTACAACACATATAAAATCAAATAATCTGCAGTTGAAATCTTTAAGGTTATCTATATTTAGCAAATACTTATAAAACTCCAGAGTTAAATAGGAGCCAGCTGTGTACTTTACAATAGAAAATGTATGAACTCTAAAATGACTATTCGGTAAAGAAAATACTTTCCAATTTCAACACACTGACCTGAGCAGGGAAGGAAGAAAGAAATTCAATCAGTTGAAAACCTGTTTCTTGAATATTTTCAGCTGCCTGGCGAATCACATGATGTAATGAGGCCTGAGATTCCTCCAAGAGAGAGTTAAGCCAAACTTCCACATTGCCCTCTGCCATCACAGGTTTATCCAATTCAATCGTCTCACCCTCGCGAGAGGAAATTGACAGAATGCGATCATAGATCTATGTTAGAAGCAAAAAAAAATAGCTACATTCACATAGAGTAAAAATTCCTCCGTTGCCCTGGTATCAAATGTTATCCTTCCAACGGAGCTAAGCTATAGATTATAACAAAAAAGTCAACATATGATATAAAATCAATTTCAAAACAGTAAAAAGAAGCTATCCATGAAAGCTAGAAGGGAATGCTAAATCACCTTTAAATAGTCTATACTTGAAAGGGGAAAACTTGTTTTCTAAAAGAAATATTCAATACAAATGTGATGATCGAAAAAATCTCTAGTTTCCCCAAATGTAATGAAAGTCTCTAAGAGCCTGTCATCCACACCACAAGTTTATCACGTTGACATTAGCAATGACTTGGCCAATGTGATCGATGCAAACACCTTACAAGGTAACTCTAGTTCTGTACAAAACAGTGTGTTCCTTGCAGGAGCTCTTGGTTGCTCACAATGTTTTCTAATTCAAATCCAGCTCCTAATCTGGTCATTTCACTTCAATTTCCATGCAGTATGACACAATAAGAGCATGGCATTTGGCATTCTAAAATACGGGTTCAAATGGTTCTCTGCTAGTCACTGATCAGGCAATGCTGGAGGACACATCTTTGAGACTAAATCTCTGGCCTAAAATTAGCCATTAAAAATAGTGCCTTGCCTACTTCCCTACATACCTCCCTGGCTGTTCATACCAATTTTAAAAAATAATTCAAACTATAAAGTAAGTGTGAATGTGTATTGTTTTTATTTTTTAGTAAGTGGAATATTGTCCCCTTGGTCTCAGATTTAGAACTGAATCCTAAATCTCAGATTTAGAACTGTACTAATGAAGCCAATGAGCCTTAAATTTCAGGGCTTCTGACTTACATAGACCCATTCCAAAGTTCTGAATATAAATTGGTATTTATAATTTTATAAGATTTAGGACCCACAAGACCAGAATCTGCTGCTGGTTGTAGATACCTAATGGCAGAAACATATAAAAATCAATGCTATTTTAAGAAGTAACTGCTATGAACAGAGGCTAAAAATGAGGAAATCTAAATTATCTTCAGTGTTCAATGAGCGAGTGAGAAGCCTTCCGAAGCACCATGAAGTTCAAGTGCTACAGCAGGAGGATTTGAATGAAACATCAGGAAGAACTTCCTGGGTAATTCAATCCGCTCTTTCAACCCACATGTCCAGTAGACCCACACAAACATTGATTTAAAACCATTTCCATGTTTTCCCTTTCTCTCCACCACCCCCTTGGTCAAGACTTTGTTGGAGCAGCTCAGCCTGTTCCACCCTGATTTTGCCGTCACTTCCGACACTGGTTTCCATGCTCCCTTCTACTCCACCGCCTGCACTGAGCCAGAGAATCTTCCTGAAACACAAATCAGGTCACTGCCCTACCCTGCATAGAAACGGCCCGTGTCTTTTGTCACATTCAGGATGAAGCAGAATGACAGTGCGATGCACTTGGCCTTCTGGAATCTGGTCCATGCCTCCCTCCTCCTTTGCTCATCACTTCCGATTGTGGGTTAAATTGTGTGTCTCCCCCACCCCCCAACCCCTCGCAAAAAAACTACATGTTGAAGCCCTAAGCCCCAGTACCTGTGACTCGGACCTTATTTAGAAATAAAGTCTTTACAGATATAGTCACAGGGAGAACATCATGTGAGGACAAAGGCAGAGACTGTGTCTACACGCCAAGGAGCACCAAGGGTCTCTGACAACCACCGGAACTAGGAGAGCGCCGTGGAACAGATTCTGCCTCAGAGCCGCCAGCAGGGACCCACCCTGCCAACACCTTAGTTCAGAATTCTAGCCTCCAGACTGAGAGAGTCGGCTTCTGCTGGTTGAGCCCGGCAAAGCCTTGGGAAACTGAGACAGCCCTCACACGCCCACACTCCCGCCCACACCTCCGCCTGCCCTCCCTTCCGGCTGCACCTTGCGTCCCGCCTCCGCCTGCCTGGTTATGTCCCACTCACTTCAGGACATCAGTTCCAACACCACTTTCTCTTGCAGGAAGCCTTCTCTCCCAGCCCGTACACCCCGGTTAGGGTTCCCTGACAAGCATTTCCATGATCTCTGTGCATAATACTAGCTCGGCAAGGCAAAAATTACCAATAGTTTCACTGTCAAATGTCTCTTGAATGATGTGCTGCATAAAAACAACTTCAGTACTATTTGTGATGTGTTTTTCCTTAGAATTCCAGGACTAACATCATGCCTGGCACATAGCAAGGGGCTTGGACTTAAGTGACTGGCTTTTAACTGCTTACCACGGCATCGCTCTACCGCTGCACTAATTGTATGCTACAGACTCCACCAAAGCGAGGACTCCCAGAGGTCCGTATGCTCCCACTGTCAACTATGACATCTGGCACGTAGTAGTTGCTCAACAAGTGCAGACTGCATGCTGGGAAGAGCAACCGGTTTCTCTGTTTTACTGAATTTCTAAACAGTTAACTTGGCACATAAAACCATGAAAGCTACATACAATACATTCTTAACCATAAACTACTTGTTATTCAAATCTATAGTCTGGATATTAAAAAATCACATAGGTCTGAAGGTACATTGGGCCCAAAAGCTTGTTTTTAGTCATTGGCTGAGAGCTAATAGCCAGGGAAGTAATCCTTTGTAAACACAATATCAGAGAGCTATTTAATAAAGACAACAGAGATCCCAAGATATGGTCATTGCTGGCCAGTAATCAGAATTAGGCGAACCTTGTCATGGAATTTGACACTTTTAATGTTGTCAAACACATTCAGCAGATGGGCTTGGATAGTGTGTGGGTCTGATGCCTGCCCCAGAATCTCCAGGAGGGCTGGGTCCGAGACAAAGAAGAAGCGAGGAAAACAAAGTCGTTTTTTCTCCAAGTACCTAAAAGTGGGCAGGAAAAGATAAACGTTATAAACACACAAAGCAGGACTCTGAGGAACAAATTAACCTGGATGGGAAAGGGGAGAAATGTTTTGAGACAATCTGATTTTCCCACATCCTGTTCAATGTTTTTGTTTTGTTCTGTTACTGCTTTTGCCAAGCAGCATTCTATATTCTGATGGGAAAACAATTTCTTTTCCGGAATGGCCGGGAGAATTTCTGCATTTTTCACAAGTGTAATGTATGCATTTGACTTAATCTGAAAAATCTTGTGCTCTCTTTGTAGAAAACAGGAAAAATACACACAGGATGTTTTTATTTTATTTGCAGTCACAGTGCTGTCAGGTAAAAGGTGTGTCTCATGTGTGGAATTGTATCTTTAAAAATCCAATAAGCCCTGGCCGGTCTGGCTCAGTTGGTTGGAGCATCGTCCTGTACACTGAAAGGTGGTGGGTTCAATTCTGGGGTCAGGGCACATGCCCAGGTTGTGGGTTCAATCCCAGTTGAGGTGCATGCAGGAGGCAACCAATCAATGTTTCACTCTCACATCAATGTTTCTCTCTCCCTCTGCCTTCCTCTCTCTAATAAAAACAATAAAAAGCATGTCCTTGGGTGAGGATTTTAAAAAAAGAATCCAATGAATCCCTCACGGAAGCAAAAACAAAATCCAGCTACAAACGAGCTCCGTGAAAGGGCCTTGGTTCACCTCCAGGAGTTATCAAAACCCAGTCAATGTGTCTATCACTGCCCTGTTCTCAACTGCACTTTGGTGTCTATATTTGCTTTATTTTATGGTGATTCCTTATGTTATGGATATTTTTCCTGTTGTTCTCACACCATTGCCTTTGTATCTTCATTTTCTAGCACATGTTAATATAGTTAATTCAGTTTTAACTGCAGTTGCTTTTTGAAATCTTACCAGAAATACTTTTTAAACTTTGTCTTTTTTTATTTCTATTCTTCCCTTTGTATTAGTTGTCTTATTTTTTATTTGTATTATTATTTCTTTGTATTATTTGCTTGTTTCCTGTGTGAAACTATGGGGGAATTATTTTTATTTCATAGAAGCAGAATTCTCTTCTTAGAGTTTTTACTGAAAGACTGCTTGGATCAGAAGCTGCAGTCAGGGGGCAACCTCGAGGGCCTGTACGGGACACCCGTGACAGTACAGTCAGCCAACTGCTGGACTCTTTTTTTCCAGTGGGATGTCCAGGGTGAGGGCCAGAGCTAAATTCCTCAACACAAAAGAGAGGGCTTTTTTCAGAGTCTGAAAGAGGCAAAGAAAAGCAGAAGCTATAAAGAGAGGCTGGTGGTGAGTGAGGAACTTGGAAAGTACAACTTTAGACAGGAATCAGTCCTCAGCAAAAGAAAACTGACTTGGCTAATTCTGTCTAATCTCTCTGGTCCCTTCTATCTCTAGGATGGAATGAGAGCCTTCAAAGAGCTTTGAACTTACCCAGTAAGGGATTTCTGGCATATTTCCAACTGGTCCAGCAAGTGTGGTAATAGCTGCCCCAGGGTCTCATCTCCAACACAACACTGAACCACGTTTGGCATTTCATGTGCCCGATTCATGATCTTCACCCAGGACTTATCTATATTGGAAAAGCGCTTGGCTTCCTATGAGAATGAGGTGACAAAGCACACTTGGACACATCTGTGACCTCAAGGAAAGAACATCTCACATACCTCCTGCTACAGCCCGATTTCTGACCGATCTGGATACCGCAGTTGTACATCACTGAAATGTCACACGTGATCCAGGTGAATGCTCCTCAGGCCTTTTGCACCTACCACTCCCTTTCTTAAATAAGAACCCTTTAGCTCACTCCTCGTACCCCATTATGGTAACTAAAAACAGGAAACAGATACGAAAGTAATACTACAATACGAAACAATCTGGAAGGAAAGGTCACCCCCAATTTTTTCCACCAGTCATCTCTAAATGAAGTGAATTTTACATTTTTTAATTTTCCTACACTGAGCATTGAATATCTTCTGTATTTAGAAAATAAAATAATTTAAAAATAAGATAACATTAACTTTAGTATAACACTAATATTGCAAAAAAATTTAAAATAGATTTTTTTCAGAAAAAATTGCAAAATGTGCAGGTTATTTTGAGAGAGTAGAAATAATTTTTATTTTTATCATCAAAAGTTTATTTTTCCAATGCGCATGTACCATCAAATATGAGAGCAAGAAACCCCACGTAGTTCCTTCAATGTTGTATGTGCAAATTTCCATTATTAAGTCCAACTTGAGGTTCTCCTCCACCCATCAAAAAGAAAAACAAGACCAAATATGAAAGCAAAATTAAATTAATAAATACGTAAAATTTTAGTGTATGGATACATTCACTGATAGCGAAAAAATAAACTGAAAATGAACCAAAGAGATAGCTAGGACAGCTAAGTAAAGAGAACACTCAACATAATCATGCCTCTGAAACTCAAGTATATTGTTAAAATGTTATGATTTTGCAAACAACTTAAGGTAATTGAGTAAGAATCCTTGAAACTTGGTAAAAAAATGCGGGTTTTTTTTTTTAAATACACTCCATATCTACCTAGTGAGATGATTACAATTTGATGAGAAAAACATACTCCACACTTGAGAAGAGGGCCTTTTTGTTTGGGAGCTTGTTTCCTACGGATTTCCACCCCTCAATTTTACAGTTCAGATATAATTGCGTATATTGTATGGTGTGAGTTATTTTAGACTGTCAGTAGTAGAAGAACAAATTATCCTACCATTGTCAAGATAACTACTCCATAATTCTACTCTGTTCCAAATTCTACCTTCAAATTATCTGAAGAAGCACGTCAACTATGCAAGCATTCATTCTTTGTTTTTTTAACGCTCCACTTCCTATAAAACCTCACAGCTTTGTGATGCTCTTACTCTGGTTTTCATGCTCCTTCTTTTCCATAATTACTCTCTCTCTCCTCTTTGAAAAACAGTCAATAGCAACCACAAAAATAACTGGGCAAGGGGTGGCTCAACAGAAGTTGAATTGCATTTTTAAAAGAATTATTAGTTATTAGTTCTCTAAATTAAACACCTGATGAAATTATAAAGAAAATTCTAAAACCTTGGGTAGCTGCTTGGCAATATCTCCTCCCACGAAGACGGCTTCTAAGTAAATCCAGAGGTTTTGCACCAGCATCCAGTTCTCGATGATGTCTGTTGAGTTGGAAAGCAGCTGCACCCATTTCTGAATCTGGGCTTTGAATGGCATATTGTACCTAAAATGGGAAATATATTCAGCATTTAGGGATTGTTTCTTTTGATGCTTTACTTTATTGTTGTTGTTTTCAAATTTAAAAGGTTGTTAAAAATCCTAATTTTTACCTACTTCTTTACAACTTTGATTATGTTTCTGGCTTTTAAAATGATGCTACAAAGTGATTAATTCACCACCATTTATTGGACATTGTTAGACTTTTTCCCTTTTGATCCAGAGCACAGAGAGGTGGGAGACATGTCTCCTAAGGAACAGACCAGGCATGAGATTTGATTCCACTCAGCTGCTATAGTAGCATAATTCTGGTCATTGTTGCTACCACCAAGAGAGTAATATTCTCACTACTGAGCTTCTGTGTCTTTTCCATGGTGTCCCTGGTTTTTCATATAATATGGAGCAATTACAGAGCCATTGGTGGGAGCCAAATAACTTATTCAGTTTTTAAATAGGATAATATTTTGAATCTCTCCTTAGCCTCTGTGTCTCTTTCCAACTTCCCATGCACTCATGTCCAACCCAGTCAGGCGTGTATGTGTGTGAGGGCCTGTGTATGTCCCCATGCATACCCTGACAGCCACATTTCTGCCTCTCCCATGGTTAGTCTACATCCCTTCTTTCCTCTTGAGGCAGAAACTGACAGTGACCTCCCAATGTCTTGTTCTCCTTTCTTTAGATACAGAACCCGATTTCTGGACACATAGCTGCCCAATTAAAATACTGACTTTCCCAGTCTCCTTTGCAGCAATGTGCAGTCCTAAGACTAAGTTCCACATCAACAGTTCTCAACCTTAGCTACACATTGGAATCATCCCATAAACATTAAAAAATCACCAATGCCTGCCTCGGTCCCATCCCCCAGAGACTGACTCAATCAGTCTGGGGTATAGCCCAGAGGGCGGGATTTTTTAAAATTCCCTAGGTGTGTCTAGTGTGTAGCCAAGGCTGAGAACCATGCTTCTAGATAAAAAGTGAGCATCAGTGTTGGACGTACAGGATAGTATGGAGAAGGGCGATACCTGGGAAAGACAAAAAGAGTGAGCCAGACAAAATCGGGGCCCCTGATGACATGGTAGAGCCCCCACTCCAACCTGAACCATCCTTGGAGCTTCTTTCACGAAAGAGAAACATAAACTTCAGTCTTGTTTAAGTGATGTTGTGTGTGGTGCTTCTGCTATTTGCAGACAAACTAAATCCTAAATGATTACACTGCCTGTACTGCCTCATTGCTTTTCCTCCCGTTTCTTCCCCCTCTATTGATCCTCCCAGGCCAACAGTACATGGACTTGAAGTCTTCTCAAATATTAGTCATATTAGTGAATAAAATTATAATTTCCATGTTCTTACTTGTAAACACATTATTTTAATATTTGACACATCTTAATGAGTTTTTTATTAAGCTTTTCACTAGGATGTCACACCACAGCAACAGAGATCCTTGTTTTGTTAACTCCTCCTCTTAGCACCCAAAAGAGCCCGTGGCAGAAAGCAGTTGTTCAATAAATTTATATTGAATACATGTTCCTCACACAACTCTGTGGATTCAGTGCCATTGGTAAGCAAAGTCTCCCCATCCCCAACGTAGATAATTTTCACTTAATTTATATGTGTGCCTTTTCTACCTCCCTAGGGTGTGTCATCTTCCATCGGTCCCTCATTCTAGTTGGGAATGAGTAATCACCAAATTTGTTAAATCTCGCCAAATCCTAACTAGTTCAGGCTCCATGTTACCAATGGCCTAAATATCTAAGAACTAATTTTATATTCTATATCATTCATTTCAAACTCAGATGTACCCAGTAAACGAAAAGAATAAGAATTTTTAAGTAGTTACTACTTCCTACATTAAAATTATTGATATACACAGAGAAAAGAGTGGCTTTTTAAAGATAGAATAACAATAAATTCACATCTCATTGGTATCCACATTCTACACAATTACCATATATTTGAGAAGATCCCAGTGAACAATAATTATTTCAGAAAGAGCAAAGGGAAGCAATGAACCCAGGAAATGCGGGTCCACGAGTCTACGGCTTTACTGTCAGATAGACGTGTTAGACCGTATCAGTCTGCACTGCTGTACTTTACTTCATTAATTAAATTCACTCTGTATCTTGATCATTAACATATGTACACTTCTAGTCCATAAACATGTTGGCAGAAAGGTTTTCTAGGTAGAATGATTAATTTGAACTCAGAATAATTCCCCTCTGGACTCTAGTGCCTGCTGAGCTGTCGGCTGTGCAGTGAGGCGAGTCAGCAGCAAAGCTGAAATGTTCCCGAAGACCCAAGTGGCCAATCGCATGTTGCATTATTTTGTCCAACTGATGGTCTCAGACACACTCCACAAATAGAAGACAATGAAATAAAAACAGTATCACACACGCTGCGCCAAAGGCTAAAATTAAAACCAGGATTGTTAATATTGAGTCAATTGTATGTAGGGTAGTGTTGCATTTTTTAAACATTAGTTTCCCTTGAAATGCTTGGTCTTATGGTTGTCAGATCTCAGGAGAAAGAGGGAGATGTTCCCACCTGTTGCTCAGTAGGGAGCCCAGCAACATCAAGCTGTCCTCCATCATGGCGATGATTTCTGAAGTACTGTCTCCTCGCAAGAGGAGCTCTCCGCGGGCTTTAAAGCTGCCAAATGTGAATGTCTTGCCGTCCCACTCATTAATCACTTGCTTCAGCTTTTGTTCAATGTCCCTCTCCTTCACAGCACTGATACAGATGTCCTATAAAATTGCAAGCTCTCATTTTATCGCGTGAAAGTCACACATCCTTCCCAAATACTCTAGGTTCCACAGAGGTTCACTCTTTGCTTCACATGTATCTATAAATACTCATGTTCCCAAGTCTAAACTGCAATATAATAAATGGTATTTGTGTATATAGATTTAGGAATAGAGATGGAGATAGAGATATTACTAAATAACAGAGCCATAATTTGTAAAAATTTCCCACCAAATTATTCCAGAAAGGAAGATAAAAGATGCAACAATGTAATATTATTTAACTCTGAAAGAAAAGGAAATCCTGCCATTTGTGACAAAATGGATGGGCCTTGAGGACAAAAGACTAAGTAAGATAAGACAGACAAAGAAAGACAAATACAATATGATGTCCTTTATATGTGAAATTTAAAAATACAAACTCACAACAAATGGTGAGTTCGTGGTTACCAGGAATTGGGAGGTGGGAGAATGAGAGATGTTTAAGGGAACAAGCCTGCAACTAGCAAATGAATAAATTCTGGTGGTGTAATGCACAGCATAGTGATTATAGACAACAAAACTGTATTATAAACATTAAATTTGCTAAGAGACCAGATCTAAACTATCCTTGCCACTAGAAGAAATGATAATCATGTGATGAAAGAGGTGTGCTAATGCTGCAATATAATTGAAATTAAATGTATCGAATCGGTATGTTGTCCACCTTAAATTTACACAAAGTTATATGTTAATTCTATCAAACATGTTAAATTGGGATCAAAAGTATGCAATAACCTTTTAAATTTTGAAACTTTAACCAAAGACTCAAATTTTCATGTCTCCGATTTAAGTCAAATCAGTGCAGTATGAGAGAAGGGCATTAGCAGAAACCTGATTTCTTCCCAACTCTGCTCACTTTCCCAGCCTCCCCTGCAGCCTTACCCTCTCCTGGAGCATTAGGGGAGCCCTGCTTTTGCTTTCCTCTCATTTCATGCTCCACCCCCTCCCTAGGCCTATGCCCATGCAGTCAGTAACCTTTTGTATTTCCAGGCAAGACCCACATCCAATTTGCCTATTGGATTTCTCTGCTTGAATATATAAGGGAACCCCAAACACAATTTGTGAAATATCAAACTCATGTCCAAAATCAAGTTCATTGTCTTGTACCTTGTCATTCAACCCAATTCCCCACTAATATTCCCTATCTCAGCGATAAGCCCCATCACCCATCTGGATCTCTCAGCAAATCGAGGGTCCACCCTCAGCCCCTCCCCCATGTTTCTCCTACCACGTGTCCTTCATCACCAAATTCTACCCAGTTTTGCCACCTAAAGATCCCTTTAGTCTTTTCTCCCCTCTCCAGCTTCGCTAGCTGCCCACTCATCCAGCACAACATTATCTCTTGCCTCGGATATTCTTATAACCTCCCGATTGGTTTTCCCATCGTCTCCCTTGCCACCTCCCATCCCTTCTCCACACAGCTACCAGAGTGAACTTTACAAAATAAAAATCTAACCATGGCATCTGCTGCTCAAAATACATCTTCCAGGTGGCTCTTCATTACTCCAAAGCCTAAAGTCAATAACATGTTCCAGCCGGACCGCACCGGCCCTTTCTCAGCTATCTCCTCTCTCCCCGACCCCCATACCCCAGTCACTCTGGCCTTCTCTGGTCCCCCAAACACACCTCAGATCCTTCATACATGCTTTTCTCTCTGCCTGGCATTGTCTTTTTTGTGCTTTCCAAGCCCCTCACCCGGACCACAAAAGCACACTCCCTTTACCCAGCCAGTCAGGTGCATCCACCCCACCTTTCTCTACCTTTACCGCCCTGCCCCCACCTCCCAGATGGGTCAAGCCCCTTTACTGCAGGAACTCCACAGAACATCACACTTTTCCTTCTATGGCATGTATCCTTATTTGGATAAATATTTGATTAAACAACTTAAGTAATGAACTATGAATGCAGGGGTACACCCTCACATCCCCAGCACTTAGCACAGAACCTGTCACATCACTATTTGCTGAAGGAATCAGTTGGCGGCCGTGAAAAGCGTTTCAATTGTCCTGCTGTGGTCACTGACGCAGCATTCCACAATGTAGGAGTTTTATCAGGTAAGTCCCGTGAGGCCTCCCAACCTCCCACCACGCATGCTACCAGCTCTACCTCTATTTCCTCTTTGTATTTCAGAAGCGGTGCCTCCATGATGTTTCTTAACCTAAAAGCTTCATTGCCCACAGCCAGACAATGCCCGGTGAGAGCAGTTATCCTTTCCCAGTGCCTGTCCATCATGGCCTTGCTGGCCATGCGCTCCAGCAGGGGACAGCACTCGCTGAAGTCATCAATGGTCTTCTTCAGATCCAGAAAAGCCTGCCAGTCCTTCGCAGCCCGGGGCAGCTTCCGACACCTGCGGGGGGAAGGGAAGGCAACAGGGAAGCCCATTCCAGCTGAGTCCAGAAGTCTCCAGTCCAACACTGTCTGCCAGCATTTCTAGCATAACTAATCACTCAGAATGCCTACCACATTTTTAAAGCTCAGGAATCAGATATCTGTTAATACACTTTTATATCATAAAATTACTCCTCCCAATCAGGAAAAAAAATTTTTTCAATTTCTCATAACAAATAACTAGACAAAAGGCATTATTTTAAAGGATAGAGGTGCCTCCTGATTCAATTCAACTCTACAAACATGTCCTAAGACGCCGCCAAGTTCAAAGCACAGCAGAGACTATCAGGCCGTCAACCAAAAACATACAACAAATGACCCTCCATCTTCTTTGGGTTCAATACTCAACAGGACGTAGAAAAATCATGGGGCTCTTGCTTTTATTCCAGGAAATCATCTAATATAAACTCTGAATGTTTGATAAGTACAATATAAATAGAGATCGGCTCTTCCAAGCTGTAGAAAAGCCCCTGGCAAGATTCCTCCAGGTTTAAAGGATGTGCCTGTCTCCCTAGGTACACACACGGGCCAATTAATAGCATTTGACAAGCGTGATGTCTAAAGGACAATTGCAAAGCAGCCTGGCGTGCTTTCAAAATGTCTGGAAGGAGAAGACAACTTGACGGCCAATCAAGTAAGAAAGCATTTGAGGTTCAGTAGCTCTGGGCATGTTAAACACTTAACTTCTCACCTGTTCTGGAACTCTAAAAGCTCACTGTTGATTTTTTCAATGTTCACTTCTGACCACAGGACATCGTGGTAGCTATTTACAGTTTCTATAACGCTGTTGTACAAAGTGTATATTTTCTGGAGAAGATTTAGTTGCTTCTTTATTTCGAGAAGCTGAGGATACTGGGTAACTGGCAGACCAAAAAGCTCCTCTCCCCCGGTGTAGGTGATGTATTTCCGATAGATATTATCAAATTGATTCTAATAAAAAAACAGTGAAAACTTATCAAAATAATTTAGACATCAACAAACATACAAATAATAAAAAAGAACTGGAAAATCAGCAAGTCATCAATGTATGATCTCTGAACACATAAAAGAGAAATATCAAATGAGTGTAATTAATTACATAGAAACCAACTGTAATTGTAACCATACCAAATGACGTTTTTTATTTTTATTTATTTTTTTATATCTTTATTGATTTCAGAGAGAGGAAGGGAGAGGGAGAGAGAGAGATAGAAACATCAATGATGAGAGAGTCATTGATGGGCTGCAGCCCACAGCCTGGGCATGTGCCCTGACCGGGAATCGAACCCCGATCTCCTGGATCCTAGGTCGATGCTCAACCGCTGAGCCACACCCGGCTGGGCCCAAACGATATTTTTTAAATGTAAGTCCATACCATATTCCACAATAAGCCTTTGTATGTCAATGGGTAGGGAAAGTATGTGTTTAAAACACATTAAGGTTTTGGTTGTTTAGAGGGTCACAGAAAATAAAACGATTACCTGAAACATGATAAGCCTATCGCTGGCTTCCTGGGGTTTCAAGCCGCTAGCCATTGGGCCATTCTGAAACAAACAGTTAAAATTAATATAAAATAGTATGAAGTGTTTGCATATAAATTTCATGAGCTCAAAGTATTTGATCATCAAAGTTAGTATTCATTCATATCACATACATGACAGGAACTAGTTTTTTATTTTAAAAGGACTCGGGAAAGTAACTCATTTGGAAATATTTTCAAGTCTAACTCCAAGTTAATGCCGCAACTTTCATATGTCAAGAAATTCCGAAAATTAAAAATATGTAAATATGTACAACTCATTTCTTAGGTGTCAAGGCAGATTAATGACTACTCTATAAGAAGCACATGTAATGTCTAGTTTTGAACTAAAGCACTAATGCAAATAACTCACAGATTTAACCATTCCAATATCTATGAGTTAAGTAACCTATAATCTTAACATTCCAATCAGTTTTTCCTACATTAGGACACCTGAAATATGTGGAGTTCTGAGATTCTTCACCCGTGAAGCTAGTGCATGGGTCCAGTTCCCTAACTGTATAAACATTGCAGTTGGTGTGCTACTAGTTAACAGGAACAAATGTCACCCTATGCTCTACATATTTCCCTTTGGTAGCATATAATAATCAGCTAGAAATGGGTCTTATTACACAACACATTCCCAGCAAAACGTTCTGCACTAAAACTCATATATGTGTGATAAAATATGGACTCCATCTGCCTTGTCCACTTTTGTGTCTTCAGCACCAAGGGCAGTGCCTGGCACATGCCGGGTGCTCTATAGCACGTGCAGAACCAATGAATACTGTGGGAAGGAGGACCATTATAACTACACATAAATAGGTTTTGTCTACATAAATTTATAAAGCTACCGGGAACAGTCCAATGGTATAATATAAATAGCACTGTTAAATTCCCCATTTCCTACTGAAATAATTCTGGATGAACAAAAGGATTGTGAAAGGAAAATGTCTGGTTTCATGAAAATAAAATTCCCATTCCTAGGAAATTTTATTAAATTTGACATAATCCTTAAACAACTACACTTTGCATCCACACTCTCATATTTCCAATTACTGTGTACAGATGCAAAAGTGGAACATTGAAGAAGGCAGACAGAAAACATTGACTCATTTGAAAAGTGGTGTTGAAAGAGAGCGCTGTGGACACCCTGGATTGCCAAAAAGATGAACAAATTAAGCCTGAAACATCAGTGGAGGCAAAAATGACAAAACTGAAGTTGTCCTACTTTGGGTATATCATGAGAATGCAGGGTTCTTTGGAAAAGACAATCATGCTGGGTAAACTAAGAAGTGGATGGAAAAGAGAAAAACCAAGTATGAGATGATCAACAACATAAAAGAAGCCGTAGGCATAAGGCTACAGAAGCTGAGCAGGGCTGTTGAGGACAGGACATGTGGACATCACTCATTTATAGGAACTCCAGGAATCAGAGCAGACTCAACAGCATATTACACACAAACTTGCATACTCCATTCACTGTTCCTGGAAAATAACTCAAATAGAAGGCAAGAGTCATACCAAATCATAGTCCAAATAGAACTGCTGGCAGTCTTGGAGGAAGACCTTCACAGTACTAATAAGCTCTTTCCTGAAACTGGGCTGCAGGGAGACTAATTCATTCTGAACTTCGCTGGCTCGTGCTAGAAGCTTTTCCCAAGCATAGCGCAGAGTATCAACTTTATCCAGCTCTTCCTTTGCTATCAGAAGTCCATTTTTGTTAAGTAGGGCATAAGATTCCTACACAAAAGAAGAAAAATTTAATTCCTGTCAGATGCATAACTCTATACCGTCATTCATTAAAGCATTAGAATGGAAAAGATCAGCATGAACGGACCCACCCAGGGAGTTCTAGTTACTCTATTTGCAAACTGTAAAAGCTTAAGTGAGCAACTAGGTCCCTGAACTTCATTTCCTCATCTGCAAAATGGAAAAGTCCCAGACTCCTTCACAGGTTTTTTGTGAATATCAAAAAATATATAATTTTAATACAATTTGAAAACTATAAATTGTTATACAAATAAAAGGTGTATCTGTGTCGTATTTTACTTGCTGGTAAGAGGTTCCTATAGTAAGACACAGAGGGTGTTCTTGAATCAGAGTCTGGGCCAGGTCATCACCCTCAGGATGCAAAATCCTGGGTGACTCTCTTGGCCAGAGAGTTAAAATGAGACAAAGGTAGGTTTTCATGAGAAAAAAATTTCCCTAAATATCCCTGGCCCCTTCCTACCATTACTCCTCCCCATAGAGGTAGGATGGATATCTCACTGTTGATTTGGGAAAAGACTATTGCTTTAGGCAAGCACAGCCCAGTGCCTCCCTCCCTCTTCCCTCTTTCTCTTTGATCGGCACCCAACCAATAAAACAGAGTGGGTTACAGAGGCCCACAGCTGTCCAATGCCGCCTGATGGAAGAGTCCAATTCTGGGACTTAGTATTCACAAGCCCATGTGTGTGTGCAGGGTTGGGGTGGAGGGCATATTGGGAATATGAGAGTTGTACACTAAATCATGTCTTCCAAATAAGTTCAGTCCATTATAATGATTGTACTTTGAACTTGACTACTTGACTATAGTTTTGTCTTAACTCCCAGGTGAAGAAAACAGGGTTGCCAGTTACTGGGCTCCTCTTCACACCCCAGGGACTCCCGTGGTCCCACACAAAGCGGAGACTCTTTGCCTTGATGTTTCCATTCCCAAGAAGAGCACAATGGATCATGTGACTTCCCTCACCCAACACAGCAGGAGTGCAAACATGCAGTCATCTGCACCATGTTCACGTAATTTGAAATTTCTAAAAATTCAATGAGGGGTCCAGATAATGTGACACTAAAGTATGACCCTGAGCATCAGAGTGTAAGTCCAGACACTCCAGTTATGGTGTGAGGAAAAGACAGTGGCTTTATGTCTGAATTGTTTTAACGCTACAATTATACTAGTCTCATTTAAAAGAATAAATATAGTGACCCATTGCTGATAAAACATTTTCATCTAGAAAAAATAGTATGATAGCCTAGCCAGTGTGGCTCAGTGGTTGAGCATCGACCTAGGATCCAGGAGATCGTGGTTTGATTCCGGGTCAGGGCACATGCCCGGGTTGTGGGCTCGATCCCCAGTAGGGAATGTACAGGAGGCAGCCAATCAATGACTCGCTCATCACTGATGTTTCTATCTCTCTCTCCCTCTCCCTTCCTCCCTCTGAAATCCATATAAAAATATATTTTTTAAAAAAAAGATAGTATGATAATAAAAACAAAAGTAATGTGCAACACTAATCAAGTTACATAACTTCTGTGATGCTCAGTTTTCCTTGTGCGTAGAGTGGGGGTTGCAGGAAGCTTAAATGAGTTAATACAGAGCTGACACATGAATGGACACTGCTATCGCCCCATCCAGGACCTGTTTACCAGCTGCTATTTGCATCCTCAACTCCCGGGGCTGTTGGCTGTGGAATCACGCTGCCCTCTTCCTAGAAAACTGTCAGCTGAACAGGACCCTTCTCACAGGGAGATTACGGTCGATGACCAACAGACTTGGGGGTACAAAGGGCAATCCCCTGGTCTCAAAGTGGAAAAAAACTGTGTGATGCAATTCATGCTCCACTGCTCCCCGTGGGATCAGGCTGAAGTTGGTCTAGAGCTGAGATTGCGCCCTCACTTAGTTCCCTCCAACCCGACCTCACTCTTTCCCATTCCCTCGCTCCCCTTCTCCAGGGACCACTCACCAATAAATCACCTGTATAAAAACCCTCATCTCAGGCCTGCCCACGGGTCTAATGCTGGCCCACAGAAGACACCCGTTAGGGGTCAGACACCATCTTTACTGAAATTGTTGTTCTTAGGGTTAGCACCCAGGTACTCCAGCCCAGACCCGGGCAATATTTCAGCTAATCTCACCTAACTTGTGGAGATAATTCTATAATGAACGGATGATTATCAGTTACCTCGATAGGTCCTATTTGAAAGTCAATGATAATTTGCTGCTCCCTAATTTCCTTCAGTGCCACCATAGCAATCCGAATATCATCTAGGTCTTTAATTGGACGACTCAGTTTCTTACTGAATTCTTCAACAAGTGTAAAAATGTTTTCCATCTCACTCTGGTATTTTTTGTTACAGTGACGGCCAATGACAACCATCCAGGCCTTCGTCTCAGCAGTCAAGGTGAACTTCAAGTCGGCTGTAAAACCCAAGTGTCCACAGTTCAGTTTGAAAAACTTGAACCGCTATAAGAAAACCCAGTGCAACTGTTTGCTAATAGTAAAGATTTTGCATCTGATAGCCCTCTGACACATGAACAATCAAAGTGGAAAAAATTAATTTTTCCTAATCCTTATATATTCATTTATTTCATAAAGCTTGTTTCCAGCAATTGAAAACACATTTCAAAATGCTAAAAAAAGAAACAAAGGACATATCAAAACCATTAGAGGTAAGCCTGTCACCACTATTTATTAAAGAAAGGGTAAACTTTAATTGCAAATAAAACAGACCCCTCTTTCTCTGAATTAGCGCTTATTTTCAAGGTTTAGCAGCAAAGTGTTCAAAATAGTCTGGAATAAATAATTATGCAGAAAGGAATTAAAAACAGGTCTACAAATTGGTTTTAAAGCTTGAAGCCCATAAAAGGAAAGTCAATCTTTAAGATAGCTGAAACTCTCTGGAATACTAATCTCAGTAAAGAGACAGAGGATACCTTGATTTTTTGTGGCTGTCTGAAAAAAAATTGAACCAACCTGTATACAGAGCAATGGCGCCCACACAGATATATTCAGGCTCAGCATTAATCTTCTGCTCTAGGTTTTGGAAATAGAGAATCTGGGATTCGAATTCAGGAAGCAAGGGGTTTTTCATAATAAACGTCATAATGGTGTCTTCTTTCTCTTTTTGCCAAATGTGATTGTAGCATTTGAAGCAATCCATGGATGTAATAACTTCCTAGGATACAAAGAAGATTATATGTGTTGAGAAGGAAGAGTCAGAAATGGCATCATGCTAACAGTGAATATTTGCCAATTGCTGATGGTTCCCAAGGATTGGTTAAAGTGTTTAATCAGTGAACTTTGTGATTACTGGGAAACACCACAGAACTGGGACTATATACAACAGTGTAAACGATAACCCAGGGCCAGTAACAGTGAAACTGTGACCATCCCTAGCCAAAAGAACTGGGGACAGTTTCTAGAAAGTGAAAAAAGAGATAGTCCATGAAGACTCTTATGGACAAGGCCCTCTTGATTGTAGCTGGACCTTGAAACCACAGCTCAAAATCATGCCACAGAGAGTACTACAGGAAAAAACATACTCTGAAGTTACTCTCTTTCCTCCCTACCCCAATTTCTCCTCCAAACGCTCATTGGTAGAATAACTGAAAACCTCAGTGGAAGCCTATTGATTCTTCCTTAAAGTCAGAGAGTAGAGAGTAGAGAGTAGGTCTGGAGGGGCAAACAGAACATATCTAGCCTCAAACCCCACTGCATCCAATCACATAAAATGTATAAATTCATTGGATAAGGGCTGACATCTGGATGATAGTAAATCTTCCCATCCAGGAACATAGCATGTCTTTCTAAATCTTCCAATCATTTTTTTTTAATTCCTTGTTAAGTTTTAGAGTAATCATCATAGAGATTCCACACCCTCCTTGGTATGTATGGTACTAGGTATTTTTCAATGATGCTGTTTCCCACTATTTTTATAACTGGCTATTGATGGTACATGATTTTTTTTTAACTGATTTTTTAGTAAACAGTCCTGTTTGCTTAAAAGTTTGCTTCTGTAAGATGAATTGGCTCACTCACGATTGGTAGCTAGGGAATGAGGTCAATAGAGTGGGTAGGCCACTTTATCAAATGCCATTTTCCACTGCACTTTGTTTGGTACCAGCTAAAGCAGCAGGCCACAGACAGGCACAATCCTTGGGCCACACCCCCTTCACCGCTTCTTCCTTTAGGGCCGATTTAGTGACCACTTTGTTTTGAGAATGTTCTTTGCACAGTTCAACCTGAACTCTGCATATATTACCCTTGTTTCCATAACGCAGCAGTTTCAACAGTTTTTTACACTACCTTCTAACAAGTTTCTTTCACCTTTTGACAGTAAAGTTCTATAATTTTTTAGAATGTTATTAAATGGGTTAATATTTTACTAAGATTGCTATTGTTCTTGCTGCTACTCTGATTGTGAAATTTCCTAACTTGTGCGTGTGTGTGCCTCAATCCTGCCTTTTGAATAATCCCTATCTTACTAAATGTGCAAATTTGCAAAACAGGATTTTTAGGAACATTTTTATTGCATTATAGCAGGAATGCCTATAATTATCTTTCAACTTACTACCAACCTAACTCTTGTTGGGCCTTATTTTTTGCAGATTAGCCTCTAGGATTTACTTGATAGATAATCATATGATCTACGAAGAATTGAAAATTTGTCTCCTCATTTATGATGTTTATACCTCTTGGGAATCAACTTTTTTCTAGTGGCTTACTTTATAATTTCAGACTTATATCTGCATAAGAAAAATTTTTTTAAACTGAGATAAAATTAAAAATGCAATTATTTGAAAAATGAACAGCATTCTAAATGGTCGAATTACATTAAATAAATTGCACCAACCTGCACCAAATCAAGGAGTAGCTTCACTCCACCTCCTGACATGCAGCTAAAATGTCCCTCAGAGATTCAGGTATAATGGGTGTTGAGACTTCTCACCCACTAAAATGCAGAAAGCTAAGACTGTCACTGCTTGTCCCAAACACAAATGCTCCGGGAATGGGCTGAAATGTTGACATGAATGCCCAGAATGCATCACAACAGCAGAGAGACATTCGCAAATGTGTGATGGCTTGGAGAATGAATTACAGACTATTGAAGATCCCTGGATGTAGGTAGAATTTCTGGAATCCTGAGCTCTTTCAACATCCAAGAGTTTGCAATATTAAGATATACCCTAACTAAATGTTTTAGACTTTCATTTGTTTTACCTGGAAGTGTCCATCTTTATTAAATTGGAAGTTTTTAGCGCGGAGGTAACTTAGAGCTTAAAGGAAAAATTACTTGAACAACATATGTAGAACTGTTCTGCTTATTTATTTATTTATTGCCAAGGTTAATTTGATTGTTTAGTTCAGCTAGCTCATCTTTTTAAGCCTGGCAATGTTATAAGTTGACTACCAGCCCATGGAAAGAGAAGAGGGACTGGATCCTAGGATTTTCTATGGTTGAGGGAGAACCATTCAGAAGGGTCTATGGTTGTGGGGGGCTGGCCATGTCTAGCACTGTGACCAAGCACTCATATATTCCTCCAGAAAACTGAAAAAAGTCCTTCAAATTATTCTAAGTGCCAATACTTTAAGGAAGACTAATATCTGTACATTTCCTTTATATAATAAAAAAGCAAATGTAATAAAAGTGACAAAGATATAAGTATATTTGTTGCCAGCAGTATGTTCATTTCAATTGCTATGTCTTACCCTTAGATTTTCATAACAGAGGCTACTTATGTTCAGAGAAAGTAATGGATTCTATTACTGATTTATTTTATTGTATTTTCCATGATTATGAGACATTGGAAAATACATGTGAATGTTCATTATCATCATAGAATACTCTACTTAGCTTTATCATTTAGTATAAAGCTTGATAAACTAAGCACTAGATGAATATTTGTTAAATTGAATTATGTGAACACTGTCTCTAGGGCAAAATTAAACACAGGACCTTCAATGTATTAAGAAAGAAAAATTGAAAATGCATAAATGCAAAAGCTTCCAGTTCCCTCAGGAAGACATTAAAATTAAACTTAATATCCTCTTGCGATTCTACAGTAATGGTAGCCTTTCAAAATGCTTTCAAAACAAATGAAATTCATTCCATCAACACTAAGTAATAGAGCCCTGGCAGGGTGGCTCAGTTTGTTGGAGCATCATCCCATACACCAAAAGGATGTGGGTTCGATCCTCAGTTGGGGTGTGTACAGGAGGCAACTAATCAATGTTTCTCTCTCACATTTCTCCCTCTCTCTCACCTCTCTCCCTCTCTCTCTCCTTTTCTCTCTTTCTCTCTCAAACTTCTTCTGTCTCTGAAATCAATGAACATATCCTCAGGTGAGAATTTTTTTTTAAAGCAACAGAAAAGATGTATTTACTGAGTGGCAACTATTTCCTCAACACTAAAAACTACTTTAAAGAGTCAACATATCTTAGTGACAATGTGAATATAGATATTTTTAAGCAGAAACTGACCAGGGTTTGGAGTCTCTTTGACTATAAGAACAGATTTGTCCGAACAAAAAATGAAAAGTTGAGAGAAGAGCAAGTTGGAAATAGAAATTAACCCAAATTTACACCCATATGTAATACAAGTTTGCATTGATAACACTAATATTTTATTTTTCAGTATTATCTGATTTCCACATGGCAATATACATAAATTTTCATCTGATATTTTTCAAGATTTGCCTGACTACAAAAATATGAAAAATTGGCTGTAAATCTTATTCTATTTCAAATATACTAGTATCAGCGGCTCTATGAAGGTAACTGGAACACCAGTCTGACTTGTGGTTTGGGACATATCAAAAAATTTTTAAGTTATACTTATTTGAACTAAATAAATAAGTAGGTTAAAGGCACTAAAGAGAACACAATATAAAACACAGAAATAATAGTTTTCTTTCACCCTGCAATCTAGAATGAAAAATCTTTACACAAACATTTTCTGAGTACACACAAGATACCATAAGTAGCTCGCTGAAGTCATAGTAAGGGGGACCCTGGCTACGGGAAGGACACGCTTGTGATGTTCAGCTTCACATGGGTACATGATATGAAGCAAAGGGCCCAGGCTACAAATCCTTGTGACCTACCTTTTTGGTGGAGTTGATGATTGTGCTAAGCACAGAGACTAATTTTACAATCTCTTTGTTGTCAGAAACATTCTTATAGTAGTTCCTGGTTTGCACTGGAATGGGTAAGTTTACAGATGCTATCTCAACGGTATCTAAAAGCAGAAAAAGAGGAAAAAGTTTATATCAACAGTGGAGGGAACATGCTTTAAAAAGAGGAGGAGGTTTCTGTAATGGTAAAGTAAGGACCTTTGAAAATCTTCTTTATAAAAGCAAATAAAAACATTGGAAAAAATTGTCAATATCAATTTTTCAGGACTCTAGAAATTATCCAAAGCTTGCAATGATCCAAAAAACACTCGCTTAGTCAAGAAAAATGCTAAATCTTTTAACAATAGTGAGTTTTGTGGTGTTTTAACTTGTTCTATGCCCATTTTCCCCTTTCTGGCTATGCAGTAGCCTCAAAAAACAACAGTCCTGCAAACACTGTGACTGTACAAACCATAGCCTAGCAGTCACCAGAGGGGCCAGACTGCGTTTGGAGCTCCTCGGGAAGCCCCATGAAAATGTCACTATTTGACCAATCTGGATGCTCCTTCAAAAGCCTCATTCAAAGAGTTTATCTTTATTTGACCTGACTCAAAATTCACTGAGTGAAAAAAAATCTATCTCCAAGGAGTTTGTCAAAAATAATCAGCAACAACTGTTTAACTTTACAGCTGCCTGAGGCAATGCTATTAGTTGGGGCAAAAAAAAAAGAGATTGACCAAAAAAGTTAAAGATCTGGTGAATGAGATGTCCATAGAGGGTATTGTAATGCCTTGACATTTTCCTGCAGCTCAAGAAGACACACATATGTACAGAGCTAGGCACATGCCCAGGAAAGACCTGAACATGCCCCAATCTTTGGCTTTTCACAATCAGTAAATAAAGATTAAGGTAGTGTTAAAATTTATTGAGCTTTCAGGGTGCTTTACACATACTGCTCCAACACACACACAGTGTCCCCAGGTAAAGGGTGGCAGGCTTACTGGTTTAAAGCATTAAAGGAAATCTCTGTGCAATCATTAGTTGACCACTAAGCTAATCAAGCGGACATTACAATAGTACATACCACAGGAAAGACAAATTTTATAGAATTAGCCCAGGAAAGTCAATAAAAAACAAAGAGTAACAACAACAAACCTGGGGGGGAAGAGAATCAAATTCTCAGTTGTCACATTATGGTCTTTAAAATATCAAGTTTTCAACAAATTTTTAAATTGAGAGACATGCAAAGAAACAGGAGAATAGTGTTTACACACAGAAACAAACGCCAATAGAAACTATACTGAGAAAGCCCAGCCCATGGGCATATAACTCAGCAATTCCACTTACAGGTATATACCCAAGAGAAATGAAAAAAAATGTCCACACAAAAGTTTTGTACATGAATGTTCATAGGATTATTCATAATAGCTAAGAAAAGGAAACAACCCACATACCTATTAACTGATGAATGAATGAATAAAATGTGATAAATCCATAGAATGGAATAGTATTTGTCAATAAAAAGGAGTAAAGAACTGATACATGCTGCAGTATGGATCAATCTTGAAAACATTATGCTAAGTGAAGGAAGCCAGTCACAAAAGGTCACATACCGTATGATTCTATTTATATGAAATGTCCAAAATAGGCAAAGCCACAGACAGAAAGTTGATGAGTGGTGCCACAGGCTTTGCGGAAGGGGAATGGGAAGTGGCTGCTTATGGGTACAAGGTTTCTTTTTGTGGTGATGAACATATTCTAAAATTAGATAGTGGTGATGGTGGTGAACATATGAAAAAAACACTGAATCGTGTGCTTTAAAGGATAAATTTTATTATGAAAACTATATCTCAAAACTATTATTTTAAAAAGATGTGGCTTATTTATTTTAACGGTCTTTTATCATGACAGAAATATATATACAACTTTTCACTGAACATTTCTTTCCTCTCAATGTAAGATATAATTCATAACTGAACATATTTTGAGATTAGAAAACTCTAGAAAGTAAAGCAATGTTTCTACATGATATAAAAGTGAAATGAACACAATAACAACATGGCTTTTAGCTGAAAGAAGTACATAATAGTATAAGTTGTTTTGAGCTGTCTTTATTCTCCTCAGCAACAGACTTATTAAAGAGAAACTTGCTGTAGTTTCTTCCCCATGGTTAGTTGATTTATCATCTCAGGAGACATGAGTACTAATTGAAAATTACAGGGGGTCTGCTGTTTGCAGGGCTGCTTTAAAAGGAGACTGCAGAACTAAAGGCAACATTTAATATAATTAGGAACCTGTATGTCATATGTTTCCTAATTTTACAGAATTCAAATGAAAACCATGGGATGTACAGCATGTACACACATCACAGCATGTCGGCAAAACAGGACACACAATGGGTCAAAAATGTCTCTTTGGTATCAAGGAATATTCATTATGATGATGACAAGTATCTCTTTAAATTAAGAAATTAAACCCTTCTTGTCCCCCAGTTCTCATCATCACATTAGACCGAAAATCAATGATGCACCCAAAATTGTGGGATACCCATTAGAGATAAATTATTTATATTGGTGATATTAAAACACATGGATCTTTATATTTTATACACGTAAAACTGGCTCACAGATTAATATTCCATCCTAATCTGATATGAAAATTGCATGGAGGAAACATGCATTTTAGCTCAATAAATACTGGTTTACAATGATTAGTTAAAAAGAGCAAAAAGAACGTTTACCTTGAGGTTCGTTTTCTCCCATTTCAACATCAGAATCACTGTCTTCATTATTCTGCAAAGCAACCATTTTTCTTTCATGCATCTTTTTCTACAACATAAAAGGATATTTTTCAGCTCAGTCCCATCTGTAAAAGATTTTGTTGTATTTTACTCCATATGAAGTAATTTCTTCATCCCACACCCACCTTGGAGGACAGCTCTCCGCTCCACTGTCTAACCCCCTTGCTGACACCGACGATGCACTCCACGGCTTTGTTCAGCACTTGCTGTATGTCCTCCAGGGCAGGGACCATGGTGATGTTGGGAATGGCCAGAGTGATGCCTGCCCGGAAAATGGGCCGACTGTTCCGCTTCATCTGAGATGCACTGTTACTGTCTGAGTTAATGCAAAACAGGGAAAATGGAATCTTCTTAACTTAAAATGGGATTTATTTCATTATTAACCAGAAAAATTAAAGCACAGAGAACAATATATAATAGGTATATAATCAGACAAATATTTGTGGAATGAATGAATGAAAACTATTGGAGAATCTAGTTGTGTTTCATATAACAGAGCAGCTCAGTAGAACCCAAGCCATTTTCTGTTGATTAAAATTCCTTGGTACACCTTCCATGGATACCCACTGTGTGGGAACAGGCTTAATTATGTAAACTCGTATCTCAAATATTGAAAATGTCAGTGTCCAAATAACAGGATGTCAACAAATAAGTTAAATGTAGAAAAAATAAGCAGGGAATTAAGAACGAGAGTAACTATCAAATCAAGCCAAAGTCAGAACAAATAACCAGTTTGGAATTTCAAATAAAACATATGCCTTTCCTACCACAGAGTGTATAATCCAAACTCAGAGCAATTAAAAAGTGGAGAAGAAATAAATTATAGCTCACCAGTTATATTCCAGGGGCTTTATAGTTGGATGTAGATATAGGTATAGAAATACGAATGACTGTGTGTGTGTGTGTGTGTGTGTAACTTTATATATATAGTTGGAAATACCCATAATATATAAAACTGGGAAAGAAATGTGATTTAATATTCAGCATATCAATCAACATTTGATAAGTCCTAACAATATTCCTGTATCAAAGAAAAGAACTATCCTCCACTCCAAGTGAAATAAAACAATGAACCACGCCACCAATCAAACAATCCTTTCAGCGTTTCCCCTTTTGACCCATTCATGTTTAATGTTCAAGATGCTTTCCCTTAAATGCCAATATTCAAAGTAAATAAAAAGGTTTTATTAGCCTATTATTTTCCCATTTTAACTAATTACTGTGTGTGTGTTTTTACTATTTTAAATTTAAAATTTAATTTCAGGATGTTTCTAGATTTGATGGATTTTTGTAGCCCATCTGGGAAATGCAGCACCTGTTTCTGAATTATGCTGAGAAAGAGATGATTGTATTAAGAATGAAGAAACCAGCTGGAAAGTACTAAATTGACACAAAATTATTTTAAAATTCTCTGCTTTGAAGAGCATGGCATTAAAAAGATCTCTCTCGCTTTGTAAGACTAGCTAATCACCTAATAATTTAACAATGGAATTATCTTTCCATATATCTCCTTTTTAAAGTATGTGTTGCTTTTTTCCTTCACTAATTCATCTTACATGTTTTCACCTTATTACAAAAAGATTAAAAGTAATGCCAACTATTATGTTATTATCAAAAGCTAAGTGACCTTAAGCAAATTACTTAACCTCCCTGTGCTCTCGTTTTCTCAGTTTTAAAATGAGAATAATGATAGTATCTACTTCATAGAATTGTTGGGGAAATCCAAGTTCACAACGTATAAACTTACAAGGAGGCACTCAATAAATAGCCGGCTTTTTAGTTATTTAAATTTAACAGGACTACACACAACACTCAACCAGCCCCTATGCCTGGCCAGATAGCAGGCCAACTCTGTGGGATTATTACCCCGAAAGTTAAGCGTGTTGGATAAATGAATTCGCTTGCGAATGGCCTCTAGTGTATTCCTTGTAACTTTCAAAAGAGCATCCATGTTTTGGTTATTAAAATGAGAGAGTAACTCGCAGGCTTCTTCCTCTAACATCTCAATCTCTTTCTTCTTTCTCGTGATCGTCGTCAAATGCAGGAGGCCCGACTCGGCATTAAGGGAAGATGTCAAAGTGTCGGAATTTCCTTCCTCTCTTCTTGCTGTTGAGAGAGAGAGAGCCATCTTTTGTAACTAAAGGGAAGAAAATTAAGATAAATTACATGCAAAGTTGATAACACTTAAATGACACACTTCTTAGAAAGTGAGGCCATCAGATAGGAAATAGAAATTGGGTCCCCAGGTGAACTGATGGGAGCCTCTCCTCCTCAGTGTAAGGAAACAGGAGGAGAGGCAGGAGCTATGGCTGAAAATCAAGACTGGATGGGCCTCAGGGGCCTCGGGTCTGGTGCTCTCTCTTCCACTAACATCCAGAAAACCTTGGGGAAATAGTTTCCCATGTCTGCCTTTCATTGTGTTCATCTCTCCCATGAAAGGTTTGCTGTAGTGTAAATGTACTCCAGTGGAAATTCCTAATCCATAATCCATCCTACTCTATTGATAAGTGAAAAAACACACACTCATAGCTAAATGCAAAGAGAGCTAACAAGAGCCAATGCAAAGTACATGTGAAGAATTTAACAAAAAATAATGTAATTAATGACACAGAGTCATTACATAATTTCAGATTTATAAATATCCTTATAAAATTGGGAGGGCCTGGCTGGGGTGGCTCAGTGGTTGAGCATAGACTCATGAACCAAGAGGTCACCAGTTCGATTCCCAGTCAGGGCACATGTCCAGGTTGTGAGCTCAATCCCCAGTAGGGGGCATGCAGGAGGTAGCCGATCGATGTTTCTCTCTCATCAATGTTTCTATCTCTCTATCCCTCTCCCTTCCCCTCTCTCTAAAATCGACTTTAAAAAACATATAAAAAATTGGGAGGGTGTTATACAAGTGTGAAATTAATTGCTACTCAGAAAATTGAATTTTAGTTGTCAGTAATGTCCTAGGAAAAGAGGACCCTTCCACTACCCCATCTCTTACCTGAACTTTTGTTTTTTGAATCAGCACCATTCACACTGGATACTCTTTTGCTTTCTTTAGATGGAACTTCCACATCTAGCAACATATTTATTAGCTCACTGACTGCTTCCTCCACTAATGAGCTTTTAAAGTGTAGTATCTGAGCACCATTTACACAAAGATCCTACACAAAAAAATTAGCACAGAGTCATTTTTGTTTATCTAGCTCTTGAGAGCACATCAGTAATGGTAATAATGCCATAGGTTCAGCCTCCAGATGAGATTTGGGCCTCCAACGATGCTTGGCCACACCTCTCACGCTATCCCAGACAAGGCATCCTGTAAGGGAATGCGTTCAAACAAGGGAACTAGCCAGTCAGAGAAAGACAAGTACCACATGATTTCACTTATATATGGAATCTAATGAACAAAATAAACGAACAAAATAGAAACAGACTTACAGATACAGAAAACAGGCTGACAGCTGTCAGGGGCTGGGGAGCTGGGTGAAAAATGGTAAAGGGATTAAAAAAACAACTCATAGACGCAGACAACAGTATGGAAAATAGCAGAGGGAAAGGGGGTGCAGGGAGGTAGAAGAGAGTCAAGGGGGGATAAATGGTGATGGTAAATGGTGATGGTAGGAGATTTGACTTTGGATGATGAACATACAATATAATATACAGATGATACAGAATTGTGCACTTGAAATTATATAATTTTATCAAACAATGTCATCCCAATAAGTTCAATAAAAAAATTTTAATTACATTATTTTTATTATGATCTTCCTCTAAAATGTGGAAATGTTGAACTAAGAATAAAATTCATAGATTTATAGTTGTTATAATTCTATAAATCAAAAACAAATGTATAAATTATATACAAAAAGAAACCAATATAATTCAAGTAAACAATATTAAGTTTAATATAACATTCATGGAGTATTTTGCTGAAACTAAAGGGTGGATGTTAAGAGTAGGGTTGTACAGACGTGGAGTCAATTTTATATATAAAACCTATACTTTCCGTTCAATAATACTAATGAAAGGAAGGCCTGCTTACATAAATAGGCTTTAAAAATTATATTAATGCATTTAGGCTTTTTTTGTTAGTTCAGACTATTCAGATCCATGATTAATCAAAAGGAAGGCCTTATTTTAATATGTCAATGTGTAAAGAATCCATAAGGGGAAAGTTAGGGTACAGTCTACCCTGAGGTGTGGACACAGGCTCCACCTTTCCCAGGTTTCCCGGCAATCGCTCCAGAACCATGCGCCACAGAACACCAGTTTGGGAAACACTGCCCTACAGAAAAGTTCAAAGAAGAAATTCTGTCCAGAAGCTGTTTAAAACAATTGTTGTATGAATTAACCCTAGTTTACTAGAAGCTCTTCAGCTAAACAGCTCTATTCTTCAAAAAATATGAAGAAAATGACCCATGGGTTCCACAGCAATTTCTGTCCTACTGATCTGAAAAGAAACGATTTGAGCCTCACATCTAAGTCACTCCCTACATACATTCCTCTTCATTTTCCAATTATTGGCAGAAAACTCCATGTTTGAATAACATCTATCACTGACCAATAACAGGTGGAGAAAAAAATTTAATTTATGCCTCTAAAAATGCCCCTTATAGAAAAATGAATCACAAAACAATGTTTAATAAAAACATTAATATTCTAATAACCTTTGTCATCTGGAGAAACTCTTCACAGGTGAGCGGCTCCTCCTGGGGGAGGTGACAAAGAGGCGTGCTGCTCATTTCCTCCAGGACGGCATCGATGCGGAACTCGATCAAATCATTGACCCTGTCAACCAGTAATTCCAGGTCCTCTTTGGAAAAAACAGCAGCGAGTGAAAGACATTAAGCATTTTGTTTTGTTTTCTTAAATCATCACTGGATTAAACTGCAGTAGTAAAACCAGGATTAAAGTGGCCCATACCAGTTTCACCCTTGGTTTTCTCACGCTATTCTTTCTTTGACCAGTTTTCTCAGCCGGCAGGACTCTGACTCAGACTTGAAGACTGGGCTCAAATGCAACTCCCCGAGGAGGCTTCCTGTGAGCTGCGCATACTCGAGCGGCCCCCTCCTCCCACACTGACAATGACCTTGAGCATCCTTCCATTTCTACATATGCCACACGGTCCCCTCTTGCATCTTATCTTCTGGGATGCATATCTTTCATCCTGACATCTTCAACACTTAGCCCAGTACCTAGTCCACAGGAAGTATTCAATAGATCCTGTTAAAGTGAAATTCCCCCAGCGTTTCTTTTTCTATTACTATCATAAGGTACATTTTTTAAAGTTGTGAAAAAGTAACATTGAACACTAAGTTCTATGGACAGAAATGCCAATTCTGAAGGAAATTAACAACTTTACTTCCAAAGGAGGAATGATGGTTAATGAATTTCCATCGATGAAGTAAATACATTTTTCAATATTTATCATAGTTAATTTTCTTTTTTTCTGATACTACTTTCTTCTAGGAAATGAAGTTAAAATTGAACATGGAAAAATCCATGTTATGTACTCGTGATGCATCAGAGATGTAAACACTTCCTTAAATAAATACCTTTACTTCCTAAAGACTAAAGCCCTAGAAGTTTCTAAGCTAATTATTAACGAGGGTACTCAAAATATTAAGTAGTTCTGCCTGGTAAGCTTACTCATTACTCAAGAGAGCCAACACCTTTACTTAAGCAAGTGTGTGCTCAGTAAAATTCTTTACTATATCTGATTCTCCAAAGCTCCCTCAGGGGTATCTATGGTAAATCGATATCTCTGAAAAATCTGACTGAGTCCTAAGGCATCTTCAAGGTCTTTGGTGCCCTGCACCCTACGTTGTCTACATCCTAATCCCTTGCAAATGTTACAAAGAGGACTTCGCAGATGTGATCAAGTTAAGAATCTTGAGATACGGAGATTGTCCTGGATTATCCAGGTGGGGCCAAGGTAGTCATAAAAAAGGGTCCTTATAAGTGAGAGAGGAGAGTCAGAGTCAGAAGACAATATGAATACTGAAGTGGAGAGACAGAGAGAAAGAGACTTGAAAGTGCTAAGCTGCTGACATTGAAAATGGAATGACCAGTGGCCAAGGGATGTAGGCGGCCTCTGGAACCTGGAAATTCTCCCCTGGGTAGGCAAGGAGAATGGCAACATTTAAGTCTTCCTGGAAAAACTCTCCATACCATGTTCCAAATTGAGTTCCACTGCCCTCCATGGAAGGTCTATAAGGTCCTGATTTCAATTCCAGCCAAGGGTACATACCTAGGTTGCAGGATCAATCCCCAGCCCTGGTCGGGAGGCAACAATCAATGTGTCTCTTTCACATTAATGTTTCTCTCTCTCTTGCTCGCTCTCCACCCCCTCTCCACTCTCTGAAAAAAGCAATGGAAAAAAATATCCTCTAGTGAGGATTAAAAATAAGTTTTTTAAAAAATAATAAAAGCTATGAGAAGTCCTACAGAAAAGAAGCCTGTCTGGCTTTGCTCAACCTGAATTTCCTGATGTCTCTGAGCCCAGATCCCCTCTTTGCAGCATACCAGTACACATTCTGGGAAATTGTATTCTAAGGAATATACCACCTTACATATATTTTAAAGTGTATTATATCTCTCATTAAGAAAAAATGTTTGCATGAACTTTTCCCATATAGCCTGTTGCTCAGCACTCTACTCTGTCCAAATCTCCCCATCCTTCAAACTGGGGACTGAATATACACTAACCTATTAGTATAAAAAGCTGAATGACTCTGAAGATGCTTTAAATTCTAATGTCCAACAATAAGTATATTTTTAAATGTAGTTCATCTCTGGGGATAAAATTAAACAGTGAATATATATACTTTCCAGGAAATTAGTGAATATATATATTTCGGCAAAATTCCTTGGGGAACAGCTTAAAAAATGACACTCCCCATTTTGCTATTTATATCACAATATCTGTAAGAAATTATACAATAGACATTAAAAACTCAGCCTTTCATATTGAGAAATAATAACCATTTAGACAGACTTACTGATCTTGGCAAAAGCATTCTTTAAGTACGTCTCAATGTTCAGTGATGTCCAGGTCAGGGCGGCCAGACCGGGTTGGAGAGCTGCATCCACTTTAGCCAAATGAGGGACCATCAGTTGCTCTATGGTAGGAGGCATTTTTGACTTCACTCTCTGATATTCAGCCAGCATCATCTGCAGTGATATGGGAGTTAAATAATCAATTAATATCTCACTTTTAATATCTACTAATATCACTTTTTCTTTAATAAAAGGATGAATTTTATTTGGGGTCCAGCTGTAGGGCAGGTAGAGCGGCCTAAACGGAGTGGGAATTGAACAGAAGACAAGAAACCTCTCCATATATGCACATTCCTAATCTGATCAAATACAACCGAGGAGGCGAGAAAAAAAAAATTAAGAGTAAAATTTTCTCACCACCTACCCAGCCCAAAAGCAGAGAAAAGTTTTTAGGCCAAGTGACTTTTCTAGACCAGGTTAAGTCACGTCACCAGAGCCTTAGCCTGTGTATCACTAAGCTCATGTGGCCAACCTTGTACGCTGGTACCACATGCTTCCTGCTCCTCGGGACACTTCCTGTGGACCATATTCATCACCCAAAGTGCTGGGGTCACCAGAGGTCTGTCTCAGCCCACTGCTGGGCCCTGATGCAAGACCCAAAGCATACAAGGAGTCAGGAACCAGTGTTGATATAATCAAGTGTCATGGCTTTAACTATCATCCATATACAAAGACAAGCAATTTTTTTCATTAAATGTATTGGGGTGACATTGGTTAATAAAATTCTAGACAACCAAATTTCTATCTCCAGCCCAGGCCTCACTCCTGTAGTCCACATTCATACATGGCAAGAGCCTCCTCAATACCTCCACTTGAAAATACAGCAGACATTCTAAACTTAACGTGTCCAAAACTGAAAGTTTGTTCTTCCACAACACCTTCTCTGCGCACAGCATTCTCCATCTCAACTGATGGCAACTCTATCCTTAGCAATGAGTGGCCCTTTGAGCAATCAATGTTTTCCAAGGCATGGTTTGCCAATTATCTATCTGAAAAGGATCTGGGAACTTTTTTGGGAATGAGGATATTTTCTCTGAAATTCTTAAACAAAAAACAATTGTTTTAACCAAGGTCAGGCTATAAATGAAATTGAGCTATAAATCAAAAGGGTGTTAACTGAAAGAGAAGTCCTGATATAGATGGGAAGGACAATGACTATCAGGGACCCTTACCCCACCACAGAAAGATATTTGGGACCACAGAAGAGCAAGCAAGGTATGGCCTCACTTGAGAGATAATCAAAATTAAAAAAAAAAAAAAAAAAGAATAAACAAAAAATTTTTCCAGTAGGGGAGATACCAAGCAGGAACTTCTTAGTGTTAACAAAGGGTGGATTTTAACAAAGGAAATAACCCTTTTCCTCAGGTGAGCAGCCTGAAGTTAACCCCAATAAACAGTAGACACCCTGCAGCCATCAAAAAATTCTAGTATTGACAACGAGGTGACAGACTTTCAATATTAAGGTAAGAAAATTGTTAAATTAAAATGTATTCATAATGCCATTTTGCCCAGGTACTAGGATTTATCTCCCAGGTACTATAAATTAGATCAAGAAGACTATTCTAACCGGAACCTGTTTTGTAGTAGGTTATATGTGTAATATAAACAATACTCAAATTGTCATTAAACAAACTCCATTTCTCCATCTGTCCAGTACTCAGGCCAAAGCTCAGAGTCATCCTCGCTCCGTTTCTCTCGCTCCTACATGCAATCCATCAAAGTATCTTGTTTGCTCATATCCAAAACAGATCCTACATCTGACTTGCTGACCACCACTACCACCATCACTGACTCTCACCTAAACTATTGTAATAGCCCACCACTGTCTCCAAGCTTCCACTCATGCCCCCCAAGAGTAGTTTATGCTCAATTTACCAGCAACAGCGATCCTTTCAAAATATAAGCTGGATCATGTCAGTCTGCTTACGTGACCACGTGGCTTCCCATCTCATCCAGGGCTACTAGTTCTTCCCTTGGTCTGCAAAGATCTATCCAATCTGGACTCCATTACTTCTCTGATTTCATCTCTAATCACTCCTTTCCTCTCTTACCTGCTCTTGCCCTAACATCTTCCTTAGCCTCAGGGCCTTTGCATCTCCCTCAAATAATTATTCAAATGCCACCTTCTCAACTAGGCCTATCCTGACTGCCTATTTAAGACTGGAAACCATCACCAAAAACCACCTCTGCCCTATTCTTTCCATAGCACCTATCACTTTCTAATAGACTATCCAGTGGTACCTCAGTTTTCTAATGTAATCCGTTCTGGAAGGCGGTTTGAGTTCTGAAATGTTTGAAATCCGAGGGAACAACAGCTGACAGCTAGGCCTCAGGATCCTACGCTGGCAGAAGCTGTGTGGCATGTTCAACCTCAGAGGCGTGTTCGAAAACCGAAGCATTTCCCTCCGGGTTTACGGCATTCGTAACCCAAAATGTTCATCAAAAGAGACATTCGAAAACCAAGGTACACTGTATATCTATTTATAATGTTCACTATTTATTTTCTGTCTTACCCAACTAGAGTGTAAGTTCTATAAGGACAAGAAATTTGCCTGCTTTGTTCAATGTGCTGAAACAGTACCAGGCACACAGGAGATGGTGAATCATATATCTCTAATTAATTAATTAGTTCTCATTACAAGGAGCATTTGTGATCAGAAACTCATGGATTCTGGTCCTCCACTGAAATTTACCTGTAGTTAATGCTGAACTGTACCAGTAATTAATTTATATGTTACCATTTTTAAATAAGAGGTACTTCTAGCCTACCTTTTATGATAATGTTAATGTCAACAATAATTAATTATAAGAAAGTAACTTTAATGTACTTGTTAAATACAATTGTTTTTAAGCGCATATTTTTAATGTACATGTTGGTGCTACTTTGTCATTAGATTAACGTTTCCCAAAGTGTTTTCCCTGAAATACGAACCACAGAGATTCCACAAGAAAAATGGTCTCTGGATGGACAAGTTTCGAAAAGCCTATATACAATATCTCCCCTCTTGGACAGTCAACTAATATTAAGGATTCTGAGAGAACTACAAGAAGGAAGTAAGAAGCCCAGTGGAATACATGAATGTTGTTAAACCCAACATCTCCCAAATAGGCCACATAATCCTGTTTTCATATAAAACTTTTCCACAATTTTCCTATATAGCCTTTCAATTTCCATAAAAGCCACAGTCAAACAGCCTACATTTGAAGGTTCTACTATAGCAGCTACTTACACATTTCCTGAAGCTTTTCTCCACTGCTTACCTTTTTTTCATTGTCCATCACTTATTCTATTTGGGAAGCGTTTCTTACAATCATCCTTCTATGTCCCACCTTAATCCTTCAATCCCATAAAGTATGACTCATCCACTTTATAAATGAGAAACTAAGGCTTAGGAGGGTAAAGGAATTTGCCCAAAGATAATCATTTGAATCCAGATCAAATTAGCTTCAGAATCTATACTTGTAGCTACTGGTGTATACTGGCTTGTCTCCTTCTACTTTGAACTGCCTTCCAAGAAATAGATGAAGAATACAAGCTCTCGGTTATTTTGGCATGTCTATAGAAGCCTGAAAGCTGATAACTCTCAAACGTATGTCATCTTCATTTGACTTCTGCACTCAACTCCAGACTTACATATCTACCTGCATGGATAACACCTCCACTTCAATCATCTTATATTTAAGATAGGAACAAATGATTCCCTCCTGTCCTGCAAAATAAACTAGTTCCAGGTTTTGCCACCTCCATAAGTGGAAAGTCCACTCAGGGCTAATGCATGTTACTGAGCAAGTTGTGCAGAATGTAACCTATTCAGTAATACAGAACAGCCATACTTTGAGTAAATGCATGAGTTGCTCACACCAAAAGCAAAGGAATCATCCTTGAGTTCTCTCGTAACCTGCCTGTTGACATAAGTCTCTAACTCACTGATCTACTGCTTGGCTGACATCTTAGTTCAAGCCACCATCGTCTCCATCTTAAACCAGTGTAACAGCCTTCAAACTGGATTCACATCAACATGCTTGTTACCATAAAATCTATTCTTCACCCAGCGGTAAGAATGATTTTATTGTATAGACATCATGCCTTTTTTCCTGCTCAAATTTCTCCAGTGGCTTCCTGGTGCACTCAAACTTATAGCCTTGGTTTACAAGATCTGTAATGACCTGGCCTTGCCAACTCTGCAGCCTCAACCCATGGCACCCTCCCCATCAGTCCCTCCACTTCAGTCATCCTGGGCACCTTCTATTCCTCAACAGTGACACACCACCATTTTTCCTAAGATGCAAACTGGAGCTAGCCAGGAAGAGGAAAGAATGAAAGCACTATACCTTCATGTTACTGAAGTTCTTTTTGTATACATCCCGTTTCTGGAAAAGGGCAGCTGCAAATGGTGAAACTTCCAGACCCATCTGTGACATGCACTCTGTTTCTCTAAATAAGGTTAATATCTGAGGATCAAAGTTTACAAACAATTCTCCTGTGCCTGGAGCCTTCACCAATAAAGAAGCCTCAAGTCCTATGTGAATTTCTCCAATCTGTGAGAAAAGATCAACATTATTACTATTAGAAAGTTCAATGCATACACAAGGTATCCCGCTCAGCCATTCCTGGGAGAGGACCATCAAGTGTTCTTCCACAGAGCTGAGCTTCTCAAATTAAAGGCAATGGGGTCCCTCACTCTTCTCCCAAGTTCACTTCAGAAAAGGGCCTTCAAGTCCTTGGTGGTGCTGTTGCACAGTTGATTCAACAAAATGCCTGGATCATGATCCTCTCACACTGACATATAAGTGGTTACTACAATTAATGGTGATTTCTCAAACCAGTTAACACCCTGATACCATCATGCCTACTCAGTTATTTTTTCCTAATAAAGGTATCATAAAAACCTCCTAAACTCAGTTTTCAGTTATCTAGAAAAGCAATGAATATCACCACGGAGACATCCTGTATTGCCTCAGACACCAAAAGGTGAGCCAGGGAAATGAGAAACCATTTTAGAGGCCTAGTAAGGCTGAATTTGATTCCCCAAAATAAAATTCAAAAAAACAAAAAAACCTTCTTGCCTATCTACAAAGAAATACTAGTGTTGGTAGGGTTTGAAATGTAATTTGATTAACCTAGGATAGACAAAAAAAACTTAAGCCTTTGTTTAACACACATACTAGTGTTCACTGACACATTAAAAAACTGAATGGGAAAAAAAACAAACTCCCGATCAACCAGGTGAAAGAACCAACAAACAGGACCTTCTCACTTAGGAGTTTGTCAATAAAATGAAATGAGTTTGTTACCTGGTTATGATTTTTTTCCAAAATGAATCATTATTTTTCTTCATGGACATATTACACTCTCTGACTGGTTACCTACCTACATTCAGACAAGCCTGTCTTATAAAATACCTGCAAATCCAACTTTCTTCAAAAATAAAACTGTTCAGTGCTGGCAGAGGGTTTCCCGTTGACTGACAATGGAGGCGTCTTTGAAGAACATAATGTACAGACTTACTTGCTGAAGCCACGCCCGGTGGTAGAGAACCTCGAACTCCAGGAGGACCCTGGCCACCCTGTTATAACTGCGAATCACAGGTTTGGCTTCCGCCGTCCGAAGCACGCTTGGGTGCTGCTGGAAAAGCTGCATCGGCTGCTGAATCCTGTGGAAGAGCTGACGGGCCCACAGGATCTTCCCGGCAATGGGAGGCTGGTCTCGGCCCAACGGAGGATCACATTTCTGCTTTGTATACAGCTTTGCGATCATATCTATGTCAGCCCCATAGTTTTCGAGGATACGCCGGTATTTGTCATCAATACCAAGATTGGGTATATTCAATCTGATTTTTTTCAAGTGAAAGACTTGAATTAATGGGATTATATCTAGCAATCTCCTTTATTAAGGCATTTTAAAACATATGCTAATGAAAGAAAATAAGATTTTTGGCTAATTTAAAACATCAAAATAGTATCAATCCATCATATCTCAACAAAGTGGTTTATAAAATATAGTATCAATCTTTAAAATCTAGGAAAAACTAGGTACTTTTTTTTTTTCTTCAAATTTCATGAACATTAAGTAATATAATGATAGGCAGTCACAAGGTACTTTAAAGCTAATAAGAAATAAACTCTTAATCCTTTTTAGAACTTGAAAACTGTGACCTTGTTATCCAGACTGTCAAGAGAAGATTTTCTTTCCATTAGAACAGTGATTTTCAACTGGTGTGCCTTAAGAATTTTAAAACATGCAATACTTGACTATTTAGTCAGGGGCACTGACCACTTTTCCCTTGTACTGTCAAATAATAAAATGACAACAGCCAACACAACAATAGTCGTCAGGTGTGAATGTCCTGTCATGAACCATAAATATATAGATCACATAATAGAATTGCATCTTATTGGTCATGTCACACAAGGTTGCATCTGATTGGTTAATTCTTGGTCCCAGAAATTCTTATATATAAATACAGGCAGCTGATTTTTTAAAAAGTCACTTGGAAACAAAAAGTGTAGGTAATTGCTGATTTGTTTTGTAAAGCAATCAAAATTATACCTATTTTTGATCAGATCAGCAAAAAGTATAATATATTTTTTGGTGTGCCACAGAATTTTAGTAATTAGTTTATATGTGCCATGAGATGAAAAAGGTTAAAAATTGCTGCATTCATTTATGAAATAATAATAGCAATAATAATATAAGCTAAACTATGTTCATATTAACCCAATTTTAGTAAAGTGAACTTAGAAAATTGTTCTTGATTTTTACCTTTCAAATTTCTTTAACATACTTAGAGCTTGATTTGTGTTTTGAATCTTTTCAAATGTAACATCCATGAACTTCTGCAACTCATTCTAAAACAGAATAAAGTCTGATTATGAACAACATATTAGCATTGGGAAAAGTCTTATTTAGCATCAAAATTAAAGAGCTTGCCATTCTCTACAAACACATATAATATAGGACAAAACAGAACAGAAAACCTTATACTCACCTGAGCTTGAAAGAAAGGTAAATGCCCAGAAGCCAGAACACAGAGGGACCTGAGAACCAGAGCAGTCCCAGGAGTAGGCTCGTGGCAGGCTCCAGAGGTACTGGGTCAGGTTCAGGGCCTGGGGTAGGCCCTGGGGCTTTATCACAATGTGGGAAGAGAAGTTGTGGGGTCCTAACACCCTCAACAGATCCCTGCAGAAAGCCAGGGCCCTTGAAGTGCTACCCAGCCCATGCAAGGGGGTTAAATGTCTACAAATTGGGAAAAATAGCGGGGGGGGGGGGGGGGGGGGCGGCACTTGCCATCTGGCCAGAGCTGTGAATGGACAAAACAAGCCCTTTACTTCCTCTATAAAGAGCCAGATGATAAGTATTTTCCACTTTGCGCAGGACAAGGGTCTCTTTCACAACTGCTCACCTACCACTGCAGTGCAAAAGCAGCCACAGACAACCCCTGAACAACCAGGCAGGGCAAGATATGGCCCATGGCCATAGTTTACAAACTCCTATCTAAGAGCAACTGAAATTCCATGTCTGAGTTAAACTACTAGTGAGATGAGAAAGGCCTAAACCAAGAAATTGACATAACAGCTAGTCTGGGATGGCAAAACCAGTAGGGCAGCCCCAGCAGAGGGAAGGCAAAGCTACTCTACAGGAACACTTCCACAACCCCAGGCCACGAGACCCCTACAGGAGAAAAATAAATACCTTCCAAGAAGTTAAGTTCAAAAAGAATGACCTAAATATCAATTTCTCAAAGCCCTCAAATATATTTTCCAAAATGATTCCCATTACAGGTTGTCCTGAGAACCTCACACATCTTACAGCATTGTACAATTCTGTCCAAAAATAAAAAATAAAAATAACTGCACCAAAATATAAAGCACATGATATATTCTTTGTTCATTCTAAGATTTAGCACAGAGTTGTCATTAAAATCTAAACTGAGTTAAATAAAAGACAAAAACATTATTTCATTATTTTCTTTTTCGTGCTTCAAGGGAAAGTTCCAATCAATTATTCTTTCTCAGTTTACCAGAAGTTTTGAGCCTCTACAATTCTAAAGAGGTCAACAATTTATGTAGTGATCAAATTGGGAAGCCAGTTGCCACGTGCATTGAGAATTAGTACTGAGATGAGCTTGATTTTACATAAATAATTTGGCAAGACGACCAGTCAGAAATATCCAGGACACCACTGGAAACACTTAGCCCTTGAAGACACGTTGCTCTCTGGGGGCAAGCCACAATGCTCCCTGCCCCACTCAGCAAAGCCCCAAAGCTGAAGAATTCCTAAACCTAATGCAATGTGCCTCTAATACTTCTCATTGCTTCCACTGAAATTATAAAGAGCAGTGCAGTTAGCCTACCCAAGTAAATACTCAGATTTTTTCACTACATAAAAATCTCTGAGTATAAACTATGCAGAACTGGAATATTTGCAATGCCTCCACTCCCTCCCTCTAACTGCAGACACCAGTAAATTTTTACTGAGCCCTAGCACTGGGACCTGATTTTCTGCACTTTTCTATCCTACAACTTCACAGAGGCCTACTCTTAGCTCTCTATGAACATCTAAGACCTTAAATTAGTCTTCTTTTCTCTCTGAGCATTCCTTTTTCAGGCAAGGAATTCTCACACTCGTCCTCTTACTAGTTATGAGCTCCCAGCTTCTACTTGGTTTTCTGTTTGACCTGTTAGTACCAGCATGAACTCTAAATCTGGACAGGATTCTAAGCTCTGGTCGGCTTGAGAGTGGAGTCCTGAACACAACCCTGATCTGAATCACTCATGGACCCCAGCCCACCCTCCAGGGCTTCACCCTGGAGACACCACAGTTGCTGAGCCTCTCCATCCCTGCCTCCAAGACTCATCCTCCCACTCATTCATCCAGAGTCCTGGGAAGGTTGGGATTTCCACCCTGACTTTATAGAGAAAAAGGCTGAATTCATGAAGTATTTAAAGGAGAAAGTGTAGACAGTTAAGAGAAAGAGCATGGAGAAAGAGACAAAGAAGTCAAAGAAAAAGTAGTCATCCAACCAAAGGGTGAATGGGACCATTATTGAGATGGAAGGTAAGACATTAATAGTGTTGGACTTTTAAAAAGAGGCGATTAAGGAGAATGGGAACTAATGTCTATAACTAATGCTTAAAAACCAGGCTATAGAACAATTATAAAATTATATTCTCAGTGTTATAAAAAGTGGGCACAGGCTTGGAAAGGTCTCTCTATCCCACTTATTTTACTTGGAAAAAATAAACACTGTTCTGGCATCAAGCATCAGCTCCTCTCTGGGCCTTTCCCGGTCCCCAGGGAGCAGAACTGTGGGACTGTTCTCAGAGGCTCACATCCCGCCTTGTGGGTTGTAGCAATTCTCAGATTCTATATAATGTTTTGTAGGCCTGTCCTCTCTCTAAGTTTCTTTAGGACTTCTTTGGACTATGTCTTTGATCTTTGCATCCTCAATGCCTGGTACAATATCAGAATATTATACTTCTAACATATATGTACTTTTATTGCTATCCTAGCACATATCTGCCATCTGCCTGCTATAAGCTTTGAGGGAAAATCTATTTAATTTATTTCTGTATTAATAACCCACAGCATAGAAGCCTAATACATAATTGATGTACAATAAATGCTTGTTTAATTACAATAAATCTAGTTCTCATTAATTCATTACTCACACTTTAATTCAGCAAACATTCTTTGCTCTCCAACTATAGAAGGTGCCACCCACCAGGCCTCCTTAGACACACAAAAAGGAATGAACACAATTCCTGCCCTCAAGGTGTTCACCGTCGACCTACATTCTCATAAAAGCCACTAAAGTGCCATGTATCAGAAACTGCTGGGAAACAGGTGAAGACCTGACAAATACACATTGACCACGGAGCACAGAACAAGGATCTGCTATTTCCATCAATTTCCAACAAGAAGAGATCAAGATCTGTTGTCCTTATGTCTGAAGCGGCCCCTAAAAGTGGTCACTGCTTAAATTATTACAGGCATTATATCTTCCCATCAGCTGAAATGTGTCTTATAACCTAATGGTTAAAACCTTGAATCCTAGAGCTAGACTGCCTGGGCTTAATCCCCACACTACAACTTCTGTGATTTATGGCAAGTCACTTAGCCTCACCGTGCCTCAGTCTGCTCCTTTGGAAAATGAGGGAACTAAGAGCACCCCCTTTATAGGGTTACTGTGATAATTTAATGAATTAACACCTATAAAGTACTTAGAGCAGAACCTGCCATATAGAATTAGCTACTTTCATTATGATCCCTTCTACCGCAGAACTCACCCCTCCAAAAATGCCTCAGAGTTCTTTTTCCCCTAAAGTGTACCAACTTATTTCAAACCAAAAATTTTGGAAAAGAGTACCTGATGGCCATTTTCCTTTTATAACCAGAATAGCGCAAATTTCCACCTCACTCAGATGAAAAAAGTCTGCAGATTAACAATGGCACACACCTGCTGGGTTTTCTCCCACCTCTTGGTTTCTTGATCCCCTCATCTGACAGCAGAGATTCCCACCTCCCACAGGGGGTGCCTGCTTGACCACGCGAACCAGGGCTAGACCCGGCCGACCCAACCTTTTCCCGAGGAACTGGGGGCTGGGGCTGGACTGTGATAGTTCTCAGAAGTTGATGACAGCCAGACGCTGGTCACGTGGACTGGCGGTCAGGGTGGCTGGCAGTGAGTAGGGGTGGCAGAGGGGGGGCGCAGGGGAGGCAGGAGGAGGAGGAAAGGGGTCCAGATGCTGAGTCAGTCCTGGTACCACTGTTTCTAAGGCCAGCTGCCGCCCTGCCTTTGGGGCCTGCCAAATATCACTGGCCATTTGCTTAAACGACCTCTGGTCATAATCACTGCTATCAAATAACAAACAAATGGAAACAACTTTCTGTACTCTGATAACCCTGCCTTTCAACAGAAGATGAAAGTTAATTGTCTAAGAACTACGATGGAAGACACATGGATGATTATGATTACAGATCATTATCCAAAGTTATATTTATGAGCCTTTAATCTATGACAAAGAGCCTTCAATTATTAATCTAAAATCACAAAACACAGGCCGGGGCTGCTGCCGGTCACCTCCCTGATGAAAACGCCTCTCCCTTCTGATGGGTGATGATTAGCAGCATTATACGGAACAAAAAAAAGAAAAAAAACGGTGACTGTCAACAGGAATCTGATTATACAACCTACATGAAGGTCACTGGTCTGCTTGCAAAACTCTTCATAATCCTGGTCAAAATCCATTTTCCTCTGGTCTAAGAAATCATATTCCTTTTTCTTTATGGTGGCAACAATACCCTGAAATGTTATGAAAGAAGTAAGACAATAGTTCAGTACTCTAGCATTACTTAATTAAATATAACCTTTAAATGTAGAACCTGAACAAGCATTACCAAAAAACCCACTTAAAAGGAGCCTATTTCTTTAGTTACGTCGCTTAGCGCTCATTAAAGCTGTGCAATGTTGCCTACTGCATTCAAAGAAATCATTTGGAAAGCACTTTCATGAGGTTTTATGTCTTCTTAAAGAAAAATATAAATTAAAGACCACATCTGAAAAGTAGGAGAGGTGTTCTCTCTAAAAATTTCTTATTAATCACATCTGAAATAATAAAAAAGAAGCCCAGAGGAGAAGTTACTGAAATATCTTTCATTGAAGTTTGACTTCTCAGAAAATAAATAAGACTTTAACAGAACACAAACTTAGAAAGAAAACAGTTATAATATCTACAGATGATATACTATTTTCTAAGTCTTAAATGTCTTAAATAAAACGTCAAACCACAATCTACCACTTAAAGACTCTCTAGAATTAATTGGCTTTCTTCTGCCCTGCAAAGCTGCAGTCTATGACTACAAGAGTACAAATTAGGCGATTCATCTCCTTGAAAACACTATTATCCAAAGTTTTGTTTGCTCTGAATAATGAGCTATAAAGCTCTGTGATCATTCCTAGCCAAGTACTAAGTCATTCTCAAACTCGGGAGCCTACACTGTTGACACAGGCATATAATTTTTATGAAGAATGTTGGGTCTCCTTCTGCAATCTCCTCTTCAAAGTCACTTCCATTTATATATCAATTCAAATATCTTAATAGACAAAAGTGTATAAACTGCATAACTCTGTGAATCAAGTTTACTAGTTAAAACAACCTACTAAAAACAAGTGTGCATTTCTATGATACATGATCTGTATACTGCATTGTGTGCCCACCACCTGAAGTCATATCATCCTTAAAAACTAAGATTACTCACATGTATATCCTTATAAGATAAAGCAGTTAAAAATCAAAATAACTAGTAATGGTAGAGCTAAAATAAAATTCAGCCCCTTTAATTTTTAACGTGTCCAAATAAAATGCTTACATGCAGAGATATCACATATCACTCAGAACTGTGTGAACAAGTGCCTGACACATAGTATTGGCTTCATTAAATATTTCTTGCATGAATAAAGGAAGTAATAAGTTATATTTAAACACTTTTCTTGTGCTACTAATGAAAATGCTTTTACTAATGATGATTCATCTTAGACTATTGGGAAGTCATTATCGTAACCACACACCTGAAAAGAACATATTAGCACCCTTACACAATTTTCAAGTAAATTTAATTTATTTATTGTTTAAGGGCTATGAGCTTATATTTCACATTATGAACTATTTGAATCATTTTAAATATAGTTATTTGCATAAAATATCAAAGTTTTAGTTATGGATAAGAGTAGCAAGTTTAGTTTTAAAACAGTACCTGGTATTTAGTGACCATGTCTTCCAAACCTTCAATTTTAGAATCCTGCAGGACTGAATATGTCTTAAAGGTTGTAAAGATGTCTACTATCTTCGCAAGTCGTCGGTGGAAAGTTTCAAATTTTCCAAAAATATACATCTCACTGAATTCAAATTGTTTTTCATTGGGATCTTGTTTAAGCTTTTGTTTTGTCTTATGAAAGCAGTGCTGGTATTCCTCAAAATCAAAAAGCAAAATATAAGAAAGGGAAAACAACAAAGATATCAACCTTATTCTCTTCAGCAGAGGTGGTGGCAAAATTAGGGGGGAACTGCAAGACCTTTCAGGTTCATGCCTTTTCATTTATATCCCTCAGCCTGGAATGTCATCATTTCCCACCCTCCAACCCAGCAAACTCCTCATTATTCATAATGCAGCTCAGAGATGCAGCCTTTCCACCCTGGTTCCCCCATGTTAGCGACAGCCTCACTCTGTGTCTATCTCCCTGCTCTTCTATCAAAAGCTTAAGAAACCCTTAGTCATCTTAGTCACCTTTGTGTCTTCAGTACTTAATGTGGTGTTGGGACACAGTAGGCCCCCAACGAGGGTAGAATAAGTGCATAAATTTCCTGGGAAGGTTTATTAACACGAAACTTTCTTAATAGTAGAATTACTGTTCTTCTTAGCAACCAAGAACATAATAATTGCTAAATAATTTAATATGCATCACCAAAAACAACATAAAAATAATGAAACATTACCTAAGTATATTATTAAGCTGACCATTACCTGCTTAAGTTTAATTGCAGATAATAATTTTTCCACAACAACATCCTGTGGCTGGCTCCACACAGAAGCAGTTCCATTGTTGGTAATATAAGCTTTACATGCAGATATCATCTGATTGGTCACCTGGAGTTTTCCAATAAAACGATGTTACGTATATAAGACAGCCATCAATTATAAATTGGACTAGAGGGTCCTTAATTCTTCTACCTCTCAGGGCATACAATCTGTGAACCTGCTCTCTGGACTTATTTGTTTCCATAGCAACTATGGTCAGGCACTAGCCCTTTTTATTCAGCGTTATTGAGGCATAATTGCCCAAAGGAAAATTATCTGTATTTGAGGTGTACAATGTGGTGATTTGATATACGTAGTGAAAAGATTACCACAATCAAGTTAATTAGCACCTCCATCACCTCACATAGTTATCATTTTTCATGTATGTGGTGTGAGCACTTAACATCTGCTCCCTTTAACAAAGGATATGAATGACCTATACACTGAAAACCACAAGATATTACTAAAAGAAACTGAATAAGACACAAACAAATGGAAAGATGGCCCATGTTCATGGATTGGAAGAATCAACATAGTTAAAATGGCCATATTACCCAAAGCAATATATAGATTTAATGCAATCCCCATCAAAACCCCAGTGGCATTTTTTAAAGAAATGAAACCAAAAACCAGCAGATCTGTATGGAACCACAAAAGACTCCTAGTAGCCAAAGAAATCCTTAGAAAAACTAAAAATTCTAAGTTATTCATCAGCACAGAAAGGTTATGTTTAGAAGAATCTATAATTATCTGTCACACCAGATAACACGCCAAAAAAAAAAAAAAATCTTGTTCAAAAATAATAAAAAATAGAGCTATTCCTTGAAGGACAAAAAGAAAGAGCAAAGCTGGCAGTATGACACTCCCTGGCTTCAAATTACACCACAATGTGACAACAATCAAAATAGCAGGGGACTGACAGAAACACACACACAGACGGGAGGAACAAATCGAGAGCCCAGAAGTGAATCCGCATGTATAGAGGCAAATGATGTTTGAACAAAGGAACCAAAAACATATTGGAGACAAGAAAGCCTCCTCAATAAATGGCGCTGAGAAAACTGAAAAGCCACATTAAACGAATGAAACTAGACTGCTTCCTATTTGTCACTGTACATAAAAGTTAACTCAAAATGGATCAGAAACCTAAATGTGAGACCTGAAACAATAAATTACATAGAAGAAAACATAGGTGCTAAAGTATGGACCTTGATCTCAGAGAGGATTTTATTAATTTGACCTCAAAAACAGGGGAGGTAAAAGCAAAAATAAATAAATGGGACTATATCAAACTCAAAAGCTTCAGCACAGCAAAAGAAATCAATAACAGAACAAAAAGGCAACCAACTGAACTGCAGAAGATATGCACAAATAACACCTCCAATAGGGGTTAATATCCAAAATATGTAAGGAACTCATACAACTCAACAGCAAGAAAATCATACAATTTAAAAATGGGCAGAAGACCTGAACAGACACTTCTCTCAACACATACAAATGGCCAACAGATATATGAAAAGATGATGAACTTCACTAGCTATTAGGGAAATGCAAAACTACAATGAGATACCACCTCACACTCGTTAGAATGGTTATCATCAACAAAACAAGTAATAATAAATGTTGGAGAGGCAATGGAGAAAAAGGGGCCCTCCTTCACTGCTGGTGGGAATGTAAACTGGTATAGCCACTATGGAAAACAGTATGGAAGTTTTTCAAAAAATTAAGAACAGAGCTACCATATGAATCAGCAACCCATCTTCTAGGTATCTACCTAAAAAGTTCGGAAAAAAAAAATTGTAAAGATATATGTATCCCTATATTCCTAGCAGCCTTATTTACAGTGGCTAAGACATGGAAACAGCCACAGTGGCCTTCAATAGATGATTGGATGAAGACGATGTGATATATATATATACAGTGAAATACTACTCAGCCATAAGATAAGATGAAATACTGCCATTTGCGACGACATGGATGGATCATGAGAATATCGTGCCAAGCAAAATAAGTCAGATGGAAAAACTCAAGAACCATATGATTTCACTCATGTGTGAAATAAAAACTAAAAGCAACAAATGAACAAACAAGACAAACAAAAACTCATAGACACAGTCAACAGTATGATGGTTACCAGAGGGAAAGGGTGGTGGAGGGAGGTCATAAACGGTAAAGGGGATCAAATATATGGCGAGAGAAAGAGATTTGACTTTGGGTGGTAAACACACAATGCACTATAGATGATGTGTTATAGATCTGTACACTTGAAACCTATATAAATTTATTAACCAATGTTACCTCAACAAATTTAATTTAACCAGGCCTGCAAAATTTTTTTAACAAGGCCTGCAAATAATATGCATGAAACCTAGAGTAATAACACAAGTTGACTTTTGAGTCTCCTACCCAGAAACTATCCCCCATGCCCCTAACATGGAGTTTAAAGCGTGAAGTTAGGAGAGGCTCTCATGGGTTCGCCCTTGCTACCTGAGCATGACAGAAGAAGAGTTTCCCATTGAGCTCGCAAGGCTGGATGTCCCGGTGCCCAGGAAGAATCACGCCTCCTGCTGCATTAGTATTCACAACACAAGTCCCGAAGAGTTGAAAATTCCTCTATTCTAACACAACCTTTAAATTTTTGCCTTGGCAATGAAAAAGTCATTTATTTCTCAGAGACCATTCATAATGGGAAAAGCAACAGTGCTCACCATAAACACTCAGGAGTTAGGACATAAGGTTTAAACATCGTTATGTTTTTTTGGCAGAATCATTATAATAGTTTTATGGATTACTGGAACATTGCAAGTGGCTTTTATTACCATGATTACTATTCTAACTACACCAAGTAAACAACTGTGGAATCAAATAAATTTGGTACAGTAGCATATAAATATGAAGCAGGAGATAGTCCGTTTTTTCTTAATTAAAATTTACCCATGGGGATAAATAATGTGCTAAATAACATAGGTAAGAATTCCAAAAAGAATCTTTTTCATTTTTATTATATGAATAACACAATATTTATTACAATAATTACTTTGAGAAATAATGCTTTATGATTAGCCAGAATCAGCCTCTCTCATAAACTTAGTTCTATCTCTTTTGAGGGATTAAGCTTTTTATTGTAGGATACATAGACATTGGATTGTGCTAATATGGTAATTTTTAATTACCAAAATACTGACCATTGACAAAGGAATGTAAGTGACCACACTGAGGAATTTATGCTAGGCACTTACCTTTACAAACAGAGATGTGATCTTCTCAGAAGTGTTATAATAATGAGAGATACTATAGATCATTTTAATTGCATTTATAAGTGTAGGAATAGCATCAATCATGGATATCTGGAAGACACCACAAAAGTTTTCTGGGAAACAAATATCAAATTCAGCAAAATTCTAATAGTCTAATCATGCCATCTTCATTAGAACAAAGTCTAGCTAAGTGATTTTTACTTAAAATTTTTAAATATTGTCTAACACTTTACACAAATATATTTAACGATCATTTATTATTTAGTCATATGCAATTAATCAAGTTTTTGTTTCAATGCAAGAAACATTAACTTTCTTTTAATGACAAGGAGATTGTGTTAACTAACAGTTGACTTTGTAATTGATAAAAGCAGGCACTTTCTAAAGTTAAAAGTTCAAAAAATACCTGCTCGGTGACTCTTTCCACAGTAGTATAGCCCAGGATGTCAGTTACAATATTTAATGAAAAATGAAATATGCAACATGTTTTTTAAATATCACATGTACATCTTCGATAGATGGGTGGGTAGGTGGGTAGGTGGGTGGGTGGATGGATGGATGGGTGGATGGATGGATGGACATAGACATAGATATATAGATATAGATATGTAAATATAGATATATAGATGTATGTATATATACATATCATTTTCTTAAGAATAAAAAGACTTTTCCAACAGCCTATAGTATCTACAGACCAAAACTCCACACTCAATTCAGCTGAAGGGCCATCAGTAGACTAAGAAAGTAGAAATCGTTAACTTACAGGGTCACTGCTGTACAAGGGATCACAGCATTTTTCAAGTGTGTACAAATATTTGACATTGTTCTTTGCCTCGTTAGCTGCATCGGTGATTCGAATATCCATCTCCCGCCAAGTCTAAGCACAGTACAGGAAAGCAATTGTAACGCAATTATTAATAGAGAAACTTCCAGTATAACAGCTCCTAAAAGTCACCACAAGTCCCTTGGGTCAGACTTTCACTTTGTCCTGTGCATGTTACATAAAACTGAACCCAGAGGGGTGAAGAACATTGCCACACCAAGGAGCAATTTAAATTTTTTAATTCAATTTTTAAAGGTATCTCTTCCAGGCCTTCTCTTATAAAACCTATTAAATAACTAGGACAGAGCACCAATAGGGAGCACCTCCCTTTAAACTCACACCTTCTCTCTTCCACTGGCTACTGGATACACTTTGTACCTCACCCCATATTTTCTATCTTCCTTCTATTCTAACCTGAACTCCCTTTCCCTACATCCCTAAACTTTGGTTCCTCCAATAATGCAGCAATTATTTATTAGCTACCAACCATATGCCAGGACTGTGCTATGACCAAGGAACTTCAAAAGGGACGGATATATGAAAGTAGAAGTAAAAGAAAATGATTTAGCACGAGCCAGCATATTCAACTGACTTCACGGAAGTCCTGCTGATATTTCTGAACTATAGCACAACGAAATGGCTGCCTTCTTTGAGCAATGATAGAAGGTAAAGCAGTTAATGAAACAAATCATTATTATTTAAATTATTTTCATAGATTGAAACATCCACGCAAATGGCTAATAAATGTCCTTATGGCACCAATGCCAGGTGTGGTAGGCACTTCTGTGATGGTTCCTAATGACCACTGACTCCTGGTCTTCATGTTCCTGTGTCATCCCCACCTCTTGATTGTGAGCTGAATCTAGTGATTTGTCACTTCTAATAAACAGAATGTGACAAAAGTGATGGGATGTCACTTCTGGAATTAGTTTACCAAAAAACTGTGGCTTCTATCTGGATGCTCTCTTGCTCTCTGCCACTTACTCCCTTTAAGGGAAGCCAGCTGCCATATTCCGAGGGGCCCAATAAAGAGGCCCATGCAGTAAAGAACTAAAGGAAGCCTCCAGCTAACAGCCAGCAAGGAACGGAATCCTGCAACAACCACATGAGCGACTTGGAATCAGATCCTCCCCAGATGAGCCTGCCGATGAGTCGACGCCCCTACTGCAACTTCATGAGAGATCCTGAGTCAGAGGCACCCATCTAACCCGCACCCAAATTCCTGACCTACAGACTGTAGGATAAAAAATGTCTGCTTTAAGTTGTTAAGTTTAGGGGTAAACTGTAACACAGCAATATAAAGCTAATATACCAGGACTAAAATTATATATAAGGTAAGTTTTCATTATTACTAGTCCTAGTTGTTCTGAATTCATAATGTATATATAATCATGTTATGATGTTATGTCCTAATTTCATGACCTCTAATAATACATATGCATACAGGTACATCAGCCAAAAAATACCTTTAATTTAAAACAGGGACATCTGTAATACTTTCAACAATAAAGATAAATTTTAAAATATATATATCTTCATAAAATAAAAAAAACAAAAACCTATTTCCATGGTATCCAAAATTGTAGAAGGGCAATATTACCCAATCTTAGGGGTTTTTTCCATGAAGGTATAATATCATTTTTCTGTTTCTAATTACACTATGACCTAAAATACTCTATAACATGAATTTCCCATTTCATAAAGCAAAAAGAAATGGCTGACAACCTTCAGAAGTTTAGACTTGGCAGCAGCAAGCACGGCCAACACAGCCTTCACATCTGGGCTTTTCAATTGATCCAAAAGGTAGTTAAACTTGGACAGTCTTTTTTTCCAGTGTTCCAACTCTGCTCGGGGCCCAAGGTCATCTGCTTCCTTCCGAAGCTGATTGTTTTCCGCAAGGACCTGTAAGTGCACAGGACAAGTGTGAACCACTGAGCAGGGCTGGAGATATGAACATTATACACAAACAAAAAAGAAGTAATGATGCTATCTGCATCATGCTATACTTTCATTCATTTGCATGTTTTGAATGACAGCCTTTTACTAACTTCGCATGTATCCATTTTTAAAACCTCCACAAAAACTCAGTTGACTTGTTCTAATTGAAAACTACTTATTTAAGGAGTTTTAATAAACTTTTGGAGGACCTGACCTCAGCACCTTTCCTTGGCTACTCACTTACTATGTTTACCCTTGAAGCAATATACCCTTAGAAAGCCCCCATGCCTTATGTTGGTAAATTTCAGTTGTGTTTTGGGGGATTTTTTTATGCAATGTCCCCCTTCATTTAGGACTTTTCTGAAAATAATGTTTTAAGATTAAGTCTCAAGATCTCTTTTGGAGGACACACTAAATTAGAAAACTTTTTGTACAGATGTTTTCATCAAAGTAAATTATACCTTAAGGGAGAAAAAAACAAAGTGCTGTCTTCTAGTTATGTAAGTAAACAGTCATTAACTTGCAACTCTTAGAAGTCTTACTATCTCTTGCTAACTAATGACTGCAAGTTAAAACTATGGGAACCTCTCACCTTTTCAGGGACTTGTGGTAAAATACTTAGACAAATGCAAATTAGTAAATGGTATACCTTCTTCCATTGACTAGTTCAGTAACATGGCATCTGAAACTGATGTTTGGTTTCTGGAAATTACCTGTTCTGTTTGTTTGATCCATACTTTCATACAACCTTCTATTTTTACCAAAGTCTCGGGATTATTAGCTAGAGTCAAGTAGTCTATTGGTTCCTTCAGGGTTTTCAGTTCAAATATGTCACACTTTTGAAGGTTCACCTAATTAAAATAAAAATTAAATAATAAGGTGATGCTTTACACACACACACACACACACACTCTGTTTGACATTCGGCTTAGACGGATCTTAAGGGGACCCTCCCGTCTACACTTCCCTGCTCTGAAGAAAGGTTCTGAAGGCACAATGAGATATCAAAGGCCAATCCTCTCACTTGAGAAGATGGATTCTGAGGTCAAATTTGGGGTCGAAAAGAAAAACTGAACGAGAGAGAAAGACAATCATAACATCACAGAATTTGGGAATTAATAGGGAACTTGAAAATTAATATTAACTCATGAAACCAAAGAAAGTGGGGACGCTTCAAGAAAACTGATTGCAGGGAAGAGTGATTTCTAATCTGTTACATTCATTTTTGGAAACTAACCAGAGGGATATGTTATCTTGTCCTGACCCAATAACATCTGTACAGTTACCAAGTTCTATGGCAACACACAGACTTGTTTTAGGAGGAGGAAGGAGGAAGTGGGAAGTAAAGGAAGTGTGTTGGATTTCAACTTGACAATGAAACCTAGTGTATTTTTAAACACACATAATACAAAATGGAATTCAATATTTAATGAAGACATTTCCCTTCTGGTATCGTGCACCTGGAACTGTGAATCTCTAAACTCGGATCTCAGGTCTAATCCCACGTTACCAGCAACAGAGCTAATATGTTCCCCTCCATTGGTCAAAAGCAGCAGGATACAGGATGCGGCTATTTGCCATGCCAAGTGCCAACGTGGCCATGAAGCCCAGGCCCCAAGGGCTTCCTGGTGAACCAGGTAAAACTAAAGAGCCCACTAGGAGGTGTGGACGGTAGAAGGTTCAGGCTGGGGAATAGTAGACACCAGATGCTGGGATCACACTCTCCTCCCTTCAGACCAGCAGAGGGAGTGGCCCCTGCCACCAGGGTATGCCACAAGAGGACACCGCAGCACCGGGAAGGTTTCCTGTTTCCTTCACTCGGCTTCCTAATAAAGCCCTGCCAGCTCCAACCTCTAATAGCCCCCAGCCCTGGCCCTCAAGCCCGCCACTGCTCAGCAGCACTGCCAGCCCCACCCACCCGGGGCTCAGAGGCACCCCTTGTGCGCCCTGAACCTGGCCTCCTCCATGGGTGCTTTTCACTGCCACACTCTGACGGAGCTCTGAAAGCCACCCGGCAGCCATGTGCCTCCACTCCACTGGGCCTTTGGCCTGCCGCCCCCGCCCGGACGGGCCTCCCAGCGCACCTCCCCCGCTGCCCTTTCCCACTCTGCGCTGTCCACCTGCCACACGGAGAGGGCTCCTTGGTTTTACAAGGGAGGCTCTGGGCCTCATGAAGTAGCATTGCCTCCCTCCTGCGTCAGGATCCATCCCACTTTTTGAAATACCTCTGCTACAAAATGAAGCATATCAGATAAAAGTGTGGCTTTTTTACAGAGAATAACAATTTAATTTGGTTCAACTTGCACTATACTATGACCTGCATCACAGTTGCTAATATAACAATTCCGTTAGCTGGAATCACCCTGCCCCAGTCAGGATGAAAGTGACTCAAGTCACCCATCCTTGCACCTGCCTCTCTCCTTCCCAAGATCCCAGTAGGTCTCAGTCTCCTTGGAGAGGGGTGAGTGTCGTTGGTATCATGGGATCCAGTCCGCAATCTCCCATACATGCTGGGTGTGGGCTGTCATCTACCCCCAGTAATCACTAACAGAGCTTACTGCAGATGGGACAAATTTTATGGAAGCTAAAGTTCACATTTGCCAAACTTATTCTTGAAGGCCCTTTGGTCACTGGCTGAACCACAGGACCTGACCCGCTCTCTCCTCTCCAGATATGTGCCAATTCCTCTCTCCTCCCTCCTCTTCAGGGTTTCCTTCATCCCTCCGCAGCACCCACACGCACACGCAAACACATGCACGCACTCTCTGATTCGAATTCCACGAGCCACAGCATTTCATGCTTTGCGGCCACACGTCTGACATGACAGTCTCCATCACAGTCAACATTTCTATGGAACCTCTGATGCATTAATCACTTTAAACTAAGGAATTTAAATCTAGTCATCACCACATTTTGAAGGGGCAATCAAAATGCCAGTGAAATGTTTTCAAGATTTGCAAAGCCGTGGAATTAAGACTATTTAAGAGAAGTTTTACACACTTCCATGCTGGTTTGCTCACCCTCTGACCATTTTTGAAGGAATAACCTTTTACCATTCTTACCTTCTCCTTCAAACTGTCCTGCGCGCCCGACAGGACGCTGACAAAGCCTTCCAGAGAGCTCAGGAAGTCCTGCCGCAGGCTGGGCGCCTCCTGAAGCCCCTCGAGCTCACCCCAGCCCTGGCGCATGGCCCTCAGAGCGGGAATGAAGACGTCCGACAGCAGGCGCCTCATGCTGTTAAGCAGGCCCCCATCTGCGGCATCTAACATGTTAAAGCTCACCTCCTGGAAAACAAGTAGGAGACCCTTTACTGTAAAAACCACCTTCAGTCCAACAGAGTTCCTGAGCCCTCTCTGAATGCTGCTCATTAACCAACCATCCTGTGGAAGTACGTAAAGACCAACCAAATGAGAAAAGCAAAGGCTAGTACTGCAGAGCTTGCTGCAGCCAGGGAGTCCGCCGCCATCCCTGCGTTTCAGGCGGCTGTGCGAGCAGCCATGGTTTAGCTCCCTCGCTGGCTTTCCTGAGAGCGTGACAAGCAGGCTGCTCCCTGGGTCGTTTCTTATAGCCGGGGGTCGCTTTACTGAGCAGGCTGCTGCAGGTTGCGGGCCAAGGTCCTACGTGTATATGTGGTCTGGTCACTGTCTGGTTTTCTACTCAGTCTCTCCACCCAGTAAATTATTATTTTCACACCTTGGTTAAGACATGAGCTTTATACTATTCTAAGTTGCAATCATCACAATAAAAGAATGAAATAAATAGGACATAAGATGTTTACCAGTTTATCTACACCAAGTAGATAATGCACCTATTAAGGGCAGGGGAGACACGTATAGATGAACTTTATTTTGCACAAAAAATAATAATGTTGTATGTTCACTTTTAAAAGTCTTATTTTAAATGTGTGGAATTTGCCATAAACTAAATTATGTATGGGGAATTCTTTTTAAAAGGAAAGACCTCACTGTGAGAGAGAGAGACACACACACACACACACACACACACACACACACACACGTTATATCAATTTTTGTTAATAAATTGAATATTTAGTCCTCCTACCTAACAGATTTAAAGAAAATGTCCTCTTAATTACTTGCTTTCAGTGCTTTTAAAAATATTTCTTTGAAAGTAGTTTTAGATATTTCATGAGTGTTTAATGAACAATGATTTTTGGTAAGCGGGGTAAAGGACCGCTCCTGCCCCTTACCCGGTGGATGTTCTCAGGGGTGATGGCTCTGGAAGGGTCGGTCCTGATGAAGAACACACACACTCCAGTAAGGGCAACATCCTTTCCCTCGGTCACGAATACTTTAGGTTTTTTAATCTTTGCAGAAATAGGATTTGTGCCTCCTGAAGAGCTATGTTGTCCTACAAATGCAAAAAATGTTAGTTTCACAACTGCTATTTGCAGTCTACATAATCGCCTCTCGGGATGTTAAAATATGTCATGTTGGCTCATCCATGTGCCCTAGAAGGTCCACCACTTGGACAAACTCTAGCCTGAGCCCTAAAGGGATCTAAAAGGATCTGGCCCTGCCGGAACTGAGCAACAAAACAACAATATGGCAAATCCAGGGCAGCCAAAAAGAAACTTAAAGAGTGGAGAGCCAGAAGAGTCAGGGTGTAAAGCAACTGGAGGCTTCCAAAAATTACAGAAACTTAAACAAAAAAAGCATATTCATACTATATACCAACAGCAATAATTATTTTCCCTTTCTTTTAAAAGGTCGTAAAATAATGCATATGATATTTTAATATTATCATAATATATTTGTTTATGTCACTAGTTTGGCTTTAAAATTATGACTCCACATAAAAATAGAATGGGATTTGCCAGTTGAATCCACACAAAGATTTACAAATTTTTCTTAAGTGAAAATGACAACTTATCATTCAATAGTACTCATCTGAATCACAGTCAATAGAAAATAAACATAATTTTCTATTTAACTGGAAAACTCATGTTAGGCTTACTGGCAACAACTCCTATGTTAAAAGTAGTGCCTGTCTAGAGAAGAAACAGATGCCTGTTAAAAGTTCTAGAACATAACTGCCTGGGGTGAACTAGCATGTAAGGAAAGACTGTCTCAAAATATATACTACTGCTCCTTAATTACCAGCACAGCCTGAAAAAGTAAATAAAACATCCCAAATAAAGATAGAACAACCCGGCTAAATACCTATCATTACCTGTCCCCCTTCTTTAAGGCAAAAATAGAACCTGAGCCTCACCCCTCACACCTCACTGCTCCCTGGTCAGTTCTCACGGTGGCCTTCTGCTTCATGCCATCCTCAGTTAAATCTAACAACACGTTTCTGGTTTATGTCACATCAAATGTGCATACCTGTTTCTGCTACCTCCACATCCTGATAGTAAAACATGAGGTGACGAAGACCTCCAACTGCAAAGAGCTGATCGATTCTTTCAATCTGGGAAAAAGAAAAGACAAGGTAACAACTTTGTTCTGAATTAGAAACTGCATTTAAATCAACATTTACTATCATCTTTCTTATTCGAATAGGACTACATCTAATGCAAACCATACAGAAGGCATCTATTTCTTTCAACATAAAAACCATGAAAGAATAAATGCCTCACATATTAAGAATTCAATTCAAAGAAGTAATTCAATTAAACAGAAATATTTGCTACATATGCACATTTGAAGAGACTGTCCCTCCATTTTTGCTAACTTCTTAAAGGTTGAGCTGCTGAAGGCAAATATAAACACAGGTGATTGTTTCATTTTCATTCCACTGCAGATCAGAAAACAAACCTTTCAAAATTCAGTCTAACATACTAGAGATAATTAATAATTTTACTGCAATAATCACTAAAATCACTGAGAAATGTCATGAGAACACATATGACCATGGAACAGTCCAGCCAACAGCAGCCTGGAACCTAGTCCCATCCTTCCCACCGTGAAGTTCACTGTACATCTAGAGGTCTGCCAACTGGCCTCCATCAATGGAAGTGCTTCTTTTAAATTGTTAGTAGCATAGTTTGAATTCAAATTGGGAGAACGGATAAAATCTACACACCCATTAGGATGGCTACTATCCAAAAAAAAACAACAGAAAATAATGTTGTCAAAGATGCGGAGAAACTGGAACCCTTGTATACTGTTTAGTGAGAATGTAAAATGTCATTGTGGAAAACAGCACAGCAGTTCACCATATATTAAAAATAGAATTACTATATTCACCAGAAACTCTACTTCTGGGTATATGTGCAAAAGAATTGAAAGCAGGGACTTGCAGAGATACCTGTACACCCATGTTCATAACAGCACTATTCACAGTAGCCAAAAGGTGGAAGCAATCCAACTGTTCACTGACGGATGAAGGGAGAAACAAAATGTGGTACACACACTTTAAAATAATTAAGATGGTAAATTTTATTTACGTGTATTTTACCATAATTTAGAATAAAAATTTTTCAAGGATAAAATCGAGTCTAAAATTTTAAATGTGAAAATAAGGCCCCTTCAATTTCTACCATGTTAAAGATAAAGCCATTACATATGAGGAAAAGCAAGCTGCCCTGTTTTCTGTGTTACATTTCCTGCCTGAGGGTGCTATGGGGATGGGTCGGGTGCACTCCATGAAATTAACTTCCAAGCCAAGGATGCAGTCAAAGAGATGCTTCCACCAAGGCCGTATCGGAACACCTGTCCTGCTAGCCTTGCTAGTAAGCCTGAGCCAGGGTGCTTTCTTTAAACCTCCGGGTTTTAATCTTCCTGAGTCCTGAATATGACATAGCAGTTGACTTGGGATTCCCATAGTTCAGAACTTTCACTCATTTTCCCAGCTGCATTACCCCAAATCCAGATGTTGAATCGGGAAGTAGGGGAGAGTTAAGCAATTCGCCTCGGAACTCTCTCTCCAAGGCTGAATCAGCTATGTGACTGTCTCCTTCTGTGCCTCTATTTTTTGGAAATAATATTAACTACATCCTGGTATTATGAAGATTAAATAGGATAACAGATGAAAGTCACTCAGAAGAGAGACTGGCACAGGGTAAATATCCAATAAATGTTAGTTGTGATGAGAAGGACCAAGAGGAGAACAGGGGCATTTCCTCGACCCCTGATTGATTCATCCTACACTTTAACCATTTCAGCGGTACGCCACTGGCTCCTCTTCACTCCACTGGAGTTACACAGCAGGTAGGGACAAAGCTGGTGGAGGGCTGGAGCCAACTCATACTGGCTCATGACGGCCAATGTATCACAACCCCTCCCAACAATTACCAATAATTAAGATGGTAAATTTTATTTATTTATTCATTTACCCTGTGCTAGTCTCTCTTCTAAGTGATTTTCATCTGTTATCCCATTTAGTAACACCGTGTTGGTAGTCTGGGATCAGCCATGTGGGAGTATTTGAGCAAAAGAAATCAGCAAACATTCACACTCTCTTGCCCAAAGCTGACTGTTAAACATGTATAAGCCTACCACAGAGAAGCATTCTGAACAGTGTGACACCCATTCAACAAAAAGGGCGCCTCTCCCTCCCCCACCCCTCTCCCTCTCCCCCTCCCCCCCAACTCCTTCTCTCCCCTAATAAGTTAAAAAAACACACAAAGCCTTCAGGAACCATCACAGGGCTCCTGATATGCCTTCATCGCAGCCCAGGGAATGATACCCCCAGTATTTTGGTCCTTCCCAGGCAGGGTCAAATCACATCCCAGGTTTTAAAGGGATATCGTGGCAGTAAGTGGAAGTCAAGGTCAGAAACAAAAGAAACCAGATTCAGCTGCCAAACCAAAGTCAAAGCCAGGAAACAATAGCACAATTCAATCTCCCAGGTTAAAACAAGATTAAAAAAAAAGATAAATCAGCCACTGAGAGGAGATTCTGTTCTCCAAACTCAGATTCCAAAATGGTGCCTGAGCCCAGCTTCACTGGATTGAGAGAAATGCAGCCGTTGCTGCCAGAATCGTGGAATTTAAATAACAGTTATAAGTAATCCACTCAACATAAAGACCTGGAGAGCCCTAAGCTCATTCTTCCATCGTCTGTACAGAATCAGAATGGAGTCGTGTCCATGTTAACACTGGCACCCTCTTCTAAGGCCCAGCACAGGATTCTGCCATAGGACAGGGTCAGCAGACCCTCCTCGCCCCCCATAATCAAGTCAGCGAGAACCCAAATGTGTCGCACCTGGTTCCCCTCGAGAATGGCATCCTCTACTTCAGCTTTGTTCAAGTCCACGCAGGAAGCTACGATCGCAAATAAATAGTCATGCCTCCCATCCAAACGTGCCCTCTTGGCTTCCTTCTCTTCCTTCAGTCTTTGCTACAAGAAAGGAACAAAAATGTTATGTGGCAACTGGTATTCTCAAATGAATTCAATTTGCAATAATTTCATACTATTGTTGCTTTTTCCAGTTTTGGGTACAGGTAACAAGTAGCTTAATGGTACCAGTTTTATGTACTATCTTCTATTTTTAGGAATAATGTTATTTCTATTATGAAAATCGCAGTTTTAAAATTGCATAACACAGAAAAGCCAATAGAAATAAAAATCATCTGCCATCCAGAAATTACTACTGTTAACATTTTGTTCTAAATCTTTGCCGACTTATTTCTATGCATATATAAGCATTCAACACACACACAAAAAGAGATCCCCATTTTTGTAAACATTCCCTAAGCCATTGAAGAAATATTCTTCTATACTATCTTCTATCTTTATTGTCTACAGATCCATATCTGGTCTTGAAATTAATTTCTGAATACCACTGATTACCGTTAAGCTGGTTGTTAACTACAATAGTAAGGCATGTTCGATATAACCAATATTAGCAGGTTAAAGCATATCTTTCCATATGCACTATGCTCATGCAAACACATGTACACACACATCTCTATATTATACTATAAAATTTTTCAAGCATTTTTCCCTTAATAATACATTACCGACTTCTTTACACTTTAATACAGACTGTTCCTACCTGTGTAATAGCTGCAAAAAGTTCAACAATATGGCTATACCATAATTTATTCAATCATTTTGCCATTGGTGGACATTAGGCTTTCAATTCATTTCTTGAATTAAGTGCATTACCTTTAATGCCATTTATGCAGCTATAATTTTCCAAGAAAGAAATGGAGAGTGAAAAGACAAGAAGGTGAAGAACCTTGGGGAACACTAATATGCCAGGGGCAAGGAGGGAAAGAAGAAGAAATGGAGAAGGCTAAGGCAGAGTGGGAAGAGAGACAGGAAACCAGGAGGCAGCACCACCAATAAACCATGGAGAGGGGCCAGTCATGCTACTGCTATAGAAGATTGGTTGGGTCAATTAGGCTATCCCTAATAATTGTGTTTACAAGATGGGCCACAGCATCCCATATCCCTTTTGCAATGTGACCATCCCACTAACCTCTCAAGGGATAGACTCTATTTACCCTCCTATTGAATTTGCCTTGCCCTGTGACCAGTTTCACCAAAAGAATGTGGGGAGAAGTGAAACTGTAAAACTTCCTAGGCTAAGATCTTAGGAGACCTTCAGCTTCTGCCTTTGCACTTGGGAATGCACTTGGAACCAGCCACCATGCAGTGAGAAGTCCAAGCTACATGGACAAAGCACATGGAGAACCACCAAGGTATTCCAGTCAACAGCCTCGGTCGACCTCCTAGCTGACATCCCAGCAGCAACTTTCAAGCTGTCTTAGACGTTCCAGCTTAGTCAAGCCTACAGGTGACCGCAACCCAACCAACGCCTTACGGAGCAGCTGAGCCCAGCTGAGCCCAGTCATCCACAGAACCAAGAGAAAAAATACAGGTAGCTGCTGAGCTCCAAGCTGTAGAGGTCTGGTGTGGTTTGTTACGCAGCAGTAGATAACAGAGGAATCCTCGTTAAAGTAACTTTACTGGCTGGACAGAAAGCAAATGGATGTAGACTTGAGAAAAGGGTGATTGTGAAAAGAAATTATAAAGCTACTGAATACAAACTACTCTTTGTAGAAACTCAACTCTAAAGGAAAGAGGTGTGGTACTAGCAGATAGAGGGGAATTTAGAGTCAAGGAAGACCTATTTAAGATACAAAAAAACTTTAGAAAATGTAAAGAATAAAAGTTGGGGATTTCATTTTTCTGAGGCTGAAAGGGCTCCTTGAGAGAACTTGGGGGGACAAGGTTTAAAAGGAAAAAAAAAAACTAAACAATATGTCTATTTTCTTGCCATTTCTCTAAAAAGAAACTAACCAAGTCCTGACACAGAGGAGACATTCTATAAACTTCAAATAGAAGTAAATTTAAATCTCTTCAAATGCGGCCAAAACCAGGAAGTCATCCTGTTGTTCTGTTTTCTGTCTTCCTGTCGGGAATAAAATGCGCTTCTCCAAGTCACGTATCTCTCTGAGTTTGTACTAAATGTCTTCTGCAGCTAAAGAACACGGTGGGCAGCCAGGGAGCCAGGAACCGAGCTACAAAACAACAATATGGCAAACGCCGGGCAGCCAAAAAGAAATTTAAACAGTAGAGCACCAGGAGAGTCAGGATGTAAAGCAACTTGAGGCTTCCAAAGAATATAGAAACTGAAATACGATTCTGCCATGGCAACACATTACTCTAAGACCTAATTTTACAAGACTCCAAAGGAAAATACATATATTCTAGTGGAGAAAAGAAGAGAGATTGGTCCCTAAAACAGAACACTAATTTTTCTATTTTTACTTAAATATCACAGACAGAAAAAATACTTCCAAAGCAGTTTTATGTGTACAAAACAAATTATCAATGTGTTGTTAAAAGAAATGTTTTCAGAGCTATACTGAAAAGCATGTTAAGCACTGATATGTTCTTACGTACACTGATTATTCTGTCTCCTAATGACAGGTCACATGAAGTAAAGTAAACCCCGGTGCCATGTACATGAAAGACCAGTGTTGATCAATCTCAACTTTCACTGCCTTATGCTAAGGTATCCTGATACCATGAGGAACTTTTTTTTTCTACCACACAAAGTCAATGTCGAACAAATATTCAGTGGTCAGATCAGGGCATTGTCCATCCGTAAACCTAAACCTGCGGCTTTCTGGCTGCTGGGCAACAGCAGCAACAGGCGGTCAGATGACTGGCTGTCTGGAGGTGCTTGTCCTGCTGGCCTTGGGAAGGTCCAGGACTCTTGGAGAGCGAGGGCAGAGGGGGATTAAGAAGGCGAGAGGCAAACTATGGATTTTTTTTTTTTAAGTGTCACTTTCAAATCGTTTTACATTTCATGAGCAAGAACCAAGTGATGGGGGTGGGGAGGATGACCAGAAACCAAGGACATCTGCAACATATTATTAAAACAGTTCTGCATTTTGGTGACAACGTATGTTACTACCACCTTGGAATGAAAGAGTGACTAATGTGCTACCTCACAAAAAATAGGTGCTGTTTTCAAAGCAGGGCAAGTTCATGCAGACAAGCCCTGGAGTCGGAGTGGGGCTGTAGGTTCCAGCTTCAGCTCTGCCACTGATTGCAAGACCTTGCATCTCTCGTTTAAGCTCTCCAGGCTTCAGTTTCCCCAACTCCAAAATCAAAGTGTTGCACTAGGTGACCACTAACTAAGTCCCATCCCTTCTCTAACATTTGGGCTACTTCTCATTGGTTCTAAAGTTAACACAGACCAGAGACTTGAGATTTGAAACAATGAATCTCAACAAAAACCAATGCCACGTGTTTGCATAACAGAGCTCTGTGACTTTTCCTCATGACAAACTCATCCATCCAATTTTTTAATATACTAACCTCTGCCTTCAACTCTGTAGAACCCAAGCCCAAGTCTACGTGTTTGTGTACATAAACTGAGCATGAACACACATCTCATTTTGACTCCAGGTTTATAATCCCCAACTATATGAGAGACCTTACCTCATCTGTAAAAAGAAAAGTCCAAACTGAAAAGATATTTTTGAGATACTACGAAGTCAATCAGCACTTGAAGTAAAATGGCATGGCCAAGACTTTGACCCTGGACATCAAAATTCAGGTGAAACAAACTTTTTAATAATGATTTTTTAATTGTACAGATGTTTAAGCTCCCTCTACCCTTAGAAAGCTCTGACACCACTGACAGCCAGAAGTGGATGGGGGATGGAGCTGTCTGGTCTAGGAGCCCCCTGTGGCCGAGCAGGGACACCCTGTCCCCAACTCCCGTGAATGCGCCAGAGTACATGTTGCTCTCTTTGCCCGGCTGCATTGCTAGTCATGGATCTGCTAGTCATCACTGCTTACTGTGCTTAGGTTGAATGCTCACAAAAGCCCTATGAAGCAGACACTATTATCACCACACAAGGAAATCGAGACCATGGACCATTAACAACTTTTCCAAGAGCACACTGCTACGTAAATGGCAGGGCTGGGAATCAAGCTTGACTTGTCTGCAGGGCCAGGCCGACACACAGGGTGTCCCAGGCAGCTAAGGATTTTGCATTCATTTAAACCGATATTCCATAAACATTTTTTCTTGAAATCCACTCAAGGGTTTCAAGAAAACAGTGTGGGGAGACCTCATATATATTGCATGAGTTACAGGAGTTGTGGGTGAAGACTAGAGTTAACCAGCACCATTTTCTGAGTTACACTGGTGGTATTTTAGTGCCAGGATGGACTGGTGCCTGCTGGCGACATGCCTGTGCCCAACTCTCCCACAGTACTCCTTGTCTCAGCAAATGGTAACTCCGGCCCCATCCTCAACACCTAAAAGTGCCTTGGAGGTGGGCTCCCAGCTTCCCCCATTCCTTGCTGCTCCGAAATGCAAGTTCACTTTTATCACACTATATACACCAGGTCCTCATAGGATGTCTGCACAGCAAAGTGTGTGGGCAAAGAAATGGGTTCTGCAGCCCAAAAATATATTTTATTTGTTTAAAAATAAAGTTTTCTAGGTGATGTGATTACCCTTGCTGCACATCTGAACTGGGAACAAGACCTGTTTCAAGGAGGGTCTGCTGCATACTTTTGAAAGCATATACTTCTATTTGTTGGATATGGGTGTTTTGTTCTTTCATGTATGTGTATGCATGTGGCACATCACAAACACAGAGGAGAGAGGAGTATAAAATAGGTTAAAATCTCCTTGGAGATAACTGTAAATAATGTGGAGTCTGTGAATTACAGTTGGAACTCCTTATCTTAAATCTCCATTGTAAATAAATACCTCTGAGACTGATTTTGCTTTGGCTCTCAATATCAATCTCAAGTCCACAGATGATTAATCACCTGATGACCATAGTGCTCAAGAGGCCAACTGCGGATGAATCAGGGAAAACTCATGAGCAGAATAAAAAAATTATTCAAAGTATATGCCCAGCAACAATGCTTGGTTGTCAGTAAAATATCTATTTCTTTTCTTTTTTAAGGGGATACCCAAAGGGACCAGGCCAGTTTAGCTCACCTATCTACCATATATATCACCTGATTCTCCTTATCTCCTGAGCAGTAAAATAGAAATCAACTGAATCTCACCATCCCTACAAAAGCATCAGCTCTGCAGTGTTTTCTATTTTAATTTTTGCAATATCTCCAGGGCCCAGGACAGTGCCTGCCACATCGTAGACACTCCACTGATACCTAATCAATGGATAAATTAACCAAATTAATCATTTTACAAGTCGTTCTCAAGTAATTAAGGGCTGAAACAATCTATTTCAGCTCAATAAGAGTCCACGATTTCAGGCTTAGAATACAGTCAATAAGCTCCAGGTCTTCGATGCTGTTGTGATTCCAGCATAAACCAAGGCAGGAAATTCCCCCATTCATGTGGAGTCTGGCTCCCTCTCAATTCTCAGCAAATACAACTGACCTCGCTCAGCCTACATCCTATTTAAATATGAAGAATTAAGAAAAGTGAGGGAAGCAGTTATCCCACTCATTTCCACTTAGAACCCTGTCTACAAAGTTAACCCATTTTCCATGTCTTCCAACAAAAGAAAAGCTTCCCTCTTTTTCATTCCAACCCACGGGGCGGTTTCCTCCGGGAGAGGCTGCTCCTTGGCGCTTCCCCACCCCCCAGGCCTGCTCTTTAATTCGCTGGGAGAGCCCCAACTTAACGGCTCTCTGCTCCCGAGTGTACTCTCCCGCAGGCCTTTCCTCTGCGCCTTTCATTCCCTTTCTTCAGGTGCCGGGCGCAGCTGCGGGAGCGCGCCTCCCTCCCGCAGGAAGAGCACTTCAGCAAAGTGGTTTCTGCTCGGGAGACGTCCGGGCTGGCGAAGCCGCTGGCAGCAGGTGCGCAGGGGCGCCTCCTGTGCCGCACAGGGCTGCGCTCCCCTGCATCGCAGAGACAAGCAGGCCCCGTCGCTTCTCCTGGTGTCGTCCTAAGGGGAAGCTCCGGAGTCTTGTCTATGCTCGCTATAGTTTTCAGGGACCCCAATTCTCCCCACTTACTAACTCTCTTACTTGTCATTCTTTCCAAGCAAATAAAGGCCCCTCTTTACCTTTTACTACATGTGGACTTTCCACCCAAGCCAACCCAAAAACTAGTGTAGGGGGATCCCCATCACCACAGCCTCCTCTTCCTGCAACACTTCGTCATCCAAATTCTAACCCAGAGGGTACTGTCTGCACACCGAAGGTCTAGACCTGATGGAGACTCAGCGGACCTTCACATGGCCATATATTCTATCTTCCCCAACTCCACAGCGGTTTACTCCAAGATCAGAAATAACACTCTTGTAGAATTCCAAGAGCCCCTCTGGCAGCAGGGAACAAATAATTCAAGTGCATTCATCCATATAATAAAAAACATGTATTTATGTCACTATTCACATTATACTCTAGGACACAAGGGTGACATTCTCAACTTCCTTTATTCAGCACAATAAACTGGAGTGCTTAAAGCTGGCTGCTCAATAGAATCTCCTGGGTGCTTAAAATACTGATGCCGGGGCTCCCTCCCCCAAGAAATTGTGACTTCTGTTGTCCTGAGCGGGCCCTGGCATTGCTTTTTCTCACAAGCTCTTCTGGCGATTCCAGTGTGCAGCCCCCTGAACACACTGCTCCCAGCAGATCGTGGTATGAACTGATCACAACTAATCAGTACAACCAGCTTCTCACTTGAGGGAGGAACTTATTAGATGAAGTTCAAGGGTGTAAATCTTGGGTCACTTCAACCCCAGACCTCTTTTCTTTTCCTCATTACTAGAGTTGTGCAAAATTGGTAGGAAGAACAACCTTCAGCCCCAAACTCCACGAGGCCTGGAAGGGCTCTTTCTTGCCACATCATGGAGCATAGAGCCCGGCACCAAGCAGTCATTCAGCAGATGTTTGTGGAGTGGGTAAGTCTGCACTTAGAGTCACATTCTTTCCGGGTATAGCGATGGCAGGATTACTATACGGGCATCTTGGGCATTAACTCGGTCAGGCTCAAAGGTGCTCACTTGGGCCATAACAAACAGTATGTGCCTTCTCCTCACTCTACAGCTAAATCTTAGAGCCATACACTTCCTGACACTCCAAGGAAATTGTTTTGACCTTTTGTATGTGAAATGTGTTCCCCAGGCTGAGCACGTCTGGGCTTGATTAACAGAGGATATTGAAACTGGTTTGGCTATTTTGCCAGAGAATAACAAAACGGACATCCTTTCAGCTTGCAAAAGATACCTGACAGCACGGGTTCCTTTCCTCTTAGCTTCTACTGTGCACACCCCAGGAACAATGGCAGCCTCCCTGCAGAGTTTCTCAGTGGGGGAAGGGGTGCACCTCCCAGAGGATCAGCCCTCTCCCCCACACAGTCTCTGCCCCCAGAGAATCACTGTTTAGGGAAACCTAGCAATCTGAAATCTGATGAGCAACAGTGTTCCCTAACACAATACATACAGGGCAAAACAGGAGCATACACACCCCTGCAACAGGGGGCCAGCTGGTCTCCATTTCAAAGCCAGCTGCAATTAGGTGAATTTCAGTCAAATTTTAGGTGACTTCAGAAATCTTTCAAGTCATTTTTTTTCCTAAAAGTCAACGAAGTCAACCAGCGAAATTATATATTTCAGTTTAATTTCAAGGAAGGAAAAACTCAGAACCTATAGTCTGAAATTCATTTCCTTTGTATACTTGTAAATTGGTCCTAAACAGTATTCATCTGTGAGAAAAGCAGAAAAAAAGTAGCTATCATATCTGGGCTATATTTTGCAAATAAGTCAGTGAATATATACAGAAATATTTCAAGTTTTTTCATTTAAAAGCATTTGTGTTTATTAAACAACAAAAAGGAGACCTGGCTTGACTTTTCCAAACCCATAGAGCTTATGGCACATTTAGTTGTTATTTGCATGTAAGTCTGGAAAAAGTCAATTATGATGTTACAATAACCTAGTTATAATATAGATTACAGTAACAGTTCCAGACCAAGGTTAAATATATACAGATTTATAGTTTTAAGTTAAGTAGCTTTGGGACCTTTGTCATTGATTATTGTAGGTCACCACATTATAATTTAGTACTTCATCATATCAGTGCACTCCATAGAAAATGCAGTCATTATTTACATAATATACTGTAGCATTAGAGTAATTCTGTTAATATCACACTTCAGTGGAGTGAACAGAACCAGCATCCTAAATATATAAATGAAGCCTCCAAAAAAACTTAACTTTTTCCCCAAAGGTAGCTTGCGCTGAAGAAGAAACTAATTCATTAATTATACTCAAGGTTTTATCATCGATTTTAGTATTTTAGACTTGGTGGTAAAGTACAGGAAATTTTTTTAGGCATGTGAAAAGTTTAATTCATTCAATTTATTGCACAAGCATAAACTAAGGTGCATTAGTACCAGGCTCTGTGTCAAGGGGAGGCTATTCACAAATGGAGAGAATGCCACCCCTCTCCTCCAAGAACTCACAATCTAGTGAGGGAAAGAGACATGAAGACAAATGTCACTTCACTTCAGTGATGTGACAAGGCTTCTCACAGACGAAAAAGTGAAGTGCTGAGGGCACAGGGAAGGGAGCCGTCAGGGAGTCTTCTCAGAAGACAAAAAAAATAAACAATTCAATCAAAAACGGTCAGAGGACATGCTGAGACGTTTCTCCAAAGAAAACTTACAGATGGCCAACAGATATACAAAAAGACGCTTAATATCATTAGTTATCAGGCACATGCCAATGAAAACCACAGTGAGACCCCACCTCACACCTGTCACAATGGCTATTATCGAAAAGTCAACAAACAACAAGTGTTGGCGAGGGTGTGGAGAAAAGGGAACTGCAAACTGGTGCAGCCCCTACAGAAAACAGTATGGAGGGTCCTCCGAAAAACAAAAATAGGTATACCATATGACCCAGCAATTCCACCACTGAGTACTTATCCAAAGAAAATAAAAACACTAATTCAAAGAGACATATGCACCCTTATGTTCATTCCAGCATTATTTACAATTAGTTACAATAGCCAAGATACGATAGTATTATTAAAATAGCATTATTTGCAACAGCCAACACACCTAGCCAACCTAGGTGTCCATCAATAGATGAATGCATAAAGAAGATGTGGTACACATATACAATGGAATATTGCTCAGGAATAAAAGAGAATGAAATCTTGCCATTTGTGACAGCATGACTGGACCTAAAGGGCATTATGCTCCACGAAATAAGTCAGAGAGAGAAAAACAAATACTGCATCATTTCATGTATTTATGAAATTTTTTTAAAAAAATCAAAACACACACAAAAAAACAGACTCATAGAAACAAAGAACAAACTGGCGGTTGCCATAAGGGAGGGGGTGGAGGGGTAAGAAGGTGAAGGGGCATGTAGTCGAGAACAGTGCGGTAATTTTGCACCGTGACAGATGGTTACTGGACTAAGTGTGGTGAGCACATCGCAAGGTACGTAAATGTCAAATCACTAACCTAAAGACTAATATAATGTTGTATACCAAATGTACTTTCATATTTTTAAAAGAGTAAGTGCTCGCAAACAAGTGCAGGGGCTTGGTGGAAGACAGTAACCTGGGAAGAATGAATCAGAATATGGGGCTCCGGGCGCGGAGGGGGGCTGGTGGCGCAGTGCTCAGGAAATGCAGAGGGAGCATTCTTGCTGTTTTGCAGACCGCAAGCCTGGCGGGATCATCTGGGCTATTGGGGATGCATAAAAGAAACAGTACTCAAGCCCCAAGGAAGCACGGGCTTGGCTGACCAGGGGGTCCCAGGAAACCTCCATGTGCTCCCAACATGAATTGGCAGTGGAAGAGGGTCCCAATCACCCTGTCTGCATTTCCATAATAAAAAGCTGCGGAGCGGAGCCCTGAGCTAGGGACGCTCCTTCAATGTGACTCCAAAGGCACATCCTTGCATCTCTGGTCTGTGACTTCATTTCCAGACCTGTAGCATGGGGGGGGGGGGGCGCGCGTGTTCACAGACCCTAGAAAAATCGCAGCCTAGAATCTGCCTTAACGGCCGCCCATCCCCGCAGAAGCTCACGGGTCTCAAAGAATGCAGTGACCAAAGCACCCTGAATGTGTTTTTCCCTCGGGCCAGCATCGTCCCAAAAGATGCAGCATGTATTTCTACAAGCAGTTACAGTTTAGGTGGCAAGGTGCAGGAAAGCTTAAGGATGCAAACAAATACCCTTGTTTTAAATTTGAAATATTAACGTGTAGCCTTAATCACTACCCAAAAATTAGTAGACAAAAATGCCTCTCACAATTTCATCCATGTATACCTTTGAACTTTTTTAAGGTATTTTCCACACAGGTGTGAGAGGATGCTCAAAGGCACATGCAAGCTTACAGACGAGAGCTCCTTACCGTTAACACGCGGGTGACGCTCTGCTTCCAGAGCTGCCTCCTACCGATCCTAAACATCCCTGCAATCTGCTCAGTTCCTGGACTTTTCCAGACTGATCTCTTCTATCTCCTAGACCTACTCAGCATCCAACAGACTTTCAAACAAAAAGTCCCCCGGAGGACCTGAAGTTCACTTTTACATTTCTAATTTGCATGTATTATTCACCTGATACGCAGAATAAAAAATAAAAGTACACCTAGACTATTCAAGTGTTCTTGCTCTAGTCTCTCCCTTGGGCCTCTTCTCTGTTCCAAAGCCTTGTGTTGTTAGGGTGATACTGTTTATATGCTGTACAGTTTAAACATGTCTCTTAATCATGTTTATCGGCCAATCAAAGCATTTGAACTCCTTGGTTGCAACACAGCTTCTGGTGTTCGTTTAATTCCATACACTGCCTAACAATAAGCTTGGAGTCAAGGGAGATATTTGACTAATTTCTTTGAACACTGAGAAACTTTAAACCATATCAAAATACAAATCAGAGAAGCCACAGCTTTGAATAAATTGCTCAAGATATTCAGTCTTACTTTTTCTGAGTAACTTAATGTGCACGATTTTACTGCCAGCATTGTGACTAATTGTGACTAATTGTCAGACAGGCTAATTGTGACCCAAAGGAGCCATTTTCTCCCCATAAAAAACAAGCAGCCTATTTCAAATGCAAATAGCAAATGATGTCCATAAATTACTTGTGCTCACACAGTTGCACATACAAATAAACGAAGGTTTTTTATTCTATGTGGCTAAACATCTTGACCATCCTTACTGTGAAGGCGCGATGGGAGACCAGAGGCAAGATGTACGATTTCTCTCATTAAGGTGTATAAAAGGCAGGACACTGAAGGCTGGGTTGTTGAATGCAGGATTTAGTCCTTAGAGCTCAAGGCCCAGGAACAAGTATCCCGTGAAGTCATCCAACATAATCAGGAAATAGGGACCTCATCCTGCCAATATCCTCCCAATCAATCTCACAAGAGACTGACTCGAAACCCGGGATGCTAATTTGGTATTGACACCTACTGCTAATTTGGATACTAATTTGGTATCTGAACTTGGGAGACTCATCTAATCAACAGCCAACACTGGGACACGGCCTCCATGTGTAGGGTTAATAAAGAGACAACATCTAAACCTAAATGCAGTTAAGTCCTCACTTAACATCATTAATAGGTTCTGTAACTTTAGGCAAAACAACATATGACAAAACCAATTTTACCATAGGCTCATTGATAGAAGGAGTTCCTACAGCATCTCATCAACAACGCTGTAACACAATGTTATTCAATACCTGCTGGATTATTTGGTAAGCAAAGAAGTCAAGCACAAGAAATTAGAGTTTGTTTATGGGATGTTTTTTCAACCAGCTTCTCGGTATTGGTAAGCGGCTGTCTTCCGTTCTAATGATAATGAAGATGGGTACTGACGCTGGAGTCACTCTCCTCTGGGAGGTGCTGGAAGGTCATCAGCGAGTCCCAGGGTTTTCTCCTTTTCCTGCTCAGCATCTCAGTCTCAGTCCCAAGAATCCTCTTTCAGCACATGACCTCAGGACAGAGGATCCAATTCATTATATCACTGCTTATCTTTCATTTAAATCAGGTGCTTCCCTGATGGTATTTTAGGCACCATCCTCATTTCATAAGCAGCCCATAGGCAGCATTATCTCTTGGGTTACTTTCTGGAAGATTTCCACAGATGGCTGATGGCATTCATTTTTTGTGTTCGGCAGGTGTAACCATGGCTCCCTCGAGGCTTCCCAGTAAACTGCAAAGTCTTCCATTCTCTGCGCCTGAATGTAAACCTTTCTTGGGCAAAGTGGAGGCAGTAGGTGTCATAAGGGATCCCCTTGAAGTTCCCAAACATGAATAAGGCTCCCTGAGAATTGTGGTTAAACAGCACCAACAAAGCAAAGCACAAGCCTGAATATACATCTGACCACCTGCCTGCTAAGTGCCTGCCTGGAATAAAGTTGATTTCTGGTCATTGGAGAAGAGTTATCAAACATTGCTCAGCGACGACTAAGGAGAGATTTCCTGCCAATAGTTTCTACCAGGCACCAGCTTCAGCTGACAAGACTCCGCCTCCAGGAACTCAAGCTGAGGAGCTCTCCAGCCCCACCTGTTCAGACAGTGCACCCTTCCAGGCTGAGAATACTGGCCATACACAAATGTTAAGTCAGACATAACAAGGAAAAAAGAGTGGACAATGGGCGTCCTATAGGAAACAGGAATCCAAGTTCCTTCAGGCAAAGTTCAAAATTCCACTTTCATTCATTCAGTAAATGTTTGTGAGTGGGACCTGCCACTATACTATGCACTAAGCATAGAGCAGCTAATTAAAACATACACAGAATCAAACATTTAAAAATTAATTATAAGATGCATAATTATTTTATGTAACACTCAAAGAGAAAAAAGAAACCGCTGCCAGTTAAACTTAAATGCATCAATTTAAAGATGCAGCCTGAATTCACAGATGCTAAAATGTGAAAAACGTACATTGCAGAGTCAATGAGAAATCATCATCCCTGCCTTCACTGGGAGAAGACAGTAAACCAATAACATATAAATAAATATGTAATTGTAAATAAAATATAGTTATAAATTGTGGAAAGTGCCATAAAAGAGAAAATAAGGGGCACGCTTCCCCTGGATCTATGTTCTGAATTATTACCTTTTTATACTTATATTCCAAATTGTGAAATTTCCTGAACTCATCCGTGAATTATGGTGAGTCACCTATTTTGGGCCTTGCAGCCCTGTATGTACAACCCATGCCATGTGGCATCATAGAAAAGTGCAAGCATTGGAGCCACACAGACCTCGATTTGAATCCTAGCTTTGTACTCTTTTAGCTGTGTGACGTCAGAGCTTTAGTTCCCTCAGTTACAAATAACCCACCTGCCTCACAGACTTGTGATGTTTTAAATATACTGAGAACTCCTGAATCCTCACAGGCACCTAATAAATGAAAAATACAACTACCTATTTTTTTTAGTTGCAAAAAAGTTCTGACCACAGTTAGTGGCAATATCAGTGTAGGGGACAAATTCCCAAAGGATTTAACCTAACCACAAATTCTAGCCTAGAGCTGTTTGGAAATTTGGCTTTAGATTTCTGAGTGTATCCCAAGAAAAGAGGAGATCCAAGTTTTGTCAGTTACCGTCTACACATCTTTGATAGATCTGCATCTCTAAGAACATCTTACTGAGCCCCAGCAGAATCAAAGTCATTCATCAATCTAATGGCCTTGTAAACAGTGATAGAAGGGCAGCGTATGAAATGGCGAGTGAGTGCAGCGGATGAGAAAGGACCATATTTCATCCTTCCTAAGTTCAACATGTTCTTCACTTTTCACCGCATTGAAATTGGGTGCATCTGATATTCAATGTCCCCTTATAACCGCTGTTGGTTGGCAGCAATCATGACATAGTTGTCAGTGCCGGGTTTGTGCAGACTCAGCTGTCTCTCCAGGAGGCATGACGGGCCACTGCAGCACAGGGACATGTCAACAAACCACTGAAGATCCGTTTGAGGAAGGAATGTGTGTCCTAGTTGTTTTCTGAAAATATTCCACTGACACCTTCTGGAAAGATCAGGAAAACACCAGCATGGCAACTTACAGAACAGGAGACTGCTGATAAAAGACAATCCCAGAAAAATCAGGCCCTGGATGTGAAGGAGTTTTAGAAACTTCTTAACCTACTAATTTGTTTAAATCTATGTTTAAGCAGGTCTAAAAGAGGTTTTCAGTGAAAATAAAATTCGAAGAAAGCAATGCATCCTAGTTCAACCGACAGTTGGTTTTCTTAGTGGTGAATGAAACAGCGCTGTGCCTTTTTATCTGATGATGCCTTAGAGCAGATGAAATACAGTTTTAAGCTACCTGATGGTCAAAGAAAACCTCTTGGAAAAGAAGGATTTAAGTCAAGCCTTGAAGAAGGTTAAGATTCAAACCAGAAAAGGTAGGACAGAACATACTGGGAAGATATGAAGAGCAAAGCATGGAGGTTGGAACTCAAAAGAGAGAGAGAGAGAAAGAGGGAGGGAGGGGGGGGGAGGGGGGAGAGAGAGAGAGGGAGAGAGAGGGGGAGAGGGAGGGAGAGGGAGAGAGAGAGAGGAAGAGAGGGGGAGAGAGGGGGGTGAGGGGAGAGAGGGGGAGAGAGGGGGAGAGGAAGAGAGGGAGGGGGAGAGGGGAGAGGGGAGAGGGGAGAGGGGAGAGGGGAGAGGAGAGAGGGGAGAGGGGAGAGGGGAGAGGGGAGAGGGGAGAGGGGAGAGGGGAGAGGGGAGAGGGGAGAGGGGAGAGGGGAGAGGGGAGAGGGGAGAGGGGAGAGGGGAGAGGGGAGAGGGGAGAGGGGAGAGGGGAGAGGGAGCCTGGTGCTGTGGCTGTAAAGGAATATGACGACTTATCTCTGAAAGGCACGTGGGGGCTGAACTGCGGGTGCCGACCTAAGGTAGCTGGCCTCGCAGGCATTAGGGAGTCACTGGAGAGTAAACTGATGGAAGTCTCGTTTTGGAAGATGACGCTGGTGGCTGCACACAGGAAGGGCTGCAGCGGAAGGACTGAAGTCAGCAGTAGGGGCGCGAGGGAAGAAGGGATTCGACAGGGGCGGAAGCAGGGTCACCACGCCACCCAAAACAAACAAACAGGCTCAATAAAAAGAGACAAATCCTCTTGTCTCGTCTACCCTTTCGCTACTCTAAGCTACCGCTGCAGAGATATGCTGGTTGAAGAAGGAAGAGAAAGGAACGGAGAGATGGAACTGGACAGCTGGTAATGCCGGAGGGCACGGTTGTCCAAGCCGATTCTGTTTAGTCAAGTTTGGAATCTTGGGTAAAGTGACGAATCAGAATAACTCGTACAGGAATGGGATAATCTAGAGAAAGTACATTTTGGAAACTAGAGGACTAAAGACATGCAAAGAAAGCTCTGCTTCTTTACTTTTCCCGTTGGTCTTTTCATGTTGGAAACATGAACATCAGTATATGCAAGACCAAAAACATCCAGTACCTTTTTCTTTATTCTATCATAATAAAAAATTATAATAGAAAGAAAAAAACTTATATTTCATTGCATAAGTCACTGCCCATACCAAGATATAATCTTTGGGGGGGGGGAGATCTGGTCTTTGGTATTGAAGACAGCAACGGGCAGCGACTAACACTGAGAAAGCCCCAGCCCATATCCACCTGCTCCTGACTCCCATCGACAGACACATGCAAGCCTGCAGGAGCCCAAGACCACAGCTGCAGAACTGAGGGTCAGAGACCAAGTTTCACTGTGGGATCGTTCTGAGGGCTATCTGCCATCATTGCAGTTCTATGTGTTTTTGTTAAACAGGGAAAGAAAAAAGTAGAGAGTTAGGTTGACCAGCAAATATAACAATTCTCCTTAACCTTGCATTTTGTTCCCCTGCTTTTCTCTTGTGCTAAAATATCATGAAATGGTAACCTCAATATCTGTTCCTTTCCTATGGAAATATTTAAAGAGAAAAGTGAATCAGTTGCCATTCAGTATAATGTTAGGAATGATTAGTTAATGCACTCAAGGGACATCTTCTAAAGCCAACAGAGAGTAACCCAAGCCCAGGGCTTTTGATGTCACCCCCTCTGAAGCACATTAATCAGCCAACCTGAGAAACTGCATAACTTACGATACCTTAACTTTGCAAATCCCAGTTTCTTATTATTTTTATCATAAGTACAAACCCATAAAAATAACCAAGACATATTTACAAACACCAATAATTAGGATGCATGCCAAGGGGTCTGGCGGGAAAATGAAATGCAATGATTTGTGAGGCAAAAAAACTTTTCATCACAAGAATGTGATCAGATACAGAAAACCCACTCGTCGGAAACCAAGCAGTAATTTCTGAAAAGAATGTTTTATCCCTCTTTGAAAAACTTAAGGATAGACTTGAGGAGACATCAAAGGAAGATGTTTCCAGCCAGAACCAAGAATTATTTCATCACCTTAGAAAGAGGGTAGCTGGCAGAAGATCGGTTCAAGGGGAGGTTCAGATGCTTTACTTTTGGTGACCTCTGACCTCCACCAATACCACAGCAAACTCTTAAGAGGTCAGGGATGGATCTGTCTGTCACATCTATATTTCTGGGTCTTCGTACTGCTCATTAAATGAATGAATAACAGTCCCATTTATAACCTCATCCAGGAGCTAATTAGGTCTTTAAATCCCATACTACCCACCATCACAAATGAGTTACTCTGCTACCCACAAAACAGAATTTCTATTGCCAAGGAAGAAAAAATAATACAACTTATTTACCTGTTGGTATTTTCTATATGTCACCTTCCTTAAAGACCATAACACAGCCTGTAATAAATGTCATTACCACCTATAGATTTCACAAGGCAAATCTCAAACACTACTGTCTCCTTCAACAGCAAAAATATCATTTCAGAGAGTAAGCACACTCCATTACCACATACATAGAGAATAAATTTGTTTTATTACTAACAAAACTACATTATGTAAATGCTATGCAGACCAAACGTTCTTTCAAAGCTGCTTTAAGGAGGATTTCCAGTGCTTACTTCTCACCAAAACTGGCATCACAACTTTCCTGATGGAGCAGAGATAAAAGGGTGCCCAATTTACATTAATATATACATGTATTTCTTGTCATAAGTACATTTAACATTAGCTTTATAATGCAATGTCTAGTTCCTGCTTCTTAAAGAATTGGCAGCTTCCTGTTTTTCCATCTATTATTAACTCTGCCACTGAAAACAGTTAGCCCCAGGCAGATTCAAGCATCCAAATGAAATGGTACAATTCATTACATAAATCAACTTCATTGATGGAAGTAAACTCTAGGTTAGGAACATAAATGTATCTAGATATGAAAGGCAGGATAAGGCAAGGATTTTGAAAATATAGCCCTTGCCTGGTGATTTAGTATTAGATGAGAAATTAATCGGAGCAATTACCACTTTTGAATTGTTTTAATTTTCAAGTACTATATCATTAAAAATGTGGGGAGGTTCCTGTTTAAAAGGAACCAAAGAGAGCAAAGAAAGACCCTAAGAATCAAACCTATGACATAATTCCTTTCCTAGGTGGTAAGAAAATTAATTCCATATTTTAGGTGTTGACTTAGGAAGTTCTTAAGATTTTAAGAAAATGTTTTAGTATATCTTACTAATCTCATCAAAGTCAACCACCATTGTATTTATTGAGCTTCTCTGACACACCCAACACAAATTATTCAAGTATAAGCTACAAAGAGTTCATAACCTAGCAAAGGAAATGAAACTACGGTGTCAACAAAAAGTGTGACACTGTAAGCACCTATCAAGGCCCACGGGAATCCAGGCTGCTAAATATACCCTTAATATGCAGTAAGAGTTAAGATAAGGACTTTTCATAAAGCTCAGTTTTTAAGTTAGTCTAAATAAGCTAAATAAAGCATACCTAAAAATTAAAGAGAAAGCATTTAAAGCTAAAAACACAAGTCTATACTGTTTTCCTTTCATGATAAAAGAAAATAAAGGGAAACGAGTTACCTGACGTAAGCGTTCTGAAAGTCAGCTAGAGCAGCCTGGAGGAAATACTTTCTGCCTTCCCACTTTCTGCCTCCCCCTTTCCCAAAGCAAAGGGTTAACACTTGACTCTGCTCCAACAGAAAATTCTAGAACAGAGTCTCCCTGCTCCCCACGAAACTACCCTGCGTGTGTACAGCGGCAGCTTCCCCAGTGAGGCCCAGCCACCTCCCCTCTGGTTCTTCTTCTTCCTCTCCTGCCCTCCCCATCTGCTTCAGGCTCCCTCCTTTCCTACCCGAGGGCCCGAAGGAAAATCCTCTCTCAGCCAAACCTCCTCCACATCGGCACCAATGCCTCGCCATCCTGAGCATCCTTCTGAAACAAATTCGGATGACACCAGCATCATTAGGCTGAGGCAGACCGAGGGAGCGCCGTGTGGTCAGAGGGCTTCCCCCCCAAACACTGGGAGGGAAACAACAGGACAGGCCCCGTGGCTGATTATCAGTAATAACAAAGGCTAAAAAAACAGAAACTGAGGAAGTTCATTCATTCAGTGAGGCAGAGCAATAGGAGAAATTGCTTTTCTACCCCAGAAAACACAAAGCCTGAAAGCAGCAGTCTCCTAAAGAAATGGTGAGGCAATAACAAGTGAAGAACTGCAGCTGAAGCCCATTTTTCCCCTTTGGGGAATTACATTTCTCTTTTAATTTTTCTTAAAGAAAATTCATTAAATGGAAAACATTTTTAAGTCACAAAAGTTTGTCTTGCAGAAAGTTTTCCAAGTGGTAAGCAGTCAATTTAGTTTTTTTCCCTAATTAGCTCCATTCAACCTTTGTAGACATTGAATCTCATTAAGATCAGTTCAAAACTCTTATTTCAATATTAAAATTGTATTCTAAAATATAGGGAAAAGACCTAAAGGGCAGGAGCAGTCTCGCTAAGAGTGTGCAACACTGAAGAAAAGAGCTTCGAGCCACCTCCTGCCCTCCCTACAAACCACCGCCTGGTGCAAGGACACCACCTGTCCCCGCTCGCCGAGGGGGGTGCACACTGATCTCTAAACGTAGCCTTCAGAATCCATCTGAAACACACTTGCTCCTCCCGTGCCCAAGTCCCATCCCTGTGTCAAGAACCTGTTCCCACGTCTCTTCTTTCTTGAATCTCAGGGTTTCCTTCTCTGAAATTCTATTGCTCATTCCTTGATTCTAGTAGTTCTCATCCTGAATAATAATTACATTCTAGATATAATTTCTGCTAGGATTCTTTTAAACAAGGGTTTTGAATATTGTGATTAGCACATAATAGGTGATATACATATATATATATATATATATAAAATGGGATAAATTTTTCAATCACCTATACTGTATACAGTAACAAACCAACATTATTTCTTTTTGTTAAGTAACACCTCTAATTTTTTTTGTTAAAAGGGTTAATTTTATGTTATGAATACTTTACTGCAATAAAAAAAACCTGTAAATGAAGTTTCCCCCACTTTCCAGGCTTCCCCTGGCTGGATCCTCCTAGCACTGGTGCCAGGCCCTTGGCCTTCGGGCTGACATCAGTCACGGTGTCTTGACTCTGACAGAGGCGGCTGTGGCCACGCTGCCTCCAGCATTACACCTTCGGTCTGTTCTCCCAGGGAGTTTTGTCTTCCTCTGAGGAGTAGGCCCACCTCAGCCATCAGGCCCGGACGACCCCCTGGAGTCAGCTGCGATCTCTATTCACTGCCCAGTCTGAGAGTCCAAACTTCAGTCCTTGGCTCTAAGGTCACTCCACCCCTTGCCGCAGTGATCCCTCTGGGAAGACCATCCGTCAGCATCTTCAGGCATCTTCCAAATCCCCACACGTGAGGACCATGCAGGGTCCGTAGGCTCTGGGGATTCACTAAGAGCTGCCCTGTGTCCACTCTTGACATCAGCGTGCCATACCACCATTTCACTTCCTCCTGTCCCTTCCCAATTCTGGTTCAAAGAGAGTACTTGTTCCCTCTGTTCTTGGCTTTCCTCTTAGCCTGCCTGAGGTTTCCACGATTTCCCCGCCCACCCAACCCCCTGGCCAAAGCCCAGATTGGTGCAGCTACTGGATTCATGAGGGACCCAGCCGGGGTCTTCACTCCTTTAACGCACTGCCTTGAATCTGGCCCTCTCCCGATTCCACCAGCATGAAGGGCTCTCCACTCCTCCCGTGGAGTAACACCTCTATTTCTTAACCCTCTTGAAGGTGTCATTTTTCATGCTGTTGTTGTTCTCATTCTATTAGCTGCCTCTTTTTTTTCTTCTTTTTTTGAAATTAGAAGCTATGGGCAGTGAGAGTGGTGTTTGGGGTGTGCAGAGGAGTTATTGATGAGTATAAAAGGCAAATTCTGGACCCTCTTATAAGTGTCACTTTTCCTGGTCTGTGCCCCTAGTTTAAGGGAAGGTTTATAAATGCTCACCCTGCATTCCTGCTTCCCTCCGTTAGCCTAGCTGAAGCTTGAGGTTTACACCATGATCAATTCTCACATGTTTTCTTGCCTTGAAATATACAAGCAGGTGCTGTTTTTAAATATCATTTTACTGAGTGATTATCAAATGGGATAGACTTGCAAACAAAATTTTATGAACTGAATTATTTATGAGTGAATTTCAATATACTGAGCATAAACTTGCCATTGCTCCGAGCCATCAGCTAAGGTTTACAAATATTTTCCTTACAGGGAATTGCTGTTGCAATATTATTTGTAGTGTGCAAATGTCAAATTGGTAAAGCTCTACTATTAATAATGGATCTATCAATGCCTGAAAGGAACACTGTGCCTGCAACCCAGAGGCTTAGGCTTATCGGGTTTTCTTTTCTTTTTGAAAAGAAATCCTCAGAATGCCAGTTACAAGGTTTACAGCATTTCAGTCTTATACTCTATAAAACCTTATGTTCAGAGGTTAATAAAATGAGATTAATCCAGAGATACTACATGTTGTTTCTTTTCTTTTTTCCTTCCAAGCACAATACATTAACCGATGAGGTTAGCCTGCGGAGGAGCAGGGATTCTGCAGACAGCTGACTCGTGGAGGCTCGCTGCCACCCAGCGGCTCGAAGGAAAACACCCGCCCACGGCCAGAAGGGCCACGGAGACGCAGACCCAACCCAGGTCTCCAAGCACATCGGGGTTATCAATCATTTACATTCTGTGTCTCATATTTACAAAGACGAAGAATGACGGGGAAATTACTGAATGCTTTAATGAAAGGTGATGCAGAGTCTCCTCTTTTATAATTCTAAGCCATAAGAAACTTGTTACATGTTCAAATGGTTTCTTTCCCTTTCAAAGGATCCCGATTTAGAAACGTTGCCTATCTATATCGCACAGAGCCAAACCAAATAATGAAATAATTGTTATAAAACACATCACGCTGCACGGAAGATGGTACAGTGAAGAGGCAAAATTTTTAATAATCTCTAAAGAAGAAAAACATGCAAATATATCCATATAGTGATCACAATATCAATAGTTACATAGTGAATTCACCTTGAATGACTTTGATCATTCCTCTTATATAGAAGGTAATACAATGTCTTTCTCTTAAGATCCTTTACCTCTTTTAAACAATTCTTTTTAAAAAATGTAATAGCTATCTTCCTTATTTTATATTTTTATAAAAAATTTTAATGTTGACATTATTGCAGACTTTCCCCATTCTTTTAAACAATTCTATTACTAATGTTTTAATATAGTTTTGTATTATCAAAATAATATACATTTATTGCGGAAAACATAAGTATCACCACACTCTGAGCACCATTAATATCATATTGATTAGATAGGCCTTCATTTATTTAGCCAATACTTTTTTTTAACTGTTAGCCTGGTTCCAATTTTTATTATTATAAACAATACTATAATCAATAACTCTGTGTACAAATCCCTGTAGATATCTGTTTATTATTTATATCAATAACTTATTAGAAAAAAATTATTCCTTAAAAATGATACCCTTTGATTCCCACGAGAAGCTTATTTAATTTTGTTTCATCTTTGCCGACACGGCATGAGAAATGGTAACTCAGGAGACGGCAGTGCTGGTACATCTGCAGCGCTTTGACAACTGTGGAACTGAACACTTAAAAAATATTTACTAGATACTTGTGGGGGGTTTTGTTACTTCTGTGAATTGTCTGTTCACGTCCCTTCCTATTTTTCTCCTGGTCATTTTCTTTCCATTGATCTGTAATTGTTCTTTTTAAGACTGGATAAAGATACAGCACACACCGAGAAAATGAATAGCTGCTTCGATATTACTGCCACACAAAGTAGAATCAAATACAAAAGCCTTAAAGATTTGGACCAAGACGGGCATTTTATTTTTATAAAAGGTATAATCCATTGTGAGTATATAGTAGCTGTATGCCAAAAACAGTATTAAAATTTTTAAAAAAGCAAGACCTGTTAGAAATACAGGCAACATTAACAGAAAAACTAAAATAAAAGGGTGTTCTAGTAAAAGAATGTTCAGATAAGATGTTTTAATAGAAATATATTAAACCTTTCATACTCCCAGATAATATTCTTTTATAGACCATAGATGGTTAACATCATTAATCATTTATTAGAACACATGAAACTTTAATGCATTTTAAACTGGTTTTAATGAACCTGTCCTATTGAATGGAAGTAAAGTTCAACAGGGATGGTGAAAAGTTACTTTCTCTGGCCCCAAACCACATCCACAAGTCCCATGCATCCTCTAAAGTCCCTCCTGCCTCAGAATTACCCATCATGTCCAGGGAGCCTGAAACCCCAAATTGGTGCCTGGGTGTTCTCCATTACTACTCACCCTCTTTCCCTGACTTCCCTATAGCCAAAGTCCTAAAGAGGCCAATTTCTACAAGAGTGCACATTCATAGTTTCATGGGCCCAGACAGGCATCAGGCATTTGCCCATTGGCATGCCAGTTCTACCACCACTGTTTTTCCACCGCCTCTGAGCCCATCTGGCCAAGAGGAGACATGTGGACGGCCCAGAAGTCATGGGAAGCTGCTTTAGACAGTAGGAGGCTGCTAGGGCCCTGGGCAGCCCTATGGTACGCTGCCTGGGGCTTCCCAGGACCTGGGGAGTATCGGTATGGCACAGACTGTCCTTCTGGAGTACACAGAGGGAGGGAAGAAGCAGCAGGCTTTCAAGAGGCAAAAATTTAGGGGCACTGATAAACTTGAACACCAAAAGAAAGAACAGATGCTAGCCCATAGCTCTGTGCCAATCATTGGGCCTTAAATTGTTGGATAATGAAGAAAGTTGAAGATTCCAAGTAAGGGGACAGAGTGGCTGGAGCAACCATGGGGCCCTGGAGGGTTCTGAGGCAGGGTTACCAAATGCAACAGATATACTCAACCTTTCAACAATTAGGGTGGCTGTATTGGTTCCTACCTGCTGAAGTCCAGCCTTGTATAACATTCCATTTTGCATTCTGCAGTGGATATTGAAGACTCACTCATTCAACATCCATGCTAATCCATTTCCAGTATTTATTTGTATTGCAGTAACTTGAAAACCAAAACCTACATTTCCCTGACTCCTTTGCAGCTCTCTTGCAGATACGATTCCATATGTAATTTAAGTTGTCCCAATCAGATGAACTTGCATAAAACTGAATCAGAACTAAGTTTGCAGGCAAGAGGCAGGGTGTGAAGTAACCATTCTGCACGTCATGACAGAGGTGATGTGGTCGTGGAACCAGAAGCAGGAGAGCAGCTTACTCATCTGAGAGGCAACCTTTCCCTCGGTTCTGCAGTGGAAGCTCAGCCCACCATTTATTCAGAACTCCCAATGATTCAGTGTAATACCCATACGCCTTGGTTAATTCATTTGCTCTGTAACCAGCTAAAGTGGATATTCATACCTATCATTGCAAAGAGTAACCAACTAAATGGTACCAGAAGTGAAATTTAGGAAACGGCTCCCCAAGGGAACGTGGAATGTGAGCCTAGCTACCTGACTTGCTCAGGTCTGAAGGCGGTGCAGATCCAATTGCCTTCAGACACTGGGACACTAGCAGTCATGTTCACATTGGTGAATGATTCAGTGACTGAAATTGTCACTTGCGGTTGTATAGAATGAAGTGGCATTGAAGGCCATGGCTTTAGAAGCCCCAAGATCCCCTGCAATTGATGATTACAGGGAGCACGAAGAATACAGAGCTGTATGGCGGCAGCCACTGAGCAGGGCACCTGTGCTCTGGGGAAAGGAGACTCCCAAAACTTTGGAAATTAGTGAAGCCAGCTCTGAGCTAGCAAACATGCCATCGTGGGCCACAAAGTGGGGGAGTATGGGTTAATAATAAATGGTGTTTGACTTCAAGTCTATCTCACAGCCACCCAGTAGATGCATCAGCTCATGCTGTGACCCAGTGGACACATGAACTCTCCTGTGGTCACTTCCAGAATGCCTAAGTGTAGAATCAAAGCAGGTGTTCTTGGTAATAACAGAACCCTCCATTTTGCCAGGTCTGGATTCTCCTGGAATACCCTCTCCATATGAAAACAGAAAGAAGTGCTATCACCCTAGATGTGACAGATGCAGTGGCAATCCCTTCCACAAGTCCCTTTAACGCTCCTGTTCCACACCACTATCTGTGTCGAGATGGGTGGTCTTAGAGCAGGGCTCCTTGACCTTGGCACATAGATATTTTGGGCTGAATAATTAATTCTTGCATTGTGGAATATTTAGCAGCATCCCTGGTCTCTAGCCACTAGATACCAGTAGCACATCTTCCCACTTGTGACAATGCCTCCAGACATGTCCAAATGTCCTCTGGGGTCAAAATTGCTCTTGGTTAAGAAGCACTGAATGACATGAAACTAGAGGTAAGCTCCCTGAAGTTGTTACTTTAAAAAAAGAAAAAAAAAAGATAATAGTGCAATTACAGAGTATCACCTGATATAGTGACTTCATCACCTACAAAACAACATTTATATATTTCATACAAAATGTACTTGGGTCTGATTATATAAAACTTCAACTTTTTTTAAAAAAGGAATAATAATATTAAAATTCAAGTGTATTTTGCCTCGATTGCTTCACCTTGAGCAGTCTATCACTAAAACACTTTTAGTCTTCTCCACAAGGTGGGGCTAGCCCACCAGCAATTCTGTTGCTAAGATGGATGATGCATTGGTGTTTGGTAAACGTTTTATTACTAAGTGTCACTCAAGTTAGCAGTCTTGATGGGGTTGTTATTGAGCCTCCGGATTTTGGAGGCAATATATCCCATATTTCGGTATAACTGCAACTCTAGGATTCATTAGTTAAGGTAATGGATAAATATTTCTAGCACCGTTTGAGGAGCTGTCACTTCTCAGCCTTGCTCGCTCATGCAGTGGTCTTGGGTCCAGGCTTCCATCTACACCTCCGGGTTCTCAGCTTCCCTGGGAAAGCCAGTGGGAAGGGCAGGGGAGCACGCCCCTCTTCCACCTCTGTTCCCAGTAGTCAGCACCTCCTTAGCCCAGTCCCCTCCGAAGAACATGATGCCAAGAGTCAGAGGTCCTGGAAACATTTCCATTTGCTCAGGAGAAGTAGAAAATCTATTCAGATCTACTAACATGATGGTAAGGGCAGAAAAGTGGGAATACTGGGGGGAACTTAGTATCCTGGGCTGAGCAAATCCTGTGTGAAAAAGCAATAAACTCCACATGTCTCACAGACTCACTAGATCCTCACAACAACCCTACATGGCCGCTTGACCCCATCTTACAAAGGAGAAAAACACAGCTTTAAGAAGCATCTCTCTGTAGGTGGCCCAGCTGCAAAGCAAGGGTCTATCTGATGGAAGAGCATCCTTACTTTCCTACCATTCTGTGGTCAAGTAGGCATTTGCGATGCTGCTTAATTAAAAAGCTGGGGCCACCTGGCCGCGCGTGGCTCAGCAGTTGAGCACCAACCTTGGATCGTGGTTCAATTCCTGGTCACATGCCCGGGTTGCGGGATCAATCCCTAGTCAGGGGCACGCAGGAGGCAGCCGATCAATGATGACTCTCACATCATTGATGTTTCTCTCTCTCTCCCCCTTCCTCTCTCTGAAATCAATAAAGATATATTTTTTTAAAAAAAAAGCTGGGGCCTACATGGCTCAGTCTTCCCTATATAAGGTATTGGAGTCCTAGAGCCAAAAGTGGTTTTAAAAGGTCTAATTATTGCTTGAATATCTCCAAGAATATTAAAGGGGATTCGGCTCATAACCCATAGCAACATTTCACCTCTCACACCCCGAAGCTGTTCCAGGGTTTCTCTCACACAGACCTCGCTGGGCTTTTCTCTCTCTTGCCTCCCCCCCTTCCCCTTTCCTGGCTCTAAGTCCTTCCCTTTCTTGCCTCTGGGGGTGCACTGCCAGACAGGCAGCTCTAAACTCTCCTTTGAGGGTGGAGGAAATCACACATCTCTCACACCCATATCCTGGGTCCCAGCCCAGACCAAATGGGATTCAGACACATCTGGACACATCTGGGCATGTGAAAGTTGCTGGGGAAGTCCTCCAGGAGGGTGATTCATGAAAGGTAAATTACAGTAGTATTTCAGGGGGTTTCTGCCCTTTCCCTTATTTTAGCCAATGGGGAAGAAAGATCCACACAACATTACACCAGATCTCCGGGGAGAACAGAAAAGCTACCCTCCAGATAATATTTCAGACCCTAAACTTCTTCCACCTGGTTCCGCCCCATCTTTCTCAGGCTTCTGGTATCTGCATAAACCACCTTTACCTCCTGACTTCCCAAGAAGGGCACATCTGGAGGGCTAGGCAGTCATTCCTAAACCTGGTAGGTACTTGAATCGTCTCCGACGCACTGTATAAACACAGATCGCCAAGCCTACTGCAAAGCCACTGAATCAGAACCATTGTACAAAGGGCCCAGGAAGCTGTATTTTCCTAACTCTCAGCTGATGCTGATGCATTCACCCAGCACCTGTCCCGGGTCAGGAACGGGGTTCCAGGACCACCAGCGGAGTGCAGGCAAGTTTCCCCCACCACCACCACCATTCTGGATGAAGGTGAGGACACCTTCCAAGAGTTTATTCCTCACCTGAGCTTATGAGCAGGTGCAGCCCTCCAGGCAACACCCCAATCTTCTGGTTCCCATCCAAGCTTGGAGGCTGAAGTTGTTAAACGGCTGGGGCGGTGGGCCCAAACTTACATCTCAGAAACCCTTTGCACTCTTGAAAATTACCAAGGGCCCAAAGCCTATGTGTACGTGGGTTATACCTGCTGCTATTTACAGCATTCAAAATTAAAACAGAGACGCATGGAAGACACAGGAATACACAAGTGCACGCTCCATTGGCCATGGAGCAATGACATTGCCACGTCACGGCAACCACTGGAAAGTAACTCCACACCCAAGATGTTTCAGGATAAGTACAAACATCGTTTCAACCTCAGGGACGCCCTGAAAGGATTTGTGGCCCCCAGGGCTCCTGGACAATACTTGGAGGTCTTCCAGGCTATGGGAACAGGCAGAGTCCCCAGGCTGCCTGCAGGAAACTGTTGGGGGAATGACCAAGCTCTGGCTGACGGGATTTCCTGCTTTGAATGAAAGCAAGGAAAGTCCTCAAACATGAAACCTACATCGCAATCAGCTGAAGTTTTCTGGAAGCGGCAACACTGGAACTACTCCAAGCCTGCCTCTTGCTCAATCCCTCAGACAATTTCAGACCCAAGTTCTGGCACCAACAGAAAACGCCGGTTGTAGCAGGCAGATTAAAGGCCCCCCAAAGATGTATATGTCTTTTCCCCCAGAACGTGTGGAAATGTTAGGGCACATGGACAAGGGAAATTACGGGTGCAGATGGAATACAGGTTGCTAGTCAGCTGACCTTAAAAATAGGGAGATGATCCTGGGTTCTCCCAGTGAGCTCAGTGTGATCACAGGGATCCTTGAAAGTGGACAACAGGCAGGAGGAAGAGATGTGACCGAGGAAGAATGATCAGAGAGACTCGATGTTGCTGGCTTTCGAGAGGGGCACAAGCCAATAATGGGGGCTCCCCTGGAAGCTGGAGAAGGGACAGATTCTCCAGAAAGGAACGCAGCCTTGCCAATGCCTTGCTTTCAGCCTGAGAGCCAGCCCTGTGTTGCACCTCTAACCCACAGAACTGTTAGATAGTAAGTTTGTTTTAAGCCACTAGGTTTGTGGTCATTTGTTACAACAGCCACAGGAAGTGAACGCACCTGTTAAAGCTGCATAGCATTTGAACCCTGCACCTAACAGGGAACTTCCCAGGAGAGCCCCAAAAGAGGGAATGCCGTCCAGTGGGCAGAGCTCAGGGCCAACAGACCCTGCGAGGAGCTCACAGCACTGGCCAGTGGTCAACAGGAGGCCACAAGGATCCCTGACCTGCCATCCCCTTCGCTCCCCTGTCCACAAGGGGCTTAAGCTCTGGACCAGTGACGAGTCCACAGTGGCTTCACTGGGACTTCCACACTTTTCAGTGTTTTTGGACCGGGCATTTCGGTTTCAGCAGCCCCATCCCCCACCTCCCACCTGTATGATGTTATGTCAGCTGTCTTGAGGATGAATAAATAACTTAGCACTTAGGCCCAGGTGTAAAGACACTCACTGGCCTGGATTATGACCACCTGGAAGGAGTGACCACCACCAGGACATGTGCAGACACCACCACTGGGTGAAACAGCTGGACACATTTCAGGTTGTCTCCTGCGGGGAGCAGAGCGGTGGGGGAAAGCAATGCATTCACTATGAAATGAACGTCAGGAGTGTGTGTGTGCATTCTGAGCAGCCCAGCAGCCCAGGGACGGAAAATCATGGATCAGTCATGTCAGCCCAGAACACAGTAAATCCCCTCTGTCCTGGTTACCTCCCCTCTACCCTAGGCCACTGGTACTCATTTCACATGGCCCAGGTGTTCTTGGTCAGGGCTCTCGTTTGCATCAGAGAACAGCTGACATACTGGGGAGGTTCCCGCCCTACAATTTAGAATTAGAGCTAAGAGAAAGTCCACCTCCTGGCTTCTCCTGGGTGACTATGACCATAAAAGCTCAGAAACCATGGACTGGTTTCCGCCTACAAGCAGACTATGGACACTATCTCTTCAGAAAGAGAGCGACAAGAAAAAAGCAAGTATCCATGTGTGCAGACGAGAGTCTGGGTTACTTGCGGGTCCTAGCTCTTGCCCCTTTCTCAGCCCCAGCATCGTCTCCACCGCACTGTGATTCCTGAGACCACCCTGCCTAGTTTCAGACCATTCCCTTTATCTGCTTTAGTTGGTTTAGGTTTCTTGCAACCACAAGAATCCTAACCCACACATGGTATCACTACTCTAAGGGCATGGGATCCTGCAGGAAGCATTTACTAAAAAACATATTAAATCTACAACAATAGTTTCTGGATAGGTTCCTGTGAGCACATTCAGCAAAACTGCTGAGTCCCACACCTGCATGCACCACCCCTCACCCCTCAGCCTCACCTGTCTCTGGAGTCCTGGACCACTTGTTCCAACCCAGCTGTCACTGTGTCCAACTCTCATACCCACAGCCCCACAGCCTCTCTTGCTTCATGCCCAGACTGCAGGCCTCTCGCCTCCAGAAACCTGGAGCCTGCTTGTCACCCATAACACACAACCCGAAGAGCAGGGGGATTAATGTCAATGAAGCAAACATTCACCAGTGGGAAAGTGGAGCCCAAGGTCAAATCTCCCTTCCTTCCCTCTCCTAGATTCTTAGTTCACGTGTTCATGACAGACAGCCCACCGACCGCTTCCAGGAAGCGGCCAGCTAAATAACACCCCTCCTGTGTGTGCTCCTCCCATCCTTCCTCCCTCCCTCTGCTTTTCCTGCACCCTTGCTTCCCTGGGTTTGCACCAATAATAAACTGGTCAGAAAAAGCCATGCCCCGGATGCTGCTTTTTAAGGAACTCATTCCACGGAGGTTGGAATTGCAAGGTCTATGGTAAACTTAGAAGCTGAATATGTTAGAGATGAAAAATTTGTGGCTAGTTTTCTTTCTGGTAACTGAAAGTACAATGGGATATTATAACTGAAACACAGGCAGAAAACAAATTAGTAACATCTCACTAATACATTCCTCACACAAGGGAATGAAAGTAAGATTCTATTAGCAAACAAAGTAAGTTTAATGCCTCACTATCCTCCAAACGTGAGAGAACTTAACAAGCTGCTTCAGTGGGACTCCTCAAACAATTACTACTTTTGCCTGGAGACACGCAGTGATGAACTACATAAGCCTATCACCTGGAAACCATGACCAAAAAAGGCCAAATTCCAGGGTGCCACTTCCCTGGCAGCCACGAGGTGGTGAGCTTTCACCGTTCCTTGACTTCAAGCCAGCTCACTGCTCTTGGCCCGGTTGAAAAGAATTCCGTACTTTGACAAACTGTAATTTACTCACAATAATCTGAGAATTTAAGAAATCTCTAAATTTAAAAGGTTGGAAAATGTTTTATTGTAAATGCAATAAAAAAGTAGGACAAATTTAAACCACGGAAAATGTTTTACTTGTCCATTAGCTCTGTGTATTTTGTTACTACTTCTCTAGCCTCCAATTCTTGAGAGGGAGGCTTTTTTTTTTTTTTCCAGTTGTATTTTGCATTGGTTTGGGGCATACAGCTTGGTGGTCAGACAATCATATACTTTACACAGTGTTCTCCTCGATATTTCCAGTACCCCAACCGGCACCATACATAGTTATTACCATATCATTGACTATATTTCCTGTGCTTTATTTCTTTCTCCGTGACTATTTTGTAACTACCAATTGCTCTTAATCCCTTCACCTCTTTCACCCAGACCCCAACCCCCTCCCCTCTGGCAACCACCAGTTCTGAGTCTGTTTCAGTTGTTTGTTCATTTATTTTCTTCTTTAGATTTCACATATAAATGAAATCACATGGCATTTATCTTTCTCTGGATGACTTACTTCACTGAGCATAATACCCTAGGTCCATCCATGCTGTCCCAAATGGTAAGATTTCATTCTTTTTTTTCTTTTCCATTGTATAAATGTACCACCACTTTTTTATCCACTCGTCTGTTGGTGGGCACTTGGGCTGCTTCTGTAGCTTGGCTTTTGTAAATAATGCTGCAATGAACAGAGGGGTACATATATTCTTTCGAATTAGTGTTTTGGGATTCTTCATCTAAATCCCCAGAAGTGGAATCACTGGGTTGTAAGGCAGTCTGGTTTTTAATTTTTTGAGGAACTCCATCCTGTTTTCCATAGTGGCTGCACCGATCAGAGTCCCACCAACAGTGCACAAGGATTCTCTTTTGTGAGAGGGCTGCATTTTTATTAGAGTGTTTGATAAGGTCTTTGGTTTTGCTTTCATTTGGATGGGGGGGGGGGTTTGCTGTTTAAACAGGGTGTTTTTATAACAAAATCTCCTAGAACAGCATTTTTCAAGTTAATCCAAGGCAGGAAAGGTGTCTGTGATTTCAGGGTCATTGGAGACCGAAGGGAGGTGGAAGAGCCAAGGAGTGGAAGGCTTACTGCTTGCAGGATAGTGGGACAAGCATAGGGACACTGTGATACCACCACCAAAACTAAAACAAAAAACTTCACAACAAAATTTTCCAGCTTCACAACAAGAGATTCATAAAATAACTTACTGCAGAGCTATACAATGGAATTCTATACAGCCATTTTAAATCATATTAAAGCATTTAATGAAACTGAAACATGTTTAGACGTCGCAAAATAAAAATAAAAATCAGACCCCATAACAGTATGAATCAATTTTTGTAAAAAAAAAAATTAACTAAAAAATAAGTATATTGCATGAACATATATGTGGGAAAGGGACTATTGATAATGATTATTTCTAAGACTGAGAGAAAGGCTTACAGATTTTTATGTTCTGTTTGCTTAGCTATATTTCCTAGGTTTACTTCTGTCTTATTTTTATTTTTATTTTAATTACTAACACTACTCTCTACTTAGGCCTCTTCTAAGCACTTTATAAATATCAACTCACTTAATCCACACAAATACCTATGAAGTAGCTATTATCACAATCCCCATTTTTATAGATTCAAACATTGAAGAACAGAGAGGTTGAGTTAACTACTCAAGATCACACAGCTAATGAGTGGTGAGGCCAGAATTCAGGCCTAGAGGTCTGGCTCCAGATTCTGGGTTCTTAACTAATAAAACAAGAACAAAAATGAAGAAAAAGCACAAAGAAAAATATAGAAAGCAAAGAAGGGAGGAAAGGGAAAACCTGTGTGCCATAAGGGAAAAACACACACTTCCTTTTGAAAACTTTACAAAATAGATTAATGCCTCCATAATTTTATTATAAAAAGGAATCTGTTTTTTTAAAAAAGGACAAGTATAAACTGAAAAATTGATAATCACTGAAATGGTTAAGCCCAAATAAACTGCAAGAATTCAGAAACTTGCAAGTAAAATGTCTTAAATCAGAGGTCCTTAATTTTTTTTTCCTAAATACTTCTCACTGGCTGCTCCCTGTCTCAGAGCACAATGAGTGTAGAGGGGCTGGATTTCCATCCATACCCCACAAGTCTGGACTTCGCCTCTCTAGAGCATGCTTCAACCTGACTAGCACGAAAGTCATCTTTTTTTTTAAACTTGAAAAAAACCCACCAGAATTGTAAAAGAAGGTAGGGGGGCGGGTAATGCCCAAGTTGAAAGAATGGCAAAGCTTAAATATTAGTTCATACTGTTCAAATGTGTGTGTTTAAACAGGAAACTCATATACCCCTCCAAATTAAGATAAGACCAAGGGCAGCAAATGAATAAATGAAGCCTATGTCTGCAGCCAAAACCACCCAGCCAGTTCAGCCAGCTGCTGCTCTGGGGGAGGGGGGATGTTAGTGGTTGAGGGAGAGGAAGGAAGGGGGGGGGAGGAGAGGAGAAGGGAACAGGCAGAGTGTGGAGGAATGTGAAGCATGGTGAGAGAATGGAGCCGGGAGGTGGAAGACAGCAGAGGGGTGTGATGGGGAAGCTTTCATTTTACATGTTGAGGAAGGGGCACAAGCAGATGTTGAGACTCATGAAACCTAAACACCTATTTCTTTCCCTCTGTCCCTCCATACAGACTTCAGGCAAAAAAAAAAAAAAAAAAATCCCCATATGCAAAAGCAGGGAATGTGTCTTTATCTCCTAAATACATGGTCAGGATTACATTTTGTAAAGACGTTTGAGTGTCATATGTAACAAGCATTAAGCAAAAGCCTTTATTTCATTGCAATATCCTCCAGTCCACAAAGCAGGCATTAACAGACCTTTTTAAAAAGTAATCTTCATACAAATAAAGCAAGTGCTGCTTCGGAGAAGGAGACCCAAGCCCAGAAAGCTACAAAGTAGTGTCACAAACTCACAAAGGAGACAAAAGCTCCTATTGCCCATTCAGCTCACCCACTTACCTACCTTCCAGGAAACCGGTATTTTTTAAATAGTCGAGGATTAAATTGTTTTAAAGTAATATTGTTCATGTCACTGCAGATGCCAAGTCCTGTTAAAGGAGCTTTCTATTCCACTTGACAGCACGCGGGTCTGTCTAGTGAGCCACCACAAAGGACGGGCTGGGGGGCAGCTGCTACTTGAGCTGTAAGAACAGGGATTGCTGAGCTGAGCTGAGCAGTTTGGAACTGCTTGGAATTCTCCAAAATCCCCATGTTCTACCTGAAATGACTGGTCATCCTCATGCTCTCCCCCAGAAGCATACTAACCCCAGTGCATCCCTCAGACTCCAACCAAAAAGACCACCATATTCCCAGATGACCCGCAAAGCAGCACACAGCACAGTTAGGAAATTCAGAGAAGGCCAGAGAGAGGTGAGAATGAAACTGAGCCCATGCTATCTCTTTTCACAATCTTTGCATCACTGTTTTAAAAGAGTATCTGCACCTAACCTTTGCTCTTTAGCTTTTGACCAAAATGCATAAAAATTTTAACCTTTACATTCACTAATTTGCTAGATGTGCTGGGCCGTTTTATTTCACTTTGGTGTCAGTGGCCTAAAAACTTGATTTTTTAATCTATAAAAAAGGGGACTGTAAAAGTCTAGTTTTCAGAAACTCCACTGCAAGAACACATCTTCCATCAGGGGATTCCCCTGGAATGGAGCTGTGCTTATGCAACACACTCAGTGAAGAACTGCTGCATTATTGGTACTCCACGCACAGCTAGTGTTCTTTCCCAGAACTAAAAGGCGATCAAGAAGGTAAGAATACATTATTAGTCCTTTCTAAATCTTTATAATGAGGTTTAAAATATTAGTTCACTGGGTATATATTTGCACACAGTTACCAAGACTTACTTAAAACTCCCAAGGTGAAACTTACTCAGCCTCTCCCCTCCTACACCATCTATCAGGACAGAGGCCGCTAGGCACTGACCTGGTTACTTCTTCAGTTGCCTTCATTATCCCAGAAACACCACAGCTCTTTTGAGAAGTGGCGATTGGATGTATTTCTGCTGTCCATAACACCCTTACGGCATATATAAGCCAATGAAAGGGCAATGGAAGTCAGGAACACTGGGGATGATTAACATCCTCAAGGACTAGCCAATGGATGCCCACTCTTCCTTAGCGGTGCCTGCCTACACATGCTTAGCTTTAAAACACGGAATCTAGAATTCCAACAAAGATAAACTAGGACCCAAGGTCACTACGAAGTTAATAAACAAGTGTAACCTTGATGCAAATACAACACATGCAGAAAGAAGTTAAACATGTTGTGTTCTTGTTACTCTGAATTTTCTCTTTACGCGGGTGGAACATATTTTAAAGGGACATGAAGTGACTGGAAGGGATTTCCCATTTTTAAGTTTCTAGGTCTGCACAAGGCTGTTAAAAGGGTACTGAATGCCCAAGGCTTCTAAGATTAATTTTCTCAGCAAAAAAAAATCAAATATCCCACCCACTCTGTTATCAACTGTAAAGGTAACAAAATGTAGATGACACAGAATTTAGTCTGATGGAAAGACTATTCGGTTAATGAACATTTTTAATTGCCTAATACCCTCAACACTGGCCTAGACGTAAACATAAGTATTTCCCCTCAGAGGTTAAGGGCATAAATAAAATGAACTGTATAGTCCATTCTCAACAAATGTTTTAAAAGCATAAGCTACAACTACATATAATCAAAGCCTGCTATGACTCGGTAAAGAAGGTTCTCTACTCCAGTGATTTTACGACCAGTGTGCCCCAAGAATTTTTACCACACGCAGTACCTGACTATTTAGTCAGGTGCACTGACCTCTTTTCCTCCAACAAAAAAAATTACAACACCCAACATAACAATAGCAGTCCAATGTGAATGAATCAAAATTATCTCTATTGTTCTGTCGGATCAGCAAAAAATAAAATATTTTTTGGTGTGCCGCAGAATTTGAGTAATGTGTGCCATGAGATGAAAAAAGTTGAAAATTACTGCTCAGTTCTAGTAACCATATTCTTATTTTTATTTTTTTTAATATATCTTCATTGATTTCAGAGAGAGGAATGGAGAGGGAGAGAGAGATAGAAACATCAGTGATGAGAGAGTCATTGATCGACTGCCTCCTGCAACCCCCTACTGGGGATGGACCCTACAGCCTGGGCACGTGCCCTGACCAGGAATCGAACCGCGATCTCCTGGATCCTAGGTTGATGCTCAACCGCTGAGCCACGCCGGCCAGGCTAGTAACCATACTCTTCATTACTGCCATAAGGAGCCACCAGAGGCTGACAGTCTTCTCCACTTACAAGCTTAGACGGAGAAGGAATCAGAACCTGACTGGGCAAGAATGACCTCAGTCTCGCCAGGCTCTGCCTCTTTGCCCCGAGACTGCTGCACATCTAGCTGGTCAGTCTGCTGCGATTATCACATTTGTCTCTAGCACTTGTTCTACCTGTGCGGCTAGCTGCTCACGTCCTTATGTTCACTTGGGACAGCTGCACAGGTTCATTGCCACACACCATCTTCAGCAGCATCCATCCATCACACGTGAGTGTCGGCGACCCTAGATCGACGTGGGCAGACTGAGCATGTTCCAGGGACTCCCAGGCGCAAGCTTGTCCTCAGGCGGGACTCCAAGCGGCTGCTGGAGGCCAGTTTGAGGTTTGTCCCACACTGATCTCCTCTGTGCTCTTCATGCCAGGACAATGACATGCATGTCGAGCTGATGATTCCTCTTCATTTTAACTTATTTAGGATTTTCAACAGCGTTTGGCATGCTTGTCTTCACAACGCAATAACTCTCTTCTGGCCTCAATTTTCTCATCTGTAAGACGGAAATCATGCCAGCACATGCCTCACCAGTCTATAACTGGGATGAACTGAGATGTTTTGGGTAAACTGGTTAGCATCCTGTATTAGTTTGCTTGGGCTACCACACCAAAATATCACTGACTGGTGGCTTAACATAAATTGGTTTTCTCACAGTTCTAGAAGTCCAAGATCAAGGTGTCAGCAGGCTTGGTTTCTTCTGAGGTTTCTCTCCTTAGCTTACAGATGCCCACCTCTTCTCTGTGTCCTCACATGGTCGCCCCTCGGTCTCTCAGTACCTGTGTCCTAATCTCCTCTTGTGACAAGGATACTGATCATACTGGATTAGGGCCCACATGTTTGACGTCATTTGACCGTAATTACGTTTGTAAAGGCTCTTTCTCCAGATACAGTTATATTCCAAGGTACTGGGGGTTAGAACTTCAATCTATAAATTTTGAGAGGACACGATTCAGCTTATAACACATAATAAGCACTTCTGCTCTGATACTTATCAAAACCTGCCTTGTCAGATACATCAATGTCTTTATTACTAAATTGTAAATGATGTGAGCTTACAGAAGGTCTTTTTTCCTCCTCTCAGTGACAATCCTCAGGAATCTCTCTGGTCCTCAGCCACCACCGCCGCATCACCTCCTGCCTCCTTCCACACTGGCCTCCTTCCCACAGTGGCCAAGGCCTTTGGTCCCCACAGGGATCACCTACCTCTTCTAGCTGGAGAGCTCTGCCCCCTCTGACCTAGCCCGCTCTGCTGGCCCTTCTGTGCCCTCTCCATAGCTGTCTCTCCCACTGGGCTGTCAGCTGTACACATGAGCAAGGACTCTTATCTGTTTGTTCCCTGATGTCTCCCCAGTCCCCAGCACAGTTCCTGACACTTAGTCAACCCTCTTTTGGGGACCATCGCCAGAGTCAGCGATGACGGCTCCCTCTGAGCTGCGCCTTGCTTTGTTTTACTATAATGAACAATGACAGGGACATTTCAGGACACCCACACGTCACAACTCTTTTACCCTTTACCCCAAATAGGCTAAACGAGGCTCAGAAGTAACCCACACAGTGTTCAGACCTCCAAGAGGAAGATCTTGCTTTTTCCCATTGTCCAAGCACTCCAAACAAGTCCACAACCACTCCCAGGGGTGAACACAGAGGGCTTTTCCCGCATCCATAGCCAAGCCCTGTTGGCCCAACCCGGAGGCTACTTCCAAAAAGAAAGACATTCTGACTCTTCCTATTACCTGCCCAGGGGCAGAAATGTTGGCCCATGGAAATCTGATCACAATTCTATTACCCCACCTGGGGTAGGTACAATAACAGGCCTTCTCTAAATGGATTCAAAATATCCTTGGGTTTGCTGGTGAGTTGAAGCTACTGGTTTCTATTCATAAACAAAGTAGAGTATGAGCAGTTGTTCCACTCTTTTTGGGGTTTGTTTTTTTTGGTCTGTTTGTAAAAGTAAGGCTACAAAAAGTAAAGCCAAAAGCAAACAGCCGAGAGGTATAAATAAACAGCCCCTGTGCTCAGTGCCAGGGAAGAGCTTAGCGTGACTAACGGAGAAAATGTTACAGGTAAACTTCCTCCTACTGTTTCCTGTGCAGCAGGAACCAATTCCTCGAAATATCCATACTCAGAGCAGCCTTTTGCTAATGCTGACACTAGCCTCAGACATGGGAGCAAAACAGGGTCCTCGGACTTCCCTAGGGAATTTCAAGTTCTGCGCAGGTGACAGCTCACGGATGCAACCATCTGTGTGCTTCAGCATTCGTTTGCTTCTGTTTTTCCTAAGTAAAGGAACCACAGAAACCCACATGTGCAGCATTGATGGTAAATTATTATCCTTTCCACATCAGCCTCAGATTAGGGGCATTAAACTGCCATCAGTGGGGTTGAGGGTTAGGAAAATGATGCTGTGTGGCTAACAGCACTGAGCTACAGTTTGTTTCACTCTTGCTGCTCTTCACCCTGAGCTGGGCATGCTCACCACCTGTTTCCAATTTAGGTAAAATAGGGCTGCTTGCTTAGCTGGGGAGACACACGAGTTGTAAATAGTATTTATAAAGAAGTGACCCAGTGCACACACAAAAAAAACAGAAAATATTTACCAAGGATACTCAGTTTGTCTCGGGAGAAGTAAGTTGTGTAAAAATTTAGGGGGTATTATTACTTATAATTTTTGTAACTACACAATTTATATGTATATAATTTATGATTTATATATTTGTAGTTTTATTTAAATATAATTTATATTTAAATATATAATTGTCTATATATTTATATGTATATTCATTATGGAAAATCTTTAAATAAAGAAAAATAAAATCCTCTTTAATGCCACCAGCCAGGGATAATCAGTATCAATGCTTTGGTGTATGTTTTTTTATTTATTCTGTTTTCTATAAATATTTACATACCTTTTCTTCATTTATAGAATTGGAACAATGTTGCTTTAGTGGCCTACTTTTTTCATGTATTGTGAACATTTTCCCATGTTATTAAACAATCTTCAATAACATTTTATTTTTGCAAATTCAGTAGGTAAAAAGAGATATATCAATTAAATGTCCTAGATTACTACTGAAGTTAAACAAGAGACATCTGATCATTTTAATTTATTTGAACAGACGAAGGGAAAAGTAGAAGAGCACAGCATTGAAATCTTAAGACAAGCATAATTAATAAAACATAAGAACATGGTATAAAGCTAATAGCCATGTTTTATATCTTTACAGGGTAAAACTTGATAAATTTATATAGGATTATATAATATGTGGATTCTAAATTAAGACAATTGTCATTGGTTTACTGGTATTAGAAGGAGCAATTTCACCTATTATTTCTGGGTCACTATTATTGGTGACATAAAATGGGGAAAAGTCACTAAAAAGACTAAAAAGAACTAATGAGAACTGTCTTATGCAACATGAAATAGATATGTTGGAAATTCCAAGTACTTATGATATAAATCATATGAAAATAAGAACATTAATGTGTCTACCGTAACAAGATGTTTACAAGAATAAAACAGCAAATTTTGAGCAAGATAAATATCCACGAAGAGGAAAACTTTGAAGTATTACTCACACAAACTATATACATTGCTCTTAATTAACGAAATATAAATTTACCTTTTTTAAGTCATGACAGTGCATATTTTATTGATTAGCATAATCACTATGGCTTCAGTCATACAGATAGAGATAGCGTAGCTCAGTGAAAAAATACAATATACACTGTCCCCTGATGGTAAATGCTAAAACAAATACCTGGAGGGTTTTTTTTCATTCCACAATATTCATTTTTAAGAAGAGAATGCGAGCAAAACCAAATGAAGCGAAACCTGACTTCAATGCTTGCAGTAGCTTCCAGGCGTTTCTCACCTGTTGCGCTTGGAGGCAAATGCAAAAGCCACAAGGAAACTGCCCGGGGGCTTTCCCTGCGCGCCTTCCCGCTCCCTCTCTCCAAGGGAACTGAACATTTGCTTCTGTCGAAACCCAGGGGCGAACAGGAGCTAGAACAGCCGACAAACTTGGCGCAGAAGCAGCCGCGCCCCACCCGCATCTCCCTGCTGCTCGCTATGGGGCAGTGGGTTGCGCGGGTCCACGCTGCTGACAACCAGCTGCCTTCCCGCAGCCAGAGAACAGGGCAAACAGCGAGTTAACGAGAAAGGCGAAGGAGTCCCCGACCCTATCTTATCACTTTGCATTTTGTTGGTTGCCCGGGGACACTGAGTGGCCACCACCCGCTGCGGAAAACCTGCAAAACTCAAAACCCAACCACGCTAGCCCTGCAAGCTCCGCACGAGCATTCAGACCCTCCCCACGCCCTGGAGGTGAACCCCAGGCCAGAAGCCCGACCCACCCCAGACGGCCGCGCGGCCCCAGGGACCCGGAGCTCCCCGAGCCCAGCGGTCGCGCATGCGCGGCGGGGCCGGGCCGGGCGTGGGAGCCGCGGGGACCGAGCGCGCACAGTACCGGCTTGTCCATGACGCTGCGCTCCGGCGCTTCGCGGCGACACGCGGCGGGTCGCGGGCGGGCTGTGCTCGGCCCCGCCGCTGTCGCCGTCCTCTGCCCACGCAGCTCCCCCGCGTCCGTGCGCTCCGGCCGCAGGTCGCCCCGCTCGCGCGGCTGTTTGCGGCTCGCGCTGTTGCCTTGGCGACGGGCAACGCTCCGCCCGGACCCGGCTCCCGCCCCCGGCTCCCGGCGCTGCGGCGCCTCCCGGGTCCGCGCGCCCCGGCCGCTGCCGGCGCAGCCACGGGGCCGGCCCGGGCGCAAACGCTGTTTCCGGGCCGGTTCCCACCAGCTGCGTGCGGGTTCTCAGCACAGGGCTGCTTCTCGCCTGCGCCCACTCCGCTTACTTGGGACTTGTTTGAATGCGGGATTTGGGGCTTTTCTAGCTTGAGGGAAACAAAGCCAAAATGGAATTTCCAACGTTTCACCTGTCATTCGCACATCTTCCAGTTTTGACTCCTATTTCGGTTCCTCTAACTGCTTCTTCGTCACTTAGAACTCCATGGAAATGTTTGACCTTGAGCTTTAACGTGGAGGTGACAAAGGTCATTTCCTAAGTCCTGTCTGTCGGAACCATAGCTGCTTTGGCACGTGTGACGTTCCCAGGAACTGCCTTAAGACTTTCCGAAGGAGAACATATGTATTTCGTATCTGCCAGCTCTCCTCTCTCAGTGGGGTTAGGACTGTCCACCAGAAATATGTGTGCCACTGTGTAAGTTTATATTTTCTAGGGGCCACATTTTAAAAAGTAAAAAGAAACAGGTGAAATTCGTTTTAATAATGTTTTATTTAACCCAACAAATCCAAAATATTATTTCAACATATTATCAATATAAAAATTATGCATGAGATAGTTTACATTCTTTTATCATACTTAGTCTTCAAAACCTCATGTGTCTTTACCATTAGCATCCCGTTTCAATTCAGACTAGCCACATTTCAAGCTCAGTAGCCAATGTGACTGGTGACTAAGGCATTGAAGAGTTCAGGTCTTCAGATTACACTCTAAGAAATCCAGCCCCCAATTTCCATGGAAATGAGAGGGTTACATCTGCTCATAAGGACTATTAAATACCACATCAAGTCTTGAACAGTGTTTAAATTCTTACAGAGAAAAAAACCCCTAATCAGTATAAACTCTAAATGCTCCTTAGCAACTGAGAACATCAGAAATGACTTTATGTTCTGTCCTTTTTATTATTAACTAATAAACTATTTTTAGAGCAGTTTTAGGTTCACGGCAAAATTGAGCGGAAAGAAATGACATTTTAACTACCTGACTTTGTAGGCATTCATGTAACATGACCCACGAAGGGCGTCTTTGCCACGTGACGCCCTGTGTGTTAGCCTAAAGAGAACGCTGACCTGGGACTCAAGATAGCTGAGTTCCATCTCCCTGCTCTCTCAGGGACTGCACAGCAGCCGCCGCCAGCCTCTCGTACTGGCATATTGTCAGAGTTAATTGTACACCCTAATAATCACCTTAGAAGAGTTTAGAACCAGGTCCTCAAGAAAAGGGTTATTATTTTAATAGAGGTGAAAACATCTTGGTCAGGGATGACAGCCCCAGGGAGAAAGGGTGTTCATAATGGCTAAACCTGAGAAAGGGAAATGAGAGAGCTAACACTTTTCTAGGTGATTATTGTGCATTAATTCATTCTATCTTAGAACACCCTCCAAACTTGGTCACTATCGAATTGTCCCCATATTACGGAGGAGACAGAGAGAGAGGAAGTGGCTTGCCCCAGGCCCCATAACCAGAAGAACAGACTGAACTTGTGAGCCCTGGCAATTTGTCTCCACCTGGTGACTAAACCCTACACTATATTAAGATGACAGAAGGTACAGAAGACAAGGCGGTGGGGAAAGAAAAGGGCACCTCCAGGGATAACAGCACACCAACACAGATGCGGCAGGTTTCAGAAAGAAATCCAGGGCTAATAAAGTCAATACAGTTCCATAGCTCTCTGGTCTCTGTCATCTTAGGCAAAACTGTGAACTGGACATTTTGGTCTTCTCTTGCTGCTAAAAATTCTTCTTTGTTCCCAGAAGGGTGTCCGTTGTTCAGGATCCCCAAACTAGAGCAGACTTTCTTGGGTCTAGCCTGGGTCCCAGACCTTCTCTGGTCATCCTGGTCCATGACTTCCTAACCTTAGGCATCACTCTCAGAGGACCCCCTTCTGACGAATATTCAAGATTAATTCCAGCAGTTAGTAGGTATTGGGCAGATAGCTGACATAGGCTTCATGGCTTACAAACAACAGAAAAATTTTTGTCACAATTCTAGAGGCTGGAAGTCTGAGCTCAGGTGCCAGCATAATCTTGCTCTGGTAAGGGCTCTCTTCCAGGTTATAGACTGAAGACTTCTCATTACATCCTCACATGGGGTAAAGAGAGCTACCTAGCTTCCTGGCCTCTTCTTATAAGGGCACTAATCCCACTTATGAGGGCTCCACCCTTATGACCCTCCTAAAGCCCCAACCCCCTAATACCATAGAACTGGGACTAGCGTTTCAACATATGAATTTGCGGGGAACACAAGTATTTGGTTCATTGCAATGACCATGAGGGAAAAGCCCTTTCAATTACAAAAATGACAGCTTTAATATCATTGAGTCTCTGAACCAACAATAGCAACTGTCACTCCCAGACTCCCTTGTTATATGGAAAATTAAACCACTGTTTGTTTTGAGTTTTGTAGACTGTTTTTTGTTCCCCACAACTGAAAACATTGTTAAATAATATGGAAACCGCCAACCATTAAGGTTTTTGTAGGTTGATTTTATTTTACAAACACACGAGTTCTAAATTGAACTGTCACAAAGTAGAGGGAACTCACAACCACCCCAACCTGAAGGGAGGAAGGTGTCAGGGGTCAAACAATCCATGAACAAAATCTCCAGTTGGTTTTGTTCAGCTCCACCCAAGTACAAATGCTGGGTGGGTGGCATCTCTTCTGCTCCATGACTGCCAGCATCTCCCTGGGTGTCCAGAATCCCACTCTCCGTTTTGGAGATAGGAGAAAAGAGGGCTTAAAGTACCCTTGGATGCTGAACAGGGATATCTATCCCACGTAGGTAAGATGAACTGAGCAAAGCCTCCAGGCTCAGGTGGGTGTCAATCCTGCTGGAAGTTGAAAAGATGCCGGGCAACCAGCCAGCCTTGGGATGCTTGTGTCTGGTGGTAGTGAGAAGGGCTGCAGGCACAGTTCCTCTCCACAGTAATCGTTCAGAGATGCTCCTTTAAGGATCTGTGGGTGTAGACCAGGCCACTGTGGGCAGATCCATTTTTCCCTGTGGTCCTCTATGTTCCACAAGACCTAAGTGCACCATCTCCAGGGCCCCTCCAGCCACTTGACTGCTCTGCCCGCTTTTCCTGGTCCCACTCAGCTCTGTTTCTCCACTGGCATCAACCAGGTGTTCCAGCGTGACTGCTCCATGGCATATAGGCTGTCACTGTCACTCTGGCTTCCACAGAGGGGTGGCACCAGAAGGCACGGTAGTGGATCTTTGCCCGTTTGGAGTGACCCCCATCAAAATCCCCTTCCTATATTTGGAGAATTTTTCAGCAAGAAGAACTCTTCTTCCCTTATAGAAACAAAAGTACCAAATACTCTCCCAGGCCCCCTTACTGCTAAGGCATCAGCATGTGACTCAGATGTCACCAATCAGTTGCACGCACCTTGGACTTGGGGATAGATCAGTAGAGAACACATTCTGGCAGAGGGTGGCAGCAGTGACCCTGCACTGAGTTTCTGGGCCATTGCGGCAGCAAAGGCCTCCTAAGCTGTGAGCCCAGCAGTCAGTCCTGGAGGCAGCAATGTCCTCAAACAGGCTGGTTTTGTGGCCAATGTCTGACCCGTTCCTGGCCTGGCTGCTGCTAATAGATCCTCCTGGACATTTCCCAGCTCACTGTCCAACTTTCTCAGCTATTCTGAGCTGCCCAATAGCCTTTCAATACATTCTTTTTCTTTTTTCATTCCCCCCCTTTTTTGCATACATTCAGAACTGCCTCATCCTTTAAGTCCCCTTAACAACATTCACATGAGGCCATCATGTGTGCAAGGTACTTTATTAAATTTGGAAATTCTAATAAATAGAGCAATTACACAAGTAAGGGAGGAGAGATTAAAAGTAGCATAGTAAATATAACCTTCTCAGATGTGGGGCCCAATTTTAAAAAGTTAAGCTCTTCAAAAAGGAGGTTTTTGTCATAGGGAAGGGGGGCTGAGGGCTGGTTCCTAGCCTGGTTGGCGAGTTTTAGAAGTTTAACAGTCAGAGTTCTACTAGAGAAACACAACCAGTAGGGTATATATATACACACGTGTGTGTGTGCGTGTGCGCCTGTGGGTGTGTCTCTATGGAGAGGGGGAGAGAGAGAGAGGGATCTATTTCAACCAACTGGCTTTGGCACTGCGGGGTGGCAGGTCTGCTATGGGGGTCAGGCTGGAGATGCCTGGGCAGGAGCTGAAGGCCCAGCCCACAGGCAGGATTTCTTCTTCCTCAGGGAACCTCAGCCTTGCTCTTAAAGCCTTTCAACAGTTACCAGTTACTCACCAGCAATCTGATGCAAAACAAACACTAGAGCGCCATTATTTGCAAAGTTTCAGAAATACAAATATTTTTATAATTAACACTTAGACTTTCCACCAAAAATAAGATCTTGTAACATAGAAAGCTAAACACACAGGATGAATGCTTTTTTTATCCATCTGAGAAAATGTCAAATTGCCACAAAAGGATTAAACTAAAATTGTATTCACTAAAAAAGAAACAGAAAAGACTTTTCCATTGTACTTTATATATGTAGGATCACTGTTTACCAAAATACAGTGTGGGGCAAAAGTAGGTTTACAGTTGTTCATGTGGAAAATAATGCAATAATTAATAAATAAGAGTATAAGAATAAACTCTGTTTCGCATACTCACAACTGGAAACCTACTCTTGCCCCCCACCCCCGTATTTCTATCTAAGAATGGAGACTATACTACTCACAGTGTACAAACCTCAACATCTAATACTAATAAAATGTGACAAGTAACTTGGGTTGTGCAATTTCAATAAGTGTTAAATGCTAGCATAAAATATATAGAATAAAACTAGATTTATTTTTGCCAAGGTACAATGCTATAATAACATAATAGGTCTTCACAAAAAGGATTTACAGTTTTATCAAAACAAATATTTTCTACCAATAGCTTAATACATAGCACCAATTCATTACCTGACTGTTTGAAAAAAGTAATGATGAAAATAAAAATGATATAAATGCATGAAGGTTTCTTGTTATTTAAATTGCCTTTACATTGTATACTTTAGTTTAGGCCTTCAGGTATGGCCTCAGTTATCAAAACCAAATGCAATACTCTATCAAAGAAACAGCTGCTTTCTGGCACTTGGATGACCTTGCTCATAATTTTTAGTATTGAATTGTTAAAGCATTTTCTCAGCCAAATTGCAAACAGCATGTGTCAAAGTTTTATTTCAAACTTTCCACGAGAGAAGAGCCAGCCAATTCAAAAATATCCCTTCTGCTAGAGATATTTATAGGAAAAAAAAAAGGGGGGGGGGACTGTTGAGAAAATTTTTCAAAACCTTGGAAATAAGAAAGAAATCAGCTTGTGTGACCTTTCAGCCTCTGAGTGAAGGATGATTTAACAACTGGCCTGCTTAAGGATTATTTAATTCTTCAGGGAAACACACCTGTGTTTGAATTATTACCGTTGCTTAAGGTGCAGACTCTGAAGTTGCAGTGTAACTAGTAGATTTCTGTTCAGTAAAGTGAAATGATTTCTGTCTGGGAGAAGTCACCATTTTATTGTCACATAGGACTAACCAGTTTTGTATCTGACTTGGCATTCTTAACTTAGCCATCTTCCATTGATGATTCTCAGCATATTCCAAAATCTTAAACTAGCTGGATCTCTCATGAACAAATTAAATAAATCTTGACACATGCTGTTTTATATGTATATAAGAATCATGCTTTTCAATTTTTGAATTATATTTTTATATGATACAATATAAAATAATGCCTGTTGACCTTCAAACTCTTCAAAAGGTGGTCAGTAGGGTAGGTAGGCAGGCACATAACTTTCCAGGAGGATGTCTTAACCTCAGCAAATTGCTCAGGAATGCTAATTACATCCCAGGAGGAGTTATAAATTATGTCTGCAGAAAATTTATGTACCTTGTTTGCGACAGTTTTCTTCCTCAGTTGCCATTTGAATTTGGAAAACATTATGTATATAGGCTGCCACCAATAGACAGAAATACCATGGAACTGCGCTCCGTCCCAGGGTCCTTCTGCGGGAGGAATAGCAGAAGGGGAAATGCTGTATAATTCCTAGAGCTGGGCATTTAAAAAATTTCTCCTGCAATGAAGATGAGACTTTGTCACATGCCTCTGACATGCTTCACAGTCTATATTCTCCTTTCTAAAAACTCAGTCCAGAAAGGGAAAGGGAATTCCAAAATGCCTCATCTCTGTCAAGTTGCTCTGATGAAAAGTGACAGAAACTCGCTCAAGTGAGCTTAAGCAAAGAGGACGAGGGACAGGGAGGATTCGGGTGTATCTCAGGAGCAAGGGCAGGAGGCGTAGCCTGGAGGCAGGCCAGAGGCATCCAGCCAGCTCCCCCGTCTCTCCCCAGAGTGGCCTGCAAGCCCCTCCTCTGAAGAGCTCCCCCTGCAGAGCTTTGCCTCTCCAGGCAAGAAGCAGGAGGCTGTTGCCCCATGTGTGCAGGTCCTGAGGTGAAGCACCCAGCAGAGACGGACTGACTAGCATGTCTGAACCCCAATTCCTGGAGAGAGAGTCTTGGAACTACCTCGCACCCTGGTCCAGTGAGCTCTGGCCAGTGAAGACAGCAGGACCTAGGGACCCATCCCCACTAGAGAGATGAAGGACATGGAATAGGCAGACCCCCAGTGGTGTCCACTTCGGTCCAAGAGAGACCGCTGCAAGGATGCAAAAACCTTCTCAGCCTTTCGACCCCCACCTCTCACCAAAACACTCCATCATTTCTTCAGCCAAGCGTCCTGCAGGCACTCGCCAGGTGCTATGCCGGGGAAATAGGCGAGTGAGACACAATCTCTGCCCTTTTTGTCAAATGAAATAGTGTTTGTAAAGTCCACTCAATTCCTTGAACAAATGAAATCACTTTTAGTTCAAGGAATATGTCTGTTCTCCTTTATGGCCAAACATACTAAGCTTTCAGACTTCTCTCAAACCAAGTTCTTGATCATTCCATTGCATGACGGACTGACAGTCAAGCTGCCATAATCCTCTGTATGTCGGTACTCTTAGATTCAGATGAGCAAGGTCAGCCTGGATAGGAAAACTTCTTTTCACAGTAATTTAATTACAAAGTTAGACCTTAAGAGAAAGATTTAAGCAATATATAAAGACTTAAATGAAATTAATGTTTTACTTTAGTGTAATTTTAAAAACTTAAATGAATCAAATCTTAGGCCACTTGTCATTAGTATTATTGGGACAGCCACTGTTCAACCTCGGGCTTTGCTCTCCAGGTCAAGAATGGAGAGATTGTTGGGAAGCCCAGTTCCTTCTAATTCAGCATCTTAGGTAAAAATGGGAATAGACCCCCTCAAGACGCCAGACATACACAGTCTCATACATTATTCAGATTCCACAAAACTAGATGTTTGTAATAACACAATCAAGGGCTGGGCTATGGTGTGTCTGTTCATTGTAAAGAAGGGACTCGCTCAGTAAATGAATTTGTACACAATATTTATCCGAGGGGGAACAGTTTAGCCTGTTGAATCCCTCTGTAAGTGATTACGGTTTTCAAATATTTACAAGTACTCCAGAGAACTCTGTACTCATAAATCACTGATACGTTCATTGGAAAGCATTCTTACGTATTCATCAGCTACGATTTCCTCAGGACTGCTGCTAGGCAAGGCTTTGCTATCCTGAGCCTAATTGCTATATACATTTAAAAGTAATAACCGTTGTACTTCTTTTTTTTTTACATCCTGAATTTCATTCTTTCGTCTGAATTAGTGAGAAATACAGGTGTGTGTGCATGTGTGTGTAAATATTTGGAAATAGCTCTCAGTTTTTTCTTAGGTGAATTGTTCTTTCTCTTCCCACTGATTTCACGGGGGACTCCAGCTGACCAGGCCAAGACAGGGCGGGAGCTGGTGGGGTGCTCTAGGCCTGGGGTCCAGGGGCACCGAATCAAGGAGGAGCTGACCTCAAAAGGGTAGAAAAGTCAGCGTCCACAAAGCCACAGAGGGAAAGTTAGAGTTCGTCCTAAGGAGTTTTCGGTTCAGACCTAGAATGTTTCCAGAGAGGTGAGAAAACAACAACGTAGAGCTGGGAGGGTGTCGAGTTTGAGCAGGTTCAGGGAGAAAGTATCCCAGGACACCCAAGACTATCACAGCTTGTTTTTGCAAGCACCCAGGGAGCCCTTGAGCGCTATCTAAAAAGATATCTCAACAGCAATATAAATAAATAAATGTTCTAACAGAAATTCTGTAAGTGACCAAATCACAAAAAAAGTGCAATAAAATTATTCCCCCTTGTTAACTCCTACGTTACCTTTAGGGCAGGTTTGAGAAGGTTAAATTCAAGCAACCAAGACCTTGTCTGTGCTTCTGGGAGGCTTAGTAACGCAGGTGATGCTTTCAGTGCAAGCAGCTGAAAGGAGAGTTAGGCCACACAAGCACTAATTAACATGCTCAACTCTATTCTAGTTTCTGCTCAACCACATCTTTCCTTGGTAGTGTTGAAAGAAGGGTATCTAAACATTTTTTCCTTTTTATTTTTAATTTATTCTATTTATTTCTTTTTTATTCTTTAGTGTGATAAGTACATATAACCTCCTTTAAAATTTTTCAAAACAACCATTTATTGAATGAATACAATATTTGGGAAAATTTATTGCAGAGAGTAATCACACAATTTTTTTTTAGTCTTCACTTTTTCAAAATGTTCATTCATTTTCCTCTAAACCATTGCTAAGGTGGTTGTGCATACTTTACATGAATCATAAATAGTGAGAGCCGAAATCCTGGGAAAAGAATAGACCTGGTTCAAGTTAAATACAGAATCCTCTGTTCTCAGATTCATTATAGAAACGCAGTGACTTTATCAATCTTTTAAAAACTAGCTTTCATTAAAAAGATTTTTAAAATTTCTGGTTCTAAGAAACATGTTTCTGTGTCCACCAATAACAATTTTATCAACACAAAGAGGAACATGTCCCTTAAAATGTGGCAAGACCTATTTCCCAAATTCCATGGGCAGAAGGTACTAGAATGTGCATACTGGGCTCTGAGTTTACTACAGCATTATTTCGGTTTGCTTAAAAGGCTGTGCCACAGGAGGAAATGTCATGAAGAGAGTTAATGTTCAAGCCACTTTGAGTGTGCATATTTTAACTCCATGGGGTTTAAAATTCTGAGAAGCACAGCTGGTTGATCAAGTGCAAGAACTGTGATGGGTGGAAGGGCACATATGGACGCTGAGCCCAACTACAAACTTCAAATGCCACTCGGGTTAGCATTCGCTACGTTGTTGGTTTGATTTGTTCTGCAACAAGAAGCTAATGGTGATGACCCTGCAGTTCAGTAATGCATCGGTCCATTTTATGAAAGACTCGCCCTCTCAACTTTCTTTCCTCTTTTTAGCAGAGTTTAACAGTCTAGGGTGTGAGAAATCCAGTAGCGCCTCCCCAGTCATTTTAGAGGTCTTTCCAAGATCCTTTATAATATTGTGGTTTATAAAACGTATATATTTGGATTTCAAAAACATGTAAGAGGTGGGAAGATAAAGAGACAGAGAGAACATGTGAAAAGATGTTCAACCTCATTAGTCATTAGTGAAACGCAAATCAAAACTACAATAAGGTAACACTTAACACTAGAATGGCTAGATTTTTTTTTTAAAAAAAGACAGATATAACAAGTGTTGGTAAGGATGTGGAGAAAGTAGAACCTTCATTCATTGCTGGTGGGAATGTAAAGTGGTGCGGCTACTTCAGGTAACAGTCTGATAGGTCAAAATGCTGACCATAGACTTAGCCTAGGACCCAAGAGAATGGAAAATAAGTTTAAACAAAAACATGAACACAAGTGTTCATAGAAGCATTATTCATAATAGTCAAATGTGGAAATAACCTTAATTGCTGAATAATATTCCATCGTATTTATCCATCCAAATGCTGAATGGAATACCAAGTGCAGTCTATATACACGATGAAATCTTATTTGGCATTAAAAAGGAATGAAGCACTGATTTATATTAAAATATGCATGAACGTTGAAGATATAATGCTAAGTGCAAGAAGCCAATCGCAAAAGACAATAGATGGTATGATTCCATTTATGTGAGATGTCCAGAATAGGCAAATCCATAGAGACAGAAAGCCGATTAGTGATGACCTAGGGCGGGGAGGAAAAGAGAAGGGATGGAGAATGACTCCTAATGGGAAGAGATGTCTTTCTGGAGTGTGAAAACTATTATAAAATTAGACTGTGGTGATAGCTGCACAATTCCACGAATATACTAAAAATCATTGAACTGAATAAATGGGTGGATTTTAAGGTATGTGAAATATAAATATCAATAAAACTGTAAAGGAGAGAAGGAAATGCTTCATGTGACTTAAGGTCAGATTAGTTAGACATGTTCTTGAGTGAAAATGCTAACAATGAAATCAACCTCATACGAGCAGCATTTGTAAGGGCAAAAAATTCCCTTGTTTTGACCATTCTGGGAATTAGAAACTTGAATTCGATAGATAGGAGGGAGCCAGCCAGTTCAGAAAATTATCCATAACAATACTTATGGACTTGGTAAGAATGACTGAATTCACGCCATGGATGGAAACTAAATGTAGTTTACAATACAGTTGACTTAAGTATAATTATACACCCCAAAGGATAATGATACAGAGTCGGAGGAAATGAACTTAGAGCTAGTAATTTCTGACTTCCTCACCAGGAACAATGTGAGGGTAAGAAAATGTTTCCCGTGCTGACCCAGCCAGGTTTTTCACCGTCCTGATTCGTGTTGTTTCTAGGGGGTGTTTCTGTGCACCCCACAGCTGTCTTGCCTCAGTCTGGTCAGTTCTCAGACGTCGCTTTCTGGTTGCACAGCCTCTATTATTTGCAGAAATTTCTCCTCCTCTGCGCAATCTTTGCTTACCCTCCAGGACTTAATCAGCAGCATGTCTAAGACACTATAAACCCCAAAAAGATCTAAGAAAGATTTCTTACTGCCCCCAAAATGGCTTCTGTTTGTCTGTGGGCACATGCTGGACCTTCAGGGGCCACAGCCGTCCCCTCTGCCCTTTCAGGGTCTGCGTTCCACCCATCGAAGCCTGTAAATATTCCTTACCTTTGGGCAAGAAGAGCAATTTAGCTCAACCTGCCTGGGAATCCGTGTTTGGGGTCCCCTTTCAGATGTTTCTGGAAGGACACACGGAGGTTGACCCTGGATGGTAATTGCTTGGGTTGCCTTAAGTACTTGGGACAGAGGACACAGTTGGGTTTGGTGTGGGCTTCTTCTCCTTCCTCTCACCCCCTGTGCTTCCTAATGCCATTCTTTCTGGGATCTTGGTTCTCCAGAGCCACCACACTTGCCCAGGGCTCCCCACGTGATGAGGTCCTCAGTGGGGAATTCACATCCTAAATTTTGCCTCAAGTCTTCAGGGCAGAAGCCGAGAACTGGACACAGACTTATTAGAAGGAAGGGGGCAGGAGAGTGTAAGTCAGAGGACTTACTAGGGCCGTGATCAGTAGATCGAAGAGCTGAAGGCAAGATGACAGATTCCGCTTTGTAGCTGCCTAAATGCCGATGGCAAAAACCGAGCTGAGTGGTTGCGCTACAAATTTATGCTTTCCACCTCACAGCTGGGTTCTGAATGCTTCTTGACAATCATTTTCCTAATCACTACATGATTTCCTTCCCATCCCTCTCCGCAGCTGCTACCAGCCTTCGCCACGTCTCTCAGCTCCCCACCTCCACCCTCCACGCTTCCCTCCCACGGTGGATTTCACCTTCAGTGAAAAGGAGACACCATCAGCTGCGGCCTCCATCAGCATCCCTTCCTTCAGCTCAGATCCCTTTCTCTGCTCTGGCTCAGGTCACCCTTCCTCATCCTGGTCTCTCCCAGGGAAGAGCCCTGAACACCATCGAGGATCAGCCCTCCACCTCTGATAGGGTAAATAGGCCAATACATGGCCGGGGGCTCGAGTCCTGACATCACCCCTTACCAGCTTTGCAGCCTTGGGCAAATGCTGACCTCTCTGTGCTTCAGTTTCATCGTCTATAAAATGGGGGTAAGAAGATTACCTGTCTTATAGGGCAATTGTAAAACTTCCATTAATTTTATTTATCTGGGTAAAGAATTTAAGACCATGCCAGGCACATACTAAACCCCTATGTAAGTGTTCACTATATCATTATGTACTAGTATGAATGTGCATTCTGTTATGTGCATAATTAATGGTTACTAATGTGTGCTAATATCAATAATAGTTAACTGTGTCCTACTGCACACCTACCTCTCTGGCCTTCTCCGTCTCAATCCCCTCGTGGGTGCTCTTCCACTGCCCATTCCATAAATGTTAGTAAGACGCTTCCCTTCTCTTTCTCCATCTACTTCTTGCACGGTCCCATGTGTTCCTTTCCTGTGGCTTCAATTTCCCTCTTTTGTCCTCTAGACTGTAGAGCAGGGCTGTCCAATATAATTTTTTGCAGTTGTTATGGGTTGAATTGTGTTCCCCAAGAAGATGTGTTCAAGTCCCAACCCTAGATATGTGTGAATGTGACCTATTTTAAAAATGAGGTATTTGCACGTGTCATCAAGCTAAGATAAGGTCCTATTGGATGAGGATGGGGCCCTAGATTTGGTGACTGGTGGCCTTATAAGGAGAGAAGGATTTGGAGGTACACGGGGAAGAATGCCATATGAAGATGGAAGCAGAGAATGGAGTGATATGTGTGCCTTGCAGGCCTCTGAGGGCTGCTGGCAACACCAGAAGCTGAGACAGTCATGGAACAGACTCTTTCTCAGAACTTCCAGATGGGGCAGGGCCCGCCGACACCCTGATTTCAGACTTCGAGCCCCCAGAACTGGGAGAGGAGGGATTTCTTTTGCTGTAAGCCATCCTTTTTTGGTAATTTGTTATGAGAGCCTTAATAAAGAGGCGATGTCAATGTTTTCTGTCTGCACTGTCCAGTGTGGTACCGACTGGCTCTATAGGGCCACTGAGCACTTGAAATCTGCTTAGAATGACTGAAGAACTGCATTTCCTTTTAATTGATTTAAATTTAAATAGCAACAAGTAGCTGGCGGCTACCATCTTGGACATGCAGCTCTAGATGGATATATTAACTGCCTGCAGGGCAGTTCCTCTTGGATATTACATAAAAATCTCAAACTCACTCAACATGTTCATGACAAATTTCTTCCCCTCAAAGCTGCTCCTCCTCCTGTCCTAGAAAAGATGCCTCTTTCACCATCCAAAACTGTGGTGAAACTTTTTGGCTCCCCTTCTCCCTTGGCTCCCCATGCAGCAAGTCACCAAGTCCACCTCCTAAATATTTCCATTCCTAGGACCACACCAGGCAACTTGGCCAGTAGAGCGGTCCTGACCTGGCTTCTCCCAACTCCTCCCTGGCCATGCCCACTTGATCTCTGAGCCCAGTTTTGTGCTCTCTTTTGCAATTCTTCCCCTTATCAAATCCCTCGTCCTGGCTAAATCCTTTAGGACTCATCTTCTCCTCCAGAGAGTCCTCACTGGAACCCCAAAACTAGATTATATGCCCTTTGTATGCTCTTATAATGCTAAACTATCCTACTGTGGGAGGGTTAATGCTGTATTGAAGTGACCCCCTTTGCCTTATCTGTCTCGGGCTATATCTACAGGACCTAGCACTTACCTGGCATACAGTAGGCACCCAATAAACATTTGTTGAATGAATGAGTGATGAATGAATGAAAGAGTGAATGAATGAATGAATGAAAAGAAATAGACTATAAACTGTAAGATTATCAGGAAAAACTCTTAGTAGTGTTGCTAATTATGGATACTAGAAAAAAAATAAAAGAATAGATTACAAATCTGCTTTGGTGGCACTCAAGTGATACTAATTACAGTTATTTATGTGAAATTTTACTTTTTATGCCTAATTATGATGCAGCGAAAGCAAGGATTATGTGTATCATTAGAGGTGTCAGATCAACTTGGTTGGGTTTTATTACATTATAATAGTGAATTATGCACATATGCTTAGACTACATAAATTATTTGGATGTAACTGGTTCTCTGTTTCCATCCTTGAAAAGTTTCTTTCCTCTATTCATCATTCCATAGTATCTCTAACATCAGGGGCACCATGAAAATAAGCAGTGGGCAGAGAAATGGGCAATCATTTCTGACCAAGTAGAACACGAAGCAGTTATGAGCCAGCTCTGATGACGGTACTGTTAATATGTTACTCATCATTATAGTGCACTTGACAGCTACAGAGACTTTCAGGGGCATCATTGTGTTTAATCATCTCTTCAACACTGTAAATAATTAAAATTCTCAGAGTTTTAGTGACTTGTTCTAATAAATGTCAGTGTCGGGAAAATAGCCCACGTTGAAAAAGGTTTGGGCAGAATGTGGCTCAACATTAACCACATTTGAATTACACTTCCTAAGGTTTGTATAAAACATTTTTTGTGCACATCTCATGAGTAACACCCAGTGATCTTGGTATTATTAGCCCCTTTCTGCAGACAAGGCAACTGAGGCAGAGAGGTTGAGTAACTTGCTCAAGGTCTCAAGGATGGTAAACAATGCCTCTTGAACGTGAGTTCTCTGGCTCAAGAACCCAGGCTTTTCCTTACATCACTGTGTTAATGCCTGATGGTCCGTGTTTTATCAGGTGAGTGGGAATAAAGCCATCTCCTACTCAGGAGCGCTGGGCTGAAGGCTTGAGAAAAGGAAGGGGAAAAGATTTCGAACAGTTGCTTTGGGGGTCACCAAAGGATCCAATCTGCATAAAGTATAATAATTTCCAGCCCGGCCGGTGTGGCTCAGAGGTTGAGCACTGACCTATAATCCAGGAGATCGTGGTTCGATTCCCGGTCAGGGCACATGCCCAGGTTGCTGGCTCAATCCCCAGTGGGGGGCGTGCAGAAGGCAGTGGATCAATGACTCGCTCTCATCATTGATGTTTCTATGTCTCTCTCCCTCTCCCTTCCTCTCTCTGAAATCAATAAAAATATTAAAAAAGAAAAAAAAAAAGAATTTCCAAATATTCCTGAGAGCCCAGCTGAAAATCTATCTCTTACATCATGTGGTGAATTAAAGATGGCCAAAACTTCTTTGGCCCTCTTCCCATTGAAAGGGAGGAGCTATTTCCACTTCCCTCAAATCTGGCTGGCCTGTGACTGCATCGGAAACCAGAGTGGGATAGTGATGCTCCCTGACTTCAAAGGCAGGCTCTAGGAAGCCCGACAGTTGGCCCTGAGAAGCCATGCTGGAGGGTCACTACAGTTGGCCGCCCTGAGCCTGCCCTCCAGCCGTCCACTGAGGTGCCAGACTCATGAGTGAAGCCGCGTTGGACCCTCTGGACCGGCCCATCCCCAGCTGACCACCACCGAGCGGCATCAGTCAGTGCCACAGGGCAGAGTAACTGAGCAGCTGGGCCCTGCCCGGACTCCTCACCCACAAAATCACGAGGCATAATAAAAACGGCTCTCGCTCTAAGCCAGTAAGTGTTGGGGTAGTTTGGCACACAGCGGAAGATAACTAGAATATGCCACAGGTTCGTTTTGTCATTTTCTTCCCTTCATGGTGCCAAATTTATTATTAGCCGAGGGCCAGGCTAATAAATAGTCAGAATTAAACAAAGTCTTTCATGTTTCATATGGCTATTTTGCCCTCACACACAAAAGATCGTGGCAAATGCGTACTTCAGACAAATAGGCTTTCAATGGGCTTATTTGAAAGGCATAAAATAACCTTTTCTTTGAAAGTTATCAAACACTGATTTAAAAAAAAGAAAAGAAAAAAGGGCTGTCTAAAAGCACAGCCTATGACGAACAGGACAGGCATTCTTTTGAAAGTTTTACTGTTTCCATTTTACACACCCAACAGCCTTGTCACTGTTGGACTCAGATTTGAAATGGAAACAGACAACATCTGTTTTCTCCACTGTCCTTACGCACACTTAATAGCACCCGGATGCACAGGCTATTTTCTCACACGTTACTCAAGTTTACCTTCTGCTGCTGCTGCAATGAAAACGGCATTTCCTGTAAGATCCATCTCACAGTGTCGGCCCGGAGCCGGGGGTGGCTAAGCGGGGAGGGGACTGCTCTAACCGCAGTGGACAGGACAGTCACCTAGGCTGTGGATTAGCAGGGCCCAGCGCAGGCCGCAGCGTTTCTGACGCGGCAAACCTCGCTGGTGATGTCAGGCTTCCTCCTCACACAGAAGTGAAATGCGAGGAGCTGAAAAACTCAGTGACCGTTGGAAGCTGTTTTTCCTTGTTTCGGGAACTGTATTCTTCAATAACGACGTTTTCCACACTTCTGGATTTCCCCCAAGTCTTTGAAAGTCTACTTTTTTTTCAATCCTTTGCAAAACCTACCGGTTGGCTCCCTGAGTTCTTGGTTATCTCACCACCCTGCCATGCGAGTCACCGAGCAGGGAAAATGACTCATGGCTCTAAAGCAAACCTAATTCATTGAATTAGACGTTGGAAAAGAACCGAAGTGAGTCATTGTGTCCTGCACCCCGCCGGAGGCAGCGCCACACCTAGCCCACTCCAGCCAGAGAAGGAGTCATATTTTTAATAAACTGCTCAGAGAAGGATCATTTATAACAATAATAAATGCCATTCCTATATATACCTGTATAACAAAAACAACAAGGGCATTGCAAAATGGAACCCCCAAGTACAAATCAAAAAGCAGAACCATGCTAATCCAGGAGCCTGACTTATAAGAGTGCCTTGGTGCAAATTTTTAAAAGGTGGCTCCTGGGGCAAAGGAATTAGGAAAAGAACCCCCTCTTGGCAGAAGCTGCCCTGAGCCTGTGTGCAGAGCCGGGTGAACTGAGTGAACAGGTCAGCCAGCACTGGCTCCTGCTGCCCCCCCACTTCAAACCTCCCATCCCGCCCCCCACATCTCTGCTCCTGGGCACAGACCAAATTCCAGGACCATGTGCAGTGGCCTGAGAAGTAAATACAACATTTTATGCCTCCCAACCCCCTTTTCCTGGTAAAATAGACCTTTTCCTACTTCCACCCCCATGGTTCCTTGCTGCTCACACATGGTAACACTGAATTTTTTAAACATTTTTCTGTCGCCCTTTACTAATAACCTGAGAGCTGACAGGTGATGGATCCCTATTCCACCAGGTACCCAGAGGTGCTCAATAACCACTCACTAAAGGAATGAATGGCCCTGGGAGTGAAAGGCACAGCCTTAGTCTAACTTTCCCTTGCTTTAAACAGAAAGGAAGAGTGTGACCTCCCCTCCCCGCAGAGCACACAGTTGGCTCTCCAGAACAGAATGTCAGGTTGGAAAGGGAAGATCGTGAACACATGGGCCATTGTGGCTATGAGATCAAGCCCACTCTCCTCCTGTTTGGATGCCATCTGAGCGCCCTCTCTCACCCAGTGGCACATTAGCCTGGACCATCAAGGGGAGAGCAGCACCCTTTCTAACCCCTTGGGGAGATGTATGTGCAGGGAGGGGCTGCCTTTCCAGCGCCACCGGTGGTCACAGCCATGCTTCCTCCTGGGGAGAAGACTGGAATCAGAGCACAGCCACCAAAACTGCTTACCCAGGGCAGACCTTCCCAGACACACCCCACCTGGCATTGTCGGTGTACACAGGCCACAGGGACAGCTGCCGAGTCAACTCATCACTTTGAAATGAGGGGCCACCTGTCTACGGCCAAGCAGAGGTCAGAAACGGAATATCTGGCTGGATGATAAAGGTAAAGGGATTAAGAAGTACAAATTGGCAGTTACCAGTAGTCACCGGGATATAAAGTACAGCAGAGGGAATATAGTCAATAATATTGTAAAACTAGGCATGGTGTTAGCCGGGTACCATATTTATCAGGGGGATCACTTCATAAGTTATATAAATGACTAACCATTATGGGTACACCTGAAACTAATATAATATTGTGTGTCAACTGTAATTGAAAAATAAAAAATTAAGAAAAAACAAAGAAACAATGTCTGAGGGCCAGTTTATTTGGTCCACATTGTGTCTGCTATCGTTGCCCATTGTTGAGGTTTCACTGCATGATTCCATTCATAGGAAGGATTCAGAACAGATAAACCCATAGAGGCGGAATGCAGGTAGGTGGTTCCCTGGGGCTGGGTGTAGGGGAAATGGTGAGTGGCAACTTCAAGGGAATGGGGTTTCCTTTACCAGTGATGAAAAGGTTTTGGACTTAGATAGAGGTGGTGGTTACACAACATTGTGAATGGCTAAATGGCACTGAACTGACCACTTTAACATGGATAATTTTATGTTGTCAATTTTGCCTCAATTTTTTAAGTAAATGCAAAAACAATCAGAAACTTTTATCAGATTTCTGGCTTCTCTTGAGAAACTGGAAGTTCCAACGGAAGTAGCCTCGTCCCCATGCGGCAAGGCTCAGTGCAGAGCAGCTGCTGCCGGATTGAGGAGGGGACACTTGCACTCCAGGTTGCCCTTCACCCAGGCCCTCACTGAGTCTATGTCCCCTGCACCTACCCAAAGGTATTTTCTACAGAGAGTAAACATAGTCCCCACTGAGCCGCATCTTCAGACGAGTGAGTGTGAGGTGAAATCATAACTCAAGTTCTGCGAACACAGCTGGGGCAGGAGAAATATGAAGAGGTAGGGGACCCTGATCCAGGAAATAGACACGAGGAGGAGGGAGGACTAGTGTGTCCCTGATCACTCTGCCTGGAGTAGCATCTCCTCCAACCCTCTCCTTCCTCTTACCCTGCTTTATTTTTCCTTCCCAGTTTTTATTACTACCCAACTTACCATGAGTATTCGTTTCCTAGGGGCTGTTGTGACAAATTACCACTGGTAATTTAACTGGGGAGCTTAAACAACAGACACTCTCTCACAGCTATGGAGACCAGAGGTCCTAAATCAATGTGTCAGCAGGGCCACACTCCCTCCAAAGGCTCTGAGGAAGATCCTTCCTTCCACCAGCTTTAGCTGGATCCAGGTGTGCCTTGACTTGAGGCAGCATCAGGCCAATCTTTGCCTCTATATTCACATCACCTTCTCCCATCTGCCTTTAGGCCTCAGACCTCTCTCTCCTTCCTCTTATAAAGACATCCGTCATTGGATTTAGGGCTCACCCTAAGTCCAGGGTAATCTCATCTTTAGATGCTTAACTACATCTGCAAAGACCCTATTTCCAAAGAAGGTCACATTTACAGGTAGGGTTAGAAGTTGGGCATAATTTGAGGGAGACACAATTCAACCCGTTAGACTACGTATCTATTTGTTTAATTGTGACTCATGTTGTGTAAATGTCATGAGAGTAGGGACTCTGACCACTTGTTTCCATGTTGGATTCACATGGCCTAGAACAATACCTGGCACGTGGCTACCCAATAAATACTTGTCGAATGAAAGAAGGCAGCTTGTGCGTGGGAGGACGTTGGGCTCGAGCCAAGTCAGCCACTAACCATTTCAATATGAAGTCGCAGCAATAGCAATCCAGTATATGAAGGTCAGGTACGCATGTCAGGTGGACTCCAGATCACTGCCTAGTCAGGAGGCACCAGGACAAAATGGAGAGTGCTTCGGCTTGAGTAAGAGGCTTGTCATTGATGCCACAGAGCCTGTGCTGATGGGGACTCCTGACACACCAGCTCGGGGGAACGGAACCCTGATCTGCAATGGTATGGATTCTGAAGTAGGGGCTGGACCAAGAAACTTTAGGAAGGGTTAAGCCTGCCTCCCACACCTACTGGAGTGTCGCTGTGCTTGCACCTAGGGGGACCAGGGTTTTAACTCAGTGGGAAAGTGATACTCAACCACCTACTTCAGAGTTCCCTGGGGACTGTGAATTGAAACTGCACGTTCTTGGGCCTCACTCCCAACCTTATGAATCAGAATCTCTGGCAGGGCCAAGGTGATTGCTGAGAACACTAACATTTGAGAACCAATGAACTTCTGTCTCTTGTGATAGGATTTTTTTCCTCCTCAGCTGTGGTCAACATCCCACACTGCATGCCATTTGCTATGATCACTGTCCTCGGTTCACACAATTGCCCCCCTAATTGGTTGGTCTGCCCCAATTTCTTGCCTCTCTGTTCTCTTTTACAAACTGTCACTAGAGTTAAAATGTAATAGAGATGGCACTATTTCTGGCATTAAATCCTTGAATGGTTTCTCCATTATCAAGAGAATAGATACTGTTGATCACTACCCAACAGCCATCCCTCTGTTATTTTGTTCTAATAGAACCCTGATTTCATTCAGACATTGAGGGGGAAATATGCTCATGGACAGGGGGCCCCACCACCACCACAGGGAACTAGCTTTGATGGGTCCCCACTCAGTCACCATAATACTATTGCTGTTTGCCAGTGATTTTGGTTCAGAGATAGGCAGGTGGCTCAGTTCTGTCCAGTAAGGCATGAGAGACAACTGCTACACCTTCTGGGAAAGATTTTCAACCCTGATAAAAAGAGACAAGAAAGGGAAAATTCTCTGCTTTCCCACTGTAGCTGATGCATCTGGCTCCCGCAGCACCCCACCCCCACCCCCAAGCTGGCCTTGATCTCAGCCACAGCCATGGTTCCTAACCACAGTTGTTTTCATCATCTCTTCACCCCAAGGGAAGGGAAGGATTCCCACCCAGGAGGGATTCCCACCCCGGATTCCCACCCAGGCTGAACACACAACACCTGACAGATGAGACCAACAGCAGTGCATTAGTCACGTATACTCACCCCCAGGTGACGAGGGCACTGCACACCATGCAAGTCCCATGGGAGCTGCACTGGGGAACAGAGGGAGCAAGTGGGCTGTGGGAGGCAGGCCAAGTTGCAACAAGAGGCTAGTACCCCAATTAGGCAAATAGTTGTTTAATGAGAAATCTGCACAAGTTAGAGGCTGGCTGCCGAGGGAGAATGGGATGGCCTTGTTTGAATAATTCTATGGGCCTGTTGGAGACTGAAGCCCATTCTCAAGAGTGAGCAGGAACTGTGCTTGGTTTTGGGATTAGAAGGGTTGTTTGGCTAGGGGGCTGTATCTGTGGGAGCAGAGTGGAGAGGAGAGGTTGCCCTCCCAGTTTCAGATATGGAGGCAGCACGTACTCCTGGCCCCTAATTTCAGGCCCTTTTATCACAATGGTGGGCATTCTTAGAAGCTCTTCCTCACCCTGAGCTGACTGCACCTGACCTCAAGTCCACACACCGTGAGTCTTTGCATTTTTGCCTTTGAGTGTTCTCCTAAGGTGCTCCCGGCTGCCCTGTACACCTACAGTTCAACCCTCCTAGCCATGGGGAACAGGGGCAGTGGAGGAAGACTCCAGGAGCCTTGTCTTCCATGTGGACAACGCTGACCTCACTCTGTGCACTTCCCAAGAGATCCCAGCAGAGCTTAGCTCCTGCCACCCACAGCAGCTCAATGACACGCCCTGTACTGGCCTTTCCTCCTTCCCTGTCTCATGCTCCCCAATCCCTCACTCCTGCTTCCTGGATCACTTCCCAAATAAATGATATCAGGCTCTGCTTTTGGGGGAACCCAAAATAAGTCACCGTTCTTATACGTGGACATAGTTTAATAAGGAAATGACTTTTGGTACTTTGAGAAGACAAAACTGAGGGTGAAACAATATCCTGAGGATGGTGGAATTAAACATGAGAAGAGTTGGGTGTCCTAGGTGACCTCCCCAAGATGCTGAACCCCCACCCTGCTCCTTCCCTCCATTCTTGTTGGAAAACAATGATAGAATTCCAATCCATTGTTTACGCCAATTTTATTGGAGCACCCTAAGTGATCCCCAAGATGGCCCATGTCAGTGGTAGGCAAAAGAAGTATGTTAATTTTAGACCAGTGAAGCCAGGAGTCTCAGATACAAGGTCAGCTGGTAGTGTCAGCTGTCACAGAACCATCTCGCCGGCATCCTTCAGAAGGAGAGCACAGAGGTCCAAATGCGCCATCATCTGCCGAAGTCATTCCCCAAGTCACAATATGTGGTGAATGTGACTATTTGTCATACCTTTGGCCATTCTCATTCCATCTTGCTGTCTTCAGCTGTCACTTGAGTTTCACTAGCATAATTCTAGCCACATAGTTGTAGAGGAAATTCTTTGCCAGAACTAACTGCACAAGCACAATTATAGCCACTAGGTTTCTCAGGACAACAGCCTCTGGAAATCAACCAGCTTCGAGCATCTCAGCTGCGTATCAGCTATTGCCATGCAACCGGCACGCCGGGCTTTGCATGAAATTGGGAAAACGTTAAATAAGACTGAGGTTCTGAAAACAGTCCCCTGCTGCTCTCTGTGCTCAGCAATAACGTGAGTGATTAGAGATCTATTTTTACTCTTTGGAGATACTAATTAGCATTTAGTTTGATTTACCCCAGTTAGGCAAATAGTTGTTTAATGAGAAATCTTCACAAGTTATATGGCTCACATTACCATCCCAGAGGAATTAAACAGAAAAGCCTGGTGGGAAAGTCAGGACAGTGTTTCCTACATATTTATAGTGATTTACTAACATGAACTATTACAGTGTATTGTCAGAGTTTAGCTTACTCTCTCTTGTGCTCCTAACAATACTTACAAAAGTTCTAGACACTCCTTTGCACTTTCTGGATTGATTTGCTTTCCTGTAATACTCACTGAGCATCTACCCTGAGCTGAACCAGGGGTACAATGACCAATAGGGCCTGCCCTGAGCTTTGACTGTCAGTGTCAAGCTGTCTGACCCTGAGCAGACACAGCCACTCTGTCTCAATATTCTCATATGAAGCATGGGGACAGACATCTGGCTTCAGGGCCTTCAACCTGTGCTGGGGAACAGGGCCCCACATTTAGAAGGGCCCTGAGCTTGATTTAATGCGCTGCTCTTGTCATCTCGAAACTCTTAGTACTTTTTGAACAAGGGGTCCCTCATTTTCATTTTTTACTGAGCCCCACAAATTGCATATCCTGTCTTGGGAACAGGAAAAGATACACTGCAGAGATTGATAAAGATTAAATAAGGGAATGTATTTAAAGTGTTAACACAAAGCTTCACATAGCATAAGTTCTCAAAAGTGGTATAACCATCCCTATGAGGTAATTAAATCCAAAACAAATATATTTTCTCATCCATCTAAGGACCATTAGTTAAATTCTTCTTAACTTTCTTTAGTAAATGCTATAAATACATGTCTGACCTCAACTTTGAATCATAATTTTCAAATAGTTGACATGGCCTGTTTCATTTCCTCCCTATAACTTTTGTCCAAATTCCACCCTCTCCACAGCTCCTGTTGACTTGATCCTTTAGCCATAATAACTCTACCAAATACTTCATCAGTTGTTTCAGTTCAATCTGTTTTCTTCCCTGAATTGACAGATTAATTCTACCAAACTGTGTACAGAGGTAAACCATAGATGGGGAACAGTAATGGATTAGAAGGGAAGACGTTTATTTTTTATCTCTCCAAACTGATAACCTTCGATAAACGTCTACAATCCCTTATCCACAATTCTGAAATCTAAAAAGGTCTAAAAAAATGGAAATAAACTTGTGACAAATAGATCTGGTTACAAAACCAAATTTAAAACTAATGTGGCACTATTTGTAGTCTGTTTATAATGATGCTGTAGGTACTACACAATGTACCATGTACCACATACAAACTAAATTATCTTTCTAAAATTTAAAAACAATCTGAATTTTGAAACACATCTGACCCATGTTTTTGGATAAGACTGTGGCTTACACTCTCCCTTTTAGAGCTTGCTCCCCAACCAACAAAGCAACACATTAAGGACAGGCACTAGAACCCAAAGAGATATTTGTACACCTATGTTCACTAACAAAAGGTAGAAGCAACTCAAGTGTTCATCAATGGATGAATGGATAAACAAAATGTGGCATATCCACACAATGGAATAGAATTCATCTATTGAAAGGAATGAAGTACTGATACATGCTACAACATAGATGAATCTTAAAAACATTATGGTGAGTGAAAGAAGCCAGTCACAAAGGACTATATATTGTATGACTCCATTTACATAAAATATCCAATAGGGGCAAGCATATTAGTGGTTGTCAGTGACCTGATTCAGGAAGATGGGATGGGGAAGAAGTGCTTAATGGGTACAAGATTTCTACTTGGAGTAATGAGAAAGTTCTAAAACTAGACAGTGGTGATGATTGCACATCATAAACATAAAATAATTTTAATAAAATAAAGTTAAATAAACTTTAAAATAATTACAGTGGTAAATTTTGTGTATTTTACCGCAATAAAAAATTGATAAGAGAATGGGAGGAGAGAGACCGAAGACAGCAAAAATAGAAGTGGTGCTATAAAATGGAGAGAAATAGAACAGGAGTTCTAAGCGAGGTCAAGAAAAGTGTGTGTGCTAATGGGAATAAATGAGGAAGGACAAAACTGATGATGCAGGAGAGAGAGGAGGAATTGTTGGAGAATGACCTTGAGCAGAGGAGAGGGGTAAGATCTATCACACAAGGCAGGGTTGCTTTTGTTGGCAGCGTGGGCATCTCACCCATGGTAAGAGGGGAGAAGGGGGAGCATGTGAGCACAGATTCAGCCTGTAGGTAGGCAGGTGTGCTGGTGAAGACCTGCAAAATTTCTCTCTGGGACAGGAGGAGCAAGGTCATCCATTAAGACTAAGAACTGGGGAGGAGGTTTGAAATAGTTGTCTAGGAGTGGGAGAGTGACTGGACCAGGGAAAACAGTATAATTACTTGGCCGCATTGAGGGTAGCTGAGCTGATCATTCATTTCCAGAGAGAAATGGTGGTCATCTTGCTCCCACCACCTCCAGCTATGTGGAGACATGGTCAGAGCAGGTAGCAAGTGGGTTTTACCAGGGTTGTGGTTTAGCCAACTGTGATGATAAATTTTATATGTCAACTTAGCTGGGCCCCAGTGCCCAGATATTTGGTCAAACATTACTTTGGATGATTTTGTGAGAATGTTTTTGGATGAAATTTACATTTAAATTGGTGGACTTTGGTAAAGCAGATTGCCCTTCATAATGTGGGTGGGCCTCATCTAATTAGTTGAAGGCCTTAGTGGAACAAAGTTTGGCCTCCCCTGAGCAAGACAGGATTCTCCAGCAAGTGGCCTTTGTGCTTGAACTGCAACACTAGCCAGGCCACCTTGCAGATTTTGGACTTGCCTGCATCCATAATCACGTGAGCCAATTCCTTGAAATAAATTTCTTTGTATGGATACACACACTTGTTGGTGCTTTTCTCTGAAGAACCCTGACTAATACATCAACTGAGTTCAATGAAGTGAGAGAGAGAAGGGCCTGAAGTGTTTACAACTGACTGAGGGTGGACTTTCAGCTGGATATAGAGGAAATTGAGGGCCCAAGAGGGATGAAATAAATTACTGGTGGTAAATTCAGTGGATTGTGGTCCCTGTGGGCTTGAAGGATTGTCAGAGTGGGACATTAGACAGAGTTATAAAGTCAGTTCTAAATACTTTCAAAATTGAATTTTGCAAGATAAATACAGAAATGGCTGTGTTACCATTTTCTCCAGAATTGCAATCACAAGATTGAGGCTACAAAGGCACAGTGAACTGTGCCATGCTTTCCTCCTGGAACTGAGGCAGGGGGAAGCCTTGGAACATGAGGGTGAGAGGAGGGAGGAGAATAGACTGAAGGAATGGTGACAAGGTAGATCTGGAGATAAAATGGCCTGAGAGTGTCACCCACACACCACCCAGCACAGTGGAGATCCAGGGGCATTCCCATAGCCCTGAAGGGGTCAAGCAGTAATTGAGAATTTCATCAGGGTGCCTGCCAAGAGTCATCTGGCCTGGAGCAAGAAGACGCAGAAGTCCAGGAGCAACAACCCAGACCTGGGAGCCAGAAGGAGGCTGTGGCTGGGCGCTCAGGCAGCAGGGAGGGGGTGCACCGAGCTCCCCTGCAGCAATCAGTGTGCACAGAAAATAAGACGAGGTCCCACCCAAAGACGAAGCAGGAATTCACACATCTCCTGCGAGGCCAGCTCAGAAAACCAGTGCCTGCCTCAATGTTCCAGAAGCTTCTCCCTGCCCCAGGAGCTTCTCAGGGAGGAGGAGGGTGAGAGGAGAAATTATGCAGGTGGGAAAGCCCTGATAGGAACTCTGAACTTTGAGGTGACAGAAATTTACTGAAAAGAGGTTTTCATTTTTAAGCAGAAAATACAGAATGACCTCGCACGGCAAGATTGCTTTTCTAAGTGGAAATGGAGCAAATTGTTACGGTTTTCCCACTGGGAAGAAAGGCTGCTCACAACAAATTCCAGAAGTCTGGTAACCCTTCTGCATATCTGAACAGTGACTCCGAATTCTGATCCCACTCCCTGTTAACGAAGTGACATTACATAAAACAGCTCTGCATGGTGAGCGAATGCAACAGAATCATAAAGTAATCTCCGAGTGGGAAGAGGCTTTTAGTCATCTAATCTAGTGGTTCTCAACCAGGGACAATTTTGCCCCCCAAGGGACATGCGGCCTCGGCTGGAGACACTTTGCATTGTCACAACCAGTGAGTGGAGGCCAGGGATGCTGCTGAACATCCTACAATACACAGGGCAGGCCTCCCAACAAAGAATTATGCGGCCCAAAGGTCAAGGTTGAGAAATCCTAGTAGAATCCAAAAGCCTATCCAGACACTCATGTCCTCAGGAAAAACTCCCTCCTGGCCCAACAGTCCTCAGCTTAAGAATTTCCAAAGTCATTCACCGAGTGACTAAGCGATAGAGGCAGGATGTGTTCCCAGATCTGCAGGACCCCAGAGGCTGTACTTTTTAAACTTCTCTGTCATATGTCAAAGTCAGTTGAAACAGAGGAGTTCTGCTGGAAGGTCCCCTGCCCCCAAATTTCTCTCCTGCTGCCTGCAACAGTGCCTGCCACTTTACTGAAAGTCCACCCCTTCATGCCGAGACATCCCCCTCCAGGGGCTTCCCGTAAAATGCAGGTAGCCCAGACAGGTTTGAAGAAATTACTCCACAATATAGTCTAAAAGCGGTACCGCCTGTTGACTTGGACGAGTGACCTCATTGTGCCTCAGTTTGCCTCATCTGTACAATGGGAATAATAATTGTACCTACCTCATGGCTTGTCATGCAGATGAAATGAGTGACGATGTGGGAATGAAATGAATTATGTGGGAAGCCTGATGCATTGTAGGTATAATTTGTTGTGTTCCTTAACTGTGTTTTCAAGCATGCGCAGGGAAAATCTCTACGGGCCCTTTAAAAAGCCTGGCAGGAACCCAGGTTTTTAAAAAAACCAGCAACAACAAAAGTGCAGCTTAGGCAGTTTCTTTTCAAGGGAGACAAACTGTCCAAAGCTGAACACGCAGTAGTAAGTTGAAGAGTCAACAGCAGTGAGGGACTGAGTGGTGGCTTGGTCAGCAAGGAAACTCGCAGGTTGGAAAAAAGGGCTGTCGTGGAGTTGATCGCGCCCTCTCCCTCTGCCCCCAGGGACACTGAGCAAGGGCTCCGGGCCCCCCAGAGGGAAGCCGGGGTCCCAGCAGCCGCCTGGCTCTGCGGGAGCGCGGCCGTCCGCTCAGGCCGGGTGGACGGGACCCATCGGAGGCGGGCCGGCAGCGCAGGGCCGGCTTCAGGCCTGGCCGAGCCTCCGCGGGAGAAAGCTCAGTGTTTCTCCGGAGAGAAAGAGGGAGAAGGGTAGGGTGATCAGCAGGGACGTGCCCAGATGTGAATATTTCTGGAAAATCATTTCCCTATCATACTCCAAACTGTTATGGACATTTTTAAATGTGGTAAAATATACATCACATAAAAGTTACCGTTTTAAAGCCTGCAGTTCATGACTGCGCTCACAGTGTTGTGCAACCATCACCACCATCAACTCCAGAATGTGTTTAGCACCTCAAAAGAAACCCTACTGGCAGTCATGCCCCACTTGCCCCCGCCCCCAGCCTCTAGCTACCATTAATCCATTTCTCTCTCCGTGCATTTGCCTATTCTGGCTATTTTATACAGAGCACATGGGATTGTACAGTACGTGCCTAACGTGTCTGCCTTTTTTCACTTGGCATGTTTTCCAGGTTCCTATGTGTTGTAGCATGTATCAGAACTTTATTCCCTTTTTTACAGCTGAATAATATTCCATTTTATGGCTATACCTCATTTTGTTTTCCATTTGTCTGTTAATGGGTATTGGGGTTGTTTCCCCTTTTTGGCTGTTGTGAGCGATATCGTTAAGACAAATGAAAGGGCAAACCACAGACCAGGAGAAACAATGGTCTTGTCTTAAGGACATATAAAATTTTTACAACTTAATCATAAGAAGTCAGACTAGCCAGTTTTTTTAAATGGGCAAAAGATTTCAACTGCTGTTACTAAAGAAGGTATACAAATGGCCAATAAGCCCATGAAAAGATTCTCAACATTATTAGTCATCAGGAAAATGCAAATGGAAAGCACAATGAGATAGCACCATACACCCACTAGAATGGCTAAAATTAATTCCACGTTGGCAAGGAAGTAGAGCAACTGGGGGTGTAAAATTGTGCTTTGGAAAACATTTTGGCTGTTTCTGAAAAAAACTGAACATCCACCTAATACATGACCCAGAAATTCTGCTTCTAGATGTCTACCCAAGAAAAATGAAAACATATTACTCAAAAATATGTATATGAACACTCATAGTAGCTTTCTTTAGAGAAACTGTGTTACATTGAAATAATTCTCAGAGATATAAAGGAATGATGTAATGATACATGCAGCAACGTGGATGAGCTTTGAAAATGTTATTATTAGTGTCTCAGTAATTTTTTCCTGGCACCTAAGCCAAAAAAAATACCTAATACTTCTATTATTAAGTAGTTAGGTCCAGACAACTTCATAATAGTGGTTTTCATGGTGTCCAAGAGATGGCTCTGTGTTTTCCTCAAAAATTTAAAATGTCAAGGTGCCCTGAGTGAACTATAGCATCCCAGGGTGCCTGGGCACAGTATGAGAACCATGAAGAATAATGGTTTCCTGAGGCTATGGGAAAGGCATTAGGGAACTTTCTAGGATGACGGACTATCCCTAAATTTTGATTGTGGTGGTCGTAACATATGAGTATACATTTGTCAAAACTCATCAAAGTGTATTCCTAAAATGGAGACATTTTACTGCATGTAAAGTCCGATCTCAACAGAGTTAACTTAAAAATACAGGCCAAAGATCTCTTTTCTGGGCATGAAAGCACATACACACACACCCAGACTCACTCCTCTCTGCCTGTGCACAGAATCACAGAACAATGTTTAGTTATTTTGCTATTGGCTCCATTCATTAACTCTTAGGCTCAGTGTTGACCTCCCCCTCCCCCCGACACTATTCCACTCCTGCCAATTGAACATACTTTCATCGTTCCTACTTCCCAGCATTCATACATTAGGGACTACTGTGACTCCAGATGGAAAAGAATGGAAAAAGCCAAAAGAACTTAAAGGGCATTAGTAGGCAAGAACTACTATTATAAATAAAAACATGGTATCAAGAGGCACAACACCTTTCACACAGTAGATGCTTGTTGCATATCCATTGACGTCAATTTATTGAATTTGTTGAGACGTCAAAGTTTTCTAGGTTGTCCCATCATTATTATTAAATAGTACTTTGAAAACATCTCCTATATGGCTACCATTTATTGAGCATCTGCTTTTCCAATGGACACAATGATTAATGCTTTTCAGCATTATTTCATAAAATTCCTCCAACTCAGTGAAACAGATATTGTTAGTCTCATTGTATAGATCAGGAAACTGAGGCTCAGAGGGGTTAAGGAAATTCATTTATGTGCAGGTCTGGGATTAGTAAGTGGAGAAACTAGGATTTATATTCTGTTTCTCTACCCAAGCAGTTCACAGTCATGACTACGGCTCTCTGACTAGTCACATGCCCTGGATCTGATTATTGTAAAAGCATAGTACCTCATAATGCGAATCTGAACCTCATCATATGCAAGACTAGAGTCTAAAGTGTGAGGTCCCTCTGTTCCCTCCTAGCATGTGATGGGTAATAGAAACTCTTGTTTAGTGTCTCTTTGATTTTACCATTACAAACTATGGTCCTTTCCTGAAAGATTTCAGGGAAGAAAAATCTATAACCTAACATACTCTTCTGATGAACAAATGTTAGACATTCTAATGTGTTCTCTTTTATCATTATGGAATTTTTACTTGAATGGCAAATACATTATGAATAGTTAAATAACAGTGACACCTTGCATGTTTAGATTGTATTTCCAGTTATGAAGTATCCATGCCATGGTGGTCTTCCCAGCCCGTATCAGACACCATCATCCAGTGGACAGTGTTGTTGACTTGCTATCATCTATTCCATCCCAGATGATTTGTCTGAGTTCATCAGAGTAACCCCATTCCTTAGGCCAGTGAATGATTCAGCAATGAGCATGTGACCAACCTAGCCAATGAGATGTGAAGAAATTTCTTAAGGGCGATGCAAGAAAAGCCACAGGAAGAAAGGATCTCTTGTCCTGCCTGTACTAGATGTTATCATGTCTGGATGGAACACCTAGAACTTCCATGGCCTTCTTGTTCCCACACCAGCCTGAGAGTGATGAGGATATGGGACAGCAGAGCTCACAGGCAGAGAGAACCTGGCCTTGACGGTTCTGAATCAACTCTCTCCAGAGCCTTTGTGCCTCCAGCCTTCCTCCTAAGTGAGATGGCAGATGTCCTTACTGCTTAAACTGCTTTGATTCCTGTTTCTATCACTTGCAGGAGAAAGGGTCCTGATACCAGAACCCTACCTGGGACCCCAAGAGGTTAATCGCTTTGCTCTATAGCACATTAATAGTGTAACCAAGATTGGAACTGGAATCCCAGCCTTCTATCAGCCAGGTCATCTTCTATTTACTTGTTAATTGGCTGAAATTATCTTGCCCATTTTGGTTTGATGAATACTCAGAATATCTTTTTGTTGTTGTTGTAAAACGATGAAAACCTTGGGCAATTTAAAGAGAAAATCCAGAAAAATAAATGTCTGTTGAATATGAGAATGCATAACATAGATGCTTGCTTTGGTATTATTTTGCAGTAGAAATTAATTTATAGCTGAAAACATTTGGATTAAGTTAATATATGAAATAGCATTATCTCCTTCAAATACATATTCAAGAAAAACTGTAGTTGTTTTTAACATTTGTGAGGAAAAGCTGTTGAGAAAGATTCTTTCGCACAGTAATTCTTCTTAAACCCCACGTAAATAAAATATGAGACTCATTTCTTTCTGCAGTGCCAATAGTCATCAAAATGTATGTTGGGGTTTTCCCCTTATTTTCTTCAAGCTTTGTGCTTTAGTTTTTAACAAATGTTTTCAATAATTCTGGCTTAAACTTTTTCCCCACCTTTGGAACATTTCCTACAACCAACAGTTTAGTTTTATCTCCAGATCTAGATGGAAGGGGCTCAGACATCTGCTCATTTATCTTGCTTCCTTGAGGCAGGTAGGTCTTTGCCTTGGAAGAAGTGATCTCCAGCTGCTTTTAAAGTCCCCTGAAGGCACTAATACCACTGCTCAGAAATGCCTTCTCAGCAACAGGAAACTCTTCTTGGGTCTGTCATAAGTCTCACATTTTGCAGTTTAAGCACGTCTCCTCTCCTCGTTTTGTACCTCCATAGCTCATCAGAACGTCCTTCATCCTGGATCAAATCACAAGTACTTTGCCCAGGTGTTTCCTGATGCCTTGTCACTGCCTTCATTCAGGTGTCTTCCATTTCTCTCACTGCCCATTGGCCACCCAGGACTACTCGATGACTCCCACAAAAATCTAGGGCCACAGCCGGAGCCTCCTCCGATGGAGTCTCTTTATAACTAGAGAGACCTCATGTCCTGGTCTGCCATTTCAGTGTTGCATGTCTGCTGCTGTCTGGCACAATTTTTAAGAGCGTGCCCTTCCTTTCATCCTCAAAAATGTCTTGGTTTGGTTAATAAATTGTATGATTAAACCGCAAACCCCATCCTTCATATACATGTAAAGGCTACCAGGCATTCAGTGTGGACCAGGAAGCAGAACCCATGCTGAGGGCTGCTGACCTATTGTCTTAGCCCGTCCTTACTGCCACCTGTGGAATAGACATTATAAGATGAATAAATGGAAGAGCCACATAACACAGGGAATGGGAGGTCTGGGATTCGTTCTTGGTGTTGTCTGTCTTCAAACACTGGGCTCTTGGCTCTACATCACATTGTCTTTTAAAGAGCCAGGATTCTGTTATAGCAGCTGCAAGTTTTGGTGCACAGGAAATGGTTGGGTCATTGAGAGTTTGGGGTTAGTGATCAAAGCCAGACATGACCTAACTCTACCGGGCCTGTACGAATGGGCCATTGTCTCACTCTGAGGCAAGTTCTTCTGTTCCCAGGAAATAAGAGTATTATATCTTCCTTGAGGTCACAGCATTTCTGTCTTTCCAAGGAATACGTTTTGCTTTGGAGAAAATTTGCAAAGCATTTCTTTTTCTAAGAACCCTAGAAGGGCAAAGAGCTTTGCCTGAGGGGTTCCCCCCCAAGGCATGTGCCATGCCTCTGAAAATGAGGGCAATAGTTTCACCAAGAATTGGATCTTAGTATCTGAGCCAAGTGGTAAATAAAAATGTCACCCAAAGGCAGCCCCACCCCCATCACACACTTGAATTCTGAGTCCAGCCTGGGTAGGGGCCTGGGTTTGCTATGTAATCTACAACAGGAGGGCCTGACGCAGCTCACTCCCTGGAACCCCAAGAGGCCTCATGCTTAGACTTCCAGAGGCGATGAGACTGTCCCTGCACCCCAAAACACCACATTCTCCTCAGGCCCTCATCATCCAGCAATGCCCCCCTGCCCCAGGACGTTCTACTCCCCTTCACCCAGCCCCTTTATATGAATTACAAACCCTGGGCATCCTCTTCACTACTTCTAGCTCCTGCTGGCTGTGCAGAGGGGAGGGACAGGCCCTGGCCCCCAAGCTACCCAGGCAGGAGCCCAAGAACTACCACTCTGTCCAGCTCTGCCTCTCACTCCCCCAGCAGGATGTGAAAAGGTTGAAGCCAAAGGAATACGTTCTGCTTCGGAGAAAATTTGCAAAGTTTCACAATTCACCATCTCCAAAACCAGATCATTTTGCTAAAATTGTCTGTCTTGTGGATACTACCACAGCTAATGGTGCCTTTTCACGTAATGAAGCCTGGAAAGGAGACAAAGGAGCAAACTCAAGCCAGAAATATCAATTTGGGGATTTCGCCCCTTTTGCAAAGGGATCCAGAGAGAGGAACAAATTTCAGAAACATATACTGCAGGCTTCTTTCCACTCTGATGCCAGCTCTGCAAGATAGTGCCGGGAAGTTCAGCACTGCTCCTGGAAGAGAGAAAGGGGAAAGCTCCAGGCAGGCCGAATCCGAGCCAGAGCCCAGCTGGAGATGGCGACATCCCTAACACGTGTGTGTGTGTGTGTGTGTGTGTGTGTGTGTGTGTGTGTGTGTGTGTGTGTGTGTGTGTGTGTGTGTGTGTGTGTGTGTGTGTTAGTTCTATGTTCCCAGGGGGGACAAACCTCCAGGACTCTGATGATGCCCTTGGAGATAAACTGCTCCCCAGGAGGAAGGAGCCCCACTTCTCCCGCACCCTTTCACATCCCTTCCAGGGGAACAGGTACTCTTATTTGCCCATGCTCAGAAAGAAACAACCTATTCCTTATCGCTGAAAGGGTTTCTGAAACACAGCTCTGAAAGGGACAGACGAGAGGCCAGCTGGCTCCCTGAAAGGAAGAGAGGCGGAGGCTCCCTTCCAGGTACAAAGCTTCAGGGCCAGAAGCCCGCAGCAGAGGCCATGATCCTGCCTGCGCTGGAGGGAGCTCAGCTCCGCGTGCGGCTGGGTCCTGCTGGCACGTGCGCTCCTGGTCACCCAGTCATGCTGTAATCCCGAAAGTTTGCATTCACTTCCCCATGACACCTGCCATGTTACAACAATTCCCTCTATTTCCCACTCCAGCCTGCAGGAATCGCAGGGGCTGACCTCTGCTCAGTGAGACAAATGCTCACTTCCCCACTCACCCCATTAAACATTGTTTTCTAAACTCACAAGGAGCCCCCTGGAGTCGAGCAGCTAGGAGAGCGTGCGAGCTTGAATAATGTGCTCTCAACACATTGAAAAGGATGGCTCAGCTAGAAGGCCTTTCTCCCCTAGGCTTTTCTTCCTCCTTCGAGCTTCCCCCACTTAAGTCTTCCTTCTCACCCTTCTTTGGATCAACTGGACTCGGCTCTGCAGAGCAAAGAGGAGGGTCGGGAGCAAGGAGAGAACAGTACCGTGAGGTCCAAGCGAGCCAGAAGAGGGAAGGATGTGATCATTCACCTGGAAAAAGCGGATTCAGGCCTCCCCTCCCAGACCCCACACTTCTCAAGTATAAGGACTTCTCTAATCTCTTTCAGGTGCCTTCCATCAGCTCTTACACCGAAATGTGCCTTCTGGGTATTTGTTAAGTGGCTTGTGACTAACTGCTTTCTGCAGGCCTCCGATGACCTGCAGGCAGTTAATTGAAGACCAAGAAATGAAACCTCACTGATAGCAGGGAGCGAAACCCCTGCACATCAGCTGAGAAGGTGTCTCTCTCTAGCAGGGCTTGATGGAGCAGGTTGTAAATGCCCCATTAGGATCCGTTTGCCTTCCATCGCTGCAGAAGTTGTTAACATATTTTCGTCACACACACAAACGCACATGCAAGGTTAATGACTTTTAAGATCTGCTCTGAGTCGGAGTTACCTGCTTAAAATGCTTCAGTGGCTCCCCACCAAATTGGTGAGAATATCCACAGTCCTGCAACCAGCTGCCTCTACATGAGCAGGCCTCAAACTTTTAAATCTTGGAACCCATCACACTTGTAAAAGTTATAAAGAACCTCAAAAAGGTTTTGTAGTATGTAGGTCATATCTACCAATACTTATCATATTAGAAATTTAAACTGAGAAAATGTTATTTTTAGTTATGAATGTATTTTTAAATAGCAATAATAAAACCATTACATATTAACATCATCAATATAAGTAACATGTCTAATTAATAGAAAAAACAAGTTTATAAAGACTAATTCTATTTTCCAGAACAATTTTTAGTTAAAAAAAAAAAAAAGCATTGTTTTACATTTTTGCAAATCTCTCTAGTGCCTGACAACAGAAGACATCTGGATTCTCACATCTGCATTCAATCCGTTGTGATATATTGTGTTGATAAATCTGAAGACAACTAGGACTCACACAGACAGGCAGTTGGAAAAGGGAGAAGTATTTTAACAGGCATTTCAGATCACTGTGGACATTCTGTTTTTGATACTACACCAAATCTCAGCATGTGGTCATTTCTTAACGGTTAGTGGCACTGTGGAATGTGAAATTATATCAGTCAGTGACCTTTTCATTTCCATTTCCTTAAAACCCATGGGGCTATCTTGACCTTTGAGTGGATCTTTCACTCATACGTGATTGTGAGCCATCAAGCATTGATCATTTGGAAAATATTGGTTCACTGATATGTTCATGAGCTGGTTACCCCTGCAGACAACTGGGACTGCTAGGGACTGTTAGGAGGTGGAGTGGGGCTTGCCTCAGAGTTATCCCACCCGAAGAAACTGGGGCATTTGTCCTCCAACTCTCATCACCATTGGCAAATGGCTACTTGCAGGGACCTTTTCTACCGAGTACCTCCCATAAGATGAGTACGCCAGAGAAGCCCTCCCGATGGAGAACTGCAGATGCCTGCTGTGGGAAGCCATCCCATGCACTAGAATGGTGGATGCCACAGAGCATGGAGAGGCCACCAAGAGCATCCCTACCTTCACTACTTTCCCCTCAAACTGGCCTTCATCTGCCCTGACTCAGGGTCTTCCCACAGGCTGTTCTTTCCACCATGCTGTCCTTGTGCCCAACTCTTTGCCTGCCCAACACCCTCTCATTCTTCAGGTCTCTGCACAAATTCACTTCTAGAGAGGGCTTCCCTGATCCCCACTGTTCTAGAACAGTTCCCCTGGAAATACAAGAGAAAGATGCTCAGTGTGTCCTTCCAAATTCTCACAAGAGCCATCGTGGGCCATGAATGCCGCAACTAACAGAAAGCAACAAGGAAAGCCACATGAAGAATGAATGATGCATAAGAAAGAGCAGAGTGATGGCAGAAAGAAGCTTTCCTTTGCAGATTTCACGCAGATTGGGTTTTATTTTTCCAAAGCAAGCCACTGTCTAAGACTTTTTTTGGCACTACTTATATGCAGTGTCAACTAGCATAAACCAGAAGAAAAATTTAACAGAAAACTTACAGATCATCTCATAGCACATGATTCATTTTTTATGTCTATTACAATTTGCAAAACCTTGTCAGTGGAACAGAAATCGCCTTAATAGAATCTATTTCCTTTGTAGTGCCCTTTAAAACAACTGAGCTCCGTGAGGGACAGCAGGGTTCACAAACCCTTTTTCAGGGTTATTAAATCTGATGCTGGGAAATGCGAATTCCCTGAAGCCTTTTCTCAGGCTCAGGTCTGTAGGAGAGTCAATCTGAAATTTAAACGCCCAGGTGCATGATTTCATATGTGCTTTGAATAATGGTATCTGCTCTCAGAAAATCAAACAGAATTAGGGAAAGCAATTGCCTGCAGGATTTTCATTTTGTGTTATGACACAAGATCGTTCACATGCCACGCCATTTTAACAATTTAGCATTGCAGAGTTAGAAACATTTCCACAAATCCACTATAGGATTCTAAATGTTCGTTTCCCTTCATATTACCAGAGGCAAAGGAACTAGGTGTTCAAAATGCAGACGGCATCTAGGTAAGTGTGGCAACCATTTGCTGAGCAAAAAAGTGCAGGTATCTTTGTTCTTACAGAAGAGAGACGATATTTGATTTTAATTATTAATACAGTGTTTGAGATGTCAAGGAAGTCAAGTAACTAAAACAAAATACATTGAAGCATAACAGCTCCAAGAGAAGCAAACAAATATAAGCAAGGAAATGAAAACAAAATGAATGACCAAACATAACCTATGACACTCACTCACTTATTGCAGAATTGCCTGGAAAACAAAACCTGCTTTCAGGTTTCTTCAAGTATCAATACCCCTGGAGCGGTCTCCTTAGGCAGGCAGGCAGGCCATAGATTGCCAAGCATCCCAGCCCCAAGGTAATACGCAGGAGAAACCAGAGGGGCTGGGCCGGTGGCCAGAAGGCAACTCCCAACAGTACTGCGGGCCATACTCCCTCTCGTGGTCTTTGGGCTTCAGTTTGCATCTGGCGGCCCAGGGCCTACTAAGAGACAGTCAGGCGAGCCTACATTTGGAAAGCACAGGGAAAGAAGTCCCGAGGCTGCAGAACATTGGTGGGTGGGAAGGCTCCTTAAAAGAGCTTTTAGCCCTGGTCGAGTGGCTCAGTTGGTTGGAGCATTGTCCCATACACCAAAAAAAGGTTGTGGGTTTGATTCTGGGTCAGTGCACATATCCAGTTTTCAGGTTTGATCCCCAGTCGGGGCACAAATGGGAAGCCCGATCAATGTTTCTCTCACGTAGATGTTTCTTCCTCTCTCTTTGCCTTCCTCTCGCTCTAAAATCAACAAAAACATATCCTTGGTTAAGGATTTGAAACAAAAAAAGAGCTTTTACAACATTCTTGAAACTCGCTGCTTTGGCAGTGTAAAACCCGGTATCTGCCTAATGTGCACTTAAGCCGAGGGAGTAAGTCTTTAGGAGCTCTGACTCCTGCTGACCGTCATCCGCAGCATCTTCCCACTTCTGCTAGAAGTCTGACATTTGGTACCTTGGTCCTCCAGCCTCCTCGTTGTCCTCCTGGTGGCTTTCCTCCTCGTGAGTCCCCTGATTCCCGTATCCCTAGGCCTGGCTCTCCTTACTTCTGTGTCCTCTCAGAGGCCAGCTTGCTCACCTGCCGGCAGCAGCTGGAATCCCCAAGATTCCCAGATTTTCAGGGACCCAAGGGGAGGGAAATCCATTCCATAAACCTATAGCCTCAGCCCAAAAATATTTCCAAACCCCAAAAGACTAATTTAGCCCTCCCCAGCCTCAACAAACCAGCAGAGCTGTCAGCTGTTTTTAATATTAGGAGAAGAGCCAAATAGCAGAGTATCCCTGGGACAGCCTGGCCTGTAGGCACATACATGTATGGCCTATATGTCCCCAGAACACCTCCCATTCTCACCAAACAGCTCATAGTTACTGGTGCTTAACACGCACCAAGCTCGATGGTGAGCTTTTAATCCGTGTTTACTTATTTAAGCCTCACGACAATGTTAAGAGGAATCAATGAACTGTTACAATGCCCATTTTAAAGATGAAGAAATGCAGGCAGAGGAAGGTTAAGAAACTTGTTCGAATGGCATAGTCAAAAAGGGGCAGAGCTGAGAGTCCAAGTAGATCGTTCACTCTCCAGAGCCTGGGAGCCAGAGCTGGCCTGGGTTCAAGGACAGTGAGGTCACAACACAAAGAATTCTTATTTCTGGTTTATGCTCAACTGTTATTTCTTTTTAAGGAAAACTCCAATCCCTATTTTAATCATTCATTTAAATGAGTGAGCCTGTAGTAAGCACTTATGCTCTGGGGATTAAAGGCTTCATGAAGTTAATCAAACAGATATAAATAAATATGCTGCTATTCTAGAAGCATAAATGAGGCATTTAATTCAGAAAGGTGGTTTCTGTGAGCCTCTGTGGAACCTCCCAACTCCCAACGAACAGATGATGAATAGAGGTGGCAGCTCGGATCTGCACAGCCCGGAGCCCTGCCGCCATCGCTCCCTCTTGCTAAAACAAACTCCGGTGCCTGATCGCCATTTCTAAAGCAATGCAATTAGTCGTGAATGATGATGGTCGAAACTGGAGTGTTGCCAGTTTAAAAATGAAATATTTTTAGGGAAAAAAATAACCCCTGCAGATGAATACATTGCGTAATTGGATATTGGGGATAAAGAGTATAATAAAATTTCAGGTCAAGAAATGGTATTTATGAAGCACTTTCATCATGTAATGACTGGAAGAGGTGTGTATAGATCAGCTGGAGACATTTCTGATGTCGAGGTGCTTCCATAAACACTTGGAAAGCAGGGAGATAAGACAAGTACTCAAATAACAATATAAATTAATCATATTATGACAATTGCTGATAAAGTACTATAAACAAAAAATGTGCCCAGGATTCACCAGCAGGAAGGAGTCTCACACAGTTTAGGACTAACAGATGGTCTTTTAAGGACTTTTAGGGGCCCAGAAGAGGGTTGTGGTCATGCCTGCACCCTCTCCCACTCTTTCCCCCGCCGCAGCCTGAGGGGCAAGCTCAGGTCCCTTCTCCCTGGACGCTGGAGGAATGATGCCCGCGGGCCGCCCCTCGGCTGAGGCAGGGCTGGAATTCTCTGCTGATGCCCCCGGCTCCTTCCAAACCCTTCTGTGCCGGTAGCTGGGGAGTCACAAGGAGAGGGTATGAGTGCTACCAGCAGTGCTTTGTCCAGTGGTGTTAGGGAAGCCAGCCCCGCAGGAATGTGAGATGAAGAGGGCTGCTATGCTTGACATCCATGGGAACGTAAACAGAATGCTACTCTAGAAGAGGGCAAGTAGAAGGAGGTAGAAAAAAAATCAATTTGTAAATAACTAACCCACCACCTACCTGGATCCTATGATGACAGGGCTGTTTGGCAAGTAGGAAGGTTTCAAGAGCAGGCATACCAGCCAGGTTTCTAACTAATGCTGCCGTATGATTATTGCTGCTAATACGTTCACTCAAATTCACGTGTTACGTTCAGACAGATAACACCTTTCTCCTACAACAGTCAAGCTAATGTCGAGGTTCTTCAGTGTATTTTATTCTTTGTGATTAAACAAAAACACCATTTGCAGGGACTTTGGAATCTCTACTGTACACAGATAACAGCATACACAAGAATCAATGACCTCTGTGTCTCACCATTTATTTAGTTTTCTTCTGGGGGGGGAAAAAATTCCAGGATTAAATGTCTATTATATGATAGCATGACATCTATTTTGTTTAGTGGGGAATCTGCAGTTTACACATTTCATGTTATATTGAATATTTAAATGCACTTGATGTGGTAAATTAATGAATAATACAGTTTCTGTGCATTATTCAATTTGCCAAATTCTGACATTTTATAATGTCATCAACTTGAAATTCTTATGTAAAAGTCAGTAAAACATGTTTGAGTGAATAGTTCCTCAGGGTGCTGATGACAATTATTAAACCTAAGTTACTGAGCTTGTGGGCTACATTTTCATTTGAATTAATATAATTCAGCCTGAGGCAAAAGATCCTATTAAAGTAGGGGTTTTTTGGAGCAATGGCTAATTCCAGGACTAGAGCAAGAAAGGACATGAGTCTGGAACAATTTGTCATGCCCCAAAGTGAGAATGTGATCAAAAGGACAGAGGAGCCAGCTTGAAGTGGTTCCAAACTGGCCAGATGTGGGACAATCTGAACATCAAAATATGATAAAAATTATGTCATATTCTCTGATCCATGGAATAGAGTAAAAATTCACTAAAGAGTCATACTGACTCAATAAATAGATGGGGTGAAGGGAAAGTGATTCCTCATAGCATAATGCTAACTAATAAATGTAGAAAAAACAAATCACCATTTTATAACCATCATAGCAATAACTGATTCAAGAAAAAATTTTCAATGGCCACAAAGTACTTTACAATAGATTACTTTTAGATTATAAAGGAGAAAACAGTGATTTCTCGTGAAGAAACCTTATAGGCACCACCTTAATGAAGGGATCAAAGTTAATATCACCAGCAATGGGACAAGCGAGCACCATGTGTCTCCTGATGAGACACTGAGAAGAACATATCACTTGTGAAGTATTTGCCCATAATGCATAGTTATGAGAAAACATTTAAAAACAAAAACAAAAAACAAAAAACTGAGGGACAGTCTACAAAATAACTGACCTATAATATTTCTTAAAACAATGACATGACAGATTTTAAAAGGCTGAAGAACTGTTTCCGTAAAGGTGAGTAAAACAAAACAAAGCAAAACAAAACAAAAACACACGGTGACTAAGTACAATGTGAGGTTTTGGAATAAGCTCTGCATTCAGACCGAGATTGCCATAAAATTCCTGAAACTGAATATGGACTACATGTAGGTAATAATATTAAATCAATGTTAAATTTTCTGAATATGATATTGTACTGTGTATAACAGGCTGTTCCTAGGAAATATACACTGAGGTATTTAGGGAGAAACAAGCATAAAATCTGCAATTGATTCTCACATGGCTCAGGAAAAGCAAATGTGGTAAAAGGCCACTGATTGGTCGATCTGAGTGAAGTTCTCTGTACAGACTTTGCAGCTCTTCTGCCTGTTTGAATATTGGATGAGCCTTAGCCTCCCCTCCTATCACGTTTTCCATGAGTCCACCACATTCCTTTGGATGGTGGTAATATCTGCCGTCTCAGGAAATCCTACTGGTTATCATCTCTGACTTAGGTACTTTACAGTGTCTCATTTAATATTCACCACATTGCAGTGAGGCAATTACTTTAGTTGGAATTTTACTGATAAGAAAAATGGAGGTTTAGAAAGGTTAAATATGTTAGATGAAATGACTACGCAATCAATGTTCACATACACTCCCAACCTCCATGAGCAAAGTGCACGTTCCCCATCCCATATTTGTCGGGCTTGGGCCATGGGATTTAATTTGGATAAAGAGATGTTAATGGAAGACATGAGTAGAAGCTTAAAATGTGATTGCACGGTTGGGCTTGCATTTTTGTGCTTCTGTCATCAGTGTGAGAAAAAACATGTCTTGGGCAGGTGTTGCTGGCCCAAGAAGAATAAGAAACATGAGAAGCAGTCTTGGACTTAAGTTGTAGCTTCAAGGCCAGGTGAGCCCAGGCTAGATCAGCTAACGCCAAGCAAACCCATGGACTCGTGTTATTAGACGTTACTGAGTTTAAGTCACTTGTTACATAGCAATGAGTAACTGAGAGAGCTAACCTGTCTGAAATCACACAGATAATAAGAGTTGGAGCAAGGATGCTACACTAACCAAGATGCTGTGGTGCCTCACATCACACCTGCATGAAAGAGCATTTCCAAATATCAATAACCTTGCCGTTCATAATGATAATTCACGACCCTGAAAACTCCCAAGATACTTTCTGAATCATAAAATAAAAAATGATTATAGCAAAAAATGTAAATGTGTTTTATCTTCATGTTTTAGTAATTGATAATCATGGCATGTTTAATTAACCTTTCGGTTTACCAGCCTGGTTAAATGGTACTACCATTTTTCAACTTCAATAACCATCAGAAATATTCAATATACATAGCTGTATGAAGCAGAGGCAGTGCTTGAATAATCACAAGTCTCTAATGTCAGATGGAAAAATCAATTCTGTAAATACTGAAGGACATTTTCTAGCAAGCGTTTTTACTTATCCACAGCCTAAGACACACTAGCCTAAGTTTCTTAAGATATTTTGGTTCTCTGATTTTAGTCTTACTCTCAACCCAAGATGAAAAACTATACCTGCTCTCAAATTTTAGATCCAAAGCAAATTTTCAACTTAAATATAAAGAAAAGTTGTGTTTGCTAGTTTTCCCCAATTACTGCAAATAATCCTACTTTTTTGCTAAAATATTGGGAACATTTTCTCTTACAATAACAAAGGGATTTTTTTCTTTTTTTTTTAAGTTACATGTACCTGGAGACTAAATCCTACAACAAAAATGGTGCCTAGAATTGTCGCACAGCAGTAGCCCCTTGACTGTAACTATCATTGATTTACGCAACAGTGCCAGCATCATCCAGCTGATCTACTTTGAGGTGAGCGAGGTCACAAATTTCTGGTAAAAGAAATATCCACTGTTAATTATTCTGGGAGAGTGTTCTAAATATCCATACAAAATGAGATAAGGAGGAACGGGGCAGGGGAGAGGTAAAGAAGAATTATAATGGAGCAATGCTCAGTCACTGCCATGCTATTGCATACATGGGTGATGTGGGAAATCAAATTCTATGAGATTTGGAGGTTTTGTCTCCTTTAAAATCTCTAACAAATACACTAAGATGAACTCCCCACAACACAACCTTATTTTCTGATATGAAAGACTGATTTTTTTTCCCTCCTGTAAAAAGGAGGCAGAATATTTGCAGAAACTGAAGTTAAAGATAGCTCTGGTGATAGTGTCTGCAAAGAGAAAAATGTTCTTTTTTGTTTCATATTCTTGTTAAAGAGAGAAAGCAAAGGGAGTGTGAAATAAAGGGTGAGAAAAAAAACACTCTTCCTAAAAGAGCAGAATGCAAAGAACCTCCCACTGGCTTATGAAAAAGTAAATAAAGTCGATATTTGACCTAATTTTATAGGAATGAAACCTCAGTAGATGCATAGACTCTTATGCTCTCACGAAAAATACATGTTTTCTGCCATCTTAGCTGGAAAAAAGGGACCCTTGCTCCAGAGTCTGAAACAGAAGAATTGATTAAGGCCTGAGGAAGTTTCAAAGATGTAGGTGTTCCCCTGCTTCCCTTCCTTAATTTGTCTTTGCAGCAAGCACAAGAAGCATCTTCAATAAGAAACAAACAAACAAAACATAACAGCTGTAATGTTGGCTTCATAACAAAGCTCTGATCCTATTATGTGGCCTCCAGTGTTTTCCTCGTAAAATATAAGGTCATTTTTCTTTTTATAAGAAAGGAAGTCAGGACTTGATTTTACAACCATTGTAGTGGAATCCTATTTAACAAATGCAGAAGCTTTAAATGAGATGTAAACCATAATATCAGAGGTGACGAGGAAACAAGTGTACATCTGTAGACAGCGTCATGAGGCAAGACATGGCCTCATTAAAAACTCAGAAAATGCTTAAGTTAGCCCACAGCAGTGTCAAATGTATTAGAAAAAATTCATCAGCCGACCAGTGGCACTAATGTTATGCAGATTGATTGCTGAGTCCTTTGACATCAAAGAAGTCATGGAAACGTGTCAAAGAAGAAGAATCCATGATGCTATCTGGAATTTAGGCTCCTAGTTCCAAACCAATTGGTAGCATAGATTAATCATGTCAGTGGAAATAATCTGGTATGGTTGATAAATAACAAAACATGAAATAGTAATCACATATGTCAAACTGAACCAGACCTGAATACATAATATTCTCACTATGTTAAAGCATAGGTACCTGAAAATGAATATTCATGAACTTTTCATTGGTAAACATTTTAGCACTGCAATAAACTTTCCTTTTACATTTACTATATACTGTTAATAGGTGTAAGTTAAGGACCTATTCTTCATATTTTTAAGGTTTATTTTCCTTTTTTGAACTAGGATTTAGAAGTGGTGAGGCACTGCGCTCCAGTCGCTCAAGAGGCCAACTTCAATCCTGAGAACAGGCGGTGTTTTCTGAGCGCTTCCCCTGTGCCAGGAGCAGGCTGGGTGGCAGAGCCAGGACTGGAACTGAGCAGTCTTACGCCACATCTCAGTCACGTGACCTCCCAGACACACATTTGGAGAGTGTGATTTTATAGTTTTCTCCCCCTAAAATCCCTTCACACTCATGGGCTCTAGCCGGCGATGACTTTGAAATCTTTATCCCCCTCTGCACCCTTGGAGACGGATAGATGCCTGGGATGGGAAAGGGGGACAAAGTTGGAGCCACATCCCGTAGGCTGTGTGGATCTTCTCCCTTACCACTTAGCCCCTCAGGGTCCTGGAGGGTGTGGGCTTGCTTTTGTGTGCGGGACTTATGAGAGCATCACTGTCATTGTACCAGGAGATTCAAACCAGCATCAATTCATCTGCATTAATTTTTCATTTTTTTAAATTTATTGATTTGAGAGAGAGATTGATTTGTTCCACTTATTTATGTATTCATTGGTTGCTCCTTGTATGTGCCCTGACCAGGATGGAACCCAGAACTTTGGCAAATCAGGAAGATGCTCTAACCAACAGAGCATCCAACCAGGGCCTCATCAGGATTAACTGAAGGGGGGATGCCATCGCCTTCCACATTCCCTGGCTAGCTGGATGGTAGCGTCTATTTCCAGGATGGAGTTGGATCTCCTGGTAACCCCAGCAGGGAGTTCTCACACCCCGAGTAGATCTGGTGCAGCTTGTCTCTCCTGCTCTCACGCTCCCAGCATCTCAGTTTCCTCAGCACTTAACATAAGTGGCCTTAAATCCTTTCCAAAAGAAGGTTGGACATAAATAAATAAAGCAGCTCTCTGAAGCAACAGAGCTCGTTTGCCCACTTCATTCATGCCACCGTTTATTTAGTTACCAGGCTGAACGTCACCCAAACTCAGAGTTCAAGAGGTTAGTTTCAAAAACTAGCTGACATGAACAGATAGGAAACTGAACATCAGGTTGAAGTGGCTGAATTACTCTATGCAACTCTAAATGAGCTTCTGTAATACCATTTTCCTAAAAATGACTTCAGATCAAATGGCAGCTTATTTTTTTTAACCAGAGTAGGTGACAGCCTGAGTGATCATTACTGATGTCTGAAATTCTCTGACTGGAAAATGTTTTTCATACATCAATTAGAGGAAGGTTTGAAATGCACTCTCCCTCAGCCAATGATACCTTGACTTAGCTCTACATTAAGTATAAATTATTAGTAACTTACCGTATACTGAGAAAGAAGGGAAAAGAGAGAGAAACCGTGGTGCCTGCAGAGGGTGAGGAAAGAAGATACCCTACTAGACAATCAATTTCATGAGTAATTTCTTAAAATTACTTTATAATTGAATATAGGCCAAATAAACATGTTCTGGGTAAATTAAAAATTGAATGAAAAATGGGAAAAGGGTGAGGGGAGAAGGAAATTTTTTAAAATGAAAATTGATTCAACTTTCTTACAAAGAGCAGTTAGAGGGTAATTTGTCAATAAACTACTAATAGAAGGAAACTTCGTCCAGTCGATAAAAGGTACCTATGGGAAACCCAGAGCTAGCTTCAGATTTAATGAAGACAAACTGAAAGTTTTTCCCCCAAGACTAGGAATGAGACAAAGATTGAAAGGTTAACAGTCGGTGGTGGTGGTGCTTGGGTAGGCTAAATAGCCATCTCAGACAGGTGAATAAAGAAAAATTAAATTTATTGAAAGGGGGTAGGGATACCAAAAGGGAAGGGCTACACAACACTAAGTCAAAGGGTATTGGGCCCGGCTGGTGTGGCTCAGCAGTTGAGCATTGACCTAGATCCAGGAGATCGAAGTTTGATTCTGGATCAGGGCACATGCCTGGGTTGTGGGCTCCATCCCCAGTAGGGGGCGTGCAGGAGGCAGCCCGTCAATGACTCTCATCACTGATGTTTCTCTCTCTCTCCCTTCCTCTCTCTGAAATCAATAAAGACATATTTAAATTTTAAAAGTTGGTATTGGGTCCATGATAGCAGCAAAATACACTTGGGACAGTAAATTAAGAAAGAGCATAGAAAAGGCAACAGAAAAGCCTAGGCTGGGCTGCTCTGGATCACTGGGAAGTCAGAGAGAGAAGGGGCCTTGGAGACAGGTTCAGGGGGTAAGCCCAGGATGAGCTGCCACTGCTCATTGCTCCCCTGGTTGCAAGTCTAGTGGGGGTCCCCTCGGAGGGATGGAGATGGAACTGGCATGCTCCCCACCAAAGTCCTTTGTATTTATCTCTTTCTTGCAGAAGGGAACCTTAGGGGCCGTCTCAGGGGAGGGTCTCAATAGAATATTCATCAGCTCTCCAGGTGCGCTCTTTCAGGGTCCTGGCCTCCACTGACTGGTTGATGCCAGGGCAGGGGGTCATTAGTCAATATCACTGGTCCTGAGGCAGCCACACTGCCACTTGTCTGGTTTCATTGCTTATCTGGGCCTGGAGCTGAAATACAACTGAGGCCTACATGCTAACCACATGACCAGAGATATGCTGGGGGAGGAGAGATTACCCTGGGGACAAAGTTCTTGTTTTCCCAGTTTCACACCTTGCTATGCCTCCGGGACTTCCTGCCCTGGTGATCTTCCGTACCCTAGTTTCTGTACCCGGGTTTCTATACCTGGCCCATCTAACAAAGATGTCCTCCCCATCACTTCTATTCAACTTTATACTGGAGGCCCTAGTCAGAGCACTTAGGCAAGAAAAAGAAATAAAGGGTATCCACATTGGAAAAAAGAAGTAAAATGATCTCTATTTTCAGATGCCATGATCTTGCGTGTACAGAATCCAAAGAACTCATTTAAAAAATGATTAGCACTAATAAGTTCAGCAAAGTGAGAATAAAAAATCAATATACAAAAATCAATTATGTTTTTGTACACTAGCAAGGAATAATCCAAAAGTATATTAAGAAAACAATTCTATTTACAATAGCATGAAAAACAGACTGTTTGGGAATGAATTTAACAAAACAAGTGCAAAATTTGTACTCCGAAAGCTATAAAACATTGTTGGAACAGCATTTGTCAGGCAGCCGCTTCCTGTGCCAGGCAGTGTCCTGAAAGCTCAGAAATCAGCTTACAATGAAAAGTAGATGGGGAGAAACAAGACGGCGCGTAGGTCACAGCTGCGCCCGCCGCCTCCCGCAACCACATCAGAATTACAACTAAAACACAGAACCACCAGCACGCAGAGCCTCCTGCAATCTGGCGGAACAGAAGCCCCACAACCAGGGACCTGAAGAAGCACCGAGACCGGTAGGAGGGGCAGAGACACGGGCGGGTTGGGGCTGAATCGGAGACACGGCCGTGGGCCCACACCGGGGGCCGCGGTTGAAACCCGGGAGGGAATCTCAGCGGTGGGGGTTTCCTGGAGGAGGGAGGGGTCCCAGCCCCACAGCAGGCCCCCAGCCCAGGGCTCCAGAGCCCAGAAGAGACGTCCCCACACCTTCGGGCTGTGAAACCAGCGGGGACTGTCCCTGAGGGTCGCGGAGGCTGCGGGAGCCCCAGCAGCTCCTCTAAAGGGCCCGGCGCGGACTCACTCGGACGCTTCCTCTGAGCCCAGCGCCGGGCAGCAGCCTGAAAGGACCCGGGACACTCGGGGAGGAACTAACCTGCCTGAAGTCGGGGCGAGAGGTAGAGGGGCGGCTTCCTCCTGGGGAAAAGGGCTGGCAGAGGCCATGGCTCCTTTGGTGAGTCCTCCCCACACAGCCGGCAGGCAGGAGCCATATTTGAATGGCGAGCACCTGACTCACCTTTGGCCCCGCCTCGTGATTCCTGAGGCCCCGCCCCTCCCCACCTGCAGCTCATCCAGGCCATTTCTAGGGGCTTTTCTGTGCAAGTGGCCTCTCAAACCTCATGCTTTGGACTTTCCTAAAATCTCTCAAACAGGCAGCAATGGGCCCCATAAAGCTTGATAAGCAGCCCCAGGCCTGGCACTAGCAGCAGCCTGCATTGGCTCATAGCTTGGCCTCTCCTGGACAACGCAAAGCCCAGCACAAGTAGTAGCCAACTACAGTTTGCTGTGTAGCTCATGCTGGGTGGCCCCGGGCAAGGCACTGACTGCATCTCCCTGGAGGCCCCAGAGGCAGTGCACCTGGTGGTTAGACTCGACCTCGCTGGATTACAACCCTACCACATCCATGAGTGACACTCAAGGGGCACACTAGGTGAACGCCAAAGCTCCACTGAAGTAAATCCTGATTCGTAAGGGTGTCTCCAGAACAGCAGCTCTTTGGCTATAGTTGCAGCTGGTCCTCACAGCTGATTGGCCTGGGGGTCAGTTCCTCCCTGGGACACCAACAGCAACCAAGGCTCAACTACAACAGGACAGTGCACACAGCCCACACAGGGGAGCACCTAGAAGGCCCAGCTCAGGGGACTGGGGAGGCTGAGCCACTGGGCCCTACAGGACACCTACTACACAAAGCCACTCTACCAATTCCAGGAGACATGGCAGCTCTACCTAATACATAGAAACAAACACCTGGAAGCAGCCAAAATGTGGAGGCAAAGAAACATGTCACAAAGGAAAGAACAGAAGAAATCTCTAGAAGAGGAAGTAAATGAAATAGATCCAAGCAAGTTAACAGATACAGAGTTCAGAATTTTGGTTATAAGGTTGTTTAAGCAGACTGTTAGGGAAATAACTGAGAAAATCGATAACATAATAAAGTACCAATTTGAAATGAAGGCTACACGAACTGAAATGAAGAATAAATTACAGGGAATCAACAGTAGAGTAGAGGACGCTGAGAATCAAATCAGCAATTTGGAACATGAGGAAACAAAAAACACCCAACCAGAAGAGCAAAAAGAAAAAAGAATCCACAAATATGAAGATAGCATAAGGAGCCTCTGGGACAAATTCAAGAGGCCCAACATTCATATTATTGGGGTGCCAGACAAGGCAGAAAGAGACCAAGGAATTGAAAACCTATTTGAAAAAATAATTACAGAAAAATTCCCCTTCCTGGGGAAAGAAATTGACTTAGAAGTCCAGGAAGCACAGAGGGTCCCAAAGAAGAGGAATCCAAAGAGGCCCACAGCAAGACACATCATAATTAAAATGCTAAAGGTTAAAGACAAAGAGAGAATCTTAAAAGCAGCAAGAGAAGAGCAATTAGTTACCTACAAGGGGGCACCCATACAACTGTCAGCTGATTTCTCAAAAGAAACTTTGCAGGCCAGAAGGGAGTGGCAAGAAATATTCAAAGTGGTGAAAAACATGGAACTACAACCAAGATTGCTCTACCCAGCAAAGCTATCATTTAGAATTGAAGGTCAAATACAGTGCTTCACAGATAAGAAAAAGCTAAAGGAGTTCATCACCACCAGACCAGCACTACAGAAAAAGTTGAAGGGTGTTCTTTAAGAAGAAGCTAATGGACAAAAGAATCTGATGAACTAAATACATCCGGAGACATTGACGCATGCAACAGACAACCATATTTCGGAGGGAAGGGGGGTGGAGGGTGGGAAGAGATTAACCAAAGAAGTTATATGCATATATGCATAACCCATGGACACAGTCAATAACTGGGGGAAGGGGTGGGAGTCAAGTGGAGGGGATCAATTGGGAAAAATGGGATACCTGTAATACTCTCAATAATAAAGATAAATTTAAAAAAACAACAACAAAAAACATTGTGGGAAGAAATTAAAGATCTAAATAATGGAAAGTCATCCTATGTTTGTGGGTCAAAGGACTTAATACAGGTACGATGACAATACTTTCCAAGCTGATCTACAGATTCAATGCAATTCCTTTCAAAAATCGAATTGAATTATTTTTCCAAACCAATCATAAAACTCATATGAAACTGCAAGGGATCCAGGACAGCCAAACAATTCTGAAAAGATCAAGGTTGGACGACACACACTTCCCAATGTGAAGGTTTACAACAAAGCTACAGTGATCAAGACACTGTGGCACTGGCATAAGGATTGACATATGGATCAATGGAATAGAACTGAAGTCCAGAAATAAAACTTTACATTTATGGTCAATAGATTTTCAACAAGAATTCCAAGACAATTCAATGGGGGAAGAATAGTCTATTCAACAATGGTTCTGAGACAACTGGATAGTCACATGCCAAAAAAAAAAAAATTGAACACCTACCTCACAGTATACCTAAACATTAATTCAAAATTAATCATAGACCTAAATCAAAGAGGTAAATTATAGAACTCCTAAAAGAAAATGTAGAAGTCAATCTTTGTGACCATGAATTAGACAATGATTTCTTACATGCAAATCAAAAGCACAAGAAAGAAAAGAAAAAATGGACAAATAGGACTACATCAAAATTAAAATTTTTCTGCTTCAATGGACACTATCAAGAAAGTGAAAGGAAAACCTACAGAATTTAAAAAATTTTTGCAAGTCATATACCTGGCCCATCTAACACGGTATTTATATTGAGAATGCACTAAGAACTCTTAGAGATTAACAATAAAAAGACAAATCTATTTTAAAATGGGTAAAGATTTGAATACACATTTCTTCAAAGGAGATATACAAATGGCCGACAAACACATGAAAAGATGTTTGAAAAGATGTCCAATGTCATTAGTTATAAGAGAAATGCAAATCAAACCACAGTAAGATACTTCATCACCCCCACTATGATGGCTATAATAAAAGGGATGACAACAACAAGCACTTGTGAATGTGTGAAAAATTAGAACCCTCATTCATTGCTGGTGGGAACATAAAATGGTGCACCTGCTTTGGAAAATAGTTTGGCAGTCCTTCAAAATACTAAGCATAGAGCTACCATATGACTCAGCAGTCCCATTCTTAAGTATATACCCAAAGGAACTGAAAACATATTCATACAAAAACTTGCACACAGATGCTTATAGCAGGATTAACTCATAATATCCAAAAAGTGGTAACAATCCAAATGCCCATCTACTGATGAATAGATTTAGACTCTGGGTCTGTTTTAAATGAAATGTTATTCAGTAATTTAAAAAGAATGAAGTATTGACACATGCTATGATACGAATGAAGTTTGAAAACATTATGCCAAGTGAAAAAAGGCTGTCACAAATGATCACAAATTATATAATTATGTTTGTGTGAAATGTAACATTTCTATACCTAACTGGAATTATGTTGGTATAAATCTGAAGTAGATTCTGATAAATTAACATGTATATGGAAAGCTCTGGACAAACCACCAAAAAAATCTCAAAAATATAGTTTAAGAAAATCATTACAAGAATTAAAATGTTACACTAAAAAATATTCACTTAATGCATTAAAGTTGGTCACATTCACTGATGCAAATGGACAATGGACAAGCAAAACACTAAAAAAATTAAAAAACAATTTGTGAGCAGATGCTTCCAAAAGTGTGGTCCATGGTCCCAATAAATTCAAGGATCTCTTTACAGTAGTAAGAAAAGTGCAAATATTTAAGGGTTTATCTTTAAGAAGAGCATGTACTGTTTATTCATTTCTTCCTTGCCACCAACAGGATATGATTAGGTAAATTCCTCACAATGATCCCACTGGCTGATGAGCAATGAAAGTGGAATTCTTAAACAGGAAGTAAAGAAAATTGACACACTGTGATGAAATGGCATCTGAGCAGTTAGTTACCTACAAAGGACCTCGCATAAGACTGTCAGCTGACTTCTCAACAGAAACTTTGCAGGCCAGAGGGATTGGCATGAAATATTCAAAGTGATGAAAAGCAAGAACCTACAACCAAGATTTCCCTACCCAGCAAAGCTATCATTTAGAACTGAAGGTCAGATAAAGAGCTTCACAGATAAGAAAAAGCTAAAAGAGTTCATCACCACCAGACCAGCACTACAGGAATTGTTGAAGGGTCTTCTTTAAGAAAAAGAAGAAATAAATAATCAAAAATATGAATAAAAAAATGAAAATAAATATATATTTATCATTTATATGTTCGTTGCCGCAATCTAAGTGTCCATCAATAGATGAATGGATAAAGAAGTTGTGCATATACAACGAAATATGATTCAGCCATAAAAAAGAATGAAATCCCGCCATCTGCAACAGCATGGATAGACCTGGAGGGTATTATGTTGACATAAGTCAGACAAAGACAAATGCCATATGATTTCAATTAAATGTGGATCCCAAAATACAAGATAAATGAACAAGCATAACAGGAAGACTCATAGATACAGAAAACATTTTGATGGTTGCCAGGCGGGAGAGGAGTTGGGGGACTGGGTGAAAAGGGTAAAGGTATCAGGAAGTACAAATTGGCAGTTATAGAATAGTCATGGGATGTAAAATAATGCAGAGGGAACATATCCAATAAAATTGTAATAACTATGTATCTTATCAGATGGGTACTAGATTTATCACGATGATCACTTCATAAGTTATATAAATGTCTAATCATTGGGTTGTACATCTGAAACTAATGTAATATTGTACTTAAACTGTAAGTGAACAGTACGAAATTATTGAAAAGAAAACAGACAAACAAAAAGATATCATCTCTATGCACTTTTATGGGAAGATCAATTCAAAGGCAGGTAGTGCCCTGAAGCTCTAATTGTTTTAGAGGAGAGGAAGCAAGTGGCTCCTGCTTAGAATGCTGAGTGACCTTGATCTGCACTCTAACCTCAGTTGAGCTTTTGAACAGATGAATGGAAATTACCACATTTCTCCCAGATTAGACATAACCAAAATCCCTTCTTAGAGTCATCAGTAAGGAATTTGCTTAATAAATGAACCTGTGGTCCCCGGGCTCTTTGCCAATGGCAGAAATAACTGAAGACAAGGATCTAGACACAGGCAGGGATAAAGGAAGATACTTTGTGCTGAATTCATATCTATCTATCATCTATCTACCTATCTATCTATCATCTATCTATCTATCTATCTATCTATCTATCTATCTATCTATCTATCTATCTATCTATCTATCTATCATCTATCTCCTAGTCCTTCTTATCTGTTTATAGAAAACAAAATGATTCCTTAAATCTGAATGCATATGAGGAACATGTACAAATGCATGGTTTAAGCAGACAGTTATGTAAGTGGTTATAGAATAATAAAATCAGATGTCCAAAGTAAACGACTTCCATTACCACCAAACCATGGCAAGATTCCCTATTCTATTTTTAAGCACCTTCATATCTATTTGTGGTCTTTTATCTCAATTTCATTTTTATAACATTTTTCCTGCTTTATAAAGAGCTTGCCTGAATGCTGAAGGGGGGAAAAATTCCACTGTACTCATTTCTTTAGCAAGATTTTATGGGGAATTTTGCCTCTCAAGGAATGTTCTTTCAACGTTCACTGAAAGAGCAAATCAAAATGCTCCTCAAACTTACTGTAACTCTCTTTACAATTTCACAGTTCTCATTCTACCTTCATTTGGAAAAGTTATTTTTAGAGACAAGAGAAAACTTGACTGGTTTTCAAATAAAAGTATCAAGAATATGAACGCTTGGGCAGATTTAGAAAGCATTTTGAAAGGTTTAATTAGAGCAATGATTGATCAATCTTTGTATATCTTCTTATTGCCATTTGGCTGTCTCAGTTCATCTAGTTTTGCCAGTTTTTCTTTTTTATTTCCTCTAAAATCCCTAGTGTTCCTTATTTTTGGGTGTTATATTTAATCTATGAACAGAGATAAGCATTTTTATTTATCCATACTTGGTGTATGTCCTGCTTTCTGTAGATTTGTGTCTTTCATCGGTTCTGGAAAATTCTCCAGTCATTATTTCTTTGAATATAGCCTTTACTCCCATGTATCCATTCATCCCTTCAGAAAATATGTGAGAGTGGCTAGGTCTCTACCATGTCTTTTTGTTTTGTTTTGTTTTGAATAAATTTCACAATTTGTTGTTAGAGTAGGTTGTCTTGCTTTATTAAAATTACACAGTTTAGAAATGACCAATTAGAAATTAAGTACCTTTCTAGCTATAGTAACTTCTTATGTTTCACTATTTCCTAATTTTTAAGTAAACTTTATTGTGGTATAATTTACACTCTATGTGCAATAAAATTCACATATTCTATGTAGAAATGGATGAATTCTGATAAATGTATTCATCCATGTAACCACTGCCCCTATTTAAGATACAGAATATCTCCCCAGAAAGTTTCCTTGAGCTCATTTGTACTCAATCAACACCACCACCACATCCTAGTCAACCTCTGACCCGATTTCTATCAATATGGATTCCTTTTGTCTGTTCTAGAATTTCGTCATATGAACAGAATTATACAGTCTTCCCACTTTTGTGTCTCTTTCCAAATAGTGTCTGGAAATCCATTCCTATTATTACTTGAATCAGTACAGTAGTTTGGTTCTTTTTATAGCTAAGCAGTATTCTATTGTATAAAATATACCACAATTGGTTTACCCATATTCATTCCATCTAAACTTATATTGAATATATACAATTTCTAATTGTTACATTATGAAATTGTATACATCCAATATAAGACATGATATACAAAAAATTTGGTAGCCTCTAACTGGCTTCTCTCGTTCCAGTCTCCAGTATATCCTTACAGCCAAGATCAGCTTTCCCTTCACCATGACTATCTTCTCTTAAATTTTGGCTAGTTCACTGCTGAAAGTAATCCCTTTTGCTTCCTAGTTTTACTTCAGATGACACACCACTTTCTACTTTGTGTTACGGTTACTTAGGTACCTACCTGATTTCAACTACTAAACTCTAAGTTGCTTGAGGTCAGGATCCAGAGATTTATCTTCACTTGTGCACAGCATTTAACAAATGACTGGCTTTATGGGACATGCTCATCAAATGCATGCTGAGATTTTTTTTAAAAAAAGGGGAAGTGAATTCCTCCATTCAAAATTAACTTCAGTTAAAAAAAAATTACTTCAGTGACTCCCCATTTTATAGTTTGTTTTGAAATTCTTTCACAACTAACTCCAGCCTAGCTTTCCAGCTGCTTTCTCATGATTCTTCATGCACAATATGTCTTCTCCAGTTAAACCGGAATCTATTTGCTGACTCCATGCCTTTATCTATGATGTTTTTCCTGTCTGGTAGAAGTGCATGCACACACACACATACATACACACACCCCTCTTTATTCTTCCCTACCCCCAAACAAGAGTTAGAATCCCAAGGTTTCTATTTCCAGGGGAACCAACCTCCCACCATCCCACACACCTTTGTCCATACAGGTAAGGTCCATACAGGTAAGCAGCTGCAAATTATGCCCAGTAGGGGGAGGTGTACCCATAATCTCCCACTAGATCAGTGATTTTTCTGTAGCTCTGGAGATTTTAAAGGAGCCATATGTTTACAGAAATCTGTCACGGATTAAAGAAATAAAAACAATAGATCAGCTATCTCCTTCCTCAAATCACTCACAAGCTATGAGTCATCTCCACTAACCAAAGCACAGTACCTTGGGCCCTAATAACAAAGACAAAACCATTTGAGTGCTTCTAATCTTAATGATTTAAAACACAACCTGTTCATTTTTTAAAGTTACACCTGAAGGACCTCTCTCCATTTCCATCCTCATTTTTAAAAAAGCAATAAAATGTACCCACAGGTTGAGTGTTGAATCTGTGTTGGTGAATCAGGAACCAGGAATGCAAAGTTGAATGTCTTGCCTTTCATAAGCAGAGATTAGTTGAAATTTTAAAAAATTAATTCCATTCTCTCCACTTCCTTCCCATTACCAACCACTTCTTCCCTCCATTTAGATTTTTAAAATATGTTTTGTAACTATTTACCAAAAAAAGTTATTCTTTATGTACTAGATTTGAGCTACAAAAGGATTCAGCTTGACTCAAGTGTTAATCATCGGTTCATGCTGATCACACACCAGAAGTGAAGTCATCATGAAATACACAAACCGTGTCCCGTCCCAGGAGCAGAAGGTAGCCCCACCCATTCTCTCAGTCTCACATGGTGGGCAGATGGATCTCACAGAAAATTCATGAAGATCAGTGTCTCACAAGTTTATAAATTAATGAAGCTGTAAGAGATCATTGCATTCCATATAGAAGAAAAGTAAGGTCCAGAAAGATCAAAGTGACTTTCTCAAGAGACCACAACCAGTTAGTGACGAAATAGTCTAGAATCCAAACACTTTGGACCTGGTCCCTGTACAATGCTCTTCTCTATAGACACCATTTATTGCTCTTCCTGCAGTGTCAGCAAGAGATGATATCTTAAAAGGATCTTCTCTGTGCCCAGGTTCTTTAAAGGTATACCAACAAGGCAATGCAAACACCAGGTCGGCTTGGATAACGCCTCTCTAAAGAAGCCGGCCACGCTGCCAGCTTCTTAAGGCTGTTGTCACACTGGCACCTTTAAAAAAGTGCTTATAAGATTTCTTTCTTTTTTATGGCCGAGTATGGTGCCAGATGGGTACTGGAAATATCAGGGGGAACACTTTGTAAAGTATATGATTATCTAATCACTATGCTGTACACCTGAAACTAATACAATACTGAATGTAAACTAAAATTGAAAAAAATAAAAATTAAAAAAAATAGAATCAAGAAAAACAAAAGTACTTACAAGAAAGATCATTAAGGAAGAAAGCAAAATCCATCCTTGGTGGCTATTGCATGTGTCAGCACACAGCCTATTCGTTTCTCCTGTAATTATTTATTGGGTGGAGTAAGAGCCAGGACGTGTTATTATATTAGGAAGTTATTTGTCCCTTGAATCTAAAGATTATGCCTACAGTTCACATTACATCAGAGGTAGGATGTAAATGCTTAAAGCTATGTTCAAATGATAGTGCTTAATAACAATGGCCCTTGAAGCTTATAACACCTTTCAGGGCAGGATCTCAAAGCACTTGGAAATATTCATTACATTTCAACACAGTATTATGCTGAAGGAGCATCGTGTCCTGATGTCCTTTTTATAAGTCAGAGAAAAGAAAGATAATTGCCTTTTTAAATCTATTTGTTTTGTTTCTATCTCCAACATTTTTATTTTTAATTATACCTAATTTTGTAAATTACCTAGAAGTCACTTGGGAATAAGTTTGTGTAAACACTAATTATCTAAATAAAATGATTGACATCCCAAGATTAGAACCTGAAAGTCCTGTGCTCATTCAGAGGAAACATTAACTTTTCAGGCTTCGTGACATAAAACTCATATGAAGGACCCTCAGGAAGCATTGTCTGAAATTTCAGGGGTGGAATGTGTGAAGCAACCCACTAGGGGATATAGAAACTTAAAAACATTGGGGAAGCTGTAATTCTTCCCTGAACTATTGTTATTAAAAATTAATCCAGGAATCCAGGTTTGAGGATAAGGTAGGAAGATGGGTGGGAGGGAATCAGAAATGGAGGAAGAAGACAAAGACTTCAAATATTTATTATTTTTATTTGAAATCAGAGAGAGTCCCTACTCTCAAGATTTGAAGTGTCATGATAATTAAGGACATGAGATAGTTTAAATTATATCTGGTGAGTTTTCACTTCAAAGGAGCTTAGAGGGCAAAGTGTTAGCAGGGACAGGGTTTTCACTGCAGCTCCCCTGGAGCATTCAGCCTCATCATAGAAGGTTCAGCACAGTCCTTCCAACAGAGCTCAGCACCCTAGGGACAATTTCTCCCTTCTAAAGTGGTCAATGAGATGTAAGTGGAACTTGTTGAACAGAGCCCCTGGAAAAGTTTCTAAAAGAGGGCTGACACAGCTAGAAAGGGTGCCTCTTTTACTCTTCCTCCTATACCTCCTTCTTTCTGCCTGGGATGGAGACATGATAGCTGGAGTCACAGCAGTCCTTTTGTTTCTGGAGGTAGACCTTGAGAAAGAGAGGCCATGCTCTGAGGATGGTGGAGGAAAGTTACAAGGAACATTCACATCTGATGACGATGTTGATGTCACACCCACGCTGAACTGCCTATCTTGGGTCTTGGGATTTCTTTTACATAATAGAAAACTTCCTATGCGAGATTTTCATTATTTATGCACTAGTACAGCCAACTTGATGACCTTTAGAGTTTAATATCTTTACTTTCTCCTTAAAACTGCCTTTGTTTCTTGAGGAAGTATAGTCAGTACTGCTTTCCTTGACTCTATTGAATAGGTCCTCTGAGGCCTCCATGTCACATAACTCCAGAGGGCACCCATATGTTGTGGGCCAGTGGACACAGCTCACACAGACTACAGTGTGGGCAGGGTCCACTGGACCTGCAGTCTTCCCTCTCACTGGCTTTATGGAATTCCCTGCTTACCTTTTGGTCTTCTTGGGGTTACGTCCTCAGGGAGATAAGAATTGGGTGATTTTTTTATTCAAGTATTGACCAAACAATCGCTAATACAATCTGTGGCTTTATAATCTCATTAGGGGCTAATTTACATGAGATTTCTCAAACTTGCAAGTCACGGATGACTTTGGCAGGTAAACAAATATCATGAATCATTTATCATACCCCTTTCCACAACAAAGAGAAAAGAAAGAAAAAAGTACCAAATTGAATGGAATAAAAAGCGTGCTATTGATCATAAAAGAAGAAGAGATATAGGAAATATTTAACAGAAACAAAATTATAATGATAATATAATCTTTAATAGTATTTATTGTGACAGCTTTTGCTGTTTCAGTCATTGTTCCACATGCATTAACACCCTTGGTCCTTCAGACAACCCTGTGAAATAGGTATTATGATGATGATGAAGATGATGAGATGGTGATGATGATGCTTACTTTACAGATGCAGAAAATGAGGCACAGAAAGCTGAAGTGAGTTGCACAAAGTCGCACAGTTGGTAAGTAGTGGAATCAGGGTATGAACCCAGTTCTATCTGACCGGCGAACACATACAATTAACTACCAATCACAATGCCCCCAATAGTTTAAGACTGTTGGCAATGCATTACCGTAACCCCTCACACTAGACTGCAGGCTCCACGAGGGAAGGGGTGTTCAAGGATTGTTCACTGCTCAAGGCCCAGTGCCTACAACATTGTGTGGCATGTACTTGACACACAAGTAATTATTGAATGAATGAAGAAATGACTGAAGAAATGAATGTGGAAAACTTTACAGGACTGCTGGGTGAGGGGGCTCTATGATTATGATTTAAGAGGTGCTACTTGGAATTGCTACGAGCAGACCATTCCAAGGAGAAACTCATTCATAATGCAGCATCTTCAGATACTAACAGATTGTTAACATCCGACCATCTGTAGAAACTCATAATGGTAACTTCTGGGGAAGGCTCGCAGTGTGTAAAGTACCTTTATTTATGTCTTCTTGCTTAATCCTCATAACACCTGGTGAGGATTTATTTCCATTTTATGAGAAAAGCTGGGGCTCAAGGTGACAGCCACATCCAGCCTCTGCCCACTCACCCACGCCCACACTGTGGGCATTTACCTGGGCCGTCTTGTTCTTTGTGGGGTCAGATATCCTCTGACCACGCACATTCCACTGTCCCATCCCCTTCACGACCATGGGCCTGTATCTACAGGTATTCTAATCTTGGTGTTCTAGGAATCTATTGTTGAGTAACAAACCATTCCAAAACATAACAGCTTAAGTGACAATTTATTATCATCTCTCGCAGTTCTGTGAGTTGACTGGGCTCAGCAGAGTGGTTCTTGCTCAAAGGCTCGTATGTAGTTGCAGCCTGATGTCACGTCACCTGAAGACCCCACTGGGCTGGACTTCCCATACGCTCCACTCCCATGGCCGCAGTGATGAAATTCAGCGCGGGCTGGTGACCTATACGATCCTCTCCCTGTGACTTGGGCTCCTCACATCCTGGTGGCTGGGTTTCCAGAGAAGCATTCCAGGAGCGAGTGTTTCAAAGGGCAGGAAGCAGAGGCTGCCGGGCCAGTAAAGGGCTTGGCTCAGGACAGCGACAGCACCCTATTGATGAAAGGCACCAGGGGGCCCACCCAGATTCCAGGGTGTGGGGAAGCGGATTGCCCCTCCCGATGGGGAGCAGGAAGATCATATTGCTGAAAAGCATGTGAGATGGGAGCTGTTGTCAAAGCCATTTTTGGAAAATATGACCCACCACACTCAGCTTTGTCATAACCTGCAATGAAGCTATCCAGCTGCAGATAAATTTCCATTTCCACGCTGTTACTCTGTGTTTAATTGGGCACAGAGTAATAGTCGATTTATTTTTTTAACTGTTGCCAAGGTTACATTTCTGGCCTTAACTGTTATTAGTTCTTACCCTTTTATACCTTCTAAGGCTGTTCTAATTCAAACACATATTTAGGCCCCATGATAAGAGTGCTCATGGGGTCCAGGGCCTGGGTGAAGCTGCCCCTGTTTGTTTTACATTCACAATAGTTTCGTGTACCCTTGGAGGTCCCCAGCCTCTCAATGAGAACCAGGCAAGACCATGTAAATAGATCAGTTCAAATCCATCACAATAATAAAAACTCTTTTTATTAAGCTCACAATCAACCCCTCTTTCAAACCTTATGTTCCAGTATTTCTCTCCAACATCCATGTTCCAGTCAAACTAGACTTCTCACCACGTGCTTCCCAGCCTGATCTCTGCTTTCTCCTCTCCTGCCTCCCGGACGCCAGCTCAGATTCCACTCCACATCCCCATTTATTGAAATATTACTTCTTTCATGGCAAATTCAAATAGCATTCCCTCTGGATTGACTATCCTGATTTCCCTGCCAAATGGGTGTAACCCTGCTATTCTTGGCACCCCCAGGACTCTTGCCTGCCACTTCTGACCTTGTCTATGTGGAGTCACAGTCCTGTTTGGGCTTGTCTCGTTCCCTCCCCATACCTGCGCATCCCTTCCCTACACAACTCAGCACATCGCCACCCACCGCAGGTTTTCCGTTGGCATGTGAGGAACTGGACTGAAACTCCAGGATTGTCATTCTCAATGTACTGTGTCGTTGTTTCTAATGGCCCAGGCCTCTAAAAGAGCTCATTTGCCTTCAGGGAACGCTGTTCATTCATATTTATCTATTTGTCTACTTACTGATCCAACAAATATTGACCAGGCATAGTCCCTGTGCTAAACCAAAAGAATATTTTAACATAGCTCTGGATTTACATTAAATTGTCCCTCACCCACAAGCAAAATTATCTTACCAAAGGAAACAGGCATTTCACGTCACTCCAGTTTCAGCTCTTTGAAGACCAAAAGAGATGTCTCTGGGAGCTGGCCCCAGGGCTGCCCACAAAGGCCTGGATGTAGCTTCCACAGGAGGATCCTGCTTTTTCTCTCCTTCTCAGCATGCCCTTGGCAACTAGACCTGGGCCTGGCTTTTAAATGCTTCCTCTGCGTTCACATATGTGGGGCCTTCCTTGCTGATCCTTCCTGATTCTGCTTTTGCTCCATCTACACTGGGCAAGGTGACCCAGCCATGCTCCCCAAGCAGCTCCTAACCTACTCCACTCTGTGGGTTTGTCTCTGCTGCTTTCTTACAGGTCATTCTTGACACCAGGAGAAGGGACAGCGAAAGGAGTCCCAGGCCCCTCAGGGGGAACAGTCGGAAACACCCAATTCAAGGTGGGACTAAGTCTTCAAATGTACAAAGGCGGATTATTTAGCCAGCCTGTTTCGCTGTGTCCTTGAGTGGAAACTGGGGATGGCGACATCCTGTATTTCACCCATTACAGCTGTGCCTGATGTGTAACAAGCAGCCCACGAATGCTAAGTTTTCTTCTTGTTGCTGAAGTATTGTTGTCTTGGGTCATCTTTTCTCAGATGTAGACTGAGACAAGGAAGGATCTGATTTAGGCAAAGTCACAGGAAGGGCAGCTTCAGCTTAACCCTTCAGGAGAATCAGGAGTATGGGTGCCCATCTCATCCAGGGCACAGGCTTCCTAGGGGAAGAATCCCCCCGCAGGCAGTGACTGACAGGCAAATCTGTAGTCCAGGGCTGTCCTCCAAGAAGAGTGGCAGATGTGAGCCTTGGGAAACAAAAGTACATTGGAGTTGGGAGAGACAAGCAGCAACATGGAGAGGACCTAGGGGACCTGGGTGAGCCCTGGAGTGCGTCGCATAGTGTCGTCAGCACAGCAGGTCTTGCGGTCCATGTCTTTTACTGGCCTTTTTATTCTCCAGCCCCCATTCTCTGCCCTGCATCCTGGCTCCTTTCACAGCCTACAGCCTACAGCATTGAGCAAATACTTACTGAGTCTCACTATGTGCCAAGCCCCAAGCTAGGGCCTGGGGACATATCACTAAACAAAACAGGCAAAAACCTGTGGTCTCGTGAAAATGGTCAGTGGTGGCAAATTTTACCACCTTTTAAAGTAGATCTGATTTTTAGAAATAGCCAAATGTCAGAGAAGATGCGATTAATGGCATAACAGCAAATTTTATCCAAACTAATTGCAGTTTTAAATTAATAAGACCGACTTTTCTACTAAGCCTATTACATTAATCTGTCTCAGGCAATGATTTCCATAGGACTTTTTAAAAGTATACAATTTTTTATTACATAGATGTATAATCACACTGCTGAAAACTTGGAAAGTAGAAAAAAGTGAATTAATCTCCTATAATTCCACTGACTTAATACAACTACTATTTGTATTGGGGGGATTTTCTTTCTGTCATATCTCTTTGTCTACTTTATTTTTTTTTAAATTGAAATAATTAATGTATATTCATATAGTCCTTTCTTACTTTATATTTTACCATAAGTATAGTCCCACAGTCTATGTAAACAATATTTTAATGACTATACAATATGCTATTCTTTACTTACTTTTCTATTATTAGTTCTATGGGTTGTTGGCCACGTTTTCACTATTAATTATTGAGTTGATTAATTCAGAAAACAATTCCAAAAGAAGAATTCCAAGTATGTGTGAGGCAGTGAAACCATAATGGCAGTGAGTTCACTGGTTTCATTTCTGAAGGATGACTGGTTTGGATCTATCAGGTTAATGTGTTGGTTAAAAACCAATAAGCCTAGCCTGTGGTTTCATATTTCACATGCTTGAGGAGTTCTTTGTAAGTTTACAGGAGGCCTCCAAAAGAGGAATCCTCGGAATTGGATTGTTATCTCTGGGACTGCACAGAAGCCATCTCCTACATGTCCTGAAAATGCTCTGCTACCTTTGGTGAAGGACATGGGCGGGGAGAGGCAAGTGGCCAGCGTTCGTCGTGCCAAGGCCCCAGCTGACCCCGGAAGGGCCTTGCTGCAGTTTTCCCGGAAGGGCCCACGTCTAGCTGTCACTGGTTTTTTCAGAAGGCTCTCCAAGGCCACAGACATCTGTTAGACATGACCAAAGACAAAGACAGCTGGGAAAGCCCGCAGAGGAGGAAATCCCACTGAGAAAGGAGCTGCCTCTGAGGTCCTCGGAGAGCCATAGTTAACCATTGTTCAGTTACAAAAGGCTCGAGTTGAAAGCTGTGCTGATTCTGGGGTCAGTCTCTTGGCCCGTGGTGGAGTTGCAGTGGGGAGGGACACAGAAGAGCCTGTGTCCCCAGGAGTGGCTGCCAATGGCTGACAGAGCAGTTGAGGGGCGGCTGCCAAGAGCCAGGGCTCTGTCTAGAGAGGACCTGGTCCCTGAGGAGACCACGAGACAGGCCAGACAATGGGCCATTAGCTCTCTGTGGCGTCTCCCTCCCAGAGCTGGCATCTACTCCATGTGCCACACTCTTGTGTGTAGAGCTCCCTGCACATTGTAGTAAATTGTAGTGAAAACTGCCCCGCAGCCACCTGGACACCCTCCAGACTGGACAAATACGCAAAAGTCTGACGTCTTTTCTCCACCCCCCGCAACCTCACCCCACGACTGGGTAAGGCCTAGGAAAAGGAGAACACGTTTTTAAAGTATATGAACTATTCATAACTGGGTGGGACATTGTCACTGCCCCTGGCAGATATGTGACATCAATATGCAGAACACTCTGGATGGAGAAAACAAGCACGTGGTAGGTAGAGAGAAACAGGCATCCCAAGAGCACTAGAAAAGAGAATTATCTCCAAGCTGCTGTCTGCAGCTTTCTCTTAACAGTTTCTGCAGCTCATCAAACCCCTCACATGACAAAAGCTGTGGTGTCTGACATGGGCCACGAGGGCAAAGGGTCAGGCCTGGATGTTGACACTAATGGGGGTCCAGTTAGCACAGTCTAGGATTAAAACTGGGAATGACCTCATGCTTGATGGGCTCGGCCTAATGCTTTTTATTTTTACTCAGGGCTGGTTGAAGGGGCAGTTCCTAAAAATACATGTCTTATGAAGAGGCAAGGGAAATCAGGTTAAACAAAAATGAACCCACAAACCTCTACTATGAGCCCAAGGATGGAATTCTGGGGCTAATATATCCTAACAGCTCCTCTAAGGAAACACACTTAAAGAGACACCTGAAATAAGTTGTGATAAGAGAGACTAGTTTGCAGGCTGAAGACATCTTAGGTTGAAGGAGGCTCACTTATGTGGACTGCCCCGAGGCCTTAGGCTGGTGTGCACCGTGAGGGATGAGGGCCAGAGCTGGGCATTCACGATGCAATAAATTGCAAAAGCACAGACATTTATCATGGAAGAGTCTTGGCAGGTGTCCTGATATCAGGCTGATATATGGAAAGGATGCTTATATCTGTGATAGTGCTCCTAGGGCTGTCCTCTTCCTGCCCCACTCCCACCTCATGCCTTCCATTGCTGAAAACCAAGGCTGGGCTTCTCAAGGGATCAACCTGGCATCTGCTAGCCTGTAGGTGCACCAGCTAGTTCCCAGCGACCGCCACACACAAACCAGCCCCAGTCAAGGAGGGCCCAGAAAATAGCACTGGGGACTTGCTCAGCTGGGGATTTTTGATGAAAGAAAGTAATAGAAAAACAATGTCTCCATACAGATTTGTCAAGCACAATGTTGCATGCTGTCCAGTAATTCTCCTGGGCTCTGAACACTGGCTTATTGACCCCTTTCATGGACGAGAAAATGTAGGCTTAGAAAAGTTAAGTAATTGACTCAGGGGCCTAGAAGCTAGAAGGTGGCAGATATAATATTGGAAGCCAGATCTGTCTAACTGAAAAGCTCGCTTTCCCCACTCCACCTAATTCGGTCTCCTCTGCAATTGGCAGACAGCTGCTATCAGGTTTGGAAGAAAAATGGTTTGTGAAAAGTGTGACGTCAAAAAAAGCACGTGCTTAGAAGAGAAAGTCAGTTGTCACCCTTCAGGGAGAAGTCGATCTCCCCAGAGTCAGGAAGTCTCCTTCCCGAGACATGATCTGGACATACCCACTCACCTGCTCAAGAAAAGAGGTGCCACTGTCTAGATGGTGTCATCTCTGCTGGTCAGAAAGACCCTATTTCCTCCAAATTGCATATCTTGGGTCAACTACCACTTTCTTCTTATAGCCTATTATTGATATGTTCTTTCTCCCGACCTCTAATAGACTCTAATCTCATTCAAATGAGAATCTGTGAATGATTTTTTTTTTTGCTTCCCATACATGTTGCACACAACAGAGGAGGTGTTCATATCAGAAGAAAGAAAGAAAGAGAAAGAAAGAAAGAAAGAAAGAAAGAAAGAAAGAAAGAAAGAAAGAAAGGAGGGAGGGAGGGAGGGAGGGAGGGAGGGAGGGAGGGAGGGAGGGAGGGAGGGAGGGAGGGAGGGAGGGAGGGAGGGAGGGAGGGAGGGAGGGAGGGAGGGAGGGAGGGGAAAGAATGAAAGAGGAAAGAAAGAATATGTGGGAGATGATTTCCTCTCTCTGTGTGTCTCTCTTGGTCTCTCTTTCTCTCTCTAATATCCGACACAGGTTGAACACAGCACAACAACGTGGATGCTGAGCAGCAGTTGAAGGAGTGAATGTGTGTGGAGATGCAGAACTGGTCCTTGACCTGGAGGAATTCACACGAAAAGGCTGTGCACCAAGAAATGTAAGAAAGTGACACACTTTAGAAATATGAGACATGGTTATGGCCGGAGGAAAACACTAGCCACATTTTATTCAGAAGCCTAGCCTGGGAGGAATCTGTCTTTCTGCTTCCCACTGACTTTCTGTAAAGCAGGACACCATGTAGGCCCCACTTCATGCCTACATTGAAAATGAAAAAGTTTCCTAGGTCAGTAAGAGCTAAGTGGACCTCTTCCACACCCATCAGATTGGAAGTCCTGCATTTCTGCAGTCATGCATTTCTGTCATTATTCTATTTCTTCCAACAATAATCAGACACGTCGCCCCCTGAAATATTTACTTCACACTGGAGAGTCTCAAGATGTGTCTATGACAGAACTCGAAGGAGGCCCTTAGCATGACCTTGTTTTCTGGTTTTCAGATAGTTGTTCCGTCTTCTCATTTGCTTTCCCTTCCATTGATAGGAACTTCTTATTTTTTAAAAAGACCTGAATTCAAATCAAATGATCACTCAGTATGTCAACATCTGTTACTTCATTAAATGACAGTGTTTTAAGTATAATCCTTACCTACAGATCTTTGAAATATAAAGTATACCAAAGTCAGTTACAATATTTAAGGAAAATGGATGTTACTTGGCCCTGGGCCAGCCACAGAGACCAAAGCCAAAATATAAGCCTTGGAGCAGAAACTGACCTTGCCCTGAACTGAAACTAGCTCGCTGCGAGATGGGAGAACAGATTTGTATTATCTCGCAAGGGCTTTTCTTAAGACAGACTTCATTTTACCTATTTTGAGAATTGCATGGTGGTTATTGCAACACAACTAGTTTCTTCATTTCTACCTTCATGGCTCACATCCAGAGAAAATGACCTTTCACATCTGAGTGGATGGCCCTGTGCACTTTTTCATTACACAATAGAGTGTCAGATACTTGTCAACTATAAGGCAGGCCCAGTGACAGTCTCAGCCAACTTCAAGGAGTCAGAATAGCTCATCAGAGTTGCCCTGAGTTTGGCTGAGATGACCAGGCCCTTAGACCCATGAATCAATCTAAATATGGGCTGCTTCAGGAACGGGCATGACCTTGGGCAAGACTGTTTTCTACAGCTAAGACACTCCCTGAAGAGGGTGACAGCTGAAAGCTGTCTGCTGACAGTGTTCCCAGCAGCTGGGGAAACATATCTCTTAGTGAAGGGAAGTCTGGATGGTGCAACACAGAGCACACCACAAATATACAATCCAGTTGGGAGATAGAAGTAAATAGGAAATTACAATACACTGTGATGGAATACAATAGAGTTAAATACAGGGCTCTGTGTGGACATCCGAGAAGTTGGTAGACTATATCGAGGGTTGTGGGGGTTTAATAAGTGTTTCCTGTTTTCCCTAAATGAATTCTGAACTGAGTAAGAGATGAACAAGGGAGTAGGTAGTTGGAGGGCTGACTACCGCCTTCATTATTGGTGAAGCTGACAGCCAACTCTGTGGCTAACGAGTGTGGCAGTAATGTGGCACCCAGTACTGAAACCTGGCCTCCTCACTCACCCAGGCACAGGCGGTGTTGGACCGCTGTGCTGTGGGCCTCCCCACTCAGGGACATGGACGGGAGCAGGACACAATGCGAGCTCCCCGAAGCAGCTGCGCCCAAGAGAAATACAAGGAGCAGCAAGCCCGGGCCTGCCCCGTGCCCCCTGTCAAAGTCACCAGTCAGGTAGGTCAACCCACGTTGAAGAAAACAATGGGACTAGGGAACAGGCCTATGCTCACCCCTCCCATTCACACCCATAACATGGAGGACTGGGAAGAGTCTGTTGGGTGACAGCGAGCTCCTTGGGGTGGTGGGGAGGAAAGCCAGACTGCCACAGGCTAGGGAGAGAGCAGAGGGTGAGGAAGTGAAGACACTGAGCTACACAACTTTTTCAAGTTTTGTTAGAATGACTACCCCAAAAGGGTAGAGCTAGTGTCTGCTGAGTTCAGTTTAATTTCATAAGTGCATTTTAGGATAACCCTAGCTTGAGTTGCTGTAATAAGGTCCTGATATTCGTCCCAGGGAAAGATAAAAAGTGAAACCATGCAAAGGTGTTTTGTGAGGCTGGGGACAGTGGACTCACAAGGAGATACCCCAGGGGCAGGTCATGGAAAGACGATGCAAAGGTGGGAAAGAGCATCGGTGTCCAGGGCATGTGCATTTCTTCTCAGGATTGTTCACTGAGCCGGATTCGTAAAATGGAGAGAGGGGATTCAGAGCTCTTTAATTTAAACCAACCAGATGACACAAACAAAACCCAAACTCCGCTAAATTAAAGAGAATATATATGACAGAAATCTTAGCTAATAAATAGAGCCCCATGTTTCAGAGGCAGAACGACACTGAAAGCATATTTCATTCACATCCTAGTCTACCACAGGTTGGTGGCTTTGCTTCGTCTTGTAGTCTCAGCATCTGGGACATGTGGCCTCCCAGGCTGATGTGTCTGGAGAGTGGAGGACAGAGGTTCATAAGCGTATTCTGTTGGAAGGAAGGTAGTCACATGGCTCCATTTAACTGCAAAGAAGTCTGGGAATTATAGCCCGCGAGCCTTCAAGGGGAGAAATGAACACGGTAAGCTCCTGCAGAATCCAACACGGAATGAAAATCTCCCATAAGGAAGGTGAATCATCTTCACTCACCTTGAAGAAAACATTTTTTACAGGCACAGATGTTTAAATTAAAGAAATAAACACCACTGAAATGGAAATTATGATCCACAGCATAAAATTGTTAGTGACACAATACCTAGCACAGAATGGGGTTAATAAATATCTACTGATCAATTTAGATAATGCCTGATAAGTCTTGAAATTTAAGAAAGAAGACAACAGCAGCACCACCACCACCACCACCACCATCCCCCCAAAAGGATTTTTTCTCCCCCAAAGCTGAAAACATTCTGGTTTTGCTCTCGTTCTCAAGTTTTCCCACATCCTATATTTTTGGCTGTTGGTTTGGAGGCCATAATCAGGGGCAAGGAAAAGAGAGATGCTAAGAAAAGCAGAGTGGTTGGGCTGGGTTAAAGCTGGCCACTCAAAAGCCTTGGTTTGGTAGATTTTCCTTTGCTCTTTTCTTTCTTTTCCAAGGGGAGCGTTAGGAAAGGACTGTGGCTTGCAGGGGTGTTCGAGGACGCTGGTGTGGTTCCCGTGGCTCTGGAAAGGGCCCCCGAGGCTCCCCGCACCTCCTCCGTGCCTGCTTATGGGGGAAACCTCTTTAAAACATTCAGTTGCATAATCATTGGAGAAAAGTAATTGGAGCAAAGGTTTAAATTGTCTCGTGGGAGGCAATAGCTTGACTAACATTCCTACTTAAAAATAAGTGATGAAAAGCAGATTTTGCAACTTGCTATTTCAGCAGGCATTTTTTGGACATTTTCTAAACCTGTGAAGCAGTGTAGGAAAAGCAATGAAGGATACAACAAATGGGCTAGTCTCCACTCTCAAGGAACTAGTGAGGAAGACAGTCATTAAAAGTCCCATTGGATTACAAGGGGAAATGACTCTGAATAGCAGTGAGACGGTGTGGAACTGGGGGGGGGGGGTGCTCACATCGGGTAGAAAGCAGAGGCCCCATGGGGAGCACAGGGCTGGTGGAAGACTCAGGAACTGTGGGTGCTCTCTGGCTGTACCCCACCAGCCCCATATGTATAAGTGGCTGAAGCCCTGGTCTAAATAAACCATGGCCTTCCAGGGGCCTTCCTGTCCAAATCCTACACCAGGTATGGACATCAGGACATTGGAACTGTGGGGCCCCTGGGACACCCTGGGACATTCTGCTTGGAACAGGCTCCAGAGTGCAGATTTAAAATAAAGGCTCTGGGAGATTCTGAGGTTTGGGACACTAATAAGGTGCTTCTTTAATGTCATGCAAAGAGTCTGAAGAGCACTCTAAAGGGCAGGGAGTGAATCAAAGATTTTTGAGAGTGGCACAGCCCACCCTGTGCTTTGGGAAGGTCACTGGAATTATGATCAAGGGAGCAATGGTTGGGGTGACACTGAAGTGTGGAGAAGGTCCAGAGGAAGAGCCCTTCCTGAGCAGATGTCCCCTCCCTAGTTGTACTCCTTCATGACTCCCAGATTTCCCTAGCCTCGGCACCTGCAGAGACAAATAACACCCCATTACCATGAATATCCAACTTCCTCAGGCTTGTTCACTCACCACCATAATACAGGGTCTTGAATAAGCACATAACTTAATTCTAAGCATCTTGACTTCCAAGGAATAAAGAGAAGCATGGTGAGCTCCATAGTTTGTGTTAGCTCGTAAAAGGAAGCACAACTGACTGTCGGAGATCAATTCCCTTACTACCAAATTCTAAAACAGCTAGCACAGGGGTCTTTATTAAAGGGAAATTAAATAACATAAGGCCAGCATCTTCAAATGCAGATGAGTCCCAGTAAAGGCAGAGCACATAATGTAAAATATTATTTCGGCGGGGCTCCAGGGTAAAACAGCCTGGACATATTCTGTCTAGGGTGGCTCTTAAAGTTCTGGATTGGGGAGGTGTAGTGATGTGGGACTTACTGCTCCCTGTGGTTCAATGTAGCCTCACCTTCACCTGTCACTGGCTTCTTCATTCTAGCTCAGGAAAGGTAAATATAAATGGACACCAATTAGATGTCAGAGAGAGTGGAAGAGACAGGAAGGCAAAAAGACCAGGGATCTGAAATGTCACCAAGTTGGGGACTGGGATGGGGAGAGTGAATAAATGAAAGAGCATGGCTTTAAGTGCTTCAAATTCCAGTCCCACCACCTTGAAAAAATTCAGATAATATATTTCAAGCAAGAGATATTAGTTCCTGCCCTTGCTTCTCTGAGGTTGTGAAGACTGTAACTGATCTCCTTTCCAGTGAGGTGCTTTTAGTTAGAGACACCCACCTTTCCCACCCTCCTCCCTTGTGATCTCAGGAAAAGGGTCCCTACAGAAGCACCTACAAGATTTTTACATGATGAGGTTCTTGTATTTCATCTACTGCTTCTCCTGTTTTCCTCCATCTGAGCCACAGTGTCCTCCCCTATATTCCTCACAAAGGTGAGCACACTGGGTTGCCTCAGGGCCTTTGCACTTGCTGTTTCCTCCCCTGTCCCCCAGAGAGCCACTTGGTTCATTCTCTCATTCTGATCTTTGCTCAAATGCCACATCTAATGCTGCCTACCACTCCCCACCCCCAACTCTCCTCCATTGTACATATGTATACATTGGACCACTATGTATTTTACTTGTTTATTGTTTTTCTCTCCACCCTTCGAGAAAGTTAGCTCTGTGGGGGCAAGCATTTTTGCTTATTTTGGTTACGGTAGCTTTAAAGAGCGTCTGCTGTATAGTAGGGGCTCAATAAATATTTACAGCGTAAATAAACCAAGGTTTCTAGAAAAGCCCCAAACTGGACTTGGAGTCTTGACATGGCTTCCTGTGTGTGATGGGAGGCCTTCAGTGAGCAACCAATAACCCTGAAATATAAAAATCTTCACTATTCCTGCAAAACAAAACAAAACAGGGTCAGACCTTTCTCAGGTTCTGCACTTGACAGAAGCAGTAAGACCAGCTCTAGGCAAAAGCAAAATAGGTGCTTTTTTTTTTTTTTTAATCCTCACCTGAAGATATGTTTTTGTTGATTTTAGAGAGAGAGGAAGGGAGAGGAGAGAGAAAGAGAGAGAAACATCGATGTGAGAAACATTGACCGGTTGCCTCCCATACACGTCCTGGCCAGGGATGGAACGTGCAGCCTTTTGATGTTTGGGATACTCCAACTTAGTCACCCAGCCAGGACAAAGTGGGTGGTGTGGTTTTTTATTGGTGCCTTCCACCTCCCTTTTCCTTCTTTTATCCCCCATTACTCCAGGCCAACCCGGGGCTAATCCACTAATCTTCTCTATAAGGCATTAAGCGATAAAGGTTTAAGGTGTTATTGCTCCTGGGAGTACTTATCCTCTAAAAAGAAATCTTCAAGACCAAAAGTTGGCCAGGATCAGAATGGATAAATCTAACCTGGTAGAGCTTCAGATTCTGAATGTTTGGGGCTGGGGGCTCAATTTGGAACTCTGAGTCACTAGGCAGGAACAGAAAGTCAGCTGTTAGTAAGCAATGACCCTGTGATGTTGATCAATTTGAAGCCAAAGCAGTAAATATAAATATTGTCACTTCTTCTATATACTCTTCTCATTTACTTACCGGTAATAATAAAACCTTGCCACCTCCAAATCCGAGCGCATTTCAAAGCCAAGTCTGCCTTTATCTTTTCTTCCTGTATTACTGTGTTTCCCTGCTACCAGATCAAGATCTTTATTAACTCCCAGCCCAATGCAGGTAGGCATAACTGTGTGTGAAGACACATGTGCATGTACACACACGCACACACATTTTGCCCCGGTGCACCTCAAATGCTTCTAAATGCCATCCCCTGTTCCTTCCCCAGGGTCATTTCACCTAACTCCTTCTTCTATCTCCCACCTGGGGCCTCTTTGCTTGACTTCTGTATTCGACGGTATCTCAATGGCTGGAAAACATACCAGTGTGAAGGGGCTTAAAAAACTCTTACTAATCAACCCTCACGGCCAGTCAGCCATTCTCGAGGCCCATGCCTATGACTATGCAATCAGGGCAGGGCCAGCAGGACTCTGGCCAGGACAGTTCATGCTTTGTGGCTTAGTAGAGGTCACCCCAAGTCAAAGGAATCCAAGAAGCTGGGTTCACTTGGAGTCATTTGTGAGTGGATTTAGTGTGGCCTGGCTGAGTCAGATGCTCAGGCCCCTGTGGGTCTGCTCTTTTCCCTCCACATGCTTCTTACTCCACCCCAACACCAACTGGGGACACTCAGTGCATTTTGAGTCACACCCCTACCAGAGGCCCCACTGTATGGCATCACAACCCAGCTCCAGCTCCATCCTTGGTAGACTAGTCAAGTCTAGAAGCTTCAGGTATCTTTATGCTCTTTAGCTCAAATTTAGAGTTAGAGTTCCACCTCTGGCCAGAGGTTGAGCCTATACCTCAAGTTTTCATCTGGACATTTCCATATGTCCTCACTAACATTAATTTACTCCGGCAGCCCTCAAGTTGAAACTCTTGATGGCCCTCTGGATTCTTTGTTTTCCTTTATCATAAGCACCCATCAAACATTATCTATAAGATCAATTTATGACTCTCTCCTCTGAATGACAGTTTCACTGAACAATCTGGAAGACTAGATTATCTTCTGTATTTCCTAAACTGCCCTAACTGTAAGTACCACACAGTAGTGGCTCAGAACAACAGAAGTTTATTGCCTCAATTCTGGAGGTTAGAAGTCTGAAATCAAAGTGCCCGCAAGGCCATGCTCTCTCTGAGACCTGTAAGGATAGCCTTCCTTGCCTATCTCCTGGTTTGGCATTCCTTGGGTTGTAGATGCCTCACTCCAATCTTCCATTTCCATGTGCCATTCTTCCTGTGTGTTTGTCTCACATGGCCATCTTCTTATGACACAGTTACATTGGATTAGGAGCTCCCCCTAATCAGGTATGACCTCCTCTTAACTAATTATATCTGCAATGATCCTACTTCCAAATAAGCTCGTATTTTAAGGTATTTGGGGATAATATTTCAATGTATCTTTTTGGGGGGGGTGGCATGATCCAATCCAAAGCAACTAGTGAGTTAAGACATTATTTATATATTAAAATAAATAGAAGTGTATAAGGAGGAGAAATTCACATGCACGTCTAAGAAAAAGCCATCAACTTTAAAAACATGTTCATCTTGTGGTGGCTGCTTGGGCTCCCCTCCCAGGCCTCAAGGATACAACTTTCATTTGTCTCTTCACCCTCCTCCAGCTTCAGGAGTTTTTTTGTTTGTTTTTGTTTTTTTGTGGGAAAGTTTGAGAAACACTGATCAAAAACCATGACTGGTCTATCCATGAGGAGCTGGTTTGGCTGCACAAAGCTGCACACACAACTTGTAGCCACTTAACTAAATTCGGGTCTTTTTTTTCTTGTATGTTTCTACGGAACAAGAAGTCCGGAGTTGGCAGCTCACTCAGCCATCTGTACCATGTGCTTCTGTCCTCATGTGCACCCTCTCCTTGTCACACAGGGGGCTCTCTACCTCTAGCATCTTGTCTGGGTTCTGGAGAAGAGAGGGCAAAGGGCAAAGGGCATGCACATGCTGAGTCTGAATACTTTCTTGTGAGCCTGGCCCAAGCTTTTTCACTTATATCTCATTAGCTGGCACCTTATCACACGGCCACCATTGCTGGGAAATTAGCCGGACATGGGTTCTGCCAAGGAGAGAAAGGTTGAGTAGACAACTTGCAGTGTTTGTGCCAGCTGGCTTTTGCTCTTTCTTTGGCTTCATGGTACAGTTCTAGGCACACACAGCAGACATGCTGATGCCTGTGTACTGACTGCAAAGGATATCCTTGTCTTGTCGGCAAGACATTAAACACAAATGACGTGAATAATGGAATGCAGTAACGCTCAACTGGCAGAGCGACTGGTGCTGCGGAACACAGAGAAGGGATAGATCGATCTGAGTTACGCAGGAGCGCCATGAAAGGGTATGAAATCTGAGCTGAATTTTGAAAGTAGGGTAGGGTCGACAGGCCAACTGCAGCTGTCATGGAACCCTGTTTCGGTTCCCCTCCACTGCTCAGATGGCAGAAGGGAAAACACCACGACCTGGGTGCAGTTCTTTATCTTGTTGCAATCTGGATGAGACTTCATGCATGTCCTGCGCTCAGAAGCAAGTCTTCTGTGTCTCTTTCTTGGAACTGGCTCTACTTGAGATAGAAGGATTGGTCAACATCTGGGTCTCAACCCTAGAGAGCTCTTCATACCCAAATACACATATTCTGTGCCTACCCTGATCTCCAACACCCTTAGCGGCCGTTACCACTCAGTTACATTCCCTTTCCAGCCAACTCCCAGTACCCAGAACTTGCCCTCGGCCGAGAACCCTCCCACACCAGAGCCTTTTCCAATTGTCATTTCCCAAGTACCATCAGTATTGCCAATCTTTCTGTGGCTGCATGATATACAACCTGCCCCCCTCACCTCCAGCAGTTTTTATGTTTCAAATTCCTGACCTTTCTCTACCATTTAGGAAGCAGAGAGGGCCTCAGCATTCACTGCCCGCACAGCAGGGTTACTACGGGAGGAATGCAAAGTGAAAGAGCGAGGTCGGTACTTGAACTCCTGAATTTCAAACCACTCCTGGAACTCCCAGCAGAGAGAATAACTGGAGGGAAAGGGTTTTTGAATACTAAAGCTGAGTCTCCCAGAACACAAAGGTTATGCCCAAAACAATAAATTTGGAAGAAAGCTGATGAAACTGGAGTGAGATTTTCTTCCTGCAGAGGGAGTAATTCTGCAATTTGGGGGAGAGGCGATGGGTAGAAAGCCTGGGCCCAGGTGGGCTGGAGGGATTTGGGAGCAGAGAGAACTAGGCCTCACTTTCAGGGGTAGAGTGGGAGTGGGGGCCTCCCCAAGCACCCGTGTAAGCAGCTGAATGTTTTCCTGAGTGGTTGAGAATAGCTCTGACTGCCAGCAGACCTGAAGAGGCCAAGTGGTTGGGTGAGGCAGACACACCACAGAAGGCAGCAAGGTCAGCACTGCTTGCAGTCCGGGCAGGAGTGTCAGGGAGGGGGACAGACATGGGACAGACATCAGCACTGGTGCCAGCATGAACCCATGATGACAAGGGCCATGTGCAACCTCTCCATCCCCAGCCCATGCTGTAACCTCACCAGTGCCTCTGGGAGCTTGGCTGCACCCTTGGGAAGAAGGCAGGAGGGGAAAGCATTCAACTGATGAAGAAAAGTCCTGGAGATCATTTTTCCCTGAACTAGGATTAAGCTTTCTGCCTCGAGGCGGAATGGGAGCTGGAGATAAGAAATTACCCAACAGAAAAATAAAAAAAAAAGAGACATTGTCAGCACACCTGAGTTAATGGCCTGTGAAATGTGGACCTCCTGCATTTTTTTTCATTTTGAGATACCGCATATTGAAAAAAAATTTAAATAACCTTTTTATTTTACAACAGATTTAGATTTGCAGTAAAGTTGTGAAAATGGTACATTCCTATATACCCTACAACCAGTTTCCTCACATTACTCAATTAATGAATCTGTACTGGTACACTATTACTAAGGTGCATGTGTTATTCAGAGTTTCTTAGTTTTTACCTAATTTTCTTTTTTGGTTCCAGGATCCCATTGTGTTTAGTTGTCATGTTTTCTTGGACTCCCCTTGGCTGTGACAGTTTTTCTGATTTCCTTATTTTTGGTGAACTTGAGAGTTTGGGGAGTACTGGTTAGGTAGTTTGTAGAATGTCCCTCATTTGGGACTTGTCTGATATTTTTCTCATGTTGAGACTGGGGTTGTGTGTTTTGGGGAAGAGCACCACAGAGGGAGGTGCCATTCTCATCACGTCATATCAAGGTGCCCACCATCCACATGATTTATTACTGTTGATGCTAAAGTAGTGCTGACCACCTGGAAAAGTAGTGTTTTGTTAGGTCTCTCCGTCCGTCCCTAAGGCTATTCCCCACTCCCTTCCCATTTTGTACTCTTTGGAAGGAAGTCACAAGGTGCAGCCTAGAGTGAAGGAGAGGGGAGTCCTAGTCCATCTCATTGAGGGCAGAGTGCCTGCATAAATGCTTTGGAATCTCCTCTCCATTTACTCATTAAATCATTTATTTACATCAGTATGGACTCATGGATATTTATTTTATACTTTGGTTTATAGTCAAGTATTGCTTTCTTTATTTCCTTGCTCAGATTGTTCTAGCTTTGGCCACTGGGCGCTCTCTCAATTGGCTCCTGGGTGCCTTGGACAGACCCCCTTCATTGTTTTTGTTGCTGGTTAAAAAAAAATCTTGTTTGGAGCACTTCCTTACCTTCCGGCAGAACAAGATAGTCCAGGTTGGTCTTGCATATTTCTTGCCCCAGTCCTAGAATCAGCCATTTCCCCCAGGAGGCCTCGTTCGTTTTATTGGAGAATGGTGTTAAAAACAAGATCTGAGTGCCAGGCCTGCTCATTGCTACTGGAGCGTTATTTCTAAGACCACTTAGCTGACAGAGCAAGGAAATCTATGTATGCGCATATCTGTGAATCTTTTTATGCATCCATCTGTATCTAAATTAGGCTAAGTATGAATTCATACTGATGTCTTCGACCTGAACCCACAGCGATCACTGAGCTTCCTCCCCTCGCTTATCTGTCACCTCCCTCTCAAAGGGAAAACCCTGGACCCACGGTCCACCACTCATTCCTCTGTCCGTTTCCAGTACATGTATAGCGGGTCCACCGTCCAGTGTTTAAAAAATGAATCTTGTTTCTGTCTCTCCCTGTTTTCTGCAATGTTGGATCCTTTAACTTCTGACAACAGCCCTTCCGATCACCTCTCTTGCAGCCACGTCTTTGGGATTTTGAACTTGAATATTTGCACGTGCTGGCTGGACAAGGATCTTCCCTAAACCTGGCGGTCAGCTCCCCATTTCCTTGGGTCCCCCAGTCCCGTCCCCGTCCCCACCCTCTGCATGTCGGCGGAGAGTGTCCGGAATCTCATTTTACAGACGCGGAGACCCCCCCAAGGAGTGCAGAGGCTCGCGAGGAGCTGACCTGTTCCCACGGCCGGTCCCTTCGCCCATCAGCGAGCACGGAGCGCCGAGCGCTGCCCGCGCCGGCGGGGGCCCGGGCGAGTCCCGAGCCCGCGGGCGAGATCGGTAACAGACGCCTCGAGCGCCGCGAGCACGGTGCTGGCGGTGCGCGAGCGAGCGCCCGGCGGGGGACGCGAGCCCGGGCCTGGGAGGGGCGCCCCGGCAGGCCCGAGCCTCCCGGCGCCTCCCAAAGGTCGGCGCTGCCCGCCGGAGGCCGAGGGCCGGGCCCCGCGCTCCCGCGGCCGCCCGCCGCTCTCCCGAGCCCGGCCGAGCAGGGCGGCTCCGCCCCTCCCGCCAGGCCCCGCCCACAGCCGGGGCCCGCCCTCCCCGAGCCCACGTCGGGCCCCTGACGATGTTCGCCGGAAATTGCCGAAGCCCCTCTTTTTTTCCTTCCTCTCCTTTCCCTGCTCTCCCTTTTCCTTTCACCCGGGTTCCCTCGGCCGTGATTTCCCCCCTCCCCCTCCTTCCTTCCCCAGTTGAAATCAAGATGGAGGCTCGCGGCTGCCGCCGGCGCCCGTGATCGCGGAGATCCCGCCGGCCCCGGCCCCAGCCCTCGCGACTGCGTGTCCCGCGCGGCGCGCGCTGCCGCCCGCGTCCCGGCCGCGCCGCCGAGGCCGTGGCTCCGCGCCCCCGCCCCGCGGCCAGCTCGCGGCTCCCGGGCGGAGTCCTCGTCTATGTGGGCGCGCTCCTCAGGCCGAGCCGCCGCCGCCCGCCGCCGCCGCCCCGGGGCTCTGCGTCCGCGCGCCGGGCGCGGGCAGCTGGGCGCTCAGCTCCGCCAGGCCCGGCGCGGAGCGGGCGGCGCGTGGCTCTAGGGGCGCGGGGCCCGAGCCGGGCGCGGCCGCGGGCGCCGCCGCAGCCATGAGCGGCAGCAGCGGCGGCGCCGCCGCCTCCGCCGCGTCCTCCGGCCCCAGCGCCGCGGCCAGCGCGGCGGGCTCGGGCTGCGGGGGCGGCGCCGGCGAGGGGTCCGAGGAGGCGGCCAAGGACCTGGCCGACATCGCGGCCTTCTTCCGATCCGGTGAGTGCAGCTGCGGCGCCGCCGGTGCGCTCGGCCGACGCCGCCGGGGGCGCGGGGCGCGGTGCGCGGTCCCCGGCGCGCCCGGTGCTCACCCGCACGTCGGGCCCGGCGCGCTCTCGGCCGAGCCGCTGCGCCCCGCGCCGGGGCTCCCGGACCTACACCGGGGAGTCCCGCTGCCCGCGCCGCCCCGCGCGCCGCCGGCTCGTCCTTCCCTTCGCCCGCCCCTCGCTCACAGGGTGAAATCTCCGGGTCTCCCGACCCCGGCGGCCGCAGCTCCACGGGTTGGGGCGCCGGCTCTTTGTCTCTTTCGCGGGAGGGCCGCGGAGGGGGCGGCGGGGACGACGAGGGCGGAGGCTGCAGCCCGGAGGCCGAGCGGACGGGGCGGCGGGTCCGCGCCGGGGAAGACGGGCTCGCGTCCGGGCGCGTCCCGGTGGCCGATAGGATAGGTACCTGTCCCCCCTCGACCCCTTTAGTTCTTAGCTCGGCCCTGCAGCCTGCCGCTTCCCCGGCCTCGGTCTACCCTTCTGTGAAACGGGGCAGCCACGGCGCCCGCCGCCCGGGCTTGGGGGAGGCGGCCGAGATGAGGCGCCGCCGGCCTGGGGGCGGGGGAGCCATTGTCTCCGGGGGCGGCCCGGGAGGGACATCTGGGAACATGGTGGCTCGGGGGGGGCGCGGGGCGGGAGCTCCTGGGGGCACTGCCTGGGTGGCTTGGAGGTGGACGCGGTGCCAGGTGCCTCTCCGGCAAGGAGGGGTGGCCGCGGCAGAGGCGAGCTTTGCGACCCGGAGGAGGAGCGGGGGGCGTGACGGCGCGGCCCTGGGACCCTCGAGGCTGCGCCGCCTCCCGCCGGCCCGGTCCCCGCGCCCAGCCCGGTCTGCTCGCGCGTGCGGCGGCTGCCGGGGAGCTGGCGCCGCGGCCTCGGGGCCCGCACCCTGGAGCGCGGTGTCCAGCGGGCGGCGGGCGCGGGGTGCAGGCTGGGCGCTGGAGAGCGGAGGCGGGCGGGCCGGCGGGCGCGGGGCACGTGCGGGCTGCTTGCGGCCGCCGGGAGGGCGGCGAGGCCGGGTCTGCGGGGGGCGCGGCCTGCCCAGTTTCTCCGCGGCCTCTTTCAAAACCCAGTCCCAGATGCGGCGAGGTCAGTTTGGCAATTAATACTGGTCGCAAGGAGCAATTTTCACTGGGAGGGCGATGGTCAGAGGCAGAAGTTAGCAGTATCGGTAGATAACCGCGGTTAGTACCGTCTTCCCCTGGATTTCCTGGTCTTCGCCAGGCAGGGTTATTTTTGAGGCAGTTTAACAGATTGGTTGTGGCTGAGAGTGACATATGCCGACTCTACAATGTCAGCTTGGGGTTAATATGCTCCTTGGTGCTCCCTCATTCCGTGAGGTCCCTGCGCAAAGCAAAGGTTTAAGAAAACACGAACTCGAAATGAAAGCCTGTTTTTGTGCACCCAGCTCCACCGAGTAGTCCCGTCTTACTTCTTAATAGCAGAACTGGGTCGTCTTCCCTTCACGCCCTGAGGCTAAAGTCTAGCCTGTCTTCTCTCTGACTCTACCACCTGTCACAAAATAATAGATTTTGTGCAGAATTCAGCTCCTCTCAGTTAGAAGAGCTCCTGTGCTCTGCAGATGGAACTTATGGTGCTTGTGAGACCAGACTTTCTTGCATCTTTATTATACCTATTAGAGAAATTATTTCTTAGGCTCGTAAGAGCCCCCAAAGACAGCAGGTTGGACTGGACACCCATAGAAAACTTGCTCTGTGTCAGTGTGGTGCCCCTTAGGATTTACCTGGGGAGATAAGTCTGTTGGTGGCCATGCCTGGGCCGAGCTGGCTCCCAAGCCCTGGCTCCTGCTCATGTTCATTTTGGGGCAGAACCAGACAGTGCTGCTCACTGGTTTGCTCCTTTCTTTCACCGTCCCAAATGACTTGATAAACCATCCCTTTAGTTTTTTGACTTGGAATCAGGAGCCAGAGCAGATTTTACGTAGGCAGCAGCTGCACTGTCCCACCTCAGGGGTAGTCTGGAACGTCTTTTAAAAGTGCTTCTCCCTCCTTTGGGCAGCTCTAAATTCCTGACCTAGATCTTGGCTCCAGCATCTAGGGCAGTGATGTCTAGCAGAGGGTAAGAGGGACCATTCATTTGGATTGGTGGGGTGGGGGTGGGGATGGGGTTGGACAGTCAAGACAGAAAGCAAGGGGACCCTGGGTGGGGAGCTGGGCTGGTAGAATGGCTCAGGCCGGGAGTCTCGGGGCAGTTTCGATTGAATGTGAATGGCTGAATGGAGAGGTCAGTCCGTTAGTAAAATGAGACATTCTTTCCTACAATGTAGAAACACAGAAAATCGGTTGTCATTGATTGGGGTGGACATTTCTAGGGGTGAGCATTTCTCCAGGGTGTTTTTGAGCCTGGGACTTACGATTGCCAACGTGACCTAGACAAGGTGCTTCTCACTGCCTTTCATTTTCCAGCCCTGAACTGTTTGCTCGGTCACCTCACTGTCTTCTTCTTATTCCTTATATGCATAACATTTTTATCTTTTTAATCACACTGAAAACTGGTACCTATAGTTGAATGATAGAAGGGGAAAGACTTTCGTTTAATAGGACTTTTAAGCAGTTGGAATGGGCTGCCATGTGATTTCTCCATTACTGGAAGTACTTAAGCAGGGGTGCTGCCACCTGCCAGGGGTCGGAGTTGGGTGCTGGGGACAGGACTCCTGCATTTGGAAAGGGATCTGGAGAGATGGCTCAGGGGCTGTTTCACTCTCTCAGACTCTGGGGTTCCCTCTGAGCCACTCTCAGATTCTGGGGTTCCCTCTGAGCCAGTCTCAGATCCTGGGGTTCCTCCACTTTTCTTTGGGTAGTTCAGGTCTTCAGGCAACGACTGCCTTTCCCCTCTGCTTTGTGGCACTGGGGTCCACCTCACAGTCTGTCATTGCACTCTCCACCCAGGTCCTTGGCGCAGACACTTCCTATTCATTTGATCAATCCCGATCCCCCTTTTATAGATCTGTCACTAGCAGGCAGGTCAGTTAGTGTTGAACTGAGCTGAAAAATGTGGCTATGGTGTGTCCAGGGGCAGCTGAGATTTTCCTCCAGGTGTTAGTGAATTTCAGACCGCACTTTCTGCCTTTGCAGAGATCAGCACCAAAGAAGATAAAGCAGATTTCAAAGCAAAAGCAAAAAAACCAAAGCATCACAGAGACAAGGCAGTACAGTGTTTTTTTAAATTTAATTTATTACAGCTTTTTATTTTACAGGTGGCTTTTAGGGAGGTTGAGTGGCTTGCTTGGAGTGGAACTCTGGTAGAGGTGGGTCGGGGCCGGGAAGCACCCCTGGCTTGGGCCCTTGTTCCCGGATGCCTTTCATGGCCAGGACTTTGCTTACATTAGTTCTCAACCCCACTGGGACCAATCACTTTTATTGCCAATCTATTTTGGGGCTCTAGTCTTGTGGCAGTAAATCATTCTTTCAGAGCTCTCTATTTAACCTCGCAAGTGTGTGTGTGTGTGGGGGGGGGGGGCTTAGATAAATGCATTATTTTTAACCTGCCTGGCATGTTTTAGGTTGGCATTAAATGAATGTGCAGAGAATAAAGGTTTGTGGTTTTTCTAAAGTGTTGTGCTTTTTCGTTTGTTTATTTTTAATTAAATCTTATTCTGGACTCCTGGCAGCAGCCCCCTCTCTTTCCAGTGGAATATGTGAAGGAAATCGAGTCTGTCACTTAGGGTAGGAGCCGCATGCATACCTTTCCATGTTCTGATATGATAGTTTCCTCATGGAGTATCAAAGGAAGCATTTCTTCATATTTACGCTTCTCACACCACTTAAGTAGCTTGCCTCCAAGCTTGTCAGGCTACTTCTGTGTGTATTTAGAGCCTGGCAGCTTTGGTCTCCGTGAGCACCAGTAATAATTATTGTATTACGAAGTCAGTCTTTGTTACCCTCAATATTTTGAAAAGGGAAGCTGAAAAAAATGTAATTTGATAGTGAATGTTAGTTTCTCCTTTTTCAGTGGCACAGTTTTAGTGGAGAGCAGAGAGATAGCTAAAAAAGAATCCTGTACGTGACTTTCAAGAAATCAAAGAGCAGTAAAACAGTCATTGACAGAAACTTTTCATTAAGGCCTTGTAAACTGACTTATCGACAGTGATACTGTATTTTTCCCTTTGCAGTTTAATCATCCCTCACTCAAATGAAGATTTAAATGAAACCATTTTAACCATTTAAACGATTAACCAAGATTTAAAGGAAGCCAAAAGTTCTGTTGAAAGTGAAGTGTGTGGTTTAAATATGATCTTCAAATGCATATTAAAGTAGGTGATTAAGATGGTCTTTTTAGACCTTTTAAATATTATGATAAATTTGGGGTTTGTTTTTGGCTGAAAGTGAAAAGATACGTTTGAAGCTGTCATCTAAATCAGCTGCATCTGATACTTATTTTAATTTTATGTACTTGACTCCTCTGCTGAGAAAATAAAATTTTATCTCATATTCTTGGCAGAATTCCAGAGAAAAGTCAAATTCTTAATCAATAGCCACACTTTACGGCCTAGTGAAGTCACTTATGTTGATAGGGATGAATTGTGCTCTACTATAAAAAGCAGTCTGAACATCCCCCTTCATTTCTCCTCAGTCCTGTAATGAATTGGTTTTTATTTCCTTGAGTGCATTGTCTTGACAAGTTTTTAGTAGCACCACTGGCAGGAACAGCAGCTACTCCGCGGACAGTGAAGGGATCTGAGTGAGAATCCTGCTGTTTTGGTGGAAGGCAGAGGCATGCTGTGCTGTCCCTTCTCATTTCTTTCTTTCCCAAGTGTTCAGCTAAGTGGACTTGGGGGAACTGACAGGGGTGACTGTTACTTGTCTTGTGGATGGAGATGCTGTCTTCTACATCTTCTCCAGGGTCCTTGCCCCGTTTCAGCTGATCGTGGGCAGTGAGCAGGTGGGCCCAGGGGTGGAGAAGGGGGTCAGAGGGGTTAGATGGTGCAGGACGAAGCTCTCTGGCCCTGCTCTAGACTCTGCTGCTGAGCATTGAGCAGAACAGAGGCAAGGGCATGAGCAAGGACTGGGTGTCTTCTCAGTGTCCCGTGCACGTAAGAATGCTGGCTGGTGATGATTCAGCTGGAGCCGTTCTGGAATTTCTATGGCTGCACCTCTGAACTGAGGACAAGGAAACAAAAAGGAGAAAAGGAGTAGGGATGAGGCGGGGCCCCGCACGCACTGCTCCTGCTCCCTGCCTGCCAGGGCCCTGTGCCCACAGTGGAGGTGCTGCCTCTCAGGGCCTTTGTCTGCTTGCTGGCTGAGGTGCCCAGCCCCTACCAGCCCGGATTTTCTGCTACCTCTGCCAGTTTATAAAGAGGAAACAGACATCTGGCTCAAATTTCCAGTGTAGTCCCCCAACCTTTCGACATTATTAAGCAGACATTCTTGTTTATGGGGAATCAGGTTCCCATGTTTAATGATTAGCAAGTGCATAAATACTCATTTTCACTTCTCATTCCCTAATGGAAACACTTCATTTGCTTACTGAATTGTTGTTACCTAATTTCCTCTTTTGTGTTCCCTCTCCACGTAAGGAAGCCCCTTGAAACCCAAATTATGAATCACCTGCCCTCTGGGAAAGGTTATGTGTCGGGGGCAGGAGAGGGAAAGGTACAGACTTCTCAGCCAAGAGGCCAAGGTTGTTGAGCTGGAGGAAGGGTGCAGCTTCTGGAGTTTCTTCATAGCAACTCTGTAATATTTGGTCCAATGCCAGAAGTGCTGTGGAAAGATATAACCTCATTTTTGTGAAAAATGTACTTGAGTTTTTAGGTTACTGTTTTGATTGGCCACATATCCATTCCTGTCTGGTTGGGAAGGATTGTGAAGTAATCTGTGGAGCAAATCTTGTATTTTGAAAGCGTTACCCTATTTGGACTTTGTCATAAATTAGTACATTTTAGCAGTTATAATGACAGAAAGCGTTATTCAAAACCTCTGTCAACAAAGAATAGATTCTAGGTCTAGGATACTTTGGGTTGGTAGTGTCCATGTGAGTCAATCAGGTTTATTTTGTTACAGTGTGTAGTCATGTTGTGGACACTGATGGAGTGCACTTGGTTTCTCTTTAGGAGGGGTTTCTGCAGGGTTTGGGCGGCCGTGTGGACCTCAGTTCCAGGAAAGAGGTCCTTTACTGGCCTCCTGCTGGGAAGGGCTGGGGGTCCTTGACTGTGTGCTGGTGTTGTTAGCATTAAAACAATGTAGCTGTGAACAGATAAACTGTTACACCCACTCAGTTACTGCTGAGGTGAAGGAAGGCAGTCTCAAAGACTCCATACATACTATATGATTCCACTTAGGTGACCTTCTCAAAAAGACAGAACTGCAGTGAGAGAACAGATTGGTTGATTGTAAAGAGTTAGGGATGGTGAGGGTATGAGGGGCATTTGGGGAGATGATGGAGCTGTTCTTACTCTGGTTGTGGTGATTTTATAGGGTGTCCCAAAAATGTATATACACACTTTGAATAATTATAAAGGCAGTTTTTATTAAAATAAATAATTATAAAGGCAGGTTTTATTTTCAAAATTGAGCTATCAGTTGTTAAAGTGCATACACTTTTTTGGGGGACATGCTGTATATATCCAAATTCATAGAACTTTATACCCTCCCCCAAATATCCAGTTTTACTGTATGTTAATTTAAAACATAACATTAAAAAAAAGGCTAACAACAAACTGGGAGTAAACATTTATTACAAATCAGAAAAAGAAATATATACATAATACAAAAAAGGGTTTCCTCAAATCAATAAGACAATTCAAAAGAGAAATAGGCACACAGATAATTCCGAGAAGTACAGGTGGCCAACAAGTTAAGTACTCAGCTTTACTAGGAATCAAGGAAACACAAATAAAAAGCATGAGATGCCAACAAAAACCAAATCCAGTATAAGTCATTTCTCTAGGTAAACTGGAGCAAAACAGTTGTTTTGGAAAGATTTTCTGTAGATTTGAAAGATAGCAATAATCTCTCAGGCTGCCCTGTGTGGGAACAAACGTCTCATAATTTCTAGGGGTAGTCTAGGGAAACTTTAATGATAGTTACAAGGAAATGTCCTTTTCTTGGGTTCTGTAAGAAGTGTAAACTTGGGGAATCCATAAGGCATATAAATCAAGTCTGAAGACTTAAAAACAAAACTATCTTTAGATATAAACAGTCACCATGTTTCATGCTTCAAATTTTTCCAGTCAGGTGAGATTTGCTGCTGTCTAGATAGAAAAAGAAAAGCGCGTGCCTGATGGTCCGCAGTGTCTCAGCATTCCTGGTGTTAGGAAGGAATTTTTAGGGGTAGGTTTCCTTTGGAGGAGTGGGGGTTGTTCCTGCATTAATATCTATGTGACTATTTGCCCTCTGTTCTTGGGCCTTCAGGTATATACTTGACTTTGCAGCTACCTATTTCCCAGTATTGATGGTTAATGAATGAATTTACAAAGTGTTAGTTTCCTCACTTAACATTCATAACCATAAAATAAAGCTGGTCTTGAACTTGAGAAAAGCACCATTCAAACTTAACTATAATCCTTGGATATTTTTAGATAGAGTTTCTTGCTGTCTTTCCCCCGTGTATGCATAGGTACATGTGCAGATCTTGGAAAAGTCATAAAACACCCACTTTGGGATTCTGTGCAATAGGTGGTTTCAGTGCAAGATGGAACGAATATCAGAGACTAGTACTGGAAACCTCTTTTAAAGGACCCACGTCTCCTGGTATATTTGAAGTGGGTATAAATGCATGTATGCTTTGGGGCAAAGTATTTTAATTTTAATTGGGATATTATGCACATGCAACGTCTGTAAGAGGTTGGTTGAAAAATGGTATACAAAATCATTTTCCGTCTCTCACTCCGTTTGCGTCGCTTCCTCCTGGTACATCCATCCACATCTTCAAGGATCCCTTCCTTCTCGCCCCTCTTTTTCAGCCGCAATGCTGCACACCCGGAGGAGGAACTCCTGGGTAATTTGGATTCTGAAAGCCGTACGTTTCCTTCCTTGCACTTACTTTCAGTTAATCCCTGTTCTGCACAGCAGGTGCACTACGCCCTGCAGGAGTGACACACACATTTTATTAGTGTCTGGATAACTTCGTCAGTTTAACTTAGATGATAAGGGCCAAAAGTACAATTCCTCTATTATTTATTCTGAAGGTACCCATAGTTATTGGGGAACAATAGTTGGACTAGAATGTTGATATAAATATATCTACTTAACAAGTCTCACACAATAAAATCTCTGTATCTTGGCATCCAAATAACAGGAATAAATTCCTCATTAGTCTCATACTAAACGAATAGTTGTTTCTTGTTTGTAGGTACCTTTTTTTTTTTTTAAATTCATCATTAGAGGAATTCTTGCCATCCCCTCACTGCCCTTTCTAGTACCACACTGATGATAGATGGCGTTGAGGAGATCATTCCTAGCTCAGAAAGCCAGATTGCATAAAGGCGGAGTATGTTTCACACTTTAATTTCAGAGTTATTTCCCCTCCATTTACATTTTGTTGCACTTGTTCTAATATATCTTGGGCTCAGGAGCCTTGAGAACTGGTGCTAATTTGGTGGTTTCCAGGCCATACATTTTCTTGTGACAGTTCAGTTCCGATGTCCCTATAGATTGCCTGTGTAAGAGCAGCTTCTGGGAGAGGCTTCACGGGAGAGTCATTAAGTTTCAGCGTGTTGTTAGCTGGTCTGCATACCTCTTTCTTTCCCGATATTTAACTGCAGTCCTGAGATGCAAAACTTGTAGGATTCATTGTTAGGCATCTCCCTCTTCTCGTGGACTTACTAGGTCCTGTCTCACCTCTGCTGGTTGCCTGACTCAGTGAAGGGCTCAGCCTGTATGTGAGGTAGGACCTGTCCCCTGAACCAAATTGCTGGAAACCTTGACTGTACACCGTATGCAGGATCGAGAGGGGGCCACTGTAAATTTCCTGTGACTCCTAGTGTGGATATGGGCTGTTCTGGGGGAAACAGGGATGAAGGGCAGTCTTGCAGTGGCCCACGGGTCTTCCACGCCTCCGTACTCTTGCCATAACCTGAATCGTTAGCAGCTGCTTCCAGCGAAAGGCCAGGGCCTCCATCAGCAGGGGTCAGAGAACACCTTTGGAATTATGCTCCAGAAGAGAGTAAATTAAGTGCATCCAGGAAGCAATAACCTGCTTGTAAGGTCATGGGATGACCTGTAAAATATGTTTATTTTCTTCAAATGCCATTAATGCCAATTCTGTCCTTTAAGAAAACCTGGTAAGGTCTCTCTTAACTGTTAACTCTGCTACTGCCACCACTGGCTACCATCTGAGCGCCTATGACTCCAGATACCATGCAGGTGTTTTATATACATTTTCTTGTATAAAGTCAAATCCCCACATCCAGCAGGGGAATTCTTCTGTGTGTTAGGTAAAGATCCCAGCCGCTGGTGAGGCAGCACGCCCTGCCCCAGGCTGCACTGTTGTGAGGGCGGGGAACTGGAATTTAACCCCGATGCCCTTCCCTCCCTAACGCAGGGAGAGTGGAGATGACCCTCAGCATCCTGCGAGGCCCTGCGCCGCAATTTTCAAATCTTGGAAAGTGGATGCGTGTATCTGTGTATGTGGAAGATCGAAGCTGTAATTTACAAGTCTCACACCAAACAAACGTTGAGTGGAAGATTCCAGGGTAGGCAAGCCTTTTTCTCATGTTGGTCCAGGCCCTGTAATTTCGTTTCTATGCCTTTCCTCTTCTCAACTAATTAAAACTGATGTTTCTTTCTACATAAATAACCCTGCTTACCCCAGCTCTCTATTTGAGGCATGTGGCTATGTGGGCTTTCCTGGCCTCCCCACGCCCTGCGTCTCTGGAGGAGCCCTGGCGGCAGTGTGGGTCCCTGCCTCCCTGGCCTGTGCACGTGGACTGCAGTGCTGGGTGGGAAGTCTGTGGGGAGAGGCCAGCCAGGGAGGGAATTTTTTCAGCCCGTCGTAGTGTATGACACATGATAAGGATTACCAGGGCTTCCTTTCTCACTCAGGACGGGAATTGGGTGGGGTGGGGCGGGGAGGGGCCAGAGGCTGCTAAGCTCGTCCTTTGGGGACAGCTTTCTAAGGTGGGTGTGGTAGCTCTTAGGTTGTCTCTCTGTATAGCTATTTTGTTGCAGCCACTCATTTTTTGCTATTATTCATCAAAACTTAGAAGGTGATGTGTAGTCATGGGAAACAGGGCTCTTTCTCACTGTTCTCTTTAGTGAGGTAACTCTTGGGCATGTTTCCTAGGTTTTTCCTGTTGTGGGGTGCATTTTCATCAGTCATGGCTCATCCGGACCCCTCACCGTGTAGCCTGATTTGTGGGATGCTTGCACAGGCTTGTCCCCCACCCGGACCTCCCAGCGTTGTACCCCACTGGCAGCATGGCCCCCGTGTCTCTGAGGAAGTCCATGTCTACCTTGGAGTTTCAGTATTTCAGTCAGAGAATGATTGAAATGTTGATGTCTTGGGTGTAGATGTCATATCACCGGGAGGTTTATCGTACCCTAAAAATCTACACTTTTTGTTTCCTCCTAGTTTGTTCAAAGAGTTTCTATAAGTTTCAAGGTAGGGTTTTGTTGTTGTTTGTTTAATTCTTTCTTTTTAAAAGATTCTGGAATTGAAAGAATAGGATTGGAGTGCTGCTGCATGTGAGATTGTGGGCTGCTTTTGACACACTGTTGTACTTTATCTTTTCTGTTTTTATCAATTTTTGGAGAGAGGGGAAGGGGGAGAGAAACACAGAGAGAGAGAAACATCGATTTGTTGTTCCACTTACTTACACCTTCATTGGTTGCTTCTTGTATGTGCCCTGCCTGGGATTGCGCCTGCAGCCTTGGTGCATCACGACGGTGCTCTAACCCACTTGGCTGCCCGGCTGGGGCAGTTTATCTTTGATTTTAAACTATCAAAGGAGGTACAAAGCTCAAATTCATGTTAACTTGGTCTAACTGAGATTTCACTGTATTTTTGCTGTTGTGTTGATTCATGTCTTCATTGTTGATTAGATGTAGTTTGTTGGTTGTCGTTTTGTGTGTGGGGGAGGTAAGTTTGTTGTGAAAAGTCTCACCTCATGGTAAAGAAGCAGGAACTCAGACTCCGATTCCCCAGTTCTGTCTCACCACGGTGATCTTCCCCCGCCCCCATATACTGGAGTGCGCGCGCGCGCACACACACGTACCTGTGCACATGTGTGTATATTATGTATAATTTACATATTATTTTGTGTTTGAACCATTTGAGAGTAAGTTGCAGAGGTGATGATGCCCTTACATCTAAATGGTGGTTTGATATGTAGTTCTAGGAACAAGGACATTCTCTTAAATAATGATCCAAATGAGGAAATTAATTTTGGTACAAACAATATTATTATCTAAATCTACTGACTCTAATACAGTTTTACCAATTGTTCCAGGAACATCCTTTTGGCAGTTGATATTTGTGGCCCAGGATTCTATTCAGGACCAGTGTGACATTTAGTCGTCTCTGGTTTTCTCTAATTTGGAACATTTCCCTAGTCTGTCTCTCGTTACTTTAATATTTTTGAAGATGACAGGCAATTCTTTTGCAGACTGCCCTCAGCTTGGGCTATATCGTTTCTCATGACAAGATTCAGGCTGTGCGTTCCTGTCAGAGGGGCTTCCTCCTCCCCAGAACCTGTCAGGGACCCAGCTGTCCCGTGCGTGAGCTTCAGTTTAGTCATTTGGTTCAAGTGGTGACCAGGTTTCTCCACTGTTTTCTCTCTGTAATTAGTTAGCGATTCTTGGGGAGATGATTTGAGACTGTCAAATCCTGTTCCTTTCCTGACTTTTATTCGCTGGATGTAGCATCCATTGATGAGTTTCACCTGAATCAGTGATTATTACTCAGATGGTTGGGAAATGGTGATTTTTCTGACTTTACCATTTCTTCTATTTTTCACTGGCTTTCTACCTTAAGAGTTTTTCCTTGAGCCCCACGTACTTACATATATATATATATATATATATATATATATATATATATATATATATATATATCATGGTTTCCTATTTTACTTAATAGGTTTTAATTCTTTGCTGTTATTATTTGGTTTGATGTTCACATGGTCCAAGATTGGGCCAGTGGGAGTCCTTTCAGCCTCACTCCTTTACCTTCACTCCTTTACCTTTATCCAGATCTGTCCCCATCATTTTTGAGCACTTTATTTTGCGACACATAAGATGTTCTAGGCTTATGTTGTCCTTGTCTTGCTCCAGCCCTGGAATTAGCCATTTCTCCAAGGATTCCTGGTTCATTAGCACAGAACAGCATTTAGAAACACAATTTGGGCTCATTGCTACAGAGGAACCATTGCTTCTACAACGTCTCAGTGTACAGAGCTAGGAAGTGTGGTGTGTATATATACATACATGAGCATATATATGCACACATGTATACATAATCCCATAGATGATCACATAACTTTCTGTACTTACCTATTTATAATCAAACCCATGAATTTATACTCATGCCTTCGATTCCAGTCCAACACCATGGGGTGCATTTTAGTCTTCCCTGTTCCACATTTGTAATTCCCTTCTCTGACCGTGAAGGCTCCCTTTATCCTCAGTATCTTTATGGATTTTCTCAATTCTAGTATATGCAGAAAGTCGTTTCAGAATGCTAACCCATACCAGTGCCATAAACGAACCTCCATCTTCCGGTTCAAACTGTTCAGATCAGCAGTTAGTGGTCAGCTTCTGATCAGCTCAGTGCCTGTCAGTCATCCAAAGAAAACAGATGAAGTAATGCACGGGGACTCCCCAGTGGCGTGTTTAAGAGAAGAGCTGCCAGACTCCATCAACAGCGCACTGGCTGGTGACGTAGAAGCTCACATTTGAAAAAGGAGATGCCAAGAAGGAAAGATCAATTTCTAATATGTACAGTTTATAAAGATGACACCTGTTGTGGGGAAGTTTATCGTCTTCACTTATGTACTAATTCCTGGGGGAGAGGAAGAAAAGGCGGGTGCTGGGATAAAACTGAGGGATGGGAGGCAGGGGAGGGAATGGAGAGGGTGTGTGGTGGGACCAGGACGAGTGGGGCCGTCTTTTCTCAGGAATCCATTGCATTCTGCGAGGAGGGCAGGAGCGAGTTCGGGTTGGAGCCAGCCATGAGTCATGACTGGAGACACTCTTGCTCGCTGCCTTGCATTGACTAAGTGTTTCTTCCCGGAAACCACCTGCAGTAAATTTAACGTGGCTGTGTAGTTTCTGCGGCAGTGCCGGGTTTCTGGAAGTGTGTGCACTCAGGTCTAGAAGTGGAATGGTGGATGCGGGCAGATCTCATGTGACAGGCAGAGTGAGTGCTGCTCCATGTTTTCCTATGTTGAACAATGACATAGAACCATAAGCCCTTGATTTCGCGAGAAAGTCCCAGTGTCATAGATTGTGTTCTGTATTTTCCCTGAACGTCCTCATGCTTGTTAAATCAGGTTCTGGAGAATTTGGCCTCTAGTTCTAGAAGCCCTTTCTACAACTGGACATTTTAGCAAGAAAGAAGAGTCATAATTTTCTTGTTGATACTTTAAAGGAGAAAGACTTGTTTTGATATTTGGAAAATTTGGAGAGTAAAAGGTCATGAGGAGAGGGAGTGGGAATGACTGCTAGTAGATCAAGCATTCTGGGGAAAGTCTTGGGGTGATGATGTTCTGGGATTAGCTAGTGGAGATGGTTACACAACCTTTAGAGTATGCTAAAAACTACTGAACTATACACTTTCAAGGGTGAATTTTATAGTATATGTTATATATCAATCAAAAAAGAAAAAATGTCATGGCTAAACTGGCAACATATTTCAAGTTCCTAAATAGCTTTATTTATTGAGCGCTTACTACATACCAGCTACTGATTTCCACAGCTCCCTGCAAGGTCGGTAGGCAGTGATGGCTAACGTTATACTGGAGGAAGGGAGCTCAGAGAGGGTTTTTAGAACTTACTGCCCATCAGTAGCTATTGGGGCCAGATGTGAGGATGCCAGGTGCACAGTGGCTTTCTCCCCGGAAGTGGGTGTCCTGGATGGAAGAGGGCATTGTGGATAAGATCTGATTGGGCTTCAGTGGCGACCTGATTGTATATTTGGTAATTTCTTAGAAAACTTCAGATTAACTATCCCATTGAAAATTTCAGGGAGTGTCAGTTTCCAAAAGAAAAGGACAGGTTTTGCTTCCCAGTATTTGGGGCAGCAAAGGCACATTGAGGGTGTGTTTGGGGACAGCAAAGGGCACGTCTGGAGTGGTTCAAGCTGATGATACTTTGTTTTTCCTGGTAAGCTTTCTGGGAAAGGTGGAGGGGGAGGCAGCTTTGTGTGGCTCTCCTACTGAACATGGCCTTGTTAGTAAGGACCACGCCAAGGTTCTCCTGCTAGTGTGAGTTCTGTGTTCTTGAACATTGCGTCAACTCTGCTCACTCGTGAATGTGACCAAGACCTAGAGTACGTCTTAGACTCTAAGCCGGGAACTGTATTGATTTGCATAGAAACTATTAATTTGCATAAAACTACATGTGCTCCGTTGCAAGAATTTTCATTGTGCCTGTTTTAGAACTGAGTTGGCACTTCCTATGGAGTATTTTAGCTTCACTTAAAAGGAGATGCCTCAGAAAGAAGAAGAGTTTGTGTGACTTTGAAATGACTTTTGGGCATGGTCTCTGAAAGAAATGAACCACTGAAGACTTTGTTCCTTTTAGCACATTGAAAGCTTTCCCCCTGATTATATGTTTTAAAAGCATGTCAAGCAGGTTGGGTTTGGTCTGCTCTGGAGCTTGCCTGCAAAGGGACCAGAGGTCTGGCTGAACAAGAGCTCTCCCGCTGGGCGGTGACCTTTTATGATGTTTGGTCTGTCATCTTTGTTGCTCAGTTTCAAATGCCCAGCTCAGAGTTACTTAGCACTTGAAGTGGTTTTCATCTTCAGAAGACTTCATGGTTATTACTTAATGTACATGGCATCGTGTAATGAATGAGCTGCCTGTCCTTTGAGCAGCGTCAGTATGCCAGTTGCTGTATAGCTGGAGAAGACAAAAATAATATTCTAGCCAGTGGGAGTTTATATTCTAAAGAGACAAGATGATTAGGCAGATTCTCTCTCTTGGCCTCTTTTACAAATGTGCTGGGGACTAATGTAGAAATTAAAATGATAAGAGGTGAGCAGCTAGCTCAAGTCTGCCTAATTGAAAATGTTCTCAGGGTGAAAATAAAATTTGAGGTGCCCTTAAAGAGACAGTATATTAGTTCTCATTTGTCACACATTTATTGATGTATGTAGTATTTTTCCATCGTCACAGAGGATTTCAGTGAAGACTAGGGCAGAACCATTTTCAATTCTCTTCCTGCTACCCTCAAATCCTCTTTTTCTTTTGGTGATACTTTGTGACCAAGGCCAGGTAGGGAGTCAATCACAGACTAGAACTTTTGAGTTTCAGACCTGGTCAGTTTATCCACCTTAGCTTGGCTGGCCTCTGTTTTGGGAAGCTTCTAGACTTCTTGCGCCTGTCAGCATCTCAGGTACCCAGCTCCGTGTACGTGTCCTGGAACCTGTCTTTGTGTTGGGTGTTCCCACCTCTTCTTGGTTTCCTAACTGACTCAGCTCACGCATCACTTCCTTTGGGAAACTGCACTTGTCTGTCCTGCCCCGGCCTCGAGGGACTGTCAGCGTTGGCATGGCACCCTGTGGAGACTGCCTTTTTGGTTCTGCTTCCTTTAGGTTGTGGTTGTTCCTTGGGAGGCTGAGGTGCTCAGCCACCAGCCCAGGGCAGGCCCCAAGTAGAGTCTTGTTGTGATTTACACCTGTGGTTCCTTAACCCAGACCATATCAGAATTGCCTGGAAAGGTTTCAAAAATTACAGAATCCCCAGAGATTCTGATTTAGTAGCCAGACCAGGGCCCTAGAATCTGTATTTTGAAAAAGCCCTGCTGGGAGTTCAGCTGCACAGCTGAGGTTTTGGGAACCACTGTGTTATGTCAAGGCACACGTGTTGGTTGTGGGTTACGAGACCTGGGCCAGTCTGTAAGGTATGATACGTGTAGTTTGCAGAATCATCTCATTTACGTATCTGGAGGGAATGCGGAAAGTGAATTCAGTCCATTTATGACAGGGACATCCTTCTGAAGGAGAAGATCCTAGCTCATTGAGGAGCTCACCGACCGGTCTGGCTTGCTCTGTGTGAACAGACTGCAGGCACAATTGGCCCTCCAAACTCGCATTTGAAGTCACCGTGTTGCCATAGAGATGTTATGTAGTGCTGAAGGAGAAGAGAGAAATCACATCGTAAATTATCAGAACAGATGGCTTGTAATTTAACACTTTCCTAGCCCATATTTGTTGTACTGATACTTGAGAACATTTTAAACTATCAGTTCTTACTTTGTTCTTTCACCTGTAAAAATGCCAGAGTTCATATAAGGTTCTAAATGGGTATTGCATATGCCATAGACACAGTATTCAATGGTAGTGATGTAAGGTTGGGGGACTATTTAAAGCATTTTAGGAGTGCCCTCTTTCCCTCTGCTTTTAGAACCCACATGTAATTTGTGCCTTTTTTTTTCAGTTCTACTTATAGAATTCATATTCTCCCTTATTTTTTGATAGCACCAGTCTGGGATAATTTTTATCTCCTAGCTTGATAGTAAGTGGGACGTGGTTTCAGAGCTTTGCTCATGAAGGAATTACAAGGTCACATAGATTCAAGCAACATATTCACTTCCAGGATGTTTTATATGTGATCAGCCATGGGAAGGGTATTTCTGTCAAGAGGACCACAAGGACATTTTCCTCTTCCTTTTCTAGTCTGTGGACTGATGAGCAACTCTTAAAGATTGTATCTCTCCTTGAGGACAGTCATTCCTTGTCTCTTGCAGGGAACAGCAACTTGACTAGAGTTCTGTCTGGTGCATACACACAAACACACACATACACACACATACATATATACGCGTGCACACGCACATACGTGCATACACACGCACATGCACACACACGCACAGAGTTGCTTATAATTTCCATATGTAAATGACCAGAGTGAATATATATCTAAGTCATGTCAAACTAAGGAAGTGATAATCCTAGTAGCCAAAAAATTCAGTAAAACTTACCTGTAGTAAACATATGTTTAAGCTGTTTTTAGATTTTTTAAATTCTCACGTTCTTAAAGTGTTCAGGAATTTTAACAGGCTGTCCCTTCAGACATTTTCATGACTCATTTCTCATGTGACATACATTAACAGTTACTTGCAAAGGAAATTAAGAAGCACATTTCTAGTCTCCAGAAAATTTCTAAGTTGCTTGTAAGTGGATGTATGTATTAAACTGAGTCCCAACATTAGCAGCATAGGGCCCTTCTCCCGGCCTTCTCTGCCTGCATGAGTACTTATCACTGGCTTGTACTGCTTGTACTGATGGTGGCTTCTAATGCTACTCAGTGGTGGAACCCGTAGGTCAGTTGTGAACCTGACTCCCTTGAATATAGTTATTCCTCTTCAGGATGAATCATTGAGATGACTTAAGTCCTTTAACACGTCTGTGTCAGTACTAGAAAAATTTTTATCAAAAATTTTGGTAATTATGTCAGAAAAATCATCTGAAAAACAATCTTATCAGAGTGCCCAGAGCCATTACAAGAGTGAGGGAAAAAATGTGTGATTAAGCCCTAATTTCATTGATAAGCATGGACACCATTTGGCAAGATTGGTTCAACCTCCTGGGAACTATCCTGTCTGTTAGGACTGGCTTGAATGAATTGGGATGAAATTACCCAATTACCAAAATGCATGGCTTGTGGGGAGGTTAGTTGGCTCTGTAAAACCACCTGTCATGATAATGAGGTGACACTGACAGTAGAGCCTGCTCAGGATCTGATTTGCATCAAGGGCAGAAAGGTGTCCAAGTCCAAGCTCTTGTTTTTCTCAGATTCTTTTGCGAAGATCTCAATGACCATCTCCCAGCCAGCTGGATTTATTGAGTCACGGGTAGCTCTCATGAGCTTATTTCTAATTAGTAGGGAAGTCTAATCTTTTGCCTTTGGTCAGAGTTGGAATGAATCCTGTTTGTCCCTCTCAGCTAACCCACTGGTGTTGATGTGATTGTCTTTTTCCTCTTAATGATCCCCTAAAATTATTCCCTTGATTATCAGAGGAATTTTCTTATTGGAGTGTATGCATGTTTGATCCAGATCCAGCTTTTCACATATAGGCCCTGTGCCCTGAAGTGTCCCAGTCATTTTGCCTGTTGAATTCCTGGTTAGAAACACTTAGGGCATTTAAGGGTGGAGAACCATGGGCAGCAGAACAGATTGGCCCTTTCCACTTGGTCCTTGGATGCATAGTGGTTGTGGAGCTAGCCATCTCTAGGTAAGGAAGGGTGGTAAGAAAAAGGAATGAATGAAAGCAACCCTTACCCTGCTCCCTTTATACTTCCTAGTAGCTATATTTTGTTTAGCCTTCCTGTTGACCACTCATCTCTCTTTCTGAGGCTGTTTCCTTGTGCCCTCCAGGGGGACTTTCCTCTGTTTAGGAGAGTGACTCACCCAGAGGGCATTTTCACAGCCACAGCCCTTCCCAGACAGAGCTCCTGCCACCCAGAAGTAAGCTTTTCAAAAAGGCCCTGGACCCTGTCACCAATGCCCCACTTAGCAGTATCATCCTTCACCTTGTGCCTCTGTTTTTTCTAGCTTTCAGTGGTGATAAAATCAGCTAGAATGGGACAGTTGGTGGCTGCTAGGGGCACATGCACTGATTCCAGACTTGTTGAATTGACAAACAGCTTTTTCCACTAAATGGGCCCTTCTTTTTTTACTGCCCTTCTTTTTTTACTGCCCCCTTCCCATTTCTTCCCTTTTCCTCGTTTCTCTCATCTTTCTTTGACCACTCAAGAGTGATCATGGTGTACTGTGCTGGAGGCAGTGAGAGATAAGAGTTTGATTTCTGGGGCAGGAATTCTGGAGAGTCTGGGTTATGCACTGGCACCTACATACCCGGCCCTCGAAGGCCTGTTTCCTCTCTGAGACATGTGTGTGTCCCCTCCTGTCTCTATGCCTGTGCCTCTTCACTGGGCAGGGGCTCCTGACTCTGATTTTCACTCTGCTTGGCCCCCCCATTACCCATATTTTATCTAATATAAAATTTGCATTTTATGATGATTCTAATAAACTTGCTTTAGCACATAAACCTGATGGTTCCTGTTTTGGGGGTAATTTAATCTATCCCTAAATTATGGCATATTCTTGTAATTCCATTTGACTCAGCCGCTAATTTCTTGATATTTTATTTTCTAAGCGGTAACTTACATTGAGGCTAAATCTTAGCACATATATGTATCCCATGTCCCACACACAGTTGGTGCTTACTAAATGTTTGCCAGATGCACGACAGAATGCATGTTGTATCCCCGTATCCAGTGCAGGAGGCTGCAGACATGGGCGAGAGGCCCAGATGGCTTGATCTGGTTACATCCTTTCCCGTACAAAATCCTGCGTGTGCAGTGAGCACGTGGAGTGTGGGCAGAGGCAGCACAGGGAGGTCGAAGTCGAAGTGGCTGTCCTTTCTTGTTTGGCTGCATTCACGTTGCTGCCATTGATCTGCTGACTGCTGTTTACTGTTAATAATTAATCCTCAAGACCCAGACCTCTTGCGCTTGGACTTGTGACTCCTATGAAATTCTCGTCTCTGCTCTGGCCAGGCTCACCGCAGGCCCTAATCAATGTTTGCTGACTGATTACTGGGTTTGATCAGTGACTGTGGAGGGTGAGGAAGCGTCTTTTATCAGGTTTCCTTTGAGCTGTAAGGTCTAGTCGCCTCTGAATGTTTTTATCTGTGATGAGGTAGTTTCTCAATGAGCAGATTGTGGAAAGGTCACATTGGGGAGAGAGCGTGTGGTAAGATTTTCTCTTGGGAATGTTTGTATAGGGGGCTTTCCGTAAGCCTGTTAATGTTTAGGCCCTTCTTGGCTTTCCCTTTTCCCATACTTCACTTTCATTTCTGGGACTTCCCTCCCCCACCCCACCCCTTTTAAAGACTTAAAAAGATTTATTTACATGAATCTGAAAGCAGGCCACAGGGCCTTTTAAAATTATACACATCAATATGAGGCCAACCCAGTTTTTCATAAATAGGTCAAGATGTTTCTAACAAAGCAGGGTTTCAAAAACACTCTCTCCTTTAAAGAAGAACGTATTTTAAGGGAGATGACCAATGTTCAAAGCTTCACCTTTGGCAGGGCCTGAGAATGAGCACTACAAGGCACTGATTTCTGGGTGGGCCTTGGACTGTGAGTAATTCCGCCAGGTGTCACAGACATTCAGGGAAAGCCTGCTGTGAACCAGATGAGGTGTGAGTTGGGCGATGGGTGTCGGAGAAAGGCCAGGTGCGGACCTGTAAGGAGCTCCTGGCCCTGGAGAAGCACCTTGATTCCGAATGTGCCCTGAGGAGCCAGCCATTCACAGCATTCCACCCAGGGAGGGTTACTTAGTTCTTATGCAGCCAAACAGGTAATTTTGCTTTGCCTTCCTGCCCAACATTCACTTCGTGCTTAATAGGGAGCTACTTAAATCTCTCCCCTAAGTTCTTTTCTATGATTGATGACTGCTTTTTACCTATATATCAGAATCAGCTGATGCTAGTGTGATATGGAGAAGGTGTTCAAACCACAGCAGGTCAGAAGAGAAGCAACTGTGGTGGGATTTGCCATTTACCTTGGGCATAGATACCTTTAAAGGGTGGTGGTCATTCCTGGCATGATTCCTGGAAAAGATTTCAGGATTCTGTCTTATGTTAGTAATGTGGAAAGGAAGCCTGAATGGCTTTGAGAACTGGCTGTGTTCACAGGTGCCCGTATTCACAGCCTCACACCCAAGATGCCATCCTGAAATCAGGGAAATGCCTTCTCTCTGATTTCATGGCCCTTCCCATCCATGGAGAGTGCACGCGCCGTGCTTTTAATTCATGACTAAGTTTTCTGTGCTGTTAACATAGCCTAATGCAAGAGATGCACTTATATTTACCCTGAAGTCCCTTGAATAGGGTGGTCCCACATTGGTGAACTAGGTAGAGACTCTCCCTAAATAAATTATTCCTATTTTTAAAATAGGAGATTCTCCAATGAATCGGAATATTTGGCAACAGAATGTGACTCACACAGAATGGTATAAATTTGTTCATTTTTCCTTGTAGTTGATTTTCAAGAGGGTTGATTTCCAATATTTCATAGTAGAATGACTTGCCTTTGTGTGGTTTGGGTATAGTTTTCTTGCACCAGAAGTGCTGGTGATGCCTACCTTCTGATCCTTCTCATCTGGAATACTGCCTTTTGAGCAAGCATTCAGGTTTTCAGTGCATATGGCTTCTTTGACTTGGTGGTGGTGCCAGGGCTTGCCATTTGCAGTTGGAATGTTTACATCCATGTTGTTATGTGCCTCCTGTTTTCCTTTTAATTACTGATTTATGCTGCAGCCTGATATTTGGAATAATCTGTGTTGAAATGCAAATTTATTGTTGGAAATGTCACCAGGAAACCCAAGTCTGGAGTGCCTCTCCTGGGGCAGGCCATGGCCTTTGTCCCCGGGATGGGGATAGCATGGGAGCAGGGCAGGAGGCCTCGCCAACTTTCCCACCCAGATCTGACTGCCCGCACTGGTGGTCTCCAGGTGACTTCTGCAGTCACTGTCCTCAAGGCTACTCTTAGAGGATGAGATTTTTTACTGCCACTGTTTGAGTTTTACTTTTTAATGAGGTTATTTGAGGTGAATGCATGGATTAAGTTTCTTTTTCCTTGTGTAGGACAGAATTAAAGGGAAATTGAAGACATCCTGGTCTGCATTTGTTTATCGCCTCTGTTACATTCTTAGTGGGTATTGACTGCCTTTTTTCATTCTTTTTTCATTTAAAGCTGGGAAGGCCCCATTTTTATTTTTACATCATGTTCTTCCCACACGTTTTATCTGACAGTATAAGAGCTGTATTTTTAAGAAAGTGTCCCTGTATTTTCCTGTCCTTTCTTTTCATAGGACGATGTCATTTCTGATGATCACTAATTGGCGTGTCTGAATATCTCCCCTTTGATTCCAGGTAGTATTAATAGTGACTAAAATGAGTGATTTTATTTCAGACGTGAAAAATTTGGGTTATTGCTCTGACTTTACCACTGAGTCCCAGGGAAACTTGCTCTTGTTGCATAAATTTTTTTATATGTTGGCTTATCAAGTCTGTCATGTTCTTTGTTGTATTCAACCGGAGTGCTTCACTTGCCATAAATGCACATCTGTGAAACACAGTGTAACTTGTCGTTGTTTATTCTGTGCAGTGGTAGTAATAAAATTGTTTTCTAAACTTCTTAGTTGTGATTTCTCATGTTGGATTTATACATAGTGAGTGCTTAAAAAAAGGATCACCCACCTGTAGATTTAAATCTACTTTTGGAAATTAAAAGTGATAAGTACTTAATGGCGTTTTAGGATTAGATTGAAAATGTCTGTAAGTTGATAGTACTTGGGTTATACAGTTGTGTTGTCACCAGCTGTAGAGTGATTTGGTAATTAGACAAACCGTTTTAGAAAGGGCTTATTAAAAACAAATGGTAGCTTTTTTAATAGGCGAAAGAGAAAGTAGTTGAGAAAAGCAGGGTTTCAGGTGACTTAGTGGAAAGCATTTGAAGTATAGGGGCCAGGGAGAAGGGGGTGCGAGGGTGGGAAATCCGCCCACGTGTGAGGGACTTAGGGAAATGCCTTCCAGAACTCTGCTATGCTCCTGGGTCCTTTTCTGTATTCTACCCAAACCCGAGATTCCTGCTGTAACATGTTTTTTGGAAATGTTTTTCAAGTTTCATATTAGCCATATAAAAGAGAGAGAATAGAAACGTTCTTTGGAATGCTTTATAATGTAGATAATATTTAGCTTTTTCCTTTATAATTAAAAATACATTCAGTGGAAAGAGGGTAGTAGTTTGTGTATGCTGTAGTTAGAAAGTTTTGGTTATACTTAAAAATTTGACATATATGCTTTTGGTAATCTTCAGCTGGTCGCCAAAGCCTTCACCCCTCAGTTGAACCATTATTTAAAACAATCATTAATGCTCCTTTATTTATTCGTGCATTACTTATTGAGCATCTGATACGTGCTAAGCAGTCAGGAAAAGTCAAACTTTCCTTGAAGTTAATTTCAAGTCCTTGAAGGAGAATTTTATATATATAATCACTCTTCAACCATTTGCATGAAAAATATTAAAACAAAATTTAAATACTTACCAGTTTTTAACTTGATATACAGTTTCAGCATCTGATGAAATGAAAATGGAATATTAGCAATTTATAATAATGAGAAATTATTAAAACTTGACCCTCTTTCAGCATTGCAAATCTTAAATTCTATCCAACTTGTCCAAAAATTAATATTATGAAGATATTTGGGGGGCAATTAGAGATTCTTAAAACCCTAGAGTGATAAACAATAAAGAGAAAGTCCAAAAAACCCAACCAAGCCTAATTTGCCCAAGAAAATAAGTAAATAAAATATCTGGTTTGTACTACTTTAATTTGCATGATCACAAAGAAAGAACTGATTTATGTTTAGCAAAACTGTATGCACAGCAAATTATTATACTGTTGTAAAAGAAACAGTATTTTATAATAGTTTGCCAAAAATAGAGTACCATTATGAGAAAAGCCCGCTGGCTCAGTCTCAGTGGTCACTGTAGTATTTGTACTCTTGACTATAACTACAGGAATGCCAATCTTTTTAGTATTTTGAAATAACTCTAGAATTGCACCATTTAAAGTAGTGTTGCCTAGCTCAATTTTGTAACATTTGAATGTAAACCATTAGTGGAAGAGCCTGAGGTCAAAATGAGATCATCTAAGTTATTTGGGATAATGGAGAACAAAGGCAGGGTTTAGCCAATAGCTGTTCTTACGTCTGTTTTATCACCACTTGGTAGAGTGCAGATAGAAACCACTCACAGAGATAGGGAGGTTGCATCAGAGTCATTTTTTGTAGGCCATAAGTGTATCTGAAACCACACTGGGTTCAAGGACCAGTTCATTGCTGTTCCTGCATTATTTCTCAGCCTGAAACTGCTTCCCTGGACTAATGTTAGTGAGCAAGAAGAAATTAGCTTGTTTCTAATTGAAAACAAAAACACTAGCGTCAAGGCACACACAGACACATAATAAATGAGCAGCGTCTGTCCCTATGACTCTTGCCCTCCTGTAGGGGTCAACATAAATATAGAGCCACATGCCTATGTCTTGGCTGTGCTCTGCAAATACAGTAATGAGGCTTCCAAATTAAACAGCAGTGAACACTAAGGACTACAGGTAAGCTTAGGAAGGCTGCTGTGGAAAGTGAAACAGATGTGTCTGCTGACACTTCAGCATCACTTAGGCATAGATTCTTCATGTAGTTTTTAGAAAGATCCACTTGACCGTGTTGCTGATTTTTGGGAAAATTTGCTCTGGTCGCCTGCCATCCATCCATACTGGTTTAATACTCTGACTGGTTTTTAATAGTTCACATGTGAGTAGTTACATGCACAGTTTGGTGTGTACTTTCAGGGCCTGACTTAGTTAAGGCTCTTTTGGTTGTTGGAGCAAAGAAGAGAGTTGATAATAAGGGTGTGGGAGCCTCTCAGTCAGTTCAGGAGGGAGAGAGGTGGTGTGGCCTCCCTTCCCCCCAGAGGAGCTGCTGGAGTGGGAGCTGGCGAGCTTGGAAATAGCTGCTCTAAGTTGGTCTGTTTCTTCTTCCCCTCTCTCTGCTGTACTTTATGTCTGCTTGTTTGTCTGCCTACCCAGCCAGATTGACCTCATTTTCGTAGTTGAAGAAGGGATTGACTAGCAACCTCGAGAAGTTGGTCAGCTCTGGTCAGGGGCATACATGGCACACACAGGGCTGCCACTCGAACCCTTGCCTGAGAGAAGTGAAGATGCTGTGAAGTATATGGTTCCCTGGTTAGGAACCTGTCCTTAGGTGACTTTCTAAGACATTCCTTCCAAAGGTAGAGATTAAAAGCCAAATAAGTAGCAAAGTGTCTAGATTAAGAGATTTTGGTCTAGAGTCAAGAGCCATGAACTTGGATGGGAAAGAAATCAATTACATCTCTATCTTTGCAGCTCTCCAACTGAATACAGTAGTTCTCTCAATTATGAATGTAATACAGTAGTTCTGGCAGTATCTGTGACTCGTCACCAGTGGGTGTCACAGCTGTTTTCAAATTACATTAGTTAGTTATTGCAGGTATCTCAAAATATCATTTATGCTCATCACTACTTCGAAATGACAGTAGTTATGACACTGACTACTAGACCTTTTTATTTAATATGTAGTGAAAAGCACAAAATACTTTAAAATCTTTTGATAACTTTAAGATGTAATCGGCTTTCTGTGTAAGCTTCTGTGTATATTTTTACACATTTAAAAATAGTATTCTGAGAAGAGATCCATTAAGTCTCACCAGACTGCCACTAGTTAGATATACGCTACTCCTGAAAACTTGCTAGCTGGAATTGAGACCATAATTTTTTCTTTATGGCTGTCAGGACTCAAATATTTTCTGGGTGTTTTCCAATTTCCCCCACTCTTTACTTAGATCTCCTTTCTCCCTTTCCACAGTTCTTACCTCCTTTTATCTTTTAAGGTATAGTAATGGACTTTTTGTTTGTTTGTCCTTTGCATAAGTTATATATTCTTTGGAGCTGAAGATCCTAGATTACTATAGTATTAAAATTTAGAGCTACACCAGAATAAAACTAGATCAAGATGTGGAAGCAAGATATGTTGTACGAGCCTTTGTTTCTCAAGGCTAGGTGTGACTCAAGGTCAAGTCACTTACATCTACCTGGGCATTTTAATTTTTAAGATTTTTATTTATATCTATTTATTACACAGGCATCTTAAATAATACCAATTTTATCACATGGAAGATTACATGACTGTATTGGTAACTTCTTGTATAATAGGATAGCCTGTCTCTCGTGTAGGATACTCATTTACTGTGAGCTCGGCACAATTTCTGAGGGTCATGAAAATATATGGTATATATAGATACATAGACTACTGTGTTGGGGGAGACAGAAGTTATGAAAGAAAAGTTCACATAATGTCATGTTACAGTAAAGGTGTGTCTCTCTTTGCATCGGAAGTACTGATTTGTGAAGAATACCTGGAGGTTAATGCATTTTGGAATAACAAATATCAGACCTAGTTCTTATTTAAAAGTACATTCTTTACCAATTTTTCCTGAAACAGGACTTAAAAATTCCAATTTGTGCTTTTAAATATGATTTTACAATTTGGGTTCATTGGACCTTTTAACAATAATTTTACTTAATGCCAATTAAGTGGACATAGCCAAAGCATTTCATTCTATTTTAAAGTGTAGCCACTTGAAAATTGGGTTTTAAGTCCCATCTTTATGGCTGTTGAGTATCTGATGCACATATTTACAGGGGTGATACTAGATATATTCATTTTATAAATGTAGTGGTCTTCTGAAGCACTGACCATTAAATCTAGTGTTTACACGAATATTTGCAGATAAGCACAAACAACCCATTATGGTGCTTCTTTCTCTGCACCACTTTTCCTGGCATAGCACAGATTTGTCCCACAGACTAGACTCTGCCCTGAGCTCGGAGAGAGGAAGGCACCTAGTTTGACAGTAGTGAGCTCACAGGGACACCCTGTGGGGTACATGACTTACTCTGGAATCTGTTCGAGTGTTGAAAACAAATTAATATTTATTTTTAACTTTTATAAATAAATTGACCCATTTACATTTTGTTTTCAGTAGCTTATATTTCACAAGTTTAAAGGTTTCCAAGTTTAAAAGTTACCCTTTAATTTTTTTTTTTTTTTTATAATAACTAGAATATGAGTAGATACCTTCTACAAAGACATTTTTATTATGGAAAATTTCAAACACAGAGGTCTTTTTAATGCCAGGCGCTTCTGGCCTTTGTGTGAATTTCATGTTTGTTCTGGGTGTCTGGCTGCCCTGAAACATGCCACCCTAGCACGCCCCTTCCTTGCTGGAGCTCTTTTCCCGGAACCTGGGGTTTAGAAAGTGAGGATTCTGACTGCTGCCTATGGCTTACTAGCAAATAGTACATTAACAAATAAAAATGGAAAAGGCAGCTGACAGGGAGAAGAGGGGGAGAAAAAGGGGATCAATATTTCTGGACCACCTGGCTTCCCTCCCTTTGCTGGGGCCAGATCCCAGCCCCTTGGGGAGGAAGAATTGCTCTCCTCCCTGCCTAGGACTCTTCTGTTTCCCTTGTCACTGGGGGCAGGCACCTAGGAGTCCTTCTTTCTCTTGATGGATTGCTGCTTTATTACCTCTGAGTGTTTTGGCTGCAGGAAGGAGAGGCTGCTTTGCATCTAAAACTTTCCCCCGGAATTGCCACAGGCCCATTATTGCACTTTAAACAAAGAAACAAAGCCTGCCCTGACTGTCCCAGAGCTTGACTCTGTGTAGCCCGCTGTAAGGATTTTATCAGTGTTTACTTTTCCCACTTTATTTTATCTGTTATTTATCATTTGATATTATAGGGTACTATTATTTATTGTATATGTGTATGCTTTTTATTTTTATTAATTTACAAATACTCCTCCCCAATGATTTTCCTAGTCCATGAAGTCATTCTTCATGTCCTCACTCCTTTTAACCTTTTCTTCCTTAAAACTACAAAGGGCGGAAAGTTCATTGGGCCCTTACTGCTTTGTGTTTGCCAAGCAGAAGCAGCGAGTTGTGTGTGTGGTGCTAAGACCACACAGCAGAGGCTCTCTCTCCCTTGGTGCCTGAGATCAAAGGGAGGGCATTGAAGGGAGGGCATCGAAGGTTGTCAGCACAGGAATGCTGCCACTTAAAAGGGCAGCAAGAAAATGTACCATGTTCCGGTTGACTGATGCGGAGTTATTGCTGAGATTCAACTTGAGAAGCCCAGGGTTGCATCTTGTGCTCTATGGTGCAGTGAGAAGCCCAGTCCTTGCTCACTGTTTAAAAGGATGGGTGTTGCTGTCCAATGTTGATGTTTCCTTAGCTTGACATTCTTTACTGACAGGCTGATCATATAGTTTACGGTCTAAACAGAGATGCATGTGAGAGTGGAAGAGGGTGTCACTGATAATTTTTTGGAACTGTCCCTGTCCAACCAGAATGGATGGCCACCTTACTTACTGACCACAGTTTTAGAATTTCCACATGCAGAGGATGGGAGTCATGTTAAGTTGTTCATGACTCCCAGCCGATGAGTGCTTTGTGCATATTCCTGACCTTGGATAAAATGATGTTTGATTCAGTGTTGGACACATAACGGCATTGACCGTTGGCCAAGAAGAGTTGGTCAGAAGAGATGATGCTGAGTCAGATCTCCTGTCAATGGTGGTCTGTTTAAAAACAGACCTGGAGTACATTCAGACTGCCCTCACCCCCTCCTGAGTGGTTGAATCACCCGTTTTGTTTGTGAGCTAAGTGTGACTTGAGCTTTGAATCAGGATTTGTCGACACTCAGGACCTGGCCTGCACCCTGCCCTGCTTCACAGGAACTCAGAGGGGGCCTTTGTGCTACCCTCCCTCCCCAGTCACAGACGAAGGGGGGAGGAGAGGCTTTCTAGCTTCAGTCCTGTTTTAAGTGGGCAAAGAGTTATTTTGGTCAGAATCCTCTCCTGCTCCTCGCCAGCATCCCGTCTGATCCCCCCTCACCCCCCAGCCCCCCTGAGTTGTCCCAAAATGAAGAAAAAAATGTTCTTGTGCACTTAGACTCCCCGAATAAAAGCCCTTGTACCTTCACTGTATGTTAGAGGAATTGGGCTGTATTTGTTCTTAATTGTTCTGTGATGTAGGTTAAAATGCACTTTTAAATGCAGTCTTAAAACCATGTTAAACTAAAATATAGTATTTTAACTTTTCTGTCCTCAGAATGCTTCAGTAGTGTAAGCTTTTAAAGAAACAAAAGTAGTGTGTTAAAATATCTCTTTTTCTTATGACCTGGACTTTTGCACATATTGCATATATATCTTAAATTCACTTGATTTTCGAAGGTATGTTAGGTAAAGTACCAACTCACGGTGATGCAGGTGTAGTCAGGCTGCGCCTTATATTCCCTTATTTTCTGGCACAGCCTCTTGAAATAACCTAAATAAAGAGCTGGTTACATGGTGGTATTTTCAGTCTGTGTGGCCTGAATTTTCCAAACTGATCACTACATGCTGCCTGGAGCTTTCTATTTTCATTGGGTTAAAAAATTGTTTTGAAGAGGGTGGGGCGCACAGGAGGATGAGTGACGTTCCCACTCTGTCTCCTTCACTGTGCTGAGCTTTGAGGTGAATGGCGGCTGTCAGTATCTTTTCCTAAATAAATAGGTTTGCTTTCTTTAAAAAAATATAACCTAAACTGGACTTTTGTAGTACTGTAATTTTTAGCTTAAAAGAATAATCACAGAAGTAGGACATGTATTAGAACCGTCTCACCTTTGACTATGAGAATACTGGTAGATCATTTTAATTTTCTTTGGAATTTAATTATTTCAGTTGGCTTATTTGTTTACATCTGTGAAAATATTTAATTTTGTCCAGTGAAAGTCCTCATAAAAAAAGCTAAGGTATAAAGAACATGCAAGAAAACTCAGTTGTACACATTTGCTTTTAGAATTTTTCTTTATTTCATTATATGGACAAAAAAAAACCCAAAACGCAACAGTGGAGCATTGCTGTGCAGGTGTGGGTTTGGTTCTACTTTTCGCTTTACGCCTCAGCTGATCTTTTTGTAGGACATGCAGCTAACATGGCAGCCTTTTTCTGCTTTATAAGAAAGACATTTAATTGGTATGGAATGAATGTTGATTTTTCAACATTGTTGAAAAAATACCGCATTGTTCTAAACTGCTTTAAAATGTGGTAGAAAGTGCTGAAAAGGTAAAAAAGCTTTGGTAGGTTCTTACTGCATCAGAGCAATAGAAAAGGTGACTAGAAATAAGTGTTGGATTCATTTTGTAACTTGCAGTGTTTGTCAGCTTCCCTGAGCCCCAGGCAGACAGCACAGCAGTCCAGCGGGGCCACCTGTCCATTTCCTTGGCCTGAGGCTTGGAACCCAATGTCCAGAAGGACTGACACAAGCCAGAGACCCTCGAACTTGACAGGGAAGCAGTTCCTAACTATAAGCATAACCATTTATTTTTAAGCACCTTGTCCCTCATTTTTAGTTTCTTCCCCACTGTTCTTCCACCTCAACACTGTTTAGAAGTTGAAATCTCTTTCCCTAAAACTTCAGTTTATTCCATTTTTGTCCATTGGTATCCAGGTGTCCAGAACTGTAAAAGCTCTTTTCTGCCCAGCCCTTGAAATACTCAAAGAGAGTGACCAGGTCCCTCCTGGCCTCAAGCTCTTTCTTTAAACACCCACACTTCCCCTCACTGTCCTCGGGTGGTACCGAAGTTGGTCACAGAACCCCAGGTCTCACCTTAGAAACCCGTGCAGGGCAGCTGACTTGCTCCCTTCAGGACTCCCCATGATGCCCAGGCTTTTTATCCCTTTATCCCTTTCATACAGGTCCTTCCTGATTTGTACTTAAGTCTTTACATATATCATTGAATTTTGTCTTACTGCTTTCAGTTTTTCCTGTTCAGATCTTTGGAGAGTATTTTTTTTCCACCTGGCACAGTAATGATTTCTCTAAGGTCCGTGGTTGAGGATTTGATAACTGGGACTTGTCTATCTTATCTAAGTCATTTCTGGCAAGCTCCAAGGAGAGGGGCCCATCTGTGAAGTGTGCAGGTGCCTCTGTTTGCTGTTTCTTTTACCCTACTCAGGCTCAGTAAGAGGTGGGAACACATCTGACCAGATGACCCTGTGACCTGTGCTGGTACCATCTCGAACTGAAATGGCCCCTTGGTCCCTGGATCACCTGCTGGAGATACTTTAACCTCAGGACAAACTTATATCTGATGAAACTGTTGTTGGAGCGTGGGTGGAATGTGATGCTTTCAAAGCAAGGAGACAGTCATCGTTTCAGAGTGTCTTACCCACAGATGTGGCCAGAACTCTCCCTTGTAATAATGGGAATGTGATTAAACGATGGTATTAACTCCGTGCCTTAATTTTATTAAGAATTGAAGTGTAAGAATTAGAAATTTACATGTAGAGGCTTGGTCTGTGAGAAAATATCGTTGATAAATATGGGCAGTGTTCTATTTAATGTCCTTTTTCTCTGTGGTTAATCTTACGATTTCTCAACATTTTGTTTTTCTTTCTAAGAAGTCACCTGTTGGAAAGCTCACTAGCATTGAAGAATTCACTTAATTTCTCCTGACAGTGACGTGCTCCCTAGGTGTGAATTGGAAATTCTGGTGATTCTTTTAATCCTTCCCTGATTTTCTAGAGGATTATTAAGGACATTGGAAATAGCCCTGGCCTGGTAGCTCAGTTGGTTGGAGTGTTGTCCCAGTGTGCCAAGGTTGCAGGTTTGGTCCCCGGTTGGGGCACGTGCATGAGTCAGCCACTGAGTGTGTGGCTGGGTGGAGCAGTGAATTGATATTTCTCTCTAAAATCAATAAATTAAAAAATAAAAAATAAAAGAAAATGGGAACAAATCCTGTTGAGAGCCTCCACGTTGCCATTACCTCCTTCTAGGGCAGGGAGGCCAAGTAGAGGCATTTATGCTCCTCACTCCAATCCCTCAGCTGGCTCACCTTTCAGGATCTCTAGCAGTTGTTTGTTGGTGTCCTGGAGTCCTGTGGGACACTGACAACTATAATTAACCTTCAGAAAATGTGACAGTTTTACTTTGAATTTATTTTCCTGGTAAGCGTTTGTTTTTTGTTTTAATATTACCCGAAATGACATGGCTTGTAAAGGAAAGATGAATCCCATAGTTCTTCCTGCGCTCTGCTCAATGGCTTATTACAGAAGACTTCTTGTTGACCTGACTACAGAGTTCTAAGCCCGAGCAGCGGTCCTCCCAGAGCAGCTTCTCGCTCGGAGAGCTGGGTCCCGTGTCTACTGAACATCCAGCCTGTTGCTAGCGGAATGCCTCGCAGACTTCATCCTGTGGGAATTTTGATACGTTTATGTTAGAAGAGCTTTGCTGCTCACCTTAGCAGCAGCAGTGTTTGGAGAGTTGAAGGGAATATGCACACGGTTTGTGTGTCCTCTTAGCAGAAGGACAGCTGTGGCTACTAGGCCACCCCTGCTCCGTGGCCTCTACCTAGGCATCGGGTCAGAGCATCCACTCTGCAGGGTGCCTTTCACTGTCCTTCCATCCACCAGAGGCACTGGACAATGTTGTTGAGGCTTTGAACCTACGGTTTTTGTCATATTGAGGAAGTTCTAAGGCTTTGGTGTGCTGGGATGCGTTCGCATGTGCTTGATATGAGTGCTCCGTTATAATTCAGGACTTCATTGGTTTGGAGAAGTCTCATTTTCCTTTGCTTCCTGTTCATGTCCTCTTATGATTAACACATGTACTTTCAGAGGAAAGATGGCATCTTAACGTCTTTTAAATGACCCTGAAATGAATTTCCACTGTAAAGCATTCTATCATGTTTCTTTTCAGTACATACTCTATGTGGGAAGTTCTTGGTATTTCAGAAAAATTTTTTTAAAAATTAGGTTAGTTGGGAGTGAGGGCAGACACTTTGTGGGTTTTCATCCCTCATTTTGGCACCCTTCAAGCATTACTGTGCTTTCCCTGTGGTTTCCATGCTTTTCTGCATCAGTTGTCATCTTGTTGGTAACTCACTTTTGCTGTTCTGAATCCTAACTAAAGACCGGATCATCCTGTGAGCAGCCAGCTTTCACTGAGCCGCCTACTCAGTGTGACCTCTGTGCCAGGCCTGGCAGGGTGGCCGGTGCCTCCTCTGCAGGATCCGTCCCAGCCCCTAGTGGCTCATCGACAGGGCCAGGTGTAAATGGACCTCGAGGTTGAGTGGTGTACATTTTAATCTGTTTGTGTGAATGTACCCTGTGGCCATTAGTTGTCCAACATTTTTCCTACGTTAACCTTGTTTGTAATTTAAATATTATAACAGTTTTTGTTGACTGTTGGGTATTGCTTTTTTTGTGTAATTGCAAAAAAGCACATGTATTAAATTTTGCCTTGTTTGATGAGTATAGTGAAATGACAAATAGACATAGAAAATAGAGATAATTTGGAAAGGGGAAAGACCATTTATTTAAAACCTTGAATTAGTGAGAATTAATTGTAGCAGAAGTTGCCATGATTTTAGTCATGATTTAAAAATTCTGAGCTTCTGCCCCATGTACTTAAATTTTCTTTGCCCAGTGTTCAGTACGTAGGGCTTTTACACCCAGGATTCCTGTAATTTAGACTCTTATGGCCCTAGACATTGAGTCATTGCTATGAATTCCAGTGTTTGTATCTATCTGTAACAGTATCCGAGATGATGATACTGCTATAGATAATTGCAACTCTCTGAAATCTTTGTGCATCTTACAACAGAGATTTTTTTAAAATTTAAAGTGTTGTGATCTCCTCTCCCCCCAATAAAAAGCTGTCATTAAACCTTTAGTGTGTTTTATAATTTGTAGCATACTGAGTAAAGGAAGAAAAAAATGATTCGCTGATGTGCTTTAGTGGAAAATGGAGCAATTTGCTTAACCAGCCTTGGAAAGGATTCTCAGGCAAATGATAAATAGATCCTGGTGTAGGACAGTGTAGGCATAAGTGAGATTGTGTGTGTGTGTGTGTCTAGGGTTACTGGATTTCCCTAAAATGTAAGGGGACTGTCAGGTCTCAGAGGCAGCTGACTCACTTTCAGTGACTGAATTCAGAACTCCTGGATCTTTCCACTTTTCCCCCATAAAATTAGTGCCCCCTTTGCTCCCCCCATCTTTCTCTCTCCCCTTTCCTTCCTTCCCCTTTTAAAGCCCAAAACAAAGTTTTGGAGGATTACAGAGAGCTAGCTTAGTCCTTTTGTTTTCATCGAAATTGAATCCTGAAGACTATTAGCATCAACTGAAAAGTAAATACATAAAAACACTGACAGTACATGTCCTTCTCAGTCCTAAGTGGGCTGGACCTTCTGCTCATGGTGGGCCTGCTCTGACCAACAGGTGAAAGACATGACCAGCATAAAATGATTAAGCATGACAGTGAAAACAGGTATGTTGGGCTCTGAGCGGGCTCCCAGGCCCAGATTGGGTGCCACACCCTGGTGGATTACCTGCCCCGCCCCCGTGTACCCCCTTCCCGCACATAGTTGCCTGTGTGCACATCTGTCCTCGTGTGTGGGACCCACATCCTGTGCATACTGGCCCACATGTGTACTGGCGTGTGCACCGCACCCCCCGGTATACCCACCCCCTGTGCGTTCCCATGTTCACCTGCCCCGTGTGTAGCTTTCTCCATGCGCACCTGCCCCGTGTGTGCAGATGCAGAGATGTCTTCCTGGCCGAAGAGCAGGGAGGAGTTGGGGGTATTGCTGTTCTCATGGCAGACACCTGGTACAGGGTGAGGAGGGGCCAAAACATGAGTGGAAATAATGACTGGGAGAAGGCAGAGGGGAAAAGACCAAATTGGTGGGAGGTTATAGGTGAGGGACTTCTTGGGCACTTAGGGAAACATTTCAACATATTTCAAAGGTGATTTAATTGATGAGAAGTGGGCCTACCTGAATTTGGCTAATTCAAGACATGTTTTTTCATAACAGAAATTTAAATGAAGCATTTTCTTACTGCCAGCCAAAACAAAAAGCATTTCCCTATTTATTTAGACTTCACCTTTGCTAGGTAAGGTTTTAAGCCTTGCATTTAACATTGCTAAAATTTTTATGTTGCTTTACCTGAAATTATGAGTATGTTAAACAGTTTGTGTCCAGTAGTAGAATCTTTAACAGGAGAGATAATTGTGACATTATTTGATGGCTTATAGAGCCTGTCCACAGTTATTCTGTAAATTGCTTTCTGCTACAGGTGATTTGATTCAGCAGGGGAGGAGTTGGCGTTGCATTTATATTTGGCACACTGCATTTGCAATAAACCAGACTGGACAGTTGGGGAATAATTCATTGTCTGAGTATATATCTGTAGAAAATATACTGCAGCATATTTTTCTTGCTGTTCTTACAAATGGGTTGATTTCCCTCATTTGCTAAGTGATATAGACAACAGTTACTTCCTTGCTTTATGGTTCCTTGAAGCTTTTCAAACCTTCCCTAGTGAACAGGCTCCCTATGGGCGGTGGACACGGGGTTAGGGGTGTGGACTGTGGAGGCTTTTCTTCCAATCAGAGAAGACTGTTTGCCGTTTTGAGTGCCACAGTCTGGGAAGAGCTGCTGGAGACTCATTCCTAGCTGTGCCCTAGTAAACACTTTGAAAATGTTTTTTTAGGCAGCTTGGGACCAGGGTGTTTTGAAAACTTGTCAAATAGACTTTTAAGAGGTAGATCCAATTAGCACTACTGAGTAGTGTTTAAATGTTGACTAGATTCATGAGACTGTGCTGGAAAATAAATTGCAAATTTGAGTTGTGTGATATTTTAAACGAGCCTTTGGTCCTTAAAATCACTTTTCCGGAGCCAGAGATGAACTGGCCTCTCCCTTGTTTTTCTTGCCTGGTTGGTCCTCAAGCTTTAGAGCCCTGGGCCAGCCTCCCCAAGACTCAGACATATTCCTTTTTTAGAAATAAAAGTACCTGGCCTCTGGGACACATAACTGAGTCACCCCAGGATAGTAAAGAGCTATAAAAGCAGTTCAGGATAGTTTTTTACGTTGTCCCAGGGCTCGGTCTGAATTTGGACTCATTTGAAATGAAGTGAAGGTTGTATACTTGGTGCCGCGGCAGAACATTCGGGGTGGTGCTTTTCCGAGCGGCGGTGAGGGCGGGCAGGGCCACCTCACCTGGGTGGACTGAGGCGTCTGGGTTTGCTTGCGCTCCCTTCTGAAATGACGGCCTCGCATTCTTGCCTCAGCGACCCGTGTCTGCCGTTGGACACTCTTGGACATAAAGCCTCATGGTTTTGTCATGCCCGTGAGAGCCAGCACTCCGTTTTCCTGGTGGGTAAGCCCACGTTTATTTAAATTTCTATATGAATGTGTAGTACTGTTCGGGCAGATTGGACAGAGCGGGAATGCTTGGTAGTACCAGGCCCTGTCTGTGTGGGAGTCATGAGCCCCCTGCAGCGATGAGTGGGGACACCGGAGTGTTCTGTGGAACATCAGTCGTGGTCTGTCCTCTGTGTCTCCCTAGTGTGAGAGAGTAAGCTGGTAAGCACTGGGACCTACTGCGTGCCGTCCCGCGCCGCCGTAGCGGGCAGCGGGCAGCATCGACGGGAGCTCAGGCCGGGCCCGGGGCGCAGGGCGTGAAGGAGGCTTAGGGAAAAGCAGGCGGCGCCGGGCGCTTGTGTCTTGTTTTGGTGGTGGTAGAGGCACAGAGAGAATTGCCGTCGCCTCTGTGTTGCCATGAAATTGTAAACATTTGTGTCCTGGGCTTTGTTTGAGTCGGTTTTATTGCCCACAGTCCTTAGCACGATATCCGGCGTGCACTTGGCTCTCGGTCAGCGGGAGCCGTTGAATCTGTTTTTGAAACTCACTGTACCAAGGAGGGCGTGTGGCAGTCCCTGTCAGCCCTGTTTAATCGGAACAAATGATGGCTTTGTTGTTGGAGTTTCTGAATTTATGAACAGAAGTGAACCTTTGTAATGGGATTTGACATTTGAATTTTTATTTTAAATCGATTCCATGTAGAACTTCGATTGAGTAAAAGATAATACAAATGTTTGTTTTATAGGCAGTCCTCTAAGGGGTATTGTTATTTAGAAGTTAACATTTCTGGGGGTTCCTGATTACTAAAGTGATGTGTTTGCTTATAAAACAACCACAGAATGAGACAGGGGAAGGGGAGAAGAAAGGAATTATTAAAATAGTAAAAGAACAGCTTATGCCTTTCTCACAGGGATAGATGTGTTTGGTCTGCAGTTTTCATTTTTTCTGCTGCTGAGCGAGTCCTTGCAGGGGGAGGGGGGCACAGACTGCTCTGTCTTGCTGGTAGGAAGCTTGAATCTGTCTTCGCTTTTTTCATAATGATAACCTCTCTTTCCCTTGCCTTCAGAGACAGAAGTTACCCTGGAACATGATTGGGACGGACCGTACGTAACTTCAGATTTGTGAATACATTTGTGACATCTGCTGGGTTACACAAAAAACCAAGAGTTTAAAAAACATTTTGGCGAAAATGACAACAGTGTAGTTGGTTGAGCTGAGTAAATATTTTGTGATACAGTTTCAAGTGATCGTAGAATAATCATGCTCCCAGCCCCCCCTTCTTGGGGGCGGGCGCCGTGCCATCTGCTGTTCCAGGACAGTCCTCCTTGCCTGCATGACCTGGTCATGAGTACACTGTTGCCCCCTCCCCAGATGCGGAGGCGGGTACAGAGTAAAGTAAGCCCAAGGTGTCGAGTTCGGTGAGGAAAGGGTGGTTTGGACCTAGGTCCTGGTCCATGCTCATAACTATTTAGATACAACTGTTTTAAACCAAATAACTTAGTAGACATGAGTATAAATTAATCAATTTATTTTTTATGTGGCATAAAATCAGACCCATTACTTTCCATGCCTTACACAGAGTCTAATGTCAGGAAAGGTGTTGCCTATTTCTGAGTAACTTTTCTGGCTCAATCTCGCCATTTTCCACCGCACCGCTGCTGACGACCTTTGCATGGGCTGGGAAGGAGGTGGCAAGCCCCCCAGTGACAACTTCTGGTTTCATACGGCTTTCCTCCTTTTACCCATGGATGCTTTTCAGCTTTTCTGCTGTAATTCTCACCAGTTTCCAGGTTTTCCTGAGGACCCAACCCCATGGTGCCTGGGGACATCAGGGTGGGGAGAATCTGGTGATGTGTAGTTCAAGTGGAAATACTGTGAAATGAATACTTCCTTAAACCCATGCACGTGTGTGCCCATTGCATATATTTTTAGCAGTTGAGCTTTGGCTCACTGCAGTGAGAATGTTTTTCCATGAATAATGCTGGTCTTGGGTTTTACTACTGATGTTACAAGTTTGGCTCTGGTTTCCCCTTGAAAAACGTATGCAAATTGCCAGTTTGGTGTAAGAGCTATGGAATCATACGACTTTTGGATTATGTTTATTTCTATTTTTAGTATTGAAGTTATTTTTTTCTGTTGTAGTAGAGTTTTAAAAATGTGTCTACATGTGAAATTATTCTTCATTAAGCCTGAGTGTTAGTGAGGACACTGGTACAGGACTTGTAGCATTTGCCTTCTTTTGAATACCACGTGGAGGGGCTGGTGCATCTGCTCTTGTGGTCTGATGAAGGTATTAGGCAATACCTCTAGTGCTGTATTTATTATCAAATTTGGACTAAAATTACTAGACCAACTACAAATGGAATGTTTTTGGAACTTTTATCCCTTCCCAAACACCTAGTGTTTATGTAGAATTGGATTGGACAGGGCCGGAAAGGGTTAATTTTGCAAAACAGGAAAGTGGTGATTCCTCTTTATTACAGGTAAGAGTGTGGCCTGGAGAATTCCCATCTGAGGTTGTACACAGGATCGAGGCACGGTATACATTCATGTGTGCATGCCATCCATCTTCACGCTCTCAGGAATGCATTTTGTGCTGTGCCTGCCAGCTGAGGTGTTAAAGGGCGACAGTTCACCTGGGATTGCTGAGAGCCAAGGGGCTGCTGTTCAGACCATCCTCAGAAGTTAGTTCACATCTGGCACAGATGACTGGTCTTCTTTGGTCACCAGAGCTAGTGTACACAGTAGTTTGTGAATGGATCTATGAAGAGAGGGATTTACAGGCTTTGTCTGATAGAGGCTACTCATTCTGAAAAGAGGGAAAACACTACTGAAAGGGGTGACTTCCTCAACCCCAGTGGTCATGGCTAGCCTTGGGCTCTGTTGGGGTGCCACTCCAGAGGGAGAACTGCACAGGGCAGACTCATCCGATTAGTGGGAAAACTACGAAGTTGTATAAGGAAGCCTAGTTGTTGACAAAGGTAATAAATACCAAATTTAGACAACTAAGCATCATTCACAAAATCAACCACTTATACAAATATTTAAAAACCAATATTGGTGAACCTCTTTGTTCATAAGAGATCGTTTAAAAAATATGTGTGTGCAGAATATGTCTGTTCCTGTAAGAAATCTGAGTTGGTTGGAGGAGAGGTTGGAGTTGGCTCCCTCAGGCTTCACACTTGTGGCCTTCCTGCAGACACATGCTCTTTTGTGGGTGGGGGCATTGCATTTACTCAGTGCCTGCCTGCTTAAATGATTCATGCACATGCAACTTCTGTTTAAATAGTTTAATTCGCCATCTCTGTCTGCCCCTTATTTATTCATTTGAAGACCAACTCAGATGCCTAGGGCAGTGACTTGTGGAACTTCTAATCCTTTGTAAATACCTGGTTCCCCCATCTTCGAAGAGCTCACCAGATTTTTTTTTTTTTCTCTTTTTTTTTTTTTTTTTAAATGTATCTTTATTGATTTCAGAGAGAGGAAAGGAGAGGGAGAGAGAGAGATAGAAACATCAATGATGAGAGAGTCATTGATCGAGCCCGCAACCTGGGCATGTGCCCTGCCCGGGAATCGAACCCCGATCGCCTGGATCCTAGGTCGACGCTCAACCGCTGAGCCACACCCGGCCGGGCGAGCTCACCAGATTTTAAAAAACTCCTGCTCAAGAAGTGAATGGCTGGCCTCATCTACTCCCAGGTATCTCAGGACAAATTTACATACACACCCCTTCATTTGACACCTGTGGCTTTTAGAGAGAAAGCCAGATAACGCTGCATAGTAATTTAATCAGTGTGTAGCCACACAAGTGCTTCTAGGATTTCCCTCTTGACTTAGGTAACAGTACCCTTCTCCTGAGATTGATACATATATAATTAATTAACTAGCCCAGCCAGTTCTCCTGGAAAGGGAGCAGTGGCAGACGGAGTATCTCAGCCTCTGCAGGGGACCCCCCCCCCCCCCACACACTCAGGAGGAAGGATACGGGACATAGGAGGCCCTAAGCAGCAGCCTGGTGACCAGCAGTCCTGTTCACCTGGTGGGGCAAGACTGGGATATTCAAGTTTTCATAATATTTATCAAAAAAGCCCATTTGACCTACTTGGCATATATGTATGTTGCACTCTGCATCCATAAACATCGAAATGATTTTTGTAGAAATCCTGAGAAGTAAGTTATGACCACAAATCCCTTGCCCGTCCTGCAGGGTGCATATTCTTTTACCACTGTTTGGAGACTGGTCACAGCAACCTGTCCACTTGTTTCCATCATTAGCACATAGAGTATAATTTATAATATTTTCTTAGGTGATTGAATCGTTTGTGGAATGAGCAGGGAAGCTCATTCTGATGGTAAAGTAGACAGTAATTAGGATTAGAGAAGTAAGCCACAGTCCCGAGTTGCAGACTGGAAAAGACAGTTATTTGTACAGAATTTCTGTGGTTCTCACCATCTTCCATAAGCTCGTGGCTCTGCTTCTGTTGAGTAACCTCTTTGAATTCAATAGCAACACTAAATAGAGCTCAGTTATTGTTTAATGTGCTCGCGCTCTCTCCCCCCCTACCTCCCCCCCAAACATATTAGGGGATGATGGCGTGTGGAAAATGTTAAAACATACAGAAGGAATTTAGGAAAAGAAATAAAGACTAGAATTAGGAGTTAATGCGTCCCACTGTGAAAATGACAGGAGTTCAGAGAGAGGGATGCCTCTCAGTTTTGGAGACAATGTGGTTGATTTAAAGAAGAGGAACATGTTTAGCATTCACAGCAGTGGTAATGACAGTGATGGTGACGGGAATGGGAATGCTCCCACTTCCTGAGTGATACATGCATGAGCTCATTCAAATATGAAGGAAGTGCCCTCAGCAGCTTCTTGGACGTGACTGTAATTTGTTGTACACACCAGAATATTTTTAAGAATGAAAGGGAGTGTTATCATCACTGTGTGGGACAACAGGTATAAATCAGAGTTGTCTGTAAAGCAGTTAATAAAAGATATAGTAGGACTGTACTTAATCACTAAACAGATAACATTGGCCTTTCCATGACTATTTACAGGTCCAAACTGGGAGAGGGGAAGGTCTGCGTCACAGAAGGAGAAGTCAGCTCACGGTTGTTATCTGGTTTGCTGTTACTCTGATTGAACTGAAATTCCATGTAGACATTACCTATCCTCGGAGCTGAGTTCAGATGGCCCTTAAAATCAGAGTTTTTAAATCTTGAGTGCGGTATTGATTTATTTTTATGATGGTTTACAAGTTAGAAATGATTACTTTGCAAGGCATGGTTTACTTTGAAGGCAAGAGAGTGATTATAGTTAAGGAAAAGTGCCATCCATATATGGCATCGTTCTCAACAGCTTAGGAGATTTGGAGAACTCTGGATGTTTTAGAAAGCTTTCTGCTCACCAGCAGAATTGAAATGGAGGCCCTGCTGGGAAGTAACTCAGAAATCTATGTCAGTGATTCTCTCATTACAAGAATACAGATTTGGAAATTTTGTCTACAAAACTGCATTTCCATGCAGCGTCTGTTAATGACAATTTTGAACTCATGCTTATTGTGGCATACATATTTTTGATGAAAATATTAAAAAAATGTTAAATTACAGTTAACATTTACTATTATTTTGTATATTTTTATGCAGCCATAAAAATGATATAGGTGGTAGAGTAATACAACAATAATAATAATCATGACACAGAAGGATATTCACTTTAGTGCATCAAGCAATTTATAAAGCAATATTGTTATTTGCTTCTATTTTTGTTTAGGAAAAAATATATCCTTGGGCACAGAGAGACAGAATAGTGCAAAGATATGTTACTAAATTTAACTGCTTATTTGAGAATTAGTGGACTTCAAATGTTTTCTTCTAGCTGATGATACATTGGCTAGCTTTTCTGTTCATGTATACTTTTTAAATATGAAAACCTAAAAATTAACCTTTTTCCTTTTAGAAGAGCTGTGGCCTGTATTCTGAAGCTGGTTAGTTCTTTATGTTCAAGAGAGTGTTTTCAAATGATGGAATAATTCACTATGATCTGGTTCTCGTGGTCAAAAACAAGAGAGAAATCACTATATGTCAATTTAAAAATGCTTTGTAACCAGTTAGGTGGTCGTGTAGTTGGGGAACATCATAGCCACCAGGCCCTCCATCGTAAAATGGAGCATTGCTAGTCTAAGGAGTTGAAATAATTTTTCTACCTTTAGAAGTTAAGAAGTCATAATAGTCTGTGCTCTAGTCCTTTCTTATGACAGGTGAGGCATCTGATGCCTGGGAGGTTAAGTGACTTACCCCATATCAGAGTAAATTGAGAGGAAATTTGATGATCTGGCTCTGAGTCCAGTAGTCTTAGAAAACCCTTAATATTGTTTTAGTTTGTCATCTGCCTTCTAACTACTACAGGAACTGTTAAAGAGCCTTAAGCTTAAATTTGCATGTGCCATTTATTGGATAATATTTCAAAGCTTTATGTATAAAAGTCACCAAAGTCCATTTGACTGGGGTTAATGACAGATAACTTCAAGGGACTCTAAATTGGTTTCTTGGCAGACTGTAGTCATGAAATGCTGACCAGTCTGCTGCTTAGTGCTCACCTTATAATTAAACTACACTGTTAGTCTGCAATTGTAAAAATGTACTTGGATTGAAAGAATGGAAGCCTGCTAAATTTGTGCCAATAATTTAAATTTGTAAACTCTCTGGAATGAAGACATGCTTGCCAGAAGAAAGTCTGCTTGTGCACCGTCAAGTGACATCTGTAGAATGTCACGAAACCGTCCCTGGTCCCCCAGACTTACTCTGATTCCCCTCTCCTAGCCTTTCAGAGCACCTGGTCCCACTTCACTGTAGTTAACTATGGCAGTAGTCACATACTTGTACGCATCGAAGTGCTTCCTGTCTGTCCTGTTCCCAGCTCTGTCCTTAGCTGCAGGCACAGTGTCCTCCACACAGGACTGTAGTAGAAATGAGAATGCCCTTCATCCTGTCCAGTAGTGCTGTCTTATAGAGGTGGGGTATTTCTTGATCCTTACTCCCCCCCTTTTTTTCTTTTAATCTTTATTGATTTCAGAGAGAAGAAAGGAGAGGGAGAGAGAGAGAGAAACATCAGTGATGAGAGAGAGTCATTGATCGGCTGCCTCCTGGACGCCTCCAACTGGGAATGGAGCCTGCATCCCAGGCGTGTGCCCTGACTGGGAAGCGAACTGCAATCTCCTGGATCCTAGGTTGATGCTCAACTGCTGAGCCACGCCCGGCCAGGCTTCCCCCCCTTTTTTAAAGAATGTTTGAAGATCTGATCCCCAAACAGATTATATCACTAGGGCATTTGGTTACAGGTAGTAGAAAATGTTTCTAGCCTAAGCATCTCAGATGGTAACAATAGTACATATTTTTAAAGAACTGCGAAGGGGCTGAGGTTTTTTTTACCCTACTTGCAAGCTAAGAAGTTTACCTGCTACAGTTTGATAAATGCTAGAAGAAGACATGAGACTCCTGGGTCCCAGATAAAGAACTTTTCATAATTCTTAGTAGTAACAGTAGTCATAGCACCAGCATTTTTTTTTTTTTTTTTGCACCAGCTCTCCAAGCCCTAATTCCTACAGGGTGACGTGCAGAAGGCCAGCTGACACTTATGCATGTAGTGGGTGTATCATAGGAGAAGAACCCAGAACTTAGGGTGTCCAAATATACTGTAAGCATGGCTGCTCTTTGCTCTGAAGGGAGACACTATCTCTAATAAGTCTATTCATTGTCAAAATATTCTTGTAATGATGGTCTGGAACAAAGATAGTCAGTGCCTCTGTTGGCATGATGTGTATAATTGTGAGAGACTCCTAGAAAATTGTTTATCAATAGTATGCATTGTGGAAATTAAAAAAAAATAAAAAATAAGTCACTATAATCCTTCCATTGTAAGACAATCACTGGTAAAGTTTTAAAATATATACTTTCAGTGTTTTATCTCCATGTTGTATATAGCATATATTTTATTAAAATTGGTAATATTGTACACTCTGCCTTGTAATTTGATTTCTTCAGTGAACACTATATTGTGCCTGTCCCCCCTCCCTGCCACTGAGGTTCTTCTTGACATGGTGAAGCACCCTTGCCCTGTCTTCAGTCCCTTCGGCCCTACTCTCTGCCTGATACTCCATTATACTTCGTATAGAGTCAGAGTTTTGTAGATTCAAGAGGTTTCAGATCATCTGGCCCAATCCTTTCATTTAAGGTGTTAATGTTCTCATTTTAACATACTTATGTTTCATTGAGACCTTCTGGAAGCAGCAACACAACTTTAATAGGGAACTATAATGATGGGAGCTCAGGGCACTGTAAGAGGTTGGTGGGCTAGCTACATTGCTTGAGTGATTCTACTCCTGACATAGAACCATAAGTATAAGGGCATTTGTATGAGGTCCTGACTAGGTTGTGTGAACCTGGGGACTGGCTCTTAGAACCTCTTGACCCTCTTGATCTTGCCCAGTCAAGCCTACAGTTGTCCCAAGGACCGCTTGTGCTTATACCTACCTGTAAACTCAGAGCCCTTCTGGATCAGACTGGTTTCCATGGGGCCACGTGGCTCAGTGCCTTGGGAGGTACTTGTCCAAACAGGAGTTAGTTTAAAAAGTTATTCTTCCAATCAGACTCAAGCCTTTGTGAATAGCAGCAAATAGATCATTTCCAGACAGGTACTTCTCTCAATTTATTAAAAACTATTGAAAAATCTTTTCTTGAAAAGTACCCCCCCCCCCGAACCTGCATCTCAAGGTGTTAAATATTCATATTTATAGGTTCCATTAAAGACACGGGTATTTATATAAATAGAATTTGCCTTGATTTAATAAAAAAATTGGTGCTATTAGATTTGGATCAAGGCAGTATTGCCAAATATGTTTTTGAATGGTGTCTTTCTTTTGAAAGGCATAAAGCTGTCTTATCTTGCTTTCAAGAAAATATTATTCTTTGTTGAATCATTTAAGCCTATTAGTTCTTGGAAAATTATAATGAAATGCTACCTTCAAAGAGTCAGACAAGTTCCAGCTTCTTTTACTGAGAAGAAACTATTGTTACTGAGGATTATTTCTTCTCTGGATGTCATTCTATTGACTGGACTCTATGGAGAGGAATCTGAGTTGGCTGGGGCTGGGGCATTGTGCATCTCATTACCTTCTCTTGTTCTCTTCCCTGCCCTTCCCACTCCCCATTTTATCCCAGATCGGGAGATTTGTGGAGTGATGGCGTATTCACTGCCAGAACTCTGCTGGCTTGAACAGAGCCTCATTTCCACTTGTTGTCTTAAAGTGTATTTCACCTTTGGTCTGGCCGTTCTCCCTTCTGTACCTGTGCCCAGACAGGGAATTGGGGACAAGGGGTTGGGGCGGGGCCTTTTAGGATGGGTCCAGGAAGATTTGAAGGAGAGAATGTAGCCGACATCGGGGTCGCCATAGAGTGCCCAAGGTCAGTGGTCACGAGGAAGGGGGACCCACTGGAAGCAGCATCAGCCAGGGGTCAGAGCACAGTACGCTGACTGATGAGAGCAGCGTCGGGATAGCAGCACCCTTGCCACTAGCCAGTGATTCAGACCCTGATTCTGTCCCTCCTCTGGGTGGAGGAACCAGCTATGGCAACGTGTTCTCGGGGAGGCAGACCCTGTGGACGGAGGACTTGGCATAGTGTGTGTTTCAGTCCGCCGGCCCTGCCCTCCCCTCCCTGTGATCCGTAGGTGCCTGCCTTCTGTATGGAGGACACTCCTGTCCTCAGCACACTACTCCCTTCATTCTTTACCCTTAGGCCACAGGTAAGTGTCACTTGCTGTGAGGTTTCTCTGAGCCCTCAGATTAGGAAACTCCCTATTAGATACTGCATAGGATCCTGTCCTTAGTCTTTCATTGCACTTGTTACCCGAATTGAATACTTCCTGTTTCATTCCTGATTACATGTTTCATTCTAGTCTCCCCAGTCGGATGGGCATGCTTCTTGGCACAGGGACTAGATGTCCATTTCATGTCCGAAAGTGCCATGGCCTGAGACGTGGTGGCACATTGTAAGTGTCTAATAAACACCTATCTGCTTACTTAATGGGTTGGGCTTAGTATTTCCCCCACGGGGCCTGGATCAACCTAGAAATTGGTAGGCAGGATCTACAAGTAGGGATTGAAGGATCTAACAGCTGTAGAGTTGCTGGGGGGAGGCAGACGTAAGTACAGTACACCTGGGAGGTCTTCACTGAAAGATACTAGGTGTTTTGGTTCATAATACATAGTAAAGTCATTTGTCCAATGAGAGAATTCTCCTCCTCTTGGTTTCTGCTTGGTGGTGGTGCTGATGTTAAATATTTTCAGTTCCAGTGTATGAACAAATCACCATTTAGTGGGTTAATTTTTCTTCTTTTTTGTTAACTGAGTTTTTGCATTTTCATAGTTAGCTAAAAATTTTGTCCACATTTAAATGTTTTAAAAATCATTATTGTTTCAAAGATTAGTGTATCCAAAAGGAAAACTTATTTCTGATCTCCTGTGTTTTTTTTAAAAGGATAGTTTATTGATTTTTAGAGAGAGAGAAACATTGATGTGAGAGCACAACATAGATCTCAGTGGCCTCCTGCACATCCCTTATTGGGAGATCAAGCCTGCAACCCAGGCATGTGCCCTTGACTGGGAATGGAACCAGCAACCTCCTGGTGCACACGATGATGCCCAACCAACTGAGCCACACCAGCCAAGGTATCCTGTTTGTTTTAAGAAGATTTTGCTTCTGTTTACCATATAACAAAAGTTAAAATTGCACCTAAGCCATAGCAGTATTTTTAAAAGTTAAAACAGGTTTTTAAGTAGATCTTCTAATACTGAGTTGGTTGCAGGTAAATCTGTTGTGTTTTGAGTGTAACACTTTGTGCAGGTCCTGTCCTGTAGTTTTTAAGGTATTTGACTGCACTGTTTGTTAACTTGGAGGATTATATGTGGCTGCTGTTGTTCGTCATAGCACCTTTTCCTGGAATGGGAGGAGCTGTGGTTGGAGGACAGGCCTTCCTTGGGGAAAGGGAAAGGTTCTTTTTATTGTAGTCAGATTTACTTTGAAAATATTAATGAATTAGTTCTCACTTATTAACTGAACATATAGCTCAGTTTTCTTAAAATATAGATGGTCTTCATTCACAAACATACATGACATAAAAGCAAAAGCTCAGAAGTGATTACAAATCTGAGCCCAGAGGTATAGGTGGACCAAAATGGCAGCCACATTTACTTTGCTTTGATAACTTTAGAAAAAAAGATAAAAATAAAAGTCCTGTTATCCTGTGCAAGCAGCATAGAGACAGCGCAGCATTTCTAGGCTATTCTAAGGACCTATACACAAGTTGAAATAATTTTAAATACCATGGCTCCTCTTCGATAAAATGATGTATCTTCAGTTTAGTCATTTATTGTTTTTATTTATGATTTTATTTATAATTTTTAAGAACCACCCAGTCAGCCCACAGAGTTAGGAGAAATAAGAAGTCGTTCTGAGCCACTAAGTTTTGCAGAGGTGTGTTGTGCAGGAATCAGATACCTGATACACCAGGCACATTCATAACTTTTTCTTTCTTTCTTTTTTTAAAAATATATCTATTGATTTCAGAGAGAGGAAAGGAGAGGGAGAGGGAGAGATAGAAACATCAATGATGAAAGAGTCATTGATCGAGCCCACAACCTGGGCATGTGCCCTGCCTGGGAATCGAACCCCGATCGCCTGGATCCTAGGTCGACGCTCAACCGCTGAGCCACGCCTGGCCGGGCCATAACTTTTTCTTAAATGGAGTAATCAAATTCTGTTGTTCCTTTCACCTATACTGGACACTGAATAATTTACTTATTTCCCAAATTATAATTTGTTCTGAAGGAATAACAGTTTACTGCATTAAGAATTTTCCAGAGAATGTGCCATAGGCAGTTTGAAAAGAGAGCATCCAGAGCGCTGGCACCATTCTCTAGTGTGTGCTGGAGTCAGTCTGTAGCTTCCCACGGTGATTACTTTGAAGGTAACCATGCTGGAGTATTTATTTTGGCATCTCTGTTAAAAATAAATAAGAATAAAAGGAAAAACAAACAGCTTCAGTCCTTGTTTCCAGACACACCCCTCTCCCCCAAAGACTACCAAAGCCTGGCAATCATCATCTTAATTCTGACAGTAATTTTTCAGAATCAGGTAGGGAGAAGATATTTTGCAGAACATGTTTTCTGGTCATATATTTATGGTTTTGTATTTAATGGTGGAATAATATTATGAAGACAGAGATTTATGTTTAAATTACCTTTTTATAGTCTTAGTATAAGATGCAATAAATTCTAAGAAGCAATCTTTGTAAAACTTGTTTGGTTGGTGAACCGTCCAGCAGTGTTCTCATATCCTCAGAATGTAACAGTCCCAGAGGGACTCAGGATCCACCCTGTCTCGGAAAGTCGGGGGCATGAGCAGTGTGCCCCTGTCCTTGTCTCTTTCCTCAGTGTGCGGGAAGCTCTGGGCCTGGGGTCCCTCAGGGCTAGCACCAAGGCTGTCCCAGCATGGTCACCTCCCCAGCAGGTGGTAAGGGGGGGTGCAGGCTGACGATGGTTGGAGAAAGGAGTGGAGTACTAAAGCAAGGAGGAAAGTGAGCTCCAACTGATTGTACAGTAAAACTAGTACTTTCTGGTTCATTCCCGGGTTTTGGCACCAAAGAAACAAAACCTGGTCCTTTTTTCCTTTTTGTTACTCCGTTGTTACATCACATCTCAGGAGGTATCTGGTACTTTTAAGTAAAAGCAACAAATGTAGGAAGCACTGGAGCTTTCTTTCTAGGATCTTGATGGATGTCTTGAATGTGTCTATATCTTGGTGAAAGTATTAGAACCTGCCAGTAGCTTTAGACTTTTGAAAGTTGCTTTTGCTTTTTATTTTTTGGGGGAATAAACACTTATTTGGAATTGTGTGTGTTTTGTTTGAAGCCAAAAAGGTGTCACCTGTGCTTTTACTACTATTAGATTTCACCCTGACCTCACACCATAAAATACTAGTTTTGAGGGCACCAGCCTGCTTTTTTTCTGCATAGGTAGTTTGGAGCCTAGTGGAGGGAGCCTGGTGGGGTTCCGGGTTACTAGGCCTGTGGGGTACATGGAAGGAGGAGAGCCACCACTTCTCCGTCTGTGGGTACAGAGGAGAAATGTGACTCAATCCCTTACCCCACTGGCTTTTCTTTATGATGCTCGGCTGCTGAGCCATGAGCCTTGCACCTCCTGTAGGTGGACAGTCACTGTATAGTCAGTGCAGGACTCAGGTAGGAATGTTCCCTTAGGCGCAGTGAAAATATATCTAATTAAAGAGAGATTAGGAGAAATGAATGATAGAGATTTGGGGAGGAGGTTGTCTTGAGCACTGTGATGAGCCCCGTCTCAGTTTAAACGGTCATTCTGATTTTCCAACACAGAGGTAAAATAACAGATACAGTGTGGCCAGAGAGGTCTCCTGAGGGTGTCCTGGATTTAAAGTAGTGACCCTGACCTTGGCAAGGGACTTCACCTCTCTTTCCTCAGTTTCTTCACTGTAAAGTGGGGATGGATAATCATAGTCCTCACACATAGGTTTGTTACGACGATTAAATCGCTTAATATTGTAAACTGCCTAGAACAGACCCTGAAGCCACATAAACATTGCACATGTTTTATTAACATTCATCAGGGGTATTTATCAGACTTGTTAGAAAGTTAGAAACTCAGTGGGCACAGTGTGCCCTCTTTAAAACGATTACTTCCAGGCATTTCCTCCTGCGTGTCAGTATTTGTGGTGAAAGGGGCATGCCCATGAATTGGGGAGGGTATTGAGTTTTGTTGTCCTGAATCATCAGCTACTGCCAGAATTATGCAAAGAACATTGTTGCACAAGCTGCAGCTGCAGGGAGCGTCTGCTCTGGGGGCTGAGCTTCGAGTAGGTGGGCTTGGCTGAGCACATCCATCCCAGGCTTCCTTGGCTGTGTCTTTTGTGGATTGGAAATTCTTTGGAAAAGGGAACATGTGATTCAGAGAAACAGGGATTAAAAATCCATCAGCGCAGTGAAGCAGCCAGCTGTTTCATTCAGAATATGCATGGCAGTGAACAGCAGTTCCTCAGCATTTGCAGTAACCTTACAATTAAATATGCTGTTCGTTACATTTGGTTCACAGTGAAGACCCATCTTGTATCTGTTGTTCGTCAGCCAAAGATAGAAGGGTGAAAGCTTCTGGCAAAAATAGGAATCTTCCAGTTGTGTTTGTAATTAAATTTAATTCACGGAAAGCTGCCTATCTCACTCCGTAATAACTCATTAATTTTTATCATCTGGCCACTATGTTGTTAAAAACACAACGCGAAGAATTACTGGTATTTTAGAACATACCAGTTTTCCCTTTTAAAAGACTGAACATGGTACTCAGTTCATCTGGATTCTTGCTACAGTCTTGAGAAGTTTGCAGTCTCTGCGCTCAGCTTGCAGCCAGTCTCTCCAGATGTTTGTTACCCGCAGGAGTCTGACTCCTCTCACTTTCTTCCCATGAGGCTCTGTGAGGTCCCTGACGGCCTGCTGACCTCCAGGGTGTCTCCGATGTCCCTTCTGTTCTGGCACACAGGCAGGCCGTCTGATAGTTGGCTGCCTCGATTCTGAAATTTGTCACTCATTTTGATGATATCTTTGTGTAACATGCGCATGACTAATACATATTCATTGTCTGGGTGAGATGGAGCCTGCAGTTTGGAGTGTAGCATTTTCAAACCACTTTATTATATGTTGTTCCTGTGCACTGTCAAAAAAGAAGAAAATAAAACTCTAAAACATAAGTATACTGATCTGCTGTTTTGGTTTATATCCGTTTAGGGCGTTTCTCTTTCTATTTATGTTTGTATGCATGTATCTGCATGGAAGCACATAGAATCATATTTTACGTATTTTTAAAGGGGTCATTTTGCAGTAGTATTGTCTCCACCAAAAGGTAAAACTATAAAACCTTCCAGGAGAAAGTGTAAGAAAAATTTTAGGTTAAGCAAAGATTTCTTAGATAAGATACAAAAAGCAGGAGCAACAAAAGGAGGAGCTGATAAACAATGTCAACATTTAAAAATTTTGCTTTTAAAAATATGCCATTAAGAAAATGAAAATATAAGCCACAGACCAGGAGGAAGTACTTGTAAACCATATATCCCCTAAAGGTCCTGATTATATGAAGATCTTTTACAACTTAATAAGACAAACAACCAAAGATAACAAGATTTGAATAGACACTTCAACAAAGAAGATACCTGGAGGGCAAATAATCACGTGGGAAGATGTCCGATGTCATTAGTCACCAGGAAAGTGGGAATTTAAACCACAAGGAAGTAGCACTACTCACTTCCCGAATGGCTGTAACAAAAAGCCTGACACTGACCCTACCAGGTGTGGATGAGGCTCTGGAGAAAATAGAACCCTTGTCAATTGTAGGTGGGAATATAACATTGTACAGTCAGTTTGGAAAACAGTTTGCAGTTTCTTAAACGGTTAAACATATGCTTACCATGTGAGCCTACAATTCCACTTCTGTCTGTCTCAAGAGAAACAAAAACATGTCCACTCAAAGACTTGATACAAATGTTCAGCAGCATTACTCCTAATAGCCAAAACCAAAACAGCCTGAATGCCCGTTAACTGGTGAGTGGATAAACAAGACGTGGCATGTCATATTCATACCATGAAATTCAGTGATAAGGAGCACACTTCTGACACGTGCCACCAAGAGGGTGAACCTCAGCAGCATTATGCTAAGTGAAAGAAGCCAGACACAAAATGCTACGTATTGTATGATTCCATTTGCGTGAACTTTCTCAAGAAGGCAGAACTGTAGAGATTGGAGGTTGCCTTGGCCTAGGGTTAGGAGAGCGGATTGCCTGCAAAGAGGCACAAGGGGCTTTTGGAGTGATGGGAGTGGTCCAAAGCTGTGGTGATGGTTGCACAGCTATACGTTTACTAAAACTCACTGAGCAGTCCTTTTAAGATGGGTAAATAGTTTAAATGATAATGCAGTCAGTTTTATTTGACAGGTTGCAATTTACAAAAACCTTTACCAGTTGCTATTTAATATTGATTCTAAGAGGTAGATGATATACCTGTTTTCCAGAAGGGGAGACTGAGGACCAGCGATGGTGTGTGACATTCAGGTCTCAGAACCTGTAACTGGCAGACCAGCTGGCCACATTCAGGTGTTCTGACCGCAGCAATGAATGAATTTTATGATAAATAGATTTTTCTTTATTAAAATACCTCAGGGCATGTTTTAAAGAACGTATTATGAACATCTTTCTATATATACCAGGAACAGTCATGTGTTGAATCAGTTATTGATTGTGGGTCATTCAAGTTGATTCTCACACACTGCTTGGGTAAATGGTACTGCATCAGACACCCTTTCAGAGAAATCTTCGTGCTGTTCTCCAGGGCAGCCATCGTTTTGTTGAACTCCATGGCCTAGAAGAACTGTCTGTTTGGAAGAACTTTTTTTTTCAATGAGTGAAAGTGTGCTCTAAGAAGAAAAAGTTTAACAAAATTCACAGAAGAAATTGCCCTTAGCTAGTTGTGCTTGTCCAAGAACATGTGCAGAATTAAATAAACCAACTGTTTCTTTTGTTTGTAGTTTGTTACTTAGAAACAAAGACATTATTGATAGTCACCTCCCCCCCCCCTTTTTTTTGCTTTACTGTGTAATTACTTTAAATGTCTTATGAGCAAAGCTGTAAGTTTCATCCCCAAGGTCTTAAAAAAGAAAGACACACACCAAAAACTTGTCAGCCAAGTTAGTCTTTCAGGTGTTAGGAAGGTTCTTCAGGCTCAGACTTTAGGGAGGGAGGGACCTGGGAGGGAGGAGCATTGCAGTGCTCCAGGGATGCTGGCTGATCCCTTCCTCCCCATGTGGGGCATCTCGCCTTGGGAGCCCAGGGTGGTGGCAAGCCCAGTGAGGTGAGGGAGCAAATGATCAAAGGCATTAGGATCAGGTGTGTGGGATGTGGGGACCTGAGGAGGAGGGTTCGAGTTCTCCTGGAAGAGCTGGTGGACCCTTCAGTTAGATGGGGGCAGTTTCGTGTAGAAAGGTGGAAGTATGAAGGGGGTGGTTATTTAAAGAAACCACCTATCACTTGAAAGGACAGTATTTTGTTTGACTTCTTCATTTCTAGATGAAGAAACTGTGTCTAGAGCGGCGGTGGCTTGTCTGAGGCCACATACTCAATTGTGGAGGGAACTCTGACCACAGTGTGTCCTGGTTTCCCCAGGGTGCCACCCCCTGGGCTGTGGACCTCCTTGGCGACCCCCATTGGGAGCCAGCTGCCCTGTATATTTAGCCCCTGACACTGTGTCTAGACTTCCTTTAACTTAGGCAGCAGCATCAGAGCCGACGAGGGGTCTCAATTCCCAGACCTGTGGGGACAGTTGAGAGGTCATTTCACAGTATTTTTCTTCTTCTAAATCTCCTTTTAAGCACTTTTTTGAGACAGTGTTTACTTGTTTCATAATTGTTTGGGGTAAAAACCATGGAAGGAAAAGGAAATAGTCATATTTTTGTTTCAGTATGAATCATAGATATCACCCCCATTTTTTTTTAATGCCATTATAATGGTATGATTTTAAATGGTATGTCAACTTACTCAGTTTAGCCTTACTTACTGTCCAGTAGTTTGAAATTAGATTAAAATTTAAAATTTGAAGCCAGCAAAAATGAGGTGGACATCAAAGAACGACCCATGCACCAGAAGCCTGCATGCTCCTCTGTGCCTTGCGTTGGCGCCTTCCCTGACCCTTTCCCTGGCCCCGCGATCTCCTGCCTTTCTCCTCTCTCTTCTGCTACCCTCTCCACTCCTGCCCCTGTAAGCCTCTCATGAGCCCTTAGGCCAACCTTGGGTCTGTTCCCTTGACATTTTTAGGAATTGCTTGAGTTTACTGGTGGCCACTTGTAGCCATGACACGAAGGGCACAGGTAGAGCTTTTGAGGATTCCTTATAACTGAGGGGAGGGAAAGTCATATTAATGGTATTTTCTTCTAACTTTCCAATGAGTGCTGTAGGCTGTAGGTAGGCCAATCATTCCTATTTATAACACCTCCCAAAATCACTTCCTCAAAAGGGGAATAATCGAGGTGGACATTTACTGGCTCAGAAGGAGTCATCACAAAGATCTGCTGCAGAAAGTTCATGGGCTAACATATAAAACAGCAAATAATGGGTAGTTTAGGCCTGTTTATGAACACACTTGGTATAAAGCCCATAGACTGAAGTGGTTTGCTGCTACTAACTTTAAATGTACTAACGTGAGCAGTTGTGACTATTGTAAACTTGCCCCGGCTGTGAATTAACCTATAACAGAACATACACAGTAATTTAAAACATGAAACAATGGTGTGTTCTGCCATGTGTGACTGAAAGTATAAAATATTAGAAGGAGCATTTATCAGCTGAGATATGTATAGAACTTTTCTGTACAAGCTTGGTTGTGCTGCTTTTTGTGTGTAAATTTATGATCCATTCTTTAGAAATTAGTAAGAACAGTATTTTTGTCACATATGCTCTCTGTCTGCTAGACTTGAGTACAGAGTTCAACAGTTCGTGTTTAAGGACCAGAATAGGGGATTATTTATTTATTGTATTCTGATCAAATCCCCACTACAAAGGGAAATTTCTCAATGGACTAAAAAAGTGTAAAGAGAAATGTAACTCAAAAGCAAGGTAGTGGCTAGTGTGTTGTTCATGCTTATGTAGAGTGCTCAGACAGGAAGGAATGAGAAATAGGTGGCACGGACCAGCCCCGGCTTTCAGGGACCAACAGGCAGGTGTCTGAGGGCCTGGAAGGTTCCTGCTTGCCCGGGTTGGCCCAGAGCCCAGGTTGATTGGTTCGTGGGCTGTGGTTCCTTCAGAAGAGTCGCGCCCAGCCCAGCGGACCCGCCTCTGCTGCACCTCCAGCCAGCCTCTCATGGCCTCTGTGAATTCCCCCCTTCCCCGACTTACCAAATTCTGAGAAGGTCGGAGTGGTGCCAGCTGTGTCCTTCCATTTCTTTTTCACTTAAAAGGTTCTCAGTCAGTACATTATTTATGGACAGCTAGGTGGGGGTGTGTGTGTTGGGGGCGGGGGTCTCGTGCGAAGAGGACTGACGCATGATTCCTGGAAATAAAATAGAATTACCATGAAACACGAAGGTGCATTTGATATTTCTCTACTGGCAAACATGATTAATAAAGTAGCATTATTTTGGTAAACAGCAGCTTGCTATTACCAGTAGAGTCCTTAATCTGTGACGGGGATAAAAGGTAAAGGGCCTTTCCCCTCACTGGCTGCCGCCTGCCGTCCTCTAAGTGTCTTCTCGCTGCCACAGTCCAGTGTTGGAACGTGGACTGCACGATGCCAGGCACTCATAGAGCAGGAACAAACTGATTTTTTTGGATAAAATATTTTTTGGATAAAGCGATTTTTTTGGATAAAGCGATTTTTTTGGATAAAGTCTTGCCCTCCTGTGTTCGTGTTGAGAGGAGCTCGGTGTTTCTCGTGAGAGCTGGAGCTGTGAGCATCGCGGAGGGCAGGTCCTCAGCGCTGACGCACTAGCGTTGCCCTCCTTCCCTGTGCAGACACACGCCGGCCACTGTCATTGAACTCGTGTCCCAGGCATGCGGGGTGGTTTACGAGGCCCGTCCGAAGTTTAAATGCTAGTCTGGGCCAATTACAATGGCCGGAGTGCTGAGGAAGGGCTGGGGCAGGTAGGTAAGAATTGTTGGTATTATTAGAGAAAAAGACCTAATCTTTTAATTTCCTGAAAGATTGGGAGAACAAAGGCAGTGACTGTCTTCCAACCAGGGTACACAAAGTGTGCTGATTGTAGCCAGGAAGAGGGGGTTTGGTACCCCGTTGCTCTATTTTTTAATTTACAGATTGTATTTCGTTTGGGTCAAAAAATTTGAGAAAGCGATTCTCATGATTTTTTTTTTGTACAGGGCCCATGCTGGTTCATTTATCTTCTGTCAACCAAAAAGCCAAAGAGGGCAAGCTGTATTTTCTCCATGTTTGGATGAAGAAAACAGTGTAGAGGTGTGTGTTTTGTATGAGGTTGAGACGAGCAGCCTGACCTGCTCATTTGGAGTCCATTGCTCCGACCTGAGCAGGGTGGAACACCTTTGAGCAGCACCGGCAGGGCAGGTTAGGGGGATGCCGAGCAGGTGAGAGGTCCTCCCTCCTGGGGGCTTCTGTACTTTGTACAAATCACCTCGCAGACACTGGTAAGGATGAGTGCAACAAGTCTGCTTTGTACTTACGAGTATCAGTGGTTTCCACTGGAGCAGGGTTCTGTGAGTGGAATGACAGGGAAGGAAAATTTCTTTTTTTTCTCCCTCACTCCTCCTCCTTCCTTCTCTTCTTCCTCCCTTTTAAAACACAAATATTAACCATGTAATTAACTCCCACTGCTCAACAACCTAATAGTACACTTACGGACAAGTTTCCAAACCTGTTTATGCCAGGTGTACTTTTACTGTCAGCATATAATTTAATTAAACATTACCAAGGTTTAAGACATTAGTGGGAAAAGAAACTACTTCTGTAAAAGCTAAACTGAATGATTTGGGAAAACTTCATAAAGGCAAAAACAGTTAAAATAAGCCGACAGACTAAGTGTGGGAGAGACAGACTAAGTGTGGTGGAAAGGGAGAGTCTGTAAATATCTGTACGCATTCTGCCCTTAGATTTCTTCTGGAGCATCTCTGTATTCCAGCTTCATTTAAAAGTGAATACCAGCATTGGCATAGTAGGGCTTATGCAAGAAAGCCAGTGAAGATGGCCCATCAGGACCTTATAGTCAAAGGAAAGACCTTAGCCCAGGTCTGAGACGGCAGCAAGGGGCCAGGCTCTTAAAGTGGACTCAGCATTGTGTCCATATGGAATTGGGGGGGTTGTAAGAAACAGAATCTTTAATGTGTGTCTTTTCAATGGCTTTCCACTGTAACAGACTTAGTTAAAAATTAACTGACCAAATGATTAGTGATCACACTGTGAAGGAGGCTTCTGCACAGACCACACAGATGGGGGCCCTGTCACTGTGTGGATGGTCACCATGGACAGTGCCATCCTGCTGGAAAGTGGTTAGTTTTCTTCACCTTTCAATCACACGTGTATAGAAACCAGAGGACTGGGGGACTGGCCATCACTAACGCTGAAAATGGCTTGTTGGCCTTAGTTGTCCCCTAGCAAACCTGGCAGGCCAGTAAGCCCCAGTACTGGTGATCAGATGAACCTGCAGGCCCTAGGGAAGGAGATGTTGTTGGTCACCTAGGCAGGGCCACTGGAGAATATGTGGTCCCATGCCTCATAGCACAGGTAGGGAAACTGAGGCTGTTTGTCCAAGTCTCACAGGTGTTTGGCTACGCTAAACACCATAGGCTCCACGCTTGCCAGCTCAGCAGGTGTTTCCTTACCTTCTGTTTCCTGAAAGGGCACAGGGTGATCTGAGTTTGGAAACACAGGTTAACCTGACTAACACACAGTCTTTTGAAAAGATTAGGAAAAATCTATTATTTAAAGTTTATATCTGCCATAGCTCCCCAGAAAGTTTGGAAGAAGACAGCAGAAGAAATGAAAATTTATTATCCTACAAACTAGAATCAATCCCATTGTCACTTTCTTTCACCTAATTATTTTTTAATGGATGGATTAACCTGAGTGTTATATTTCAGTTTGATGATACAGGGCCTTATTGATTCGTCTGTGACATCAGTTGATGTATGTGTATAGACAAGGGTGTGTTCTATTTCTGACCAAGGTTAAGGAAACACCTTAGGTGATGACGACACACATCCTGTTTTAGATCCGTTTGCCTCACTCTCTGATTTCAAAGCAGCGGTTATTGTGATTTTTTTTTTCTTTTATATTAAAAAAATTAATGTGTTATAGTGACTTTAAAATGACTTGGAAGAAAGTAAAATGATGAAATATTTGTTTTTTATGAAAAATTAATCATTTATATATTTGGTTTTTACCCTATGTGATTTTAAAAAAGAATGTTCCGTTCAGTAAGATTGGAGAAATGAATTTACATAAGTACAATAGCCTAGATTTTATGCTCTTCTACCATTAAAAAAGATGATTTGGAGTTTGTCTTCCTGGCTTTTAGTTTTGGGGTTCCCAGGTCTTGTTTATAACTATTTTAAGATAAAAAAATACTGTAACAAACTTAAATAGAAAGCGTGCACCTTTTTAATATGATGCTAATTAGGAGAGTGCTGAATTATAATGTTTGTTTCTGCCTCACTTCCTTTAGCAACATTCTTCTGAGGCTCATTTGTCATTCGTGTTTGCTACTGCACACTGTTAATGCTTGTGGTGGGGATGACAAATTCTATCTCCATCTGCAAGTGGATCACCCTTTATTATGCTTTTTTATTTTACTAGTGAATGTGCTAGTGATAAAAATTTGATTTCCTCCCTTCCTTTGACTTTATTTAGACCTGTGATCTTTGTGAGTGACCTTGAGAACATCATTCAACTTTTCTGAACTTTGTTTTTTCATCTTTAAAATGAAGACTCAGTACTAAGTGACTTCTCAGGTCTCTCTAGCTCTTAAGGTCCATCATCCTGTGAAGTGAGTGATCTCACCTGTATGCCAACTCTTTATTTGCAGTTTCACCGGTGACATTGGTTAAGTTCTGCTTCAGCTACTGCAAAGTGTGTAGAATTGAGAAACCAAATCACTAGCTTTGTTCTTTCTAAATAGATAGAGTTTTGAGAATAGAGGCAAGTTTTGAGAACTGGTCATTGACTTACATTGATTTGATTATTTTTAATTTATTCATACTTAAGTGATTAAAAACATGTGTTCTGGAGTCAGCATTGAACCCATCCCCTCCACTCAATAGCTGTTTGATCTTGGGCATATAATTTACCTTCTCTATGCTTCAGTTTTCTCCTCTGTAAGGAGTAGCAATGGTGTCTACTTGGTGTTATCATGAGGGTTCAGTGAGGTAATATGTGCAGAGCTGGGCACATAGCAAGAACCTGACAGAGGTGGGCTGTTGGGATTGTCATCGTGACTGTCCTTTTTGGTATTGTAGAAAGCCTGCAGAAACATTGTTTTTCCTGTGAGTTTGGCAGAGTCTCTGAGTCTGCCCTCAGCATCTAGCCCCATGATCTGGAAACTTCAGCCTCGGTTTGCTCTCCCAGAGTTTATGACTGGGCGTGGCACCCTGGACTTGCTTTTGTCGGCTGCCAGCCATAGATTCACGCTTGTCCGATCATTGTTGTTATTTTTGCCTGCCTGTTTGTTTATATGATTATTTGAAAAGAAGTGATGTGTGCAACAACAAGATGATTTTTATCTTCTTTCTTGGATTTGCTTCACCTTTTGTGGACTGCTGGGGTTGGTGTCACGTACCCCAGCCATTAAGAACTGAATGGTCACTGGAGTGTTGAAGGTTTCTTAGAAATAACCTGTGACCTGTATTCTCATGATATTAGCAACACTGAGGTATCTAGATGAATGGACTTTTTTCCAATGCATAGTGAAGACTTCTGTGCAGCCACAGCTCTTGGATTTTAAAGACCCCGTGCATCACACAGCACACTAATTGTGTGTGTTCCGTGTGGCCCGTGCTGGTGCGGGAGCTGGAGGGTAAAGGCGTGTTTACTGTTAACATGATTCAGTGATTTGGGGGAAACTACCTGAGAGTGTCCTGAGCTGGGTCAGTGTATTTGCTTTTCCTCTTTTCTCATCACTGGCCTTCATGTCTTGGTTACTTAAATGCCAGTAATACCCTCATGTGGTAGGTAGCCAGCCTATGCGGTAGGTCCCATGGCTGGGAAAGGGGACCTGGCAGCCCTACCTGCTCTGCACCTCTCCCAGGACCTGCAGATGCAATCAGAAATCCCCTGTGCGACGAAGAGCCCGCTGGGAACCGGGCTTCTTAGAGCAGGGCCAGGTGGCCAGGACTTGTGGGCTGAGGACCAGGTCGAGAATTCTCCCTCGGGCAGTGTGCACCAGGGCGTGAAGTGGTGTAGATGGAGAGTGCCCTAGGGATGCATCTGCTTTGTCTATTTTACATACTTTATCCCCCCATTTTTTTTACTTGCTATTTGCTATTAAGATTACCCAGAGCCAGGAGTTAAAAACAAACAGAACCCACAGTGCTGGCCACCGTATAGTATGTAATCACTATACCCAGCCATGCAGTGCTCACCCTTCCAGGTGTCCCTAACTCTGTCCTGTCACATAACTGCTGGCAGAGGTCACAGAAAGGACACTCCATCCCTATACCTGAAGTCTCCCTTTGGGTCTCTTTCTTACTGTTAATCAAGGCAGTTATAGTCACCTTTCATCTCCCTGTCTCCTCAAGAGGGGCTAGAGTATTTTATTTAAATATCCACATGGCATCATCAGCATCATCGTCATCTGCCGCCGCCCCCCCCCAGGTATAAAGTGTTCAGAGGCTGGGAATTAGGATTCCGCTGCTTCCTTCAGTCAGCCAACCTCAAATGCCGTCTGCTTAGTCACACTCTCAGCTGTTCAAATCAGATTTATGGTTTACAGGAAAATTGTCTTTTCTCAACGATGACAAGGGCACACTTGACCGAGTTAATGAGAAAACTGTAAAGGTAAACCGTGAGCAGCTATTTCAGATGTGGGTAACATTCCAGAAGTGTGGGCACCGCTGGGGCCAGAGCACTGGGAGGGCCAGCCAGGTGGGCATGTCCATGGGCACATGGTCACCACCGGGCTCCCTACTGAGTAGAGTCCTGTAAAAGGTGATCTGAATGTTCCCCTGTCTTTTATGTTACGAATGTTAATTATTGGAGTCTAAGGTTTGGTAAAATATTAAATGACTTTCATAAGTTTGAAGTCAAACATTTAAAAAAATACTCAATTACTTTTAGAAATAAAACTTTTTTTTTAATTAAAGGAATAAAGATGTCTTTAATTAGCTGATTTTAAATGTAAGTATAATATATGTCTCCTGGGTAGGGGGAAGATTCTCACATAGGTTGGGTTTTAAAATGTTACTTTCATAAAGTCAACCAAGATTCATCCACCAGGACAAGCTTTCTCCTTCTCACATTTAGTCCTGGATATGGGCCACTTGTGTCAGCATCACCTGGAGTACCTGTGAAAACAGCGCCTGAACCCCACTGGACCTGAGGCACCCAAATCTTTGGGATAGGGTTCAGGACTCTGCATTTTACCAGGTGCTCTAAATGAGAACTAATGATGAACTATTTCTGAAAGAAATAGAATAGATGGGTATTTTTCAAGCCATAGGTTATTACCAGTATTAAAAACAAACAAACAAAAAACACAAAAAAACTTAGACTGGAATAATACAGAAAAATATCAGTGCATTACACATACCAAAAGTTTTTTTGTGAGACTAATGTTCAGTATGTGTGACTCGTGTGTCCTTGTATTGGGTTGCATTGTAAAATGTATTGCTTATTGTGGGCCGGTTGGTAAAGTTTTGAAGCCAGTAGAGTAGACTTCTCTGAGTTCCTTCTCATCACAGTGTATTTTTGTATCATTTGCAATCCTTAGCCCACACACCAGCCAGTAAGTCATCTACTTTGTGACAAACATCAATAATGAAAGATGCCAGAAAGCCTTAATCTACCCTTGGCTGTGGATCTCACACTTGGGCGTGCGCTGGAGTCTCCCAGGGAGCCAAGTAGAGTGCAGCCTGCTCCTGACCTCCTCAGGACCGAGAAGGCGGATATAGGATCCTGCATTCTAATGTGTCCTGTGAGATCCTGAGGCATGTGTTTGTGGGCCCACCTTTCAGGAAACACTGACCTGCCTGTGCAGGCACTTCCCATGTTATATTCTAAACCTCGTAACAGTCGTGTGAGGTGACACCTCAACCCCCGTTTAACAAATAAGGACACTGCAGCCACATTGATTTGGTAACTTTATGGCATCCCAGAAACACTAAGGACATGGCCTGGACTCACGCCCACATCAGCCCTCCTTCTTTGGAAGAAATCGGGTGATAACGAGATGTGAAAGATAAATAGTCCTGATTGGGGGAGTCACCCTCATGGGAAAAAGAAATAGGATTGTTAAAATATGACCATTTTTAGAGAGAAGACTGGGCATGAAGCATTTTGTCTTGGAAGCAAGTACTGTTACTGCTGGTTCTAGGGTGGCCTTTTAGACCCATGCCCTCTGTGATCAGAGGTAGGGGTATGAAAAGCAAGAGCACAGAGGGGTGGACCCCGGGGTGGACCGTCTGTCTGTGTGGTGCTCGGAGTCCCTGCTCCGGACCTTGGGTCAGCTCTGCCTCTAGATCTGGATCTGGGCGACGGCTTCATGTGTTGGGCCTGGTTGCAGCCTTCGTAAAACCAGGTGTTATATGACAGCATCTTGCCCTGAGAGAGAACTCTTCCAGACTTTAGAGCCTGTGGTTTTTATCGTTTGAAAAAAGTAATATTGCCTGTGTCTTACCCTGATCGAGACACTGAGTGGCTAAACAAAATGTATGTGTGTGTTCTGAGCCCCTCAGGGAGACAGACAGAATCATACTGGGGCACTGCAGCCTCCAGGTCAGGCCGCCTCTGCTCCCAGAGCTGCTGGCGGCAGCAGAGGGAAGCAAGTCGAATCGCAGCCTTTTCCCTGGGCTGGAGGACCCACACCCGAGACTGCACAACCTCAGGTCCATCTCATCACATAAAGAAGGGAGAAGGGTTTTCTCTTAGAAGGAGGCGGGTGCTTCTGACGGTGCGGGCGGGAAGTTACATCCAGTGGGATTCCTGAGAACGAGGAAATGGCCATGTGTCCGGGAAGCTGGGCGGGTGCCGTGGAGCTGCGCATTTCGTGGTCTTAAACAGGCACTTTATTTTTAATTCGCAGATTATCATCTCTCTTCCTGTCTCTCTGGCACGTGGTTGTCCTTTCTTAAAAGGTGTAACATTTTATGCTCAAATTCCCATCTATTTGAGTCTTAATTCTAAGTAGGATTATAGAGATATATGTCCTCTTAAAGTACTATTTTACAATTATTCAGCATTTAAAATACCAAAACCCTTGACTTGGATCTGCAGGTGATTAAATTTTTTGTTCCTTCTGCTTGATATCCCGGAGAGTACACTGATAGAAGCAGAGCCTTTATTTGGCCTGAAAATAGTATTTATGGGGTAAATGTTTTCAAACAAGCCTGCAGCTGTATTCCGATACCCCACTGAATCGTACCTTCATTTTGAGAATTTACATGTTTAGTTTTGCTTAATATTAATCTATTTTCCATTTCTTAATTTTTTTTTTTTTTAATGGAAGAAACATCATTTTTTTCATTTTCAGAAAGTATGTGAAGCCAAAACCTCGCATCATCTTCAGGTTAACCTTATACAGGGATGGGCAAAAGTAAGTTTATAGTTGCGAGTACATGAAACAGTTAATAAAGCTGTTGTAATAATCATAACCTGCATGTCTTTTTCCATATGGACAACTGTATATATTGTTTAAGTAGAACTTCTAGCACCTGTCTTTTAAAATATTTTTTAAAAAGCAGCAAAGCTGATCCATCATCAGCTGTTTTATTTTACCACTTAGGTTACCCCTGGCATAAGGAAGAACTGACTGTTAGCCTAGGAGACAGAGCCAAGTCCATCTGTGACTTTTTAGTGACGACAGAATAAAGAAGGATACAGAAAGGTTACACGGAAGGCGATGCGGTCTGTAATGCCAGCACCACTGAAACAGTTTGACTTCATACAGTTTTCAAGGATAGAGTAACTTCTGAAGGATGGGTGGGCGTTTGTTTTTATGGATGAGCTATAAGTTGCTAACAGGCAGTGGATGCAAAAGAAATAGTAAATGAGCTTTATATAAAAGTGAGGTCAAAGGACTCAGTAGCTAAACTGTATGTCAGCTGACAGAAATGGTTGCCTCTGAGTTGTTTTCTGGAGTCTTGACCCTAACGCTGCAGGCACGGATGTAGAAATTATAAATATGGAAGATCATCAAGAGCCAAGAACTAGAACACGCGGCCAGTTTTTAAATGAAAGAGAAAAAGAAAGGATACCAGAATGTTCATGGGCTAAGATATATAACGTTTTATTAAATACACATTGTGTATTTTTAATATTGTGTGTGAGAAGGGCTACTGGCCTTTCAGTGTTCAAAGTCTCTGAACCTCAGTTCCTTCATTTCTAAGAACGAAAGGGGCTGTGCTCCATCATTGTGTCCAACGTAGAAGCCCTGAGCAGTTTTCATTGCTTTTGAAAGCCTAAAGGAACTGACATGCTTCTCTGTAACGAGAACCCACAGGCTGCCTGAAGCATGGAGTTTCCCCAAGTTTTCCTTGAGTTTTGGAGAATCACTGTGGAGTCGTTGGCTTCAGCACCCTGATCAAAACTGCTCCTTGGCTGCTTTGTGGCTGGTGAGGCGGGTGGGCAGGCAGGAGGGGGTTTGGTGCACTCCCTGACACAGGAGGAACAGTACGTGGAATCAGCGCTGTGGAACAGACTCTAAGGAGGTGTCCGTGTTAGTTTCTGTTGCTGCCTAACAGGTCACCACTTAAAAACATACTTATTATCTCCCATTTCGGAGGTCAGCTCTGGACACAGCCTAGCTGGCTGGGTTCTCTGCTCGGAGTCTCCCAGGCTGAGATCGAGGCTACACTGCCATCTCCTCGGAAGCATGGTGTCCTCTTCTGAGTTCATTCAGGCTCGTGGCAGGGTTCACTTCATCGAGGCTGAAGGACTGAGGTCCCAGTGTCCTTGCTGGCTGTTGGCCAAGGGTCATTCTCATCACCTCTCAGGTCCTTGCCCCGTGGCCGGATGCTCCAGGTGGCAGTTTGCTCTGCAGGCCATGGGGGCGACCTCTCTGACACTTCACCTCAAGTCCTCAGTGATTGGTCCGGCTCACCCAGGATAGTCTCCCTTTTGATTAGCCAAGAGCCTTGTCACAGGAGTGACAGCACATCATATTAACTGGTCCCACCCACGCTCAACGGAACGGGGCTACACAAGGGGCACAACACTGGGAGGGGTCATGGGCCATCTGCCTGCCATAGTGCTCCATAAATAAGATGGAACGGATGAATGCAGGGGGAGGGGAGGGAGGAGAGAGAGTATAATTTAAAAGTCAACCTTGAGTTCCTCATGGCAGGGCAAGGCTCGTGCTCTTAGCTGGTTCCTGGCTTTGATGGCATCAGAAGGAGGCAAGGCAGGGCAAAGAGAAGTGTCCTCAAAACGAGGGGAACTGGCAGTTAACTCACAGCTCCCAGGATGTCCAGAGTTGAGGCACTTGAGACGAATTTGGGGAAAACAGGTGAAATTGGAAATACTGTCACTGGGAGCACTTGGTTTGCAGGCCGGATTTGTTTTATTTTCCAGCCCTCAGTCCTGGAAGAATTTCAGGCATTTGGGGCAGTCCCCCCTTTACAGCCTTCAGGAAGTGTGTTGATGTCAGCAACTCCTACTGTGTCATAAAAGTGAGGGAAGTGGACTCTGAGATCACCGCTTGGAAAGTTAAAATGAGGATGTTTTCTGTAAATCACTGCACGAGGAAAAAATCAATAAACAGCCCACTCTTGACCTTCGCGGTCAAGGACAGGGACATCCGTCCTTTGGTGCCGAGTGAAATTGAATCCTCCAGTAGGTCATTGGTTATTCTGTGCCCCTGGGTGCCTGCTGGGCTTCCTCCTTTGTGGTTTTTAAAACTGCACATTTGCTTTACTAAGTGGCACACTCTGGTTTTTGTGTGTCATGCAGTCAGTTGGGGAGCACGTCCTTAGTACTGCTGTGTTCTGAGCTCTGTAAGAAATGGCCAGTAAAAGATAGCACCTCTGAGGGGTTTGGTTGGGAAGGAAGACCTGTGTATAGAGACACATAGAACCCCCCGTGGTTTTTCCCCAAGGACAAGAAAGCAAATTATGGCGTGCTCAATACGATGAGATCAGACTGGGAGGGTTTCAGTCATGGTAAGGGGTCACACATTTACACTGTGTGATTTAGAGATGAAATTTAGGGAAACAACTTTAGCTTTGTTCTTCAGTCTCAATTAAGAGATTATGGTGTGAGAATCAAGCTAGTTTTTCCATGCGATGGAGAAGTCTTATGAGTAAGATTAGAATCCAGCTTTTTGCTAAATCGTGTTTGTTGCATTAGAAGCTCACGGTGAGGACAGTTCACGTTGATGTTAGCGAAGCATTCCCTGAGAGGCCCCTAGGAGTTTACATCTGAGCTCTCCTGGTCAGAGGAGGGTGTGGGTGTGTGGGGGCGGGGGACAGTGAGCCGGGGTTTCTGATGGCCAATTTCCAAATGGAGGAAAGGCTGTACCCCAGTAAGGGAAAAAGGAAAAAACGGAGGTTGTTTTCATTATTACCTGCTTAGGTTTGGGGGAAAATTGTGTCTGTTTTAATGCAATTTCCTGCCCCTAGAGTTTCAGTTCTGGTATGTTTTATGTGGGTGTATCAGGGACAGAAATCCCTTCTTGTTAGCTACGACAGTGGAACTGTCCAGAGGTTGAGACTTTGTTTCCCACTTGATCTTCCTGAGGTCCACACCGTGTTGGTGAGTGGAAGCTATTTTTGAAGTGGACAAATGATCCGCAGCCAAGGATGTGTGAGTCCATCAGGAGTCCTAGAGTGTTGTGGCAATCAGAGGACAAATGGCCCGGGAATGTAGGGGATACTCTAACCACAGCAGTAAGCTCCCTGAGCTCGGACACTCCTCAGGACTGAGAGAACCCTCACTGTATCCCTCCCTGGGTCAGGCCTGTTCCCTGCAGTCATGTGAGCTCTCAGGGAAAGTAAGAGACTAAAACTCGGCTCTATTTAAGGAATTTCAAACCATCTTGCTTATCTCAGATATCCCCTATAATGTTTAAATTTATAATGTTGATTTATACAGATTTAAAATAGGTTTAAGATAAAAATAAAACATCAAGGTATGTTGGATCTAGAAGAAAAGTTGGCACTTTTTGTGTAAATGCCAGATAGTAAGTATTTTATGCTTTTGGACCCATGTGGTCTCCGTTGCAGCCAGTCAGCCCCACAGTTGTAGCTCAGAAGCAGCATAGTAGAGTCCAGGCCTGGCCGGGGGCCTCCTTTCCCAGTTTGCCAGTCCCTTCCTGCAGTATTGTCTAGGGCTTGGGAGGAGGGCGGTCTCCCTTTTTTTTCTCCAATACTTTTGAAAGAAGCAAGGCTGTAGGACATCAGTGACAGCCTCTAGAACCTGTGCCAGGAGTTTCATTAGGTTTTGGGTGATGTAATTTTCATCACGTTGAAACAGTCCACATAACCATGCCCCCTTTTGGTAGGTTTCCAGTACCTTTAGGAAGACAGTGTTCAGGGCTGGTTCAGGGGAGCTTTTTCTTTACACTGGTGGTGCCCAGTTGCACTTGACCCAGCTCCCCTGTTTATAGCATATTGTGTAATACTCCCTGGGCTATCCTGAAATGTAATTAACACATAATTTAAAAAATCAAGCAGTGCTTTAACTAATGAAGAAGAAATGAAGCGACATTGATAAACGCTGACGAGTATGTCACTGCTTAGGTTTGTGCCCTAGAACAGTGGTACTGCAAGGACTAGTCGGCTGCGAGGATGCAGATCGGACTTGCCCAGCAGCTCCCTTCATTGAGTCTTGCAGCGGAAAAATAAAAAGTCAGCCTAAAGGGGCGAAAACTCCTCATCTGTGTGCAGAGGGTGCTGATGAGCCTGTGGGCTTGGAGCTAGCCCTTGGATCACCCTTTGGAAGCACTGCACTCTGGCAGGTGGAATAACGTTTGCAGCCATATGTAGAAGCTCCATGGGGGCCCACTGCTGCTGGGGTTTTGGAGACTCAGATACCATGAGCCCATTGCTGCTGGTGACATGTTTTTCTGAAGTGAACGGCTCTTGTTATATTTCCATACCAAAGTACTGTAGAAGTTGCTTCCATTTACAAGAGAGTTGCTCTCCTGAAAACTGTTGTGTATAAAAACTGTGCCCCCCAAATTGTTTCTGTTTATGCACAAAATGCAGTTAGGTTCTCACTTCCTTGAATATCTGGCAAAGACATTGGAAAGTCAGGCAAGATCCTGAATGAGGGTGCCTGTGTGTGTGTTTGTGTGTGTTGGGGGGGCTGCCCAGCATTGCTGGCTCTCATCCTTTAAATGTCAGTGGTGTCCCCCATCACTGTGACAATTACAGATGCCCCCATTAGATTTCCAAATATAAAATAGCGCAAAGGAGCATGGAGGTGAGGATCCACGAAGAGTGTAATCACAAGGTTGAATGTCTGGATCAGCACTTCGCTGTGCGCTGGTAGCTCAGAGGCAGTGCTGAGGTGAGAAAAGCAGTTTCCCCTCTGTCTGAGCTTCCTCAGGACTTCCCAGCTGTTTTCTTGAGTCTTTTCTCCCTTTCTTGTATTCTACTTTCCTGTCTTTTCCCGATGCCTCCGTCCCTCCCCAGCTTTACCCCATTTCCCCTGGTCATTTATCTTTTTATCATTCTCTAGTTTTATAATTTGTTAGGTGTGTTGAAAATAATTTAGTTTCAATAATAATTAAAGCACTGAAATTTGCAATGCACTTTCCCCAATACCACTCACTTCTCTATTGATTTTTTTTATTTTGAGCTGGAGGGAAAGCAGTGGAGTAAAGGCTCATGCATATCATAATTCTGCAAACGAGCTACATTGGCACCTGTCACATAAGGCTGCTTGAGGATGAAATGTGCTTGATGGTGCTTTTGAATTACTTGCTGAGTGTTGCATGTTACAACGAAGGGAAACAAAGAATTGTTTTCCATGTTTACTGTTGTTTGGTATTTTAACAGTCCAAAAGTCAGGAAATGTATTTTGCTTCAACAACTCTGTCCCTCACTCTGTGACCCCTGCTTTACTCAGCATTGACAAACAAGCCCATTTTTCAGTAATGCCCCCTACCTTTTCCATCCCCCCAAAACCTTGGAAGATCTATGAATATGAGTATTAACGTGTGTGTTGGGAGGGGGAGCAGTGTTACTACTGTTGTGTTTGAAACATGAGTCAAGGTTATATTTTATGAACCAAGGTTGGCTATTTTCAGTTGGCTTTTATGGATTTCACAGTTGAGCAGTAATGAGTCATAATCACTGCTTAATTTTCTCAAACCAGGGGGTAACACATTTTGCTTTTGGACTCTCCAGGCTGTCAGTGAAGGGGAGACAAGCTTTCTTTGGGGCTGATACGGAAGCGTGTTGTTAGCACCTCTTCCAGGGCTGCCTCCCTCCCAAGCAGTTCCATCTCCTCCTTGCCACCCCAGCACTCTCTGCAGTCGACCTCTGGTCCTGTCTACCAGCTTCTTTCTCCACCCTTGTGAGTTTAATTTAATAATACTGTTAGAACATACAGTACACAGGAACAAAGTCTGTCATTACTGCACACTATTTTAAACTTTTAATATGCAAAGTTATAGAAAGTTATTTTAGTGCAGACCCACTAGGGGATCCTTTCTGGTCCTGGGGACTTGTATTCCTTTGGAGCCTTATAGAGACATAAGCCAATGGCTTAGTTTTTTTGTGATTATTTACTCATACTATCATAGGTCATGGGGGCTGGGAGCAGATACTTGTTGAGAACCTCCACGTACAAGATCATTCAGGTAAAGATTCTGATCTCAGGTGTTAAAGTTGAGTTGAGAACATAAGGACTTAATTATAACAGCAGTAGCAGCAGTGACTGCCAGCCCCCGTGATAAGAGGTACGTGAGTTATCTCATCTAATCCTTACAATCCTGCCAGGGTAGGTCTTGTTTGCCTCTTTTTATAGTGCTAGAGACTAAAGATGAGAGATGCTGAGTGGCTTCAAGGTCACATAGCTGGTAGGGGTACAGTTTGGGGTTTTGCCACTGTCTTCAATTGTAGTGAAATTGTTCCTGTTCTAACTGCAACACGTAAAGGGAAGTGTAGCGATTACAGATTGTGATATGAAGTGTATTTAGCCTATTTTATAGGAACAGACACAGCAAGCAGTCTGTTAAGTGGAAAGTATGAATTGTCATGTCAAGTCATTTAACAGGTGTGGGGCATTTAAAAGTACTTTATTCGTAAAAAGGTCTGAAATGACTTAAAAAAAATTTTTTTGAGTTCATCTACAAAGCTAGATTATTTTCAAGGAATGTCTATAATGCAGCATGCTGATAAGAAAAGATTAGTTTGTTTTGGGTTAAAATGCATTATTTTTCTTTTTAAATGTTATTTTATAAAAATTACATAAAAGAAAGGAATTTTACTTTGCCCTAAATTATAGTCCAGTGATTTGGAAAATTTAATCTAAGTAAAGTATTAACAAAGACTTGAGGAACATTTTGTTCTTTTTGAGAAATCTCTGATCTGTTAAGGAATTAGGGGGAAAATGGTATTTCTGAAAAACCAAAACCAAGACAAAATATAATCCGTTCTCGCATAACATATTCAGAATATAAGGCAAAAACCTAGGAAGTGTAGTTTGCTACTTGTAAAACATTTCATTTCAGATTTTTTGATACTTTAAAAAAATATTTTAAGCATCTTATGATACAATCTAATTTATTTATTCGAACTAACAAATTCTAGAAGTAAAATAGATCAGATAAAAAAGAAATCAGGCTCTGGGTTGAGTACAGGGGGAAAAGCTGTTAGAATACCTGGATTTGGTTATGGCTTCCAGGCTGCATTAGCTCCAGTAAAAGGTGATGTCTCATCTTTGACCCCTGAGTCCCCTGCTTTCTAAAGTGTAAACCATAAATGTATTTATCTTACAGACTGGCTTTAGTCATCAGGTGAGCTAATTGGTTTGGGAAATGCTTTGAAAGCTGTAAAGGACTATATAAAATGTTAATAGTTTTAGCGGTTTAAAGGTGGGATATTGGCCAGTGATCATTTGGCTAGGTCTAAATGTGGTTTAATTTACAAAAACTGGAAATCTTCTAGAGAAATGAATTTTTTTTCCCCTTCCAAACCCAAAGTATGAAAACCGTGATGAAATTGAAACACTTATGTCGACCCATTTTAACCTACAAGCATGTATTTATGGAATGAGTTCACGGGAAAGTTGTCAAAAGCTTTTGGGAAGGGGATGTTTGCTTTTTGTGGTCTCACTGATAAAACAATACATTTCTGATGAAACACAAAACTTAGGATTCAACCAACTGGCCCAGTCTGTTAGATCAGCTACTTAACAATTAATTTATTCATGGTAGGAACCAGGCTAATTTTACCAAGCTGAGAATGCAAGTCCAAATGATGTGGAATTGTGGTGGTTGGACCCTTCACAGGGCAGTTTAATGAAACTTTTTCCCCCTAGAAGCATCAAAGGTGCCCAGAGACTAAAAACTTAATGGTGATTAAAGGTATTTTCTTTAATGCAAAGATTCAAAATCTTTAAAATGTTTGCTTTTTTTATGCAACAAAAAACTTTCTAAGGAGAAAAGTTGTTTGTCGTCATTATAAAATCCGTATGAATATTCTTCAGGCCTTAGTCTTGTAGTTAACTATTTTCCACAGCAGAGGTATCGAACACATGAGCAGCCCTCTCTCTAGTCAGTACCCCAGACAGAAGTGTTGGGCACAGGAATAGTGACCTTAGACTGTACTCACTTATTTCTCCTGAGGAGTATTTGGCCTCAGAAGTAATAGTAAACATTATTACTATTTAGTTATTAAATATACCAAACCTTGGTGTGTTTTTAGGAGAGAAGAAATAATTATACAGTATCTACTCAGAATGACCTCTCCTTCATCCCATCATGTATATTTAATCAGTTACAGAATAATGTTTTAGGAGGAATGTCTGTAATGTTTCTAAACAACCTTTTTGTTTAGCAGTTTTATTGAATGTATCCGACATGGCATTAAAATCACCCATTTAAGTGTATGACTCAATGGCTTTTTAGTATATTTACAGAGTTATACAACCATCCTTACAGTCAGTACTATAATATTTTTAACACAACAAAGAAACCCTGCTCCCCTTACTCTTCATCCCTCCAATCTTACCATCCCTTCAAGTCCTAGGCATCTGTCTGCTAAGCTACTTTCTTTCTCTATGGATTTGCCCATAAAACAGCCTTTTCATAACTTGGGAAAGATGGTCTCCGGGAAGTGTCCCGGCCTCTGCGAGTTATGCTGTAACGATAACTTGGTGCACCTTTATGAGCTGCTGAGAGGAATGGGACCTCCTGCCTGCTTGTCAGCATTAGAGTTTTGTTTCCCTCTGACAGAATTGAGACTTACTTTCCTTTAGTTCTAATGTGGTGGTTGATACAATGATTGAGATGTAGCAGGTATAGTGGTATTGGGGGTGCCATTGTAGGTGTGGTGTGTGTGATGTAGGGTTGGTAGCAAGTGACTTGCATGCTACTCTGAATGTCAGAGAATCAGAATCTGGGAAGGGGGCTAACGTGGGGTGCTGGAGATGGCGCGCACACACCTGCTGCTACCAGCAGTTGTTGGGTGGAAACCAGCAACAGTTGTAGCCTTGGCACATGGAAGTGACACAGTTGAATCTGAAACATCAGACCCTCTGCACAGTCATTGAATTCATTGACCAGCATGATGCTTCAGATGACTGACTGATGCCTGAACTTTATGCCCGCCTGGACTCTCTGATTGATTAATAATCATTTGGCCTCTAATACTGGTTTGTACTTGATAGCTAGGTGTTGAAAAAGGAAACAGCTTACAAACAGCCCAAACCCAATTGCCTAGTTTTGATTTATTTGAAGTAGGTAGCCAGCTGTTTTTCTTCTTCCTTAGCATAAGTACTATTATTATTTATTGGGCAAGATTACCTTTGAAGATGTTACTCTGAGTAGTTAAAATAGCCACTGCCCCTACCCTGCCTGACAACAATCAACTGAGCATGTGGAAGAGCTATATAAGATATGTTTGCCTTTTTATTTTGTATGAACTTTAAAGTGATTATAATGCTGGGATTAAGTCAGAGATATAGAGTGATTTACAGGTGAGAAAGTTGAGTTTGGGTCAGATTTCTTTTTCTTCTTTTTAAATATATCTTTATTGATTTCAGAGAAAGGAAGGGAGAGGGAGAGAGACAAACATCAGTGATGAGAGAGTCACTGATCGGCTGCCTCCTGCATGCCCCCGACTGGGGATCAAGCCTGAAACCTGGGCATGTGCCCTGACCGGGAATCGAATCGGGATCTCCTGGATCCTAGGTCAATGCTCAATCACTGAGCCATGCACGGCTGGGCTGGGTCAGATTTCTTGAAATAGTGGGCATGTAATGGGTTTTAATAGGAGTAAATGTTAGAAAAATGACAGTGATTTTGTTTTTGGAGGGGTACAGCAGGTGTTGGAGGTGAGACTACCTGCATGCCGGGGAGGACTTCCTGTAAGAAGGTAATTAGGTTGTGAAACATTTCAGTGTTTTTAATGCCAATTAGAGCTTTTAAATTAATTTGCTTATTACTTGAAAACATTTATGTCAACGACAGGGTCTCTTCTCTGTTGCAGTGCTAAGTAAACTGGAAGTTGAGTATCTTTTGTACCACGTTTGTGACTGGTTCCTGGCGGCAGTGCTGTCTCCCCATGTGGGCTCAGGTGTGCTGTGTCCCATGACCCCACAGCTTGTGCAGGCAGGGGGACCGTGTGGCACCGTCTCCTGTTATGGTTGAGAAGTGTTCTCCTTTATACTCCCAAGTGCATACCGTTCAGGACTGTATTAAAAAGGGAGCTCAGTATTTGTCCATTTTATTTAATACAACTTTTTATGCTCCTTTTTTTTCTCTGATTCATAAAGCGGTCCCTAAAGTTGAGTCTTGCAGTGTTGTTTTGTGAAGAGCCCGGAGCACGACTGTGGTGTTTTCCGCTTGGTCTGAATGGTGCTGTGTGATGCTGAGAAGTTCCTGCTTTCGTGTCCCCGAGCTCTGGCACCTGTGCCCATTAATGAGCCCCTGTAAACCTGTTTCTCGTGGAAGATGGGAATAAAAACATGCACTTCATAGAATTAAGATTTACCAGCTCAGCGAATGGTGTGCTGCTGCTGCTGGTGCTTTTGTTGGTCCGTATTTCATATTCTGGTAGAAGGCTACATGTAATCTGAAATTGTTGGCCATGGACTTGAGATACAGAGCAGAATGCCCAGGGTGGCTTGTATAGCTAAAAAGAAAAATAGTAAGAATTGAAATGTTAAGTGAACAGGAATAGTCCCAGAATATGTAAACGGCATTCTGACATTATGCTTATATATTTGTTTTTGATAGAAAATCTGACAGTTACTTTGTAGCTTTCTAGTCTGGTTAGCAAAACAGACCTCCTCCTACCCCACTGCCCCAGCCTTGCTCAGTGCTTTTGTGCGTGTCCTTAAGAATGCACCTGCTATTCCTCCACCTGTATTTAGTTGAAATGTACAGAATAAGAATTTATTCCTTATTTAATCCTCACTGACTTCATCAGGTGCTACCACCCATTTCACAGGTGGGGACTCTGAGACCCAAGGCCACCAGTTGAAGAACTGAATTCTGATCAGGTTGAGCTGACTCTAAAACCCCACATTCTTTCCATCATTGTCTGCCTTCACATTTTGTGCAGGGGACAGTAGTGGAACATAAATGACTATGGACTTCATAATGGAAACGAAATTTAGTTTAGCAAACACTGAAGATAGATAGGGAACTGTATAGGGTCTAAGGCAGGGAATGGGGAACCTTCTTCTGCCCAGGGCCATTTGGATATAACATCATTTGCAGGCCATACAAAATTATCAGCTTAAAAATTGGCGATGAGAAAAGCTCCTGGATTTGAATTTTGAGTCCTGCCTGCGGTTGCCTTGGCAGGGCCAGACCAAATGATTTCGCTGGCTGTATGTACGGCCCATGGGCTGGCCGTTCCCCGTCCCTGGTCTAAGGGAACAGCACTCCCATCCCTCAGTCACTAGGAAAAACTTTGTGAACTTTGAGACTGGCCTTAAAATGCGGCTGCTTTGGGGAAAAGGGCCTTGATAGGAGCAGGAGGAGTATTTTCTTGATTGTGAAGTAATTCACACGTAACTTATAAATTGTTCCAGAGGAGCCCATCTTTCCGTAGGTTTTCCTGTCCCCCCCTCTGTACCTTCTAAACTCTGCCTGGCTTTCTTTCCTTTGCAACCTATATTTCACTATTTTGCAGGATTTTGTCTTTATTCTGTGAGTAATAAGTCTTCAAGTAATAATGAAAATTAATAGGAGTAATACAGGTTTCTGGAATCAGACTCTAGTAAACAAGTGAAGCATGAAGTGTATTTGCTGTTAGGAATGCACTGGCTTATTCTAGCAGATAAATGGTTTCTAAAAATGGGGTCAGTTATTATCTACTAAATACATTCAGTAGGGAGACTTTCAAATCATGAGCTCAGCGGGGACAGATGAAGAAAAGGGAGTTCTTGTGACAAGATGATCGGGAACGCCTGATGTGTTTATTTGTGTGAAAATCACTGCACGATTTTATCTAAGCTCTTATCCTGAGGCTGTTCCCCCCTTTTTACATAACAGCAGATTTTCATTCCCCTCACTCTTTCCCTTGCTGTGAACAGTTGCATTTAAACATTATCAGCATTAAAAACATATTTGGGAGGAAATCCAAACCCAAGCATCTGTTAACCAGCCAGACATTTTCCAAAACCCTTTCAGCTGTAAGGGGTGGCCTTGCCTGCCACGTGCTTCTGACACACAGGAGGCAGCCTGCACGCCTGTCCTGGGGGAGGGGAAGGGGTCCTTCTGTAGACTTTCAGACAAGAGAGACTACTGATATTTCACTGAAGGTGAAAAGTCCTAAGTCGTAGAAAACAAGACCCCAGTTATCAATATCTAGTAAAATTCTACAAATCTACCAATTGGTTTGAATTTGAAAGGATATTGAACTTGCGTTTTTCTCCCTACTTTCTTTTTTATTTTTATTATCAATATGGGATTTCTTCATTAAAGCTGTTTGACAAAACCCATTTTGGGATATAATATGATAAAGGTTTGAAATTTATAATATTTTCTCATGCATCATGAAACAGAAGTATTTAAGAATTGTTCTTGGGTCCCTAGAGTGTCTGAGTGATTAAAATACTAGTGATAGTTTTTTAGGGAAATAGCAATGCATTTTAAAACATTGGAAGGAGCAAAAATGCCACTTTGATTCTGTGTTGTTATTTCTAAGTGTTATAATTAAGGCTCCCCCTCCACTGAGCTTATTTTTGGTGAAGATTTCTAAAACAATTTGAGGGTTTTATTCAAAGAAGAGTATTTTCCAAATACCTTCCTTTCATTTTGACTACAAATGTAGGCCTTTTGGGGGGCCCGCCTCATACATATTCAGATTCATAGTAAGGGGAATTATCCTTTGAACATCATAAATTTGCCTTATATAGTAATAGGGAATTAAATGATGTTGTTTTAGGGAAACCAGGTAGAAATTACAGAGTAGACAGAAGATTTTGTAATCTTTTAGTGAGCGTTTAGTATGATCATAAAATCTGTGTGTTGTAAAACCAAGTACTCAGTTAGGGTTTTCTTTATCGGATGCTGTGGGAGCAGCCTGGGAGGGTAGATAGAACCAGCCGCTGGTCCCTACGTAAGACTGTGCACTTAAAAAAAGTCTTTGGAGACTTTTACTTAATTGAAGTAAAGCTCCATCCTATTATAGGCTGTTTACATTTATATTGTTGTGGATACAGAGAAACTGTCGCGTTCTTCACATTTTACTTCATTTTAAACAGCACAGTCTGAAGATGGCAGAACCTCACAACTGAAACACGCATTGGCTTACTTCAGGGTCTTGCCCCTTTGCCCTTACCCCACACGCTCTCCATAACTGTATTTGCTTCTAGTTTTACACATTTGATGGACTGTCACTGCCAAATGTGGGACAAATTATGTTCCATGGGAAGGTTGGAAGAGTTTTTTTTTGTAGCAGTTCAATATATTTGACTATTACAGTTTTTACTAAAATTAAAAGTAGGTTGTTATTTTAACAGCATTCTAAACAATAATAATAACAGCAGCAGCAGCCATGGTCACTTATGGCTCTTAGCATGCACCAGGCTTTGGTTTAACCTGGGCTTGTATTAACTCTAATCCTCACTACAGCACTGCAAGGTGGATGTAGTGTTTTAGAGATAAGGAAACACGTTCAGAGAAGTTAAGTGACTTATCCCAGGCCACACAGCTCCTAAGTGGCAAAGCAAGGTTTGGAACTCAAGCAGTGTGGTCTTACTCCTTTGCTGTTAATCACATGCTACTGTTCTGTTTGATGTTTTCACTTGACTGATAGAAAGTTCTTTTCTCCACTATATTAATATGGCCTTAGAATATGCATATATGTATCATGTATATAATAAAAACCTGTACATAGAATAAAAGTTGTTGACCATAAAACGCAAAAGAGACCATTCTGTGCAAATCTGAAGTCTTGTCGATTTTTGGGGAATCCTCACAAGAGCAAAATAAAGTGTTGTCTGCCAGGCGTAGAGGGGTTTTTGGTTTTATATCCACTGCCTTTCACAAATTAATATTATGGGGAAAAGGTAATAATGTGGCCTTTTAATCTACCCTGTGATCCCTTAAATTCCCACCACACAGTGTATTGTTGGAAAATAAAGGAGAAATGGGAAATACCCTCCCCGTCCTCTCTACCTGGGGAGGTGAACATCAGGTGAACTTGAAGCACGTTGTCAGTAAGTTCCAGCAGAGACTCTCGGAACAGACACACAGTGATGAGCAAGCAGGGGAATCTCCTGCCCTGGGCCCCTGGGCAAGCCTGCAGGTGTTGGGGGGGACTGTCTCTCCCATCCCCCAGCGGAGGGGCTCAGGAGGAGCTGCAAGGGGAGCCCAGTGACGGGGGTGGGGGTGGGGGTGGGGGTGGGTGCGGGTGCTCCCACACTGTGGCTCTTCAGGCTTGTTTCCTTTGTGTTTTGCTGTCACTTCCCCTTTCCTCTTCATCCACATTTCTCCTTCCTTCAGCATCAGCCCACATCTGAGGAATGGAGTGTTTTTTAAAAACTTAAATTTCATTTTGATTTAAGGTTATGTTTCCTAAACTTGCTTCTTACTCCCGTCAAGTTGTTTTTAGCTCACAGAGCCCTTGGTCGATTTTTCTCTGTTTGTGGTGCTTGATTTTAAGAAGTTTCTGTGTACCTGCCTGCTCTAATGGCCACTTTTATTATGAGAATCTAAGTTAGAAAATGATATTTGAGAAGATATCCTTCAAATAGAGAGGGTAATGAGAAAACATTATGCCTTATAATGAATGTAGTATTCTGAGTTTAAAAAATTTCAGCAGGAGGATATCAGCCAAATCTCTTTTTCCCAGTATTTGCTTTTTTCATACATTTAATTAGGAAAACATGCCATGAAAATAATTAGGTGCATTAAAAGACCATATCAACTTTTGTAGGCTGGCAGTTTTTTTTCTTTAATTGTGTATATTTTTCATTAGTTTTTGTTTTGTATGGTCAGTTTTCATTATGGGTGTGACAGGAGCCTAGAGCTTCCTAATTCGTCAAATAGAGGATATTTTTTAGAAGAATAACAAAGGCCTCTTTAGAGCTTTCCACTTGCTGTTCAGCAAACTAGCTGCTATCCTAACACTAATACCCCTGCATGCAGCCGGGCGGGGGTGCACAGGGGTCCCTCTTGGGGAGGGGATCCCCAGGGTTGGCTGCCGCCTAGCCACTGCCTGACAGATGTGAGTCGATTTGGCGTTTTATGCTTTTGGTCCATTAGTTAAAATAAGGAAAATAAAACATCATGGAAAAATGTTAAGGTCTTTGAATAGGATACTTTGGTAACAGGGGGATTGGTGTTCCTTTCATGTAAATAGATCCTAATACTGTAAACAATATAACCGGTCTTTCTTAAAGATGGTTATTTTGCAGTTTTGGGAAGACACTTTGAAGTTGAGATTTCCTTTTGGCGTAGAAATGCATTGGAGCTCTCATTTAGGGTTTGGCCGTGTCTGCCCAAATGGGGCAGACATCATAGAAGCAGCTGACTTACCTCTTGATTGGCGAATGTAGAAACTGATGCTTTCTTTTAAGGCTACCAGGGAGGTTGAGTTTTCACAGAGTATATAGAATATTTGCAAGCAACCTTTCTGAAATGGCTATTTACATTCTAGAAAGTGTTTGCCTGTAGAATTAGTACTAGAAATTGACTGACCCTGTAATATCGCTGAATTATAATATTAACAATATTAGAGAAAAGCAGTAATCATTAAAATAGATTTGAAGTTCTGATGGGCCAAGGGACCACATTTGCCTCCTCCCAACCCCCCCAGTGAAGCCTGAGTAGCAAGAAGCTACATCCTCGACACTGGCCTTGGAAACTGCGCTGTGCTCCTTGCCATCGGTTCAGGGACGGGGATTCTTGGTGGGGCCGGGTGAGGTGTCACTCTTACAGGGCAGTTGCAGTCACTGCAGCTGGGAGCACAGGGAGAAGGAGGTTTGGGCGTGTGCAAATTTAACTAGGAGAGCTACATGCACAAGATTCCCTGCAGCAAACACTAACGTATTACTGACGAAAAGTTTGAAAAAGCCTGTGAATCTTTTGGGAAAGAGAGCATTTGTTGTGATGAAGCATCTCTGATACTGTTCCCCGGCAATTGTTTTACCATTTTCACCTCTTAACATCGCCATTCTGTGGTGTGTGCGTTGTCCAGGGCACTTGGGTTACTGTGGAAGCTCCTTTGCACCTGTCAAAATGCTGGCATAATTTCCACATTAGTGCACCCAGACATCTGAGCCCTTCTTTCACTGAAGGTTCTCATTTCAGCCAGAACATTCTTTCTGAGTGTGTGTGATGGGATCAGTGTACAATGTTCAAATGGCTGCTGTCTTTTCTGCAATGACAACGTTTCTCATTCAGGGCAGTGTTCGTGGTTCCTTCACTCCCCTCCTCCACATTTGGATTAAGAAAAGAAAGGCTTAGATTATTCTTGAGGCAGCTGCTAACAGAAATCTTTTCTGAAGAGCTGTGCTTGTCATTGCTTAATGATGGTGTGCGTCAGAGCTGGTGACAACTGTCCTCATGAATGGGCGACGCCTCCGCCTGGAGGGGCTTCTCTATGCGGATCCACAGCCTTCCCAGTAACTGGCTTTGCACCCAGGGCTGATTGTGAGGCAGGCTCTCTGTGCACACAGAGGTCATTGAGAGGAACAAGTGGCAGAAGAGCCTGCCCAGTGCTTCAGAATCCAGTCCACTGGATTGTCACCCTGCCATCCAGGGGGCTGACCTGCCTAAAGCCCAGTTAGTCAAATGATTGCCATTTCAGTTAAATGAGGCTGTGGAATTTGTTGGCTTATTTTGAGTTTTGGATATATGGAGTCTTTTGCAAACAGGTAAAGATTGAAGCTACTTAGGCATAGAGTGTTAAACACCGCTTGATCTTTCCGGAAGGTAACTCTTAATTAATGATGTAATGGGGAAAACACATTATTCAGCCCCTTTATTTACTTAAATCCCTTGCAAATTTTACTTCCCCTCTCAACTTAAACTGTTTTTTTTTTTAATCTGTAAACAATACTGTTTCATTGTACCCTTTGAAACAATTTAAATCAGAAGGCTAAAGTTCAGAATAAACAGTGCCTTTTTAAAACAAAAATAAAATGTAACGTAATTGCAGGATTAACAGTATTAAAGTTTTGATACCTCATTTCTCTTAAATTTAAAACTTCATTTACTAGGCATTAAACTAGGTAGAACTCTCAGGTTCAATATCATTCAGTACTGGGAGGTCCATGTGCTTCTGGAACTTAGTGTCTTTGTCAGTATTTTAAAATAGCAAGTCTGTCTGTAAAGTCTCATCACCACTTCACTGAGCTTTGGGACCTGGGACGGTACTACCTGGAATGGGCTGGGCTTTGCCCCACCTGTCTCCACCTCTTGATAACTTCTCAGGCAGGTCCTGTAGCTGACAGTTCTCTTCTGGGTATTAGGAAGCCCTTGCTCTAGGCATTAAGGGACCAGACCAGTCTAAACCAAAATGTCACTCTTTCGTCCAACTCAAAACCCTTCTTCCCCAGTTCAGGCCTCTAACTCCCCCCTTCCTTTTCTGCAGATCAGCCACAGGGAAGGGGTGATGTCTGTCTACCTCCAGTTACTCTCCTCAACCCCTGTTCCTTTTGGCCTCTCTAGGTGGGCCCGTCACAGGGAACAGGAAAGGATGACATCTCTTTTGACCTGGGCTGCTGTTATCCGTCATTCTTTTGTGTTTCTTCTCCCTGCTTCTGTCTCTGAAACCCCAGGTGACCTTTTTACAACTTCCCTCCAGATCTCCCCCTGGAGGTGCACCCCACCTCTCTCCTTGGTCCCTCTGCCCACACCAGCAGTACGTGTACCCTCCCAAACTGGAAGGAACCAGCTACTGTCTTTGCAGCCCTCTCCTTCCCTTACCTGCAGAGCAAAGAGCTGGCACCAGGGCTCTGCTGGGCTGAGTGCCCCCCAGGAGGCCCTACAGAGATGTGTCTGGGGTCTGTTGTTAGAATGCATGGGTACTTCCCCCTCCTGCCCTCTGTCTGAGCCAAGTCCAGGACAATGGGGATGTCCTGTTACCGTCACAGTGGGGATTTGGATTCTGCTGCCTTAACCCATTGGATATAAACCTTGGAATTCTAGGAATGATCATCTAAATTATGAAAAATTTCAATAACATGCAATTTGGTTATTTTCAAATTTTAGTAAACAGTTTTATTTGGGTGTACCCTGTTATGATAAAAAAATAAAATCTTTAAAGGAATTCATTCTTATAGGTTAACTCAGAAGTTGAAGTTATTGAAGAAATTCCTGATCATTTGAAACTGGTTTTGGGAAATTAGCTGAGTTTTGTGGTAGAGTTTTTGTGGGACACACACACACATATTCTGCAGGTTGGCCTGTGCATTGTTTCTCAGATGTAGCTGTGTGGCTTCTACATTGAAGGATGCAGTGGAAATGTGAAGAGACATGGAAATGGTAAAGCAGACTTGTAAGTGGAAAGGTGGAAAATGGTTTCTGATTTCTGGGTCCTAGAGCCGTCCCTATGAAGCTGCTGACACGCAGCCAGTGGAGAAGCTGACCCCTGTGCTGATTGCCCATCACTGCAGGCCAAGGCCATTATTACTTTGGCTTGAAAAACAGCTGAACTCTCTGGGCTTTGGAGCAGGGACTTACGGGTGGAGAATGTGTTTTTGTGGTTCAGGCTTCATTTGTTCCTTTATGGAGGTTGTATTTGCATGTGTCGAGGTCAACAGCTGGACAGACCCTTGGGCACAAATACTTTGTTGCAGGGCTGAGGGTGAGGTTCAGTGGAGGGCAGGCGTTTGCTCACAGGACACATTTTGTGAGCAGGGTTCTTGGTAATGTAATTCTGAACCAACTCCTGGCTGGCCTGTGTAATAGAATCATTTTAAAAGGAGCAGAGCAGAGTTCTGGCCCTGGTGACAGCCCTGCCTGAGGCTGGTTTAAAGACTTGACACCCTCCCTGATGCCCAAGGCAGCTCCATCTCACAGTGGGAGAGTACATGGCGACCAGCTATAAACCCATAATGTGCCACCTTGCGCTGAATGGAAAGCCGGAGTAGACCTGGAATGAATGAATGTTCTGCCGATTTTCTTAAACTAGTTTATAAAAAGACCTATTCTTTTCCCTCTCCAGTTTTTGGAATTATCCTGTTAAGAAACAGTGTTCTTGAGAAAGCACAGGGAAACGGTGAATATGAATTTGTTAGGGAATCCACGCTGCTTGATTTTGCAGTCTTTGGGGCGTGTTTTATTTTTGACACAAAGGAGAAATAAGGGCGGTTGTCACTCACTCACAGAAACTGCAGCCGGCTGTATCGCAGCCCCGTGTGGCGCTTAAACTAGCAGCAGTTGCTTCGCCCGCCCGCCGCTCATCTTTGCACAAAGGAGATGATGTAATCTTTTCACCGCGGCCACGTGGCCCGAGCATGCCGTCACTGTCTTCACTTGGATACCTCTGTGCTGCCAGCTGCTTATCTGCGTGGAAGGACTGTGCATTTGGAATTAATCGCATTCCTTTTGCACTGTCTCACTTCTCCTTGCCAGGCCGTGCACACACCTCTTTCTGCACATATGTGCCTTCGTGCTCCACGGGTGGCTTTTTTTTACAGAAACATGACCAGAGTAGCATGTCGTAGAGCGCCGTGGAGGCTGTGTGTGCGCACAGATTTAAAACTGGGGGAGGAAGACTCTGTTGCCATTAGCAACCACTTACCTATTTATTAGAGGGTGGAATGCAGCTCGGGCCTTTCCCTTTCTCCCATGGCTTTCTCTCGAGCTCTGGCAGCAGCCCACCTGAGCCTGTACCTGAGAGTGCTGCACAGGAAGACTACTGTCCAGCTGCTTGTACATAGAAGCACATATTTTTGTAACCCCATGTACTGCCTCTTGGCTGTCCTTTCTTGTGGTTGTCACTCTATCCTGTTGACTTAGGGCAGTTGCAGCTACGCAGTCACTGCAGTGGACCTCACCCTTATTTGTTCAGCTCTGAGTGAAATGCTTTTCTTCATTGGCTTATTAGACTTACCAGCAGCTTCTAAAACCCACCATCACCGAGGAGGGAACTGTGGCCGGGGACATGGGCTGCTGTGCATACAGAAGACAGAGCCAGGCTAGGGGAGCACTTTGTATTTGGCCCCAGTGATTTTTTTTCTTTAAAGGAAAGATTAGGTGTGGAGCCTTCTTTCTCCTCAGGTGACCCCAGTGATTCTCTTGCCAGCTGTTAAGAGTCCCTGGGTATGTAAGTCCCCATCCACTGAGGCTTAATGACACCAAAACAGCATTGCACCTTGTGCCTGGCTTTCTGGGTGATGTCACTACAGTGGTTATGTGCCACGACCTGCAATATTTAAGGACTTACAAGGTTTCTTTGATCGAAGGGGCCCCATTCCTCTGGGGACCTTATTAAGTTCTCTCAGCATTAATTTTGATCAGGATTTATGGGCTGCACATAAAGGGACAGAGCTTAACTCCTGCATAAATAAACTTCATAGCGCCTTAATCCTGGATTCTGAATGTGCTTTGTTATTGGGAGAATTTGGAGATTGAGGTGATGGGATATTGAGGAGAGCACTTGTCTGGCATGTGTGGCCACTGGGCAACCTTGCTGTACCCTGAGCTGGGACGCTTCCCTCTCCCTGTGGACAGTGCAGGCTCAGGACTGGGTGGCAGGGAGCAGAGGTGTGGGCCCTTTTATTTGTTGAGCTGACATGCTCAGAGCACCACTGCTGAGCAGATTTTGCTGTTTTATTGGTGTCACCTCTTTGAATCCTTGCAGTGGCCTAGGAGGTGGGGACTGCCCCTGCTGTGGATAGCCTGTGCCCTGAATCCATCTGCAGGGGTGAGGGGCGAGGGGTGGGACCGGCCTAATTAACAGATGAAGCAGGTGCCAACTGAAGCCTTAGCATCAGAGGGAGATTATTTGAGGAGAGACTGCCTGTTTGTTCTCTGAAATCAGAAGGGAAGTTAGCAGTAGAACTGTTGGAAGGTGGAAGGGAAAAAAATCGAGTGAGCTCATGTCTTACAGCCTGGCTTTTCTTGCTGAAGTCAGAGGTGCCACTTGGGTGAGAAGGTGAGCTGAGGTCAAGGACTTGAGGAGAGCAGGGTCTGGGGAACAGCCACAGTGGTTGGAGCCTCTGTTCACTGGGTGCGTAGTTTTACTTACGGGGATGCCGCACCTGGCACGGGACCGCATTTGGCCCACCTGTGAGATGTCAGTGCAGCCTTAGCCCAGGCTTCCGAAGGGGCCACCTGTTAGAGGAAGTCCTTCCCAAGCCACCCTACTTTAGCCTTAACCAGGTCCCATGCAATTAGATGCTGGAAAAACAATAAACACCAGTTTGGCTTTGTCACTTTCTGACTGAATACTCACCTGTGGTAATTTTGTGTCTTGCACAAGATTTTGTCTCATTAAAAATTAAGCAACTTTTGCACAAGACTCTGTGGAGACATTTCTGTAGGTCAAGGCCATTGCTTTTCCGTCACATCGGTTGGCAGGTATCATTGCTTTTCGGTCTGTGGGCATTCTCCATCTAGCCCTTTCTCACCATCCCCCGGCCACTTGTGCCAGAGCCTGGCCACCTCACCGCACTGCCTGCCCTCAGCCACTGTCTCTGCCTTGGCTTAAACATATTTGCAGTTCATCATTAGCCTGCTACAGGCTGGGTTCTTCAGGTGGCCTCCCCTGTGATACTGAGGGACTCACCTCCCTTCTTGATGTAGGGCCTATTCCAAGGTGCAGCTCTCAAGGGACATCCTGTGCTTTCTGGCTTTCTGTTGTCACCTCTTGTAGGAATAACAAAAGGTGACAGGAGAGCACAAGAAACGATTAACCCATTCTTTGACCATTCCTTTAGGGTCTTTTGTGGGAACCCCTGAGCCCTCAGACTAGCCTGTAGCATTATGTCTTTGGGGAGATGCATTCCTGAAATTGAGTAACAGCGGTTTCCTAACCAAGTTTTGGAACGCAGGCCATTCGGAGGTTGGCGATGGAGTTTCTGTGCAGGTCTCTGGAGCAGTTCCTTTTTGGCAGTTGGTCCTGCGGAGTTTTAAATAGGAGGAACTATTAGGGGAACTCAGTTGAGATAGAAATAGAAGGGGAAACATCTGGGGTATCCTGTTCTTTCAGTGTCAGAGTTTCAGGGTGAAATGTGAAAATCTGGTGTATTGTTCTGTTAGCTCCGAGCGGTTAGAACTCCAAATTAACTTCAAATCTTTTGCCCATTTAGTATGCTTGTTTTTGCTTTCTTCTTCAACTCATTTTAGTAAAAGTTACCAAGTGGTTATCTCCTCACAAAACCATAGACTCATCTGACAGGCAATACAGCTCCAGAGAGGATTTGGGAAAACAATGAGGCCTCACCTCTTAAACTCGGAAAGGTGCATGAACTCCTCCGACCCAGGCCTGGGGAGGCCCTGGCAGTGTGCTTTGCGATGTGTGGACAAGGCTGTTCATGGCATCACTTACAACAGCAAAAGTGGGAGACAGAACAAATGTCCCTTAACAGGATTGCATGAACAAGTCTGTGGTATAGACATAGAACAGAGCACTAAATACAGCTCAGCGTGCACATCCATGTAGATGAACCATCCAAACTGGAATCACGTTGTAGGAGAGCGCATGTAGTGTGATTATATTCCTCTGAGGCGCAAAGACAAGCAAACAAAGTAATATTGTGTGTCAGTAGATTCATAAATGGCAAACTGTACAGAAAAGCAAGGAAATGGCTGTCCTAAAAGTCAGCCTCGTGGTGTGTCTGGAGCCAGAAGAAGGTACCATCAAGCAGGGTGTAGAGAAGGCTTCTGAGGTGGTGGTGGTTTCAAACATATGCAGGTAACACGCACACACCACTCCTTTGTGCACACCAGCGGCGTTCTTTTCTGAAAGAATTAGAAAAATTGATTTAAAAGCCCTTTGTTTTATCATAAAGTGAATAATTGAATATTTAAAGCCACCAGGGCTCTTAGAAGTTATTTACTCTAATGGCACCCACTTGTCCTCCTGTTTTGAGGTTTTGAGGTGGTGCCATTGCAGAGGGACTGATGTCATGCTGAGCTTCCACAGGACCATCTGGGCTTGCTGTCACAAGGCACAAAGAAGGAAAACTGTGGTTTTCATTACTTTAAAAACTCATTTGCGAATGAGTTCTGCCTTCACCAGAGTGGGCTGAGGGTGTGGCAGCTGGGGACAGTGTATGTACAAAGGGCAGCCTCTTTTTGAGCAGCACGACTGGCTGGCCATTTCAGTGTTAACCACGTGTCAGATGGGAAAATCCTGTTTGCTCTTGCCCCCCTATTAAAATGAGAGATGATTGTATATTAAAGAAAGATACTGAATGTGGAAGGTGAGGGTGGCGGGAGAGCGTGGTCTCTGTGCCTTCTGGCCTCAGGCCTGAGCCAGGTAGTGTCATAGAGGCAGAGTGCGGCCTCCTGGAGTTAGACTTCCTGGACACAGGGTATGTGCAGGTGGAGGGCCTGGCCCCGGGAGCCAGCTGCCCTTTTCCCTCTGGGCAACAAACCAGCCTGTCCTGGCATCTCCACCAGATCCTGGGGTCAAGAGCAAGCTCAAGCCCTGGCTGGGAAAGCGGCCAGTCATAGCACGGCTGTTATCCCTTTCCCCGGCCCCTTCAGAGCAGGAGGAAAGGAATTCTAACCCCAGTGAACAGGCTTCTGACAGCCGAGGGGTGTGAAGGGAAAAGATGTCAGAAAGGGAGCACTTGTTTGGTTATTAAAGCTTTTGTTGCCACTATTCTAGTGAGAGGAGGTGGCATCTCTTCCAAAAAACTTTGTTCCCTTCAGTTGGCTTGTTGGCTAATCTCTGTCATTTCGAATTAATTGTATTCTCATTTGCCCCTTTCCATAGATGGGGATAGGCTAGCAGGACCTCAGGAATGCTCAGGTGCAGGTGGGGTGCCCCTGGGCAAGCGTGTCGCACGAGGTCGGGATAAACTGCTGGAAACTCAGTCGGGCGAGTGTTCTGATTGCTGAGTAGCTTTTAGTTCCTTAAATTATTTATAGTCAGTCCCTGGAGAAGGAAATTGCCAAGGTTAATCTGTCATGACTGTGTTAATTTTTAAAAATAAGAATTTTTTTGTGGCTTTTGACAATAACTACATGTCTCAGTTCTGTTCTTTTTTTTTTTCTTCCGAGTCAAGATGCATCTCGTTATAAAATGCAGTAATTGCAGGTAAATGGGCGAAATTTCCCTACATTCTTTATCTAAAGGACTTACCAAATGCAAACATGTGAGAATAAGCTACTTCCTTGGATGTCAGTGGTAATAACAGTTTGCGTGCTGTGTGCTGTTGGTTAGTCAGTTCTGACAGGTGATATTATTGGATCCCATTTCCGTTTCCACCTGTGCAGGGAGATTCAGCGCCCACCCATGGTTTCCCCCTCTGGGAGGTTCAGGCCCTGGCTCTGCACTAGACACCTTTGTACCTGGACAAAAAGTTTTGTTTTAAGTTGGGGCACTGTCACTTTCAGGTGATGTCTGTATGTGGAATGCTGGTGGAAGTGAGGTGTGAATTCCTCTCCACACCTCTTGTGTCTGTCTCTTGTCTTCCTTGGAAGAAAGTTGCTTGTAACCCTGTGTCCTCTCCTGCATGTCATAAGCACCTGGGAAACAGGTGAATTTAGGTCTCTGCAGATACTGCAGAGGTCCTGCAGGTGGGGGAGCTGGAGAAGGAGCACCACACACCTTATTTTACACATCCTTGTTGCAGTGCCATTTGCGTTTCTATACTGAGTTAATTGCGAGAGAGAAAAAAGTGCCCTGGGATTCCTAGTAGATAAGATACTGATTTAGCAATGAGGGGATTAGAGATAGGAAAACAGATTCCCCAGCCTGCAAAGAACACAGCTTTTGAGTCTCAGGCACTCAGCTTGGGCACTGCAGGGCAGGTCTGCTGAAGTCAACCTGCTGGAGAGTTTGATCTCTCCCCTACTACCCCCTCTCCTTTCCTCCTCCCAGGGTCATTTATTTTGAGGACCCCTTAACAAGCAGGAGGAGGCCTTGTGACCTCAGCACAGGCCCAGTTGACACTGTCGCTTCAGCCCCTGGCATCAGCAGTGTTCCAGCAGGGATGGTGAGTTATGTGGTCACACAGTTGGAGCTGCTTCACCTTCTGTGAGGGTCACAGCCTTGCCTGAGCACTTGTGGCATGTTCCCCTGAGCCTGTGCTGGCTTCTGCTCATTGAGCTCCCACTTTCACCTGGAAGTAAGGGAGGAGATGGTGTGGGCTGGTAATCTCCTCAAGGCCACCCAGTCCCCAGCAGTGACTTCCTTCCCAGCCAGTGTCCCTGCCCCCTCTCAGAAGGTCTCCGCCCTCTAGGGCACCCATGTCCTCTTCACCTTGTGATTTGCGTCTTTCTCTTTATCAATGAATATGCATGAAAATACCGAGTATGAGATGAGTCAGTTCACATTAAATCCATGTTTTGGTCAAAATTTGTTTTTCTCATCAGTATATCTAAATTATTTGGTTTAATAAACACCCTTGTAAGCAGAATTTTAAAAATCTACGTCTGTAGGTGTCCAGAGGGAATTTGAGGTGAGAGGAGAGGTAGTGAGAATGGAAATGAGTTTCTTTTGTTTTTCACATTAGCAAACCCATTACTTTTCTCAGTCCTTTTTGTAGTTTCTTAAATTTCTTATTAGGAATTCAATAGGAAGGTAAACGCTAGGGCCCTTTTTACTAGAATTTTTCCCCCCTGTGGGAAATAAGGTTCAGGCAGGACACCAGCAACCTGAGTTAACAGGAGCCAAAGAAGTTGCTTTAACCTTAACAGCCAGTGAGTGCTAAAGGCTGAAGCTGCCCTCATTGGTATAATGTTAAAACAGGTCACATTACCTGGGACCAGAGCGGGGCTGGCCCTTCTCCCAGCAGCATGGCCTCAGGGCTCACATACTTGGGAGCCGTCACATCTTGTTATGCCAAATAGAGGATCTGGAAGAAAACTTCAAACTTAACTGTAGGTTGTACTCGGAATTCAGCCTGAAAACAAGTTACCAAGTACAGTGTTTGGCTGTTGTCCTTACTTATGGGTGACTAGGATTCTAGTGCTGTCCTGGGCTCTGTCTCTTGCTGGTTGGTTGGTACCCATCTGAAGAACAGGACTGAGCTTGCTCCTGCTCGAGTCCCCAGGCATCAGATGTATCACAGTGTATTTCAAGTGTATTTCTGCTAAATCAGAGGAACATGACGAAAACTGTCAAAGCAAAGTAGGTGAGCTGAACAACTTAGGTGGAGCAGCTGTCTGTAAGCTATCAAGTGGGTTTCTAAGTATTAAAACATCACAGTGTTAATCTTTGAACATATTATTTATATTATTATTCACAGCTGTGCTTTGTGGCTTTAACCTCTACAGCAAGGGTTTTCCAACCCTTTCAAAATGGTCTGGGGCACCCTTTTTATGTCAAGAAACCTAGTTCAAGGACTTAGTTTTAGTGCCAGTGATACAAAATTGCAGTGGCAAAGAGAACACTTATATTTTTAAATCCTCACCCAAGGATATGTTTTATTGATTCAGAGAGAGAGAGAGAGAGATGTGAGAGAGAAACACCAATCAGTTGCCTCCTGTATTTATCCCCACCCAGGATTGAACCTGCAACCTAGGTATGTGCCCGGATTGGGAATTGAACCTGCAGCCTTCTGGTGTATAAGATGATGCTCCAACCAACTGAGCCACCTGCCCAGGGAAAAGGTAACACTGTTAGGTGGATTTGTCTAATTAATTATAGCAGTTATCTGTCTATCATCTATCTATCATCATCTATTATCTATCTATATAAAACATGTATTACATATTTGCAATCATCATCTATTATCTATCTATATAAAACATGTATTACATATTTGCAGTCATCATCTATTATCTATCTATATAAAACATGTATTACATATTTGCAATCATCATCTATTATCTATCTATATAAAACATGTGTTACATATTTGCAAGACATTTATTTGTCCATCAGACTTTGCTTGTTGCATATACATTGTTAAGCCACTGTTGGTCTCATGTGTGTTATATTTTGTTTTAGGTGACCATATAAGCTTTTTAAAATCAGGAACATACCATTTAGGGGGAAAACCTCTAGGGCTTGAGAGAGAACCGTGTGTGAATACATCCTTCGTGCCCAGTGACTAAAAACACCAACTCTAAGCTTCATCAGAGGACTGGGTGATAGAAATTCTCTGATGTTATTAAAGGTATATCTTTCTAGTGATTTTATAGTGGAATTAAATCCAAATGGAAGTAACTTTTCAGTTAAGTGGTTTCTGCATTCCTTTTGGTGGTTGAGGAGGTGGAGCGAGAAGCCACCAAATGTTCTCCCAAAGCACAGCCTGCTCTTCTCATCAGGGACACTTTTTATAATCAGTCAATTAATTATTTTTTGTGGGGTGGCTGGGGCAGAAAATAACTTTTACTTACATTGTAAATACCCTCAAGTCAGCGTTTTGTTTCCTACTTTCAAATATAGGTGAAGGATATGTAAATGTAATTTTATGTACTAGTCACCAAACATACTAGACAAAGAACTAATGCAGTCACCTTAGCCTCCTCTAAATGGCCGTGTACAGCCAGTAGATTGTTGTTAGCTGTTGCTCTCTGTGATGAGATGGGCACTTTGTTTAGAACTCCAGGTTGGAGATGTCCACTTAAAATTTCCAGCTGGGGATGAAGGTTCGAGTGTGGGCTATAGCACTTTGCTGGGCAGCCATTGGAACTATGCAGTAAGACACAGGTCAGCCCCTTCCCTCTAGGAGCTCACCTTCTAAAGGGGGACACTGATGTGTATTTAGATAATTACTGCGCAGTGGGGTAAGGATGTGGGGTGCTGTGGAAGTGCAGGATGAGGGATCTGATCCAGTAGTGGAGGTATCACAGAAGGGGGGGGGTCTTGTCTGAGATTTTCAGGAGGAGTTGTGAAGATGAATAGTGTGTGTGATCACGTGCATGTTGGGAGGTGAGGGGGTGTTTTAGGCCCATGGGAGAGCAGTGTGTGTGGAAGTTCAGTGGTGAGCAAGGGTATGTGTTACTTGTGGGTGATTGGAATTTCTGGTGTGAGTTGGGTGTGAGGAGAGGGTAATGAGTGGGGAACTAGTGAGGTAAGCAGACGTCAGACCATGAGGGACTTTGTGCCATGTCAGGGAGTTTGGGCTTTATTTGAAGAATTTTAGGGGAGTAAAATGATGGGATGTATGTTTAGGGGAGTAGCCGAATGGATCAGAGGGAGTCTTCCTGATGGGTCTTTTTTTTTTTAGTGATGACAGTTTCCTGCTAGGCAGTCAAGACCCACCACAATTGTCTCCGCCCCAGGAATTTTATATCTTCTGGGACACCTCCTCCTATTCTGATCCCTCTGGGCCTGGTTTTTCTAACACAAGTACCTGTGCCACAGAACTGACCCACGTGTATGGTGCTTTCTGGAACAGACTGAGTTCAACACTGGCCCTAGATTGTATGTTATGTTCAAGCCACCCGATGTAGGGCAAGTCTGTGTACACAGAAGTTTAAAACCACCAATTTATACTACTTGCCTGTATTGAAAACCTGTCTGCACCTTATGTAATAATTAAAAGTATATTTATCTAAAGGAAAAGAATTATAGTAGAGCTTTATTTTACAGAATATGATTTTGATCTGCATTAAAGTACATGTGGACATTAGAATTTTTTTCTTTTCTTATTTGATAGAGGATAAGGGTGATTCGTTTGATACAAATTTAGTGTCTAAGCAGCTTTCCTGAGAAGCTGCTTCTTATGTAAAGCCAGTCTTCTTTGGAGCAGGTCAGCATCACAAAATCATATGTAGGTACATGCATGTATGTAGCTTAGGATGGGATCACTGGGGTCCCAGAGGACAGACTGAGTGAGCTTCTCCCAGGGGCACCTCCTGACAGGCTCTGCAGGCACAGACGGACAGATGGACTCATTCTTTCTTTTGGCACTAGGCAAACACGAGGATACGTTTTCCCTGTGCTTAGCCCTGTGCTGGTCCCCAGGGAAGCACAGATGAATGGCACATCTGGGTTCCTGATTCCGTAAGAAGGCAGACTCCTCTTTTATACTACTCCTCTTTTGGCTGTTGAAATACTCCCTTCAGTTGGTTTGAGTTACGCTTTTTAATTAACTTCTAATGCACAGTTAATACATAATTAAAGCATTAACAGTTAAAAATTCTGCAGATTGTTTCGTTTATATTAAAGTATATGTTGTAGTTTAAGACTTTCTTTTTGTTATGATCTTTTTGGTTATTTTGGTTTGTCCTCTGTGTTTTGTGCCCAAGACATTAAAAACTGGAGCTATTTTAACTTGAAATGCCCTTAACTCCCTGGAATCAATCAGATGTATGCTGCTTTTTCTTCCTTAAAGTTATGATGTCACAGGCTATTGCTTCTCAAATTTTGTGAAGGAGTAAATCAACCAGTCTGACAGTTATTAAACCATAAAGGTTCTAAGTAAAAATTACAATGCTGCCCTATGAAACTCCATTCATATTCCTGTGTGGCGGTCTGTGAACATGTCCATGTTACTGATATAAGTACGTAATTCACTTTATATGCATTTTATAAATATTCTGTGTGTGAAGGTTATAGCTATGTTTATGTAAAAATAATATAAGGATTGCATTATATGTTTTAATTTTTTATGTTAGTAAAAAAGACATTTAAACCATTTGATTTATAACCTTGTGTCTTTGCCCGCATAAACATTTTCGTAGAGGGTCCAGGATAGTTAAAATGCTTCCTTCCTATGCAACACTGGTCTGAATGCTTGCCTGACGGAAACCCCTGATAGCACCAGCGCTGTCCTCACGCGCCGCTGCTCCCTGGGATGTGTGACTAATCCTGCGGGCACTGCAGAGAAAGGTCCGGGAGTCGGGGCTGCGGGCTCCTGCCCGGGAGGGGTGACGTCACCTCCATTTGGGCCCGCGCATGCGCAGCGCCGCTGATGCAGAGATTTATCACCGTTCTTTGTGTGCAGGGGTGCGTGGCGCCCCCGTTTCCCCCAGATAAACGAATGAGTAAAATTTCGTAATTATCACCAAGACTTGGTACTAACAGTAATCCTCCTGCTTACTATGTAATGCTTCTTTTTTTTTTGTTGTTTCAAAGTGCTGCTTTACTTATCAACACATTTTTATTCCTCTACAGCCTGTGTTTTTATAAGATTTTTTCCCCAGTTTCTCTCACTTTCCATATTCCCATTTAGTAAATGCTAAAGCAGTATAGCTGACAGGGTCTCTGAAATGGATGGGGAGCACAGCTGGCCCTGTGGATTGTCTTCTAAGGACACATCCCGGTGCAGGAGATGAGGCAGACAGTTCAGAACAAGGCACCGGCTCTTTTTAAATGATCAAAAAGTAACTATGGTTATTGCTAGTATCTGGGAGAAGTTTGGGGTTAAAAAATTAACCTATGTTTTAGTTTAAGATTCTTTTAAAATTTTGACTCATTTTTAAACTCGCTTGATGTATTTCACTTTAAATTTTTAACCACAATGTAAAAACAAAGAACTTTTAGAATAATGTGCTACATAAATGCGTTTGCTCATTGTGAACATACTTCTATGGTGCTTTTTTTTCTTAAGTAAAAAAGAAAATTGGGAAGGGTTGTTGTTCCTTTTCTATTTGTTTTAAAAGAAATCTAATACCAAGGAAACGACCACGTGAGTGAGCATTCTGGTCAGCAGTGACTCGCTTCAAGAGGTATCTGTCAACAGTGACAATACAGCACCTCCTTGCAGAGTCTCGGGATAAAAATGAGAAATTGATTTGACCAGTGAGGTATTAGATAGTTGAAGTTTCAGACCATTGATTCCAGTAAAAGATTTTCCATTGTTGAATGATAACTTGTGAGATATTGCCTCCTAGGGCGGAGAGGTTAATTTTCCTTCTTATAAATCATATTATAGGAGTGGCCATCTGAGCAACACTGAGCTTCTATCTCACAACCTAAAATAGAAAGTGCTGAGGAACGTTGAGGTGCTTGAATGGGGGGCTTCAGGGCTAAGCAGCTGGGGAAGTATGTTTATTCAGTCAATCAGTCATCCATATCTATTGACCATGCTGTGCCTGGCCCTGTCCTAAGTATTGGGATACAGCAGGGAACAAAACAGCCATCCTCTGGCCAGCAGGCTGATTTAAAGAAGAGCAAGGAAAACTAACCTCTTGATGGGCAACATAATGCTTATCAGTTTTAAAAAGATGAGCAATTTGGGAGCAGAAGTTCAAAATTTATCTCAGATTGACATGCTGCTGAACTAAATAGTGATTTAAAAGGTGATAACAGAATCAGTTTTAGCAATTAAAAAGTAATATCATGCTGAACCTTGGAGTTGAGATTTTTTTTAATGACTATATTAAAACCTCTAAATATTCAAATTAATTTGCTTTAAGAAAAGGTATTATTTGTGTTGACTTGGAACTGGAAAGAGGAAAGAAAATCACCAAGCACTATCTTCTCATTTATATTAACAGCGATAAAATGTGATTTTTAACCTAAACCCTTTTCCCCCAGTAGTATTCAGTAAATATTAATCTCAGGATCTGAGAGTAACGGTAGATATGTCTATCAGATTCCTGTAGACTTGGTTTGGAAAAGCACTTGTTGCATGCCTTTAGGATGCCCCCAGGAAACATCTCTGGCCCAACAGATGAGCTTGGGCTGCCAGCAGTCTGGGCTGTGTTCTCTGTCCCCTGAAGCTAGCATTTCATGAAAACTCACATTGGATTTTTTGTCTCAGGTAGCAAAATGCTCTTTAACTTGTAACAAAAACCATCCATCTTTCTGTGCACTTCACTGTAAGTTCTATGTAATTGGAAAAGGTATCTGCAGTAATTCAAGAAATGCATACAACTAAATGCCCTCTTACTTTGGCCATTTACCTTTCAAGTTGCTCTTCTTTTTCTGCCCTTTCTCTTCTAATTTTTACCAGAATTCTCTTTGTGGTACCCCCTTCCACCTATTACTGGCATATTCAAACTCCCTTGGTGACACTTAGAAGTAAAACTATTGCTGACTCCTGGTCTGTGGCACTAAGATGTGATCTGTGATCTCAGAAGTATCAGTCCAAGGTGGCTTTTGCTGTTCCTTTCCCTTGACATGAGCGTAGGAGGAGAGATGTGTGCTTCCCGGGATAGTCTCTGGGCACATACCTTTGTTCCTAAAGTTTAGGAACCACAGCTAAATCCTTTAACACACAAGAAGAGATGACAGTGGGAATTGTCTTCTCTGTAGTGTAATCTAGAATCAGTGGAATAGCACAGAAACCATTTCTTTATAATTTGTTTTTATAGTTACACTCTGTTTTCATAAATGGCTCTTCAGGGCATGGTACAGAATCTGCCTTTTTGATTTAAGGCTATTTCATGGCTGAGTTCTTCTTGCTTTTAATTGAAAGTTACATGATGTATTTAATCTGGCTTTAGTATGCATACATGTTTTGTCAGTCTTTTTCTTATTGGGTCTGTTTTTTAAAATGGAAATGAGATTAAAATTAATGTTTAGGTGACAGCCATAATAGCCACACACTCAATTTCTTTGTGTGGTTAGTTTTATATTTCTGCTTCCCCTTCCCCATTTTCTTTTCTGTTTAAAAACTTTTAATTGACAATTTTAATAAAGTTAACATCTCTTTTTTTCTGTGACATAGTCAACAAAAACATGGTGGTAAAACTGTTTAGAATTAGTATCCTAGTCTGTGTTTGGACATGTGCATAAATCACAATACAGGTATAACACATTTCAATACCAGTTTAGCCATCAATTCACAAGCATTTCCTCCTAGAAAGACTGAGTTTTATTTAGGGGAGAAATTCAGGAACTGATAGGCTAATGCAACCACAGTTTTAAGAAGCTGAAAATACAGCTGGGAATGAGTTTGTGGCTTATAGTACGATGTAGGAAATTGCGATTTTCATTCTTAAGTTTTGTTTTCTTCGCCTTCTTTTTTCATCGATATGATATTCTTCCTGTGGGGTGGCCTGGAACATGGCAGCTCTAACTTTCATCATCCACTCCATCAAGAGTATTAATAAATGGGTGTGTTCAGAGAGTCAGCAGGAATGGTCAGGAATGCTTTGTAATTATTAGAAGTCACATAGTCCTCTTTTGAGGCACCAGCACTGGGATTAGGACATTCTCCTTGTGGAGGGTTGTGTGAAAGGGAGCTGGACCCATAGGTGGGGCTCCTGTTTCTGGACTGTGGGAGTCCAGGACTGCAGTTTGTGGTGATACTTCTCAGAGGGCTGTGCTGTGTCCTGGCCAGGGCAGCTGTGGGCATGGTAGGAAGCATGCCTTGTCTTAATCTGGTAGTAATAGAAAGGGGATCCTTTTCAAGTCCTATAGATTGGGATCTATAGCGAAGGCTTAATTCTTTCTAGTATTTCTATAATTTTGTCTGCTTCCATATTTGCCTGGGTCCCCTAGCATTTTGTGCTGCTTATGGAACTTTTCATACTATGCCTTTTCTATGGGTATATGTAAACTTGTCTCCTTGAGGCCCGAGGTGGTGCCTAATTTCTCTTTGCATTTGCCCTACTGCCACCTGTGCCAACCTCAAATGGAACTGGAGGTAATCAATCTCGTAGGCACGTTCAGTGAATTACCCAATGACTGGCAATGAATTGCTGAGACCAGATTGCATCCATTCAAGAGTTTTGAAGGAACCTTAAGGATGAAATTCCAGAACTCTTGGCTCTTGTCTTGCCTTTTATAAATAGCCACTGTTTTACAAGCTTGGTAGGTTGCCAGCACAGAGCGTGGTATGTTGGAAAGCCAAATGGCCTGGTGATCTGGAGGTCCGGGTTGCATCAAGCCTTTTCATGACCAGCTAGGTGGTACCACTGAGCCTCCTGGACCTCAGGGTCCTCATCAAGATTTGTTTGCTGCCGACTTTGTGCAAAGTCTCTGGTGATTGTCAGTGTCGTTGTTAATTCCATTAAACTGGGTTGTTAGTATATACATTCTATGGACAGGAAAGGTTTACTTTAAAAAAAATCAAACCACACCATTAATATAGTCATTCTTTGCTTCTGGAAATGATAATGTTGTAGAGACTGGATTCGGTTATATTCCTCCCAGAGGTGCTGTGTTTGTCGTTTGCTAGCTTGGTTTAGCAGGCTGTTTTGGCTGGACTCAAGCTACAAACTCCGTCTCCTTTGCAGTGGGCAACAACTCAAACCTTGGTCAGGTCTTTCATCCTTAGCTTAGAGCTTAGGCTGCTTGGAGCCTGCCCAGCACATACGAGGCTCAGGGAACAGAGATTTGGGCCAATTTTGTACTTTGAATTTGGGGCCTCCCTTTCTCCTTTCCACAGTTTCTTCTCTCAATTTCAGCTGCTGAGGTCATTCTGAGCTGTGTCCTGATTCTTTTTTTTTAATTGTTCAAAATATTACAGATGTCCCCTTTTTTCCCCATTGACCTCTTCCCCTCTGCATCCACTCCCCTCCCCAGGCCTTCACCACACTGTTGTCAGTGTCCGTGGGTTATGCATCTATGCATGTAGATTCTTTGGGGAATCTCGCCCCACTCACTCGCCCCCTCACCTTCCCTCTGAGATTCGTCAGTGTGATCCATGCTTCCATGTCACTGAATCTGTTTTGTTCATCAGTTTATTATGTTCTTTAGATTCCACATATAAGTGAGGTCATGTGATATTTGTCTTTCTCTGCCTGTCTTATTTCGCTTAACATTAGCAGCTCCATGTGGCTTAGACTGGGCCCTGTCCTCTGGCTAAAAGCCCTAATAGGGAAAATACACCTAATGTCATTTCCTTTTCCCAAGTGTCTCTCTCTGCTTTTGGTCACTCTCCAGTGCCTTGAGAGAGTTGTGTTTTGTAGATTTAATTTGTGGCAGAGGTGGCCCAATAAGAGCCCCTCAAACAGACCTGAAGTGGAAGCTCCATTTGTTTACTTTCTAATTTCCGGTCTCTGTGTTTGCATTGGTTGGTACCAAGCTTACATTTTGGATGCGTTTCTTGTACTATTTTGGCAGAAACAAACAGGAAAATAGGGATGGGACAGCAGTCTTTTATTTTTTTCTAGAGAGTGCTCTGTCAGTGACCATAGTTACTAGTTTTGATGAGCAGGCCAGCATCCTTGAACCTAGATGGCCTCTGTTAGAGACCTCCAAGAGAAATATCCTGGGGCTATGCTATCATGAGTATGGACATTTTTTACCTCAAACTTCCATGTGGGCATTCGCTTTGGTGAGCTGGGCTGGACATGTTTGGGCTGCAAGAATTCCTTTTGCTTATTAAATGGACGTTGGCTTGGCCCAGCTTGCCTGGTGCATGTTTCTCCACAAGATTTCCACTTGGCCTTCTAAGGTATTGAGGGGTGTAGGGAGAGTTGGTTTGAAGTGAGAAGAGGGCCTTGGCCACCCTCTAAAGCAGGTGGCACTGGGCCATCTTACCACATGACATTCCTCCAGGGGGGCATGACCCAGAAAGCCTGGAAGGACAGAGCCAACTGGGAGCTGTGGCCAGTCCCCAGCTATTTATAATCACTTCTCTCCTCCCTGCCACTGTTTATTTTTGACTCTGGTCTGATAGGATGAGGTGTTGGGCTCCCCCTAGGGGTTTTAGTGTGCCAAAACAGCAGTATTTATATTAATCTACAACATTAAAATGAAGATTTTTGAAATGATGTGAACTGATTTTATATCCTGTCTTTTTGGGACCAGATTTTGATTGTTAGAAATGGCCAGGAGCCTGCTTCGTACAGTAGCCTCCGGGTCTGTGGGCAAATCATTGCTTGACATTAAATCATTGCTGTGATCAGAGACTTTCCTTCACAGAATTAAAATGTTTTCAAACGATGATATTTCTAGAGTCGGTTTAATGGGTGTAAAGAAAGCTGCTGTGTTGGCATTGGATAGAATGGTTAAAAAATTAAATATCATTCAAGCAACCTGATAATTTTATTTTCTTCTGTATTTCAGGGTTTCGAAAAAACGATGAAATGAAAGCTATGGATGTTTTGCCAATTTTAAAGGAAAAAGTTGCATACCTTTCAGGTAAAGTTTAACTTTCTGACCTGCTTTTATTGATCCTCTGACTACTTCTGACATAGTATCACGCAGAGTCTGAAATACTAAACTAGCTCACCTGCCACACCCACAGGAGCACTGGTATTTCCGTGGATTTTTAACTGCTTTATTCTTGTAGTATTTTCCTGAGAAATTAGTGCCCAAAGCATTTTCTTCTGCTGGCAGGCACAGTGTAGGTCAGGTAACACTGGTGATTCAAATGTTTGTGGCTGTCACAAACATTTGGCTCCTTTGCCCTGATCAGTTAGGTAAAACAACTGATTTTTTTAAAAGTTTGTCATCTCAGCAAAAGTGGTGGGAATGTGACCGTGTGTCGACATGTCCTGAATTTTTTACCTTGGTTTCTTGTACTTTGTAGCTACCTGTTGCCTCCTCTTTGGGGAAGTGAGGACGCCCATGGATCCATGACTCTTCCCTTGGCCACTCTGGTCCTGGAGTTACTAGAACCCTTGTCATGGACTGTGAAAACCCTGGTGGTCTTTACCAGCTGGGTCCTCCACTTACCTGTAGAACCCTGTGCTTGGGACACCTGGCCCTCCTGTAGCGTGGTGACAGTCTGCACCAGTCCTCCAGGCTTTAGGCCACTTGACTGCCCTCCCCTCTGCACATACAGGGTCAGCTTTAGGGGTTTTTGGAGATTGTCTCCTTGGGAAACAGAACAGCTATTGGGTATTCCACCTTTTTGGTGCCAGTTTACTTGTTACAAAAGCAAAGGTTTGAGAGATTTTTCTGCTCTGTTTTACAAGGAAGTAAATCTGTGGACGGTCACATGCTTTTAGACAGTCTTCCTGGATGTATTTCCCTTGATAACTGGTCATCCTTCCCAAACCAGACATACGATGCTGATCGATGTCTCCTCTTGAATACTTTATTTTGAATTTATAACACTGCTAGCTGCTTTTATATGGTTTGGGTGTCCTTTTGGCCCATGGGATTGGTGTATATTTAGGACGCAATTTCCTATGGTATTTTTGTTACTCTTACCTTGCTTTCTGTCTAGCAGTATTTTTTGGCCCCTGTCAGACACTGTTTGATGATTTTGCTGAAGTAAATCTAATGCATAATGCATTTGGAATGTTAGCAGAAGATTATACAAAGTTCATGAAAACAAGAAGGTGCTTCAGATCGATGAGAACACATGGTTAAAGAATGAAAAGGCAAACAACTCTTGGCTTGCAATTCACTGTTAAAAGTAGCCTTTGCTGTTTTCTAATCAGTTCCTGACAAGCTACATAATATGGACTCATGCCAGTTTTGTGAACTCCTGACTTTGTAGTTTACAGATGGATTTTAAAGTTAATAGAATGAAAAGACTCTACTTATAAATATAAGAGGCATCAATAAGAAAGGCTTACAGACACCTGATCCCGCATGTTCATCAGCTTTTATTTTAAAGTTTGGATCTGTGATGAGACCACTTGTTCCTTCTGTCCCCCCTTTTGTTCCTAAACCTCTAGTTGTTCCACTTTCTTTTTTTGTTAAGCCCTGGAGATAGACATGTAAAACTGAGGAAGGTTAAGATTGGTGATTTTGATTTGTATTCATTGTTTTTTTAGGCATTTAATACACAATGTATTATTAGATGGCATTTTTAAAATCTAAGTTCGTATTAAAAATAAAACTATCCTTTAACAAATTGAAGAAATGAAATCATTAATCTTTTAGAATTATGTCATGAATTATGCTAAAACCTTAAATTCTGCAGACATAATTCAAGCTGGGTATCTTTAGTGGGGAGGGAAGGTTTGCATTGCAAAAAATTTGATATGGAACTGTTTTAAAATATAAGAGGTGGTGGAACTTCACCAGCTGTGTTAACGAGGTGAAGTTAGTAAGCGCCACCACGATTTTACAGTACTTTCTAATTTATGACTAGAATTGGCAAGCTGCATTAGTGTGAACTGACTGCTGATTGCCTTAGGATTACTGATATCTCACTTAGTAAGGGGAAAGGGAAAAAAAAAATCATAAAGTTAGAAACAAATGGTTATTTGTATGATAAAATTTGGGGGGAGTGGTTTACAAAGAATGAGTTAACTTTTTAAAAAACTTAACCTGTGAACCCCCTTTTTTTTTTTTAGTTGGGAAGTAATTCACAGAACATAAAATCTACCTTTTTATAGTACAATTCAGTGGATTTTAGTGGATTTATAAGATTGTGCAGCCATCATCACAGTCTAATTCCAAAACATTTTGATCAACCCCCAGAAAACCCCCCGTCAAGTTCCCCAAGTCCCCACCCCTTGCACTGGCAACTGCTAATTTTCTGCTAAGACCCCATTTTTAAAAATATTAGGGGATATTATGCTACTTTTGTAAAAGCTCTCCATATGAGTGGCTTTTCGTAAATCAAATGTAAGTGAGTAGCCAGGGCTTCTGAAAAGCAGGCCAAAGTGTCGGTGATTCCATGAGCTACTTTTTAGGTCACGATCTAAAAAACCAGTGAGGTTTTCTTGAACTCAGATATTTCTGATCCTCAGTCTCATCTCTAGGTACTCTAAAAAGTAATCCTCATTGCACTTAAGTAAGATAGCAAAATACTACTTTCTCCATTCAGAGGGTGAATTAAATGAGGTTAGATGACATATCTAACTTCATGCCTGAAGCCAGAAGGAGGGCCACTGAAAGAAGTGTGCCCTGTGGTTTCTACTTCATGATGTGTATGTGTGTGTGCACGTCAAGTGTAGTTTATGTTTATTATATATATACATAATACGTTACATATATTTCTAGTATATATATTTAATGTAGCATATATTATGTATTGAATGTGCATGTGTTTACACATACATATATACTCATCTATATCTGTTCTCTATGACGTCTTATATGTAATTTCACCCATGATGTGTAGTTCCTGTGCCACTAGGGTTTGGGCCTTGAAAGAACTCACAGACAACTACCAGAATTCCCAACACTTTTCCCCCTAACTTTGTCATGGAACGTTTCAACCTCCCTCACAGGAGAGGATAGTGTAGTGACTTTTCATGGACCCATGGTATGCGTCAGTAATCTTGTTTCATCTATGTTGCTGTTTACCCCTCCCTCCCTTCACTGTGAGTAATTTTGAAGTCAATTCCAGATATCGTGTCATTTTATTTATAAATATTTAGTTCAGTAAAAGATAAGGCTAAAAAAAACTATACTTCCATTAACAGGCCTAAAAATGAGTAGTAATTTTTTAATATAAAAAGCCAATCAGTATTCACATTTCCCTGCTTGTGATTTTTTTCTATAGGACACACATCACAACTAGTTGGTATGTCTGATGTCTCTCTTAATTTGTAGATTCTTCCTCCTCATTATTTCTGTCTTACCCCTTCATGTTTATTAGGTGAGGAAACCAGGCGTGTTCCTGTAAATTTTCCTACATTTTATTAGATTTTGCTGGTTGCATCCCTGGGTGGTCATTTAACATGTTCCCCTTTCCCTGTATTGCTTGTAACTAGGAGCTAAGTCTCGAGGCTTGATTAGACTTAGCTTAGGTTTTGCAGGTAAGAAGGCAGAAATCCTTCATGGGTGGTGGTGGGTAGTTCTACTGGGAGTTTTACAGGGAGAGTCTAGTGAAGCATTTATTGATGATCATTGTGCAGATCTAGTATGTTACTAGGGCTGCAAAATGCTGACGGTCTAACTATATCCTTTCTTCTTCATTTGTCAACTTGGATATTCCATGAGGAGAAGAGTCGCACCATCAGTTTCTGGGCTACCCTGAGAACCCAGGATAAGTGACTGATTCTTGTCCTTTACCAGTTTTCAGACTAATGAAAGATGACCATTAGACATCTTAGACTAAAAAACCCGTTGAGGGGTTTTTTTAGTATCATTTTGAACTCATGATTTTAAATGTATTTGATGTGTTTTAATTCACTGTACATTTCTTTTTCTCTTGGAGAAGTTAAAATTTTCTCATCTTTGGACAGTGGGAGCCTCTTCAGAGTGGCTCCTGAGTCCTTGTACCACAGTATTTCAGCTTCTCTACGCTGCTGTGACCAAATGTTTCATGTCCAACTTGTCTGTTTCCTGCTCCACATGGGCAGCCAGCCAGCCATTTCTCTAAACTCCCCTGGTTCCTCTGGTGGGGAAAGGTGCTGGGTGCTAGGGAAGCTCGCTGCTCTTCTGGGGTGATTGTTTCTGTCTCTTCAGTGAACACATCTAGGAAATTGTGTGTGTGTGTATTTTTTTTTCCAGTGAGGAAAGATGTCATAACTTCATACTAAAATTTTCAATTTATCCCTGGCTGTTGTGGCTCAGTTGGCTGGGCACCCTCCTGAGCAAGGAAAGGTAGCCGGTTTGATTCCCGGTCAGGGCACATGCCCGTGTAGTGGGCTTGATCCCCAGGAGCAGCTAATCAATGTTTTGCTCTAACACTGATGTTACCCTCTCCTTTCCTCTCTCTCAAAAAAGTCAATTAAAAATCTTTTTAAACATTAAATATGTTTTTATTGATTTCAGAGAGGAAGGGAGAGAGGGAGAGATAGAAACATCAATGATGAGAGTCATCTATCGGCTGCCTCCTGCACACCCCCCACCCCCCTCTGGGGATCAAGCCCGAAACCTGGGCATGTGCCTTGGCTGAGAATCGAACGGTGATCTCCTGCATCATAGGTTGATGCTCAACCACTGGTCCACGCCAGCTGGACTCAATTAAAAATCTTTTAAAAAGTATAATAAAATAAAATTTTTAATTCACATTTGGGATTACAGATATTTTCTTTTTCTTTTATTATGTACGTGTATTTCCTTTTCCTTATGCTAAAAATCTTAGTTCCTACTCTCATGAACATAATTGCTTATTTACATTGTAATACTATTGTGCCACAGTGTGACTTCTGTTTTGTTGTCCAGGAGCATATACCAGTAGGAATGTGCTGTACTATTGGTGTGTTTTAAAGTCACATAAAATAGTTCCTCTCTGTGTGAATCCAGTTCCTACCAACTTGAAACTCAGGATCATTTGTTTCATTGTGCTTTATTTTTAAGGCTTAAAAAAACACACCAAAACAGCCACCTAATCTGCTTCAATATTAAGTAAAATGTGTACATCACTCCAAGGTTAAAATCTAAAAAAAACTAGTTAAATCTAGTTTCTCTCTTTACCTCTCTCACCCTGTACCATTACTCCCCCGTAGGAAACATATTTTTGTTTTGTTTTCTTTAGTTTGGGGTTATTTCTTATACTTTTAAAATAAGAGCATTCTATCTATCCATCAATCTATTCTCATACCCCCTTCCCTTAGATAAACAGTAATTATTATGCACCATTTTCTCTGTCCCTCTTGTTTCACTTTAAACAGTGCTCTAGAGAGTATATCGCAGTGCATCTAGAGTCATTTCTTTTACAGTTGTATGTGACTATACTGTGTGTATGTACTCCACAGTTTATTCAGTCAGTTGCCTGTGGATGGACCTTGGGTTACTTTTTTAGAATAGCTTTTTTGGGGCAAGGTGAACATTCACCTTTGCAAGTGGAGGTATTGGCAGTAAGGTAGAATTGGATTGCCCAGAGGTTTGCTATTAGTATTGTGACTACTTACTTTAATTCTTCTTGTTCCAGTTTTGCAGAATTCAGCATTTTGTGGAAAGGGAAGGAAGGGGTACCTCCCATTCATCTTGTATATTTTTATTAGTATCTAGTATGGTCTGAGTCCTTAGTGACTGACTGGAAATTCAGCTGCTATCAGAGGCCTTTCCAGAACTCTAGAGTCCTCTTAGAGTCTTTATTCTTGTAGGAAACACAGACGATAAATAAACTGAGGTTTATTTCAATATTAAAAAGAAGGCTGAAAAGGTCCCACGTTATAGCTACAAATGTCTGTATACAATTACTTCCTTAAATCCAGTGAGACTCATTTCTCTCTTGGTCTCTTGAGCAGCATGGCCCAGAATGACCAGAAGCAGCAAGACTCAGACTGTTCAGACAGTCCCATTTTTAACTTCCCGATACCTGATGGCAGGTATTTTTAATTAACTCTGTGTGGAATGTAGAAGAAGATTCCATTCATACAGCAGACATCTATTGAGCACCTTTTCTATCTGCCCGTCTCTCACTAGGCATCGAGAATGTAGACTGATGTCATTGAATGAACAAAGGTACCTGCCTTCATAGGGCTTCCATTCTTATTGGGGAGACCGACAAACAAAAAAATGTGTAAGTTATATAGTTGACTAGAAGCTGATAGGTGCCTTACAGAAATAAAAGATGGGGAGAGGAGGAGTAGAGAGAACGTGGTTTTTATAAGTACTGAAAAATAAAACAGCGTCATTAGGAACAAAAAAACAGTGCTCTTTGTTTTCTTTTGTTTTTTGACTAACACGCATTTGGCTAGGCAGATACTCCCTCGTGAGCTGTTGGCTTTTGATTACAGACATAGGAAGGTCCAGAGACTGTAAAACTCTCCTACATAGACATCCTGTGACGTTGGTAGGTGCAGGAAATGAATTTCCTGCCCTTTTCTTTTTATTGTCCAAACTAAGGTGCTGAGTTTCCTGTCTATAAAATGGGACTGACATCTGTCCTGCCCGCCTCACCATGAGGCTGTGGGTTGACATCAGACACATATTACTATGTCTAGTAGATGATGCTTTTATAAGCTGCATTATTATTATATTTATTAGTTCAGGAACAAGAACTTTAAAGTTGTAACTTTTCTGCTTCATAATCCAAACAGTATTTTTATTTGGGTACTTCTGTGACATTGGCAAACAAGCTAAATCTTGGGGCCTATAATCTAAACAGAATCTGTGGCATTGCTTTTAAGCTCCTTGGGGCTCAGAGACCATGTACTACATTTCATTGATTCTACTGTATTGATTTTTTTACCTCACTGGGAGGGGTCAGCAGATGGGTGATTTTGGCCTGTCACTGACTGTGACACACCCCAGATTGGAAGATACACCCCAATGCAGGGAGGTTAGCAAGTGAAAACAAAATTTTAAATTATTTAAATAGAGAATATGCAATATGCAATTTTTATTTCACAAGTGATTTTTGATAAAGGTTTAAAACTACCCTAGAGAGTTTTCTGAAGCTCTATTCTGGGAAAAGGAAAAAAGACAAATTGAATTTCCCCCTTTACTTTGAAATGCACGTATAGGTTTCAGTAAGCTTTCTTTAGGACACGAGTGGGAGCCTGATTGGGGAATGAGCTGCTAGTAAGTTCCAGGGGACTCCAGCGTGGGGAAGATCTCTAGCTGAAAGGTGAAGCAGTACCAGGGCAGCAGCCCACACTCCTGCATACACTTAGTTCAGCTCTCACCTCTGGAGTGAGCAGGTGGCCGTGTGCAGTGTGCCTGCCTGCTGACTCCCCGCATGACACCTGCTGATGGGTAGAGTTTGGATTCTACTTTTTACACCATGGTAGAGCTTACCTTGCTTGCATTAAGAGACACGATGACCTTAGAGAAAGGAGAATTGAACACAGGTCACTGGCGTTCCGTTTCCCTACTGAGTCCAACATTATGTTGCATTTAAAAAAATTTGGAATAGTGGTCCAGAAAAATGTTAGATGAAATTCTCTTTACCAAGAGTCGAGTGAATGTGTTGAGCTATAATATTTTTGATTAAGGATATTGATTACTTTTTGAAAAGAATGAAAGGTGTTGGGGAATTAAAATATTGAAATTGTTTCCTGTCTTATATTGGAGACAAGAGGTATTCCAAAAAACCAGAGCCATTGATATTGCCCTAAAAATACTATGATGTTTTAGATGATTACTTGGTAATGACAATCTAGTCATTATAACTGCTTCTCACTTTAAAATAAATGTTTTTATTGATTTTAGAGAGAGAAGAAGGGAGAAGGAGAGAGAGAGAGAAGTATCGATTGGCTGCCTCCTGCCCTCCCCTCCCCCCCCAGGGACCTAATTAGCAATCTGGGCTTGGCCCCAACCGGGAATGGAACCGTGACCTTTTGGTGCATTGGACAATGCTCAACCAACTGAACCACACCAGCCAGGGCTCATTCATTTTTTTGAATGAATTCTTTCATTCATAAAAAAGTCCAGGAACTCATTGTTTAGTTGTCCTTATGACATTTTTACTACTTTAGAAATATCTAAAGCCTCTAGTTTGAAAAATTATATAAATTCTTGCCAGGGTGAAGGACCCACTGTGACCATGCTGGCAGAGTCCTTTGTCTTTATTGAAGCTCTTTGAGCTTCAGCATCTTTACTTATATGGCTGGAATGATAAAACCTCTTAATAGGGTCATTGTGGTGATCAAATGAGAACGTGTGTATCAACCACTGGGTACTACACACAGCATGTTCTGGTAGCTATGATTTAGTGTATTCCCCGTTTAATACCAGAATTATTGGAATTGTAAATAACACTTTTCCAGGCTGTGTGACTGAACAGTACATGTGGATCGTTTTAAATGATCAGAATTAAGTTTTATTCCTGTTTAGAAAGCATGTTAACCATCCCAGGAAATTGTAAACGCCTATATTGGTAAAATGTATTTTTAAAATAGCTTCTGCTGAATACTTTCTTGACCTTTGAAAAGGAAACAATCTGGCTTTCTGTCATTGCTCTTTGTTTGCTTTTTGATTTTACCTGTGCAGATGAGGTAAGTAATTAAGATGATAAAACAATTAAGAGTTGCATATTGTGACTTGAATTTTGAGATCTTAGTGCTGTACTTCTAAGAGAGATGCCCAGAGTTGTAAAACTAAATGGAGGATCCACCTGGGAAGGCTCAGTTTCCCTTCTGTATTCTTTCCTGAAAACCCTGATAGACTTAATAAAATATAGGTGACAATTTCACTGAAAATGGTCAGTGGTACCAGCAGACTTCACTAGAATTGTGTCTATGTTAATTAGAAATATGGCTGCCCGTCTTTCAAAGGCCAGTCATCATCTGAGATTTGTATTTAGTATGTGTTGTAATTTTCCAAAGTCCTTGACTAATTTAGTTCTGCTTTACAATTCTTGCATGAGTAGCCCACCTTCCTTTCTTTGTATATGTGGCTTTGTGTGAAAGATTGGTAAAACTTGGCCACTGGGGTTGGCTACTGCCCTCGAGAAAGGAAGACACCCTGGATCCAGATTACATAAAGTCCCGAGCGTGAGGTTTGAAGAACATTCTTGTTTTTTCCCTTGCAAGACTTAAATCCCAGTTTGGGTGATAGCAAAGGGAGAGCTTAAAATATGAGGGGAGGGGGAGCAATGTGTAGGAGGAGAGGGATGGTGGGTGGTGGGTGGTGGGAGGATGTGGGTGGTGGTTCAAGGCAAATGTGCGTGAAAACTTTTCTCTCCAAACATAAAACTGAAGAAAGGAGGACACATGTTGGAAGGAAAGGACAAGGCCTCTGTGATATCCTCCGGTGGTGTGCAGAGCTAGGACTTTTTCTGCTGAGGCCCGGGAGGGGTGACCTAGCCTGGCCCTGTTGCACGGTCCTTTCTGGCCTTGCATTTGATAGAGGTGCAGCTTTTCGTGAATGGAGGGTGACACTGTTGGACTTCCGGTGCCACATTAGTGTCCTGTCCGCTCTTGTTTTTGTCTGAGTGTGCTCCACATGTGTGTTTTTCAGGTGGCAGAGATAAGCGTGGAGGTCCCATCTTAACGTTCCCCGCCCGCAGCAATCATGACAGAATACGACAGGAGGACCTCAGGAGACTCATTTCCTATCTAGCCTGTATCCCTAGGTAAGTCCCGGGGGGCTGGGGCTTCTCACTGTTCTGAGCTGTGGCACCATGCTCTCTAGAAAACAGCTAAACCTCAGCCTGGATTCCAAGCAGACAGAGTAGCATAAAGTTAAAACTATGTTCTTTCTCCTCGTTTGCACATTGTGACATCCTGTCATGCTTACAACACTTCTGGGTGAGGGAGGAGAGGTGCATGTTTGAAGAGCTTTGTGGGTGATGGTGGGGTTGGGATGCCCACTGGCTGGGGTAGTAGGACATGGTGCCTGAGGTAGAAATGAAGGCGACTTGTGGTTGTTGATTCTGATCCCAAGACGCAGGGTCCTGGACGCCCAGGGAGAGCGGTTTCTGATACCACTGTCTTCATGCCGAGCTATGGTTCCTTACAAATATTCTGTTGATTTGTAGCATGAAGTTGGTGGGGCATTAAAATCCTTCCCAACTAGTATGACAAGACTTCAGGTTTGGGAGCCCCCATTCAGTCTGAGAGACCGTTCGTGGTGGTCAGGGAGATTTTTAGCCTGGATGCTGAAGAACACCAAGAACAGGTGAAGCTTTATTTTCCAGACAGACCTGAAGTGGGGACGAACAAAGAGGAATCGGCCCGTGTGTGTACTTGAGGAATATACAGTCTTTGTTTCTGCTCTTACTGAGGTTTTACCTCCAGCGCTGGCTGACAGTCAGTGAAAGACACCCCCCCCCCATTAATATCTCCATTTAATTGTCCAGATTACTTTTTGGAAAACGGAATACTACTGTGATATCATCTAAGGATATAGCCACGCCTGGAACAAGAGATGATTGTGTGTTGAGCGTTGGAGGGGTGCTTCCCTCTGAAGAAAAGGGAATCTTTATTCCAGAAAGGCATACGCTAAAGGAGGGCATTTCCTAAGGGACTAAATTAGGATGTGTAAAAAAACACAAAAAAAGTCGGCCATAATACAGGCTAGAGGAGCTAGGAACTTTAAGGAGCATGTTATGTAGAGAATAATAAAAGAGGGTCAGTAGCAGCATAATGGGATCTAAAGGTTGAGGTGAATGTACTAGGTCCTCCCAGCACAGGGTTTGTGGCACCAACCAGGGAGGACAGCTGTGCCCTTTTGTAACCCATCCCTGCTGCGGCTGATGAAGCGACTGTCTGACCTGCTGAGGAAGTTGTTGGGTTTTCTGTTTGGGGGTCCTTTATGGGAGAACTGTCACCTTGTATCATCAGTGACAAAGTGACAGTGCCTTACTTACACAGAAAGTGTTTCCCTTTCCTCTTACTGTGGTATTTTCTTGGACTGCTGAACTTGAAAGCAAAGAGCTGGAAAGAGTTTTAGAAGTTATATACGACTCACTGTCATTTCTAAATAACAATATAGTTGATAGCTGCCACTTACTGAGTTCTTATGTGCTGGTACTATGCTAACGATGGAAAAAGAAACAGAGCAATACAAAGGACAATGTAAGAAAAAGTCTTACCAAGCCAAATGATAGTCGGCATATAGTTTAATGAAAAACAAGCTGAATTTGGTATCATCCAGGTGATTTTTTAAAAAATTATATAATTGAATTGCTGTATGTAACTTTGGCACCGTGCTCTCTGGTTTTGAAATCTGTTCTGATTGTAAATGAAACAATTACTTTTCATTTCATTCACATTAAGTTCTAGTGGTTTGGGGCTTCTCACTGTTTTCACTGTTCCAAGATATGGCACTGTGCTCTCTAGAAAACAGCTAAACCCCAGCCTGAATTCCAAGCAGACAAAGGAGTATAAATATTATCAAGAAATTGATTCAGGTATATTTAGATCACCTGGATGACCCACTTAAAAAAAAATACAACACCTTGTCATTGGAAATTTGTGAGCATACACAAAAGTAGACAGAATAGTGTAGCAAACATCAGATACCTGTCATCTAGTTTCAACAATTAGCAAGTTTCGCCAATCTTGTTTTTCTCTAATTTTCCCCCTGGAATATTTTATAACAAATCCTAGACATTCTATTGTTTTGCTCATCAACACTTAAGTGCATAGGGTGACTGTCCGACTACTGAGTGTGGTCGCTTCATTTCATTGCCTAGATTTGCTTTTCTATTTACAGTTTCAAGTGACAGGAAATGCCACTTTGCTTGTCCTTGATTAATAGGTAAGAATAACATGTAAGTGATGCATTTGCCAGGTGATAATGGAGGAACATTTCACAGTGGTCCAAATGGATAAAGTAGCGGCAGGATGAGTCATCTCTGAGCCCGCCCAGGATCCACAGTGCCCAGAAAGGAGCTGTGCTGCCTCTAGTGAGCACTGTTTTAGCCCAACAGTAGGGTCCATAAAGATCATCAGCAAACTAATGGTGTGTGAATTTGGGGGCACTGGTGGGCTTGCTTGTAGCCTCAGAGTGGTTTAAGTAGTCCTGAGGGCCTATGAGATTTCTTCCCCTGCCTGTTACTCCCGAAACTTCCTGCGATGTGAAGGTAGCCTCTGGCTCTCCCTCAGCCAGACAGTCACAGGGCTGCACCCTCCGGAACGTGGAGACACGTGCCATCCTGGAAAGCATGGGCAGAGGCAGACGGTGGCCTGGCACAAGGCACTAATTACTTTTATCCATATTCTGATCTACAAAATGTGATGCTAATCTATACTTCTTTGGATCCTTGTAAGTATTGAGTAAGAGTACTCACGTACACGCCCAGCGCAGCGCCTCAGGTGCGGTAGCTGCCTGCGAAGTAGTACAGTAATTTCCATCTTTCCGATTCGCTCTTCTCCTCGCCTTCAGTGATTTTCCTTTGACACGCGTTCTAGAGCCAGACGGTCTTGTTTTCCTTCTGCATGGCCTCTAAGTTGTCTGTGTGTCTCTCAGAACGTGGCCCTCAGAGTAATGTGATCTGAGAGGTGAATAGTTGAGAATTTATTACTTGGGTCACCTTCCATTCTCCTCTCTCTCCTTTAAAAAAAGGAGTAGTAGAGCGATTTTCATGTAATTCCTGTGCAAGGAAACTTTCCAGTGCATGTGTGTAGGAGAACTTCTCACTGGTGTAGTGGGGATTCCTGCACCACGATGAAAATCACAGCGTTCTTGGTACATCTCTAGGTTTTATTGTTCTTATTGCTTGAATTATACTAATTATGTTCTAGAACATTAAAATGATTTATAGTAGCTGAATGGATAAACCACTCCCACTCTCTTTGGTCCCTAATGAAATAATGTGGAGACTTTTAATGGATCCATTCATGAACTTAAATATAAGAAGGGACTTTCTTTATCTAGGAGCTAAAGAGAGTAGAATTTCTCTTCTTCGGAGACCTGCATTGAGAAGGGACTTCAGTTTTAGCAGAATTTTCTGTATCTCACAGATAAAACAAGGCTCTTTGATAAAACTGCCAACCAAACTGCTTGATGAGTCACACTTTCCAGTAAAATACTGGGTAATGAAGTCTTTACGGCGGAGGAATAGCTGTAGCCCATCTCCTGTTGCCAACCGCACTTGTTCCTCAGCTGCTCACGAACAGAACTGGGCTCGGAGAGGTTTGCAAGTCATTATTTTCCTAATAATGACTGACTTAGAAGTTGGTAAAGACAGGTGGATTGACCAAGGATTGACCAATGACAGGCGCTTTCCCAGCCCAGCCCTGTTCACTGGGTGCTAACATTTGCCTGTGGAGGAAGGCGAGGAGCTAATCCTTCTGTAAACTGCAAGCTCAGGGCACCTCTTGGTTGTCTCCTTCTTTGGCTTGGTCCTGTTGTTAAGCTTGGAGTTAGTCAGGATTTGTCTTAAGCCCCTTTCAAGTGAAGGGGCTTTGTAGTTGAATGTACATACTGTGTGGGACTATGTGAGGAGAAAGACAGGCTGCCAGCGAATTTGTGTCAGTATGGTGAAGACTGATGCTTAAAGCGCAGTCTACCAAACAGCAACTAATAAAACAGTACAACACACAGTGAGGGTTGCACAGTGTCCGTCTTTGTGTGGCAGCAGAGCGTGGGAGCCTGGAGCAGAATACCTCCGCGGAGGCAGGCTTCCTCCTGCTCGGGCTGGCCTTGCCCAGGCGCCTGGAGCCCTGATGTTTCTGCAGAATGGGATCTTGCAACACTGCAAACCCCATTAGAGCCCAGGAGGTCGAGGATCCTTCATTTCAGGACGTGGGAGATTTTCAGACATTTCTGGAAGCCCTGTTGGCCTCTAGGATTTGTGAAGGAGGCCTTGGGTAGTGGCTGGATTGTGGCCCAGGACCTACTTAACACCCAGAGAGGTGTGTGAGCCAAGTGTTAACTCTTTTCCAGTTCATAGTCATATAGGAGTAGGTCTCTGAAGTTAATCAGATCATTCCTGTAGTTCTCCACATTTCATTGATAAGCTAGGCTGCTAGGTCCTTCCGCTTTCTCTCTGTGGCTTTCAATAGCAAGTTCCTTATAGTGTCAGCCACCACCTATTCAGGCTCTGTCCCCACAGACTTTTTCAGAATATTTTTGTGACAAGCCTCATGTACTGTAGTTGTCTTAGGGACTTTACATCTGTGGAATTTGGGGCATCAGTTACTCCAATGATACGAATCAAGATAAGGAAAAGAAGTGTGTGTCTGAGTGTGTGTGTGTGTGTGTGTACATGTGGAGGGAAGAGAGGGAGAGGGAAGAGGAGTGAACTCATGCAAGAGTGTATGAAATTGATTTTAATTTTGACTTTAAATTTTTTTGGCTTTTTAACATCTCTTAATGATAGCAATTAGTTTTCTGGGTTTTTAATTTAGACTAATTTCTCAGGGTGATTACATAAAGCAGGAAAAATGTCAAATACCTTTCCCATAGTCCCAGTACATTTATGTTGGGTGAAAACCTAAAATCCCATTGGGTGCTCATGAGGCTTAGGTGTGTTTCCGAAGAGCTCGCAGGCAGCCATCCCCTGGCTCACGTCTGCGCCAGCATCAGCTGCGTGTGCTGCGTCCACCACGTGCCAGTGTGGATAAGGCTGTGCTTAAGTGGGTGGCCGTGTGACAGCGAAGCCACAGCTGAGTGAGACTAGGGTTTTCACCTGTCTTTAAAGACACTGACCCTTGTTGCTTATTTATTACAGAAGCATATTATTTGTATTTACCATGTACTCAGGGATTGAGATTTAATAAAATCAGTAATTTTTGTTGCCTCATCAAGGTCACTCATAAGAGAAAAGGCTCTTTGATTGGTTTGTTCATACTGTGAGCACGTGGAGAGGAGGAACATGGTGACTCCTTGCTCTGTCCTGCTCAGTGCTAAGGGCCAGCAGGGTTCCCACTGTTGTTTTACACTGTCAGTGCAGCTGGGTGAAAATGGCAAATAATCTCAATGTTACTGTGAAAATAGATTGACCCCCCGGACTTTGCCAGAAGGGCGCCACAGGCCCCATTGATTGGGGGGCCACAGTGGAGAACCTCTGAGATAGACCAGGGTCCTGGGACAGTGAGAGGGAACAAAGTATGACATTGGAAAGCTCCGACCTTAGCCGCCATCACACTGGGGGGGGATTTTCACGCCTGTGGTTGGGGAATCCTGGGTGACTGCTGCTCATGGGAGTGTGACACCTCTACCTGGGTTCTGTGCACACTGCCAGGGGTCTGTCCCGTTTTGTGCTCACCAAGGCCTTTGCTGTAATAGTTACTAGGCAGCGTGTGATCAGTTAACACACAAAAAGCTGTTTCTCCTAAAGAGACAGGATGCAAAACCATGAATACAAAACACAGTTTTAAAGGTTTTCAAAGTTGAAGCTCTGTTTCCAGGCACATTCTTCGAAGCACATTCTTCGAAGCACGTTCTTTGAGGCACATATAGCCAGAGTCTATTTTATGACAAGGGAGCGGGAGACCAGGGCTCCTTCTGAATTGATTTCCATATCCTCCCATGCCCCTTCCGACCCCCCCGCAGTGCTGACCTGCAGCCAGGCTGTGGGGGGACGGCCGCCCCTTCCCTTCTGGTTCCCACCTGCCAGTACATCAGGAGGAAGGAAGCAGAGTCAGCGTTGCCCGGCGGGACTCTGCCCAGAAAAGGTGGTGAGAGTTGCGCAGCTTGAGCATGTGTTTTCTCTCTCTCCAGTGAAGAAGTCTGCAAGCGAGGCTTCACGGTGATCGTGGACATGCGTGGGTCCAAGTGGGACTCCATCAAGCCTCTGCTGAAGATCCTGCAGGAGTCCTTTCCCTGCTGCATTCACGTTGCACTGATAATCAAGCCAGACAACTTTTGGCAGAAACAGAGGACTAATTTTGGCAGCTCTAAATTTGAATTTGAGGTAACTTCCACGTATGGCCAGACCAGCTCCAACCATGCATTTGGTTTATCGAAAAATGACTTTTTCTTCATCATTTTAGGCTCATAATAGATTTTTAAAACCACATATTAAGATATGTCCATATCTTATGTACATATGTAAAATTAGTTACTGCATGAAATAACAAAATTAGTTCATTTATAGTGTTATCCTAGTGGATCCTTCTACCCGAGGTGGGTTTAGTTTCAGTTCTCTTGGTTTTGAGTGGTACGTAAGGTCACTGTCTTGCAGACAATGTATAAAATATGGGCTTATTTTCCTTTTATCTATCACTTCTGCTTCAGCTTCCAAGGTTCTGACAGGGCTTTGGTGCAGTTTAATGAGAAGATTATGGGAAGAAAGTGTTCCAGCCAGCTTGAAACTGGGTTCATGCCATACATATTCTGTAATAAAATTGGAATATTTTCTAATAATAAATTACAATGACTTTTCGTTGCATAGATTGCTGCTTCTAGCAACTTTCCCAAACATTAGGGTTCAGTGAATATATTCATGTATTTTAAGGTAAACAATGTGGAGATGCAAGAAGTAATTTTTCTCCCACTATTCTAAGTTTTCCGGCTGGTCTCATAATCAACTTAACATGAGACAGACTAACAGAAGATGTCCAGAATTTATTAGGGATGTACTTGTGGGGTTGCCGTGAGACTGTGAGACCTGAAGACGCATTGGGCAGTGGAGGTCTATATGCCCTTCTGGACAAAGGAGAGGCAGGCGGGGGTCTGGGATGTCAGTGGGGAAGCAGGTAATTTCCAGGTAGCTGAGAAGGAGCAAACACACAGTAAACAGTTCTTGCAGCACTGCCCAGGAACCAGTGGATCACAGAGGGGAGTCTGACAAACAGGCTTTGATAAATTTCCCTGTCTGCCAGCTGTAGTTTATATTGTGATGCCAAGGTGATGCTCTCTAACTTTAAGCAGGTTTTTCTGTCTGAAGCAGGTAAAGGGTCAAAGGTTCTTTCTGAGTTTATCATTTTTTAATAATCAGCTTAAAATCAGAATCCCAAAAGGCATATTTTGAGGTCGCAAAACATTGGTCCCCCTCAACAGCAGTAATAGTATGAAACACATCACCCAGTATTCATCCTTAAGCTTTATGTTACATTTCACTTTCCAAAGTGTTTCACATGCGTATTGCTTGAATTTTAAAATCTCTTTCCATGGTACTGATTTTCAAAATGAAAACTGAATTTAGTTTTAATTTGAAACTACATTCAAGGGATTTAGGTGAAACATGAACCAATTTATTGGGTCTTACTATTTTCTTGATGCAGAATTTAAAGTGTGTTGTATTTAATTATACGTGTTTTAAGCAGAAGTAATGGTTTGGCAAAATAATGCACACAAGTTTTTGCTAGTTTAAATTTGATTTCTCCTTCGGGCCTTTAAGGTTACCTATACCAGTTTTTCTGTTGAACTTGTTTGCCTCCATGGACGTTGTTAAAAGTCCAGGCAAATGAGACGGGAGTGAACTTATAGTCACCTTGCAGCAAAAGTGCTTGGTAAGAAGCAGCCCTGCTTTCTAGCTCTGCCGCCTTTGCAGCTTCTTACACCAAACGGCACAGAGATGCAGGTTTCCCTGAGCTGGAGGTGACAGGTGTGGCTAAGCCAGCCCTTTTCACTTTTACCTTTTGGTTCTAGGCCACAAATAATCTTCCTTTACTTTTGTCTTTGCATTTAATCTCCCCACTCTCCCATGCTTTCCTTGAGGCATAATTCTTCTATAATCCTGCAGCAAGTTTGACAACTAGGGTGAGGTTAAGATTTCCTGTTGAGCTTGTAATTGACTAAAACTTGGTCACATAGTACAGATTATGTACACCACTTGCATTGCTCAGAATCTGGTGGATTCTTGCAATGAAGAAATTTTCTGTCTTTACCTTTGTGAGAAGAGCTCTGCCAGCTTTCTGGCAAACCCTTGTGTATTTTCTACATTAAAAAAATAAGTCACTCATGTCCTCTCAGATGTTATTTGATGGGAGGTGGTGTTCAGGAAAGATGAATAATGAGGGTGGTCTGGTTGGAATAGCATTGGTCAATCAATAAGCAGCCCACAATTTAGTGTCCTCGGTGGGAGGTGGTGCTCCAAAGGCATTTTGGAGCCCATGAACAAGACGTGAGCTTGATTATGGGTAGCAGGAAGCTTCGGCAAATTTCTCTTTTGGGAATGAGATAGTGGAGTGACATGGATGGGGAAGGCTGCATTGACCAAAGGGAAATTTATGAATTGTCTGCTCTCAACTTGGCAATTTAACACATTTCCTGGTTAATGTGACTAAGATAGTGGGATAATTTCCACATTCTTGGAAAGAAATCTAATTTCTTTAGCTCTCATGGAATACATAAGACTCTATAATTTTAGGTATTCCTGCTAACATATATGTGTTACTCTGATGGGCTCATTTTCACCTATGATACCGTAATGCTTCTTTTATTTACATTTATTTTTTATGGGGCTAGAACAAGGCATAAGTTTGAAAATCTGTGACTAAGCATTGCAGACTGCTTTATGATAAGACCATACAGAGCTGGTTCATCTTCTCATACCTATTTTTTTCCCTTAAGACAAACATGGTCTCTTTAGAAGGCCTCACCAAAGTAGTTGATCCTTCTCAGCTAACTCCCGAGTTCGACGGCTGCTTAGAGTACAACCATGAAGAATGGATTGAAATCAGAGTGGCTTTTGAAGATTACATTAGCAATGCAACCCACATGCTGTCCCGGCTGGAGGAGCTTCAGGACATCCTGGCCAAGAAGGAGTTGCCTCAGGACCTGGAAGGGGCTCGGAACATGATCGAGGAACACTCTCAGCTGAAGAAGAAGGTGGTTAAGGCCCCCATAGAGGACTTGGACTTAGAGGGACAGAAGCTGCTCCAGAGGATCCAGAGCAGCGACAGCTTTCCCAAAAAGAACTCGGGCTCCGGCAATGCGGACCTGCAGAGCCTCCTCCCCAAGGTGTCTGCCATGCTGGACCGGCTGCACTCGACGCGGCAGCATCTGCATCAGATGTGGCACGTGCGGAAGCTGAAGCTGGACCAGTGCTTTCAGTTGAGGCTGTTTGAACAGGATGCCGAGAAGGTAAGGGGCATGGGAGAGGGATGCTAAGGTGAGGCGTGCGGGAAGCTTTCTGGATCGTTAGGTCTGAGCAGCGGAGGCTGGTTCAGTCAAGAGAAAGGGCTGGGGCAGGGTAAGCTCCTCTCACGGCATCGGTTAGAGAGAGAGTGTCAGTTCAGAGGTCGCCCCGAAATCTGCTTTCCTGTGTTATGCATGGTGCAGTGCAGTGCTATTTTAGAAACTTCAAGTTATTAATTACTGACACCAGATGAGAATGGTATCTTCAGCTAAAAGAGTGAACATTTTATAGGATTATGTTACTGAAAGCAATGATTATGCTCTTCCACACGTACAAAGCCAGTGACAGAACGCCATTCAGATCTGTTACTATTTTTTTTTTTTAAAAAGAGTGAATAATGTGTCAAAAATCATAGCTTCTGGGAGGTACGGGCAATAATTCTTTGTGCTCTCATGTTTTATTCTTGGGTGCCATTCAGACCAACCAGTCAGCAAGGATTCTTGTCAGTTACCAGCTCCCTTGGTCTTAGCCATGGGAAAACAGTGCATTTATTTATAGGAATCTGTGGCAAGCCATGAGTGTAGGTGAATCGATCACTCTTAATTTGAGCTCATTGAATTTTCTTCATGGGCAGAAGAATGTTCTGTAAAGTAAAAAAAAAAACTACATTAGAAATCTTTGATATAAAAGGACCTTTCAAAAGGCGACCATTCAGTACTATTCTTTGGTAAGCTTTTAATATACCCGCCAGTGTACTTAGGTTTTAAGTGCTGCCTTGTCAAAGACACTAGAGAATCTTCCTTTCACTAGGAAAACAGGGTGACCATCTCTGGGATTCTGGCTCAAGTTACAGTAGCAATGCTAGTAGATAGACTTTTTTTGTCCCTTAAATGCTTTCCCTGTGGACAACGTAATTGACATTCTTTTCCGGGTAGCCTCTCCATTGAGCCTTAAGAGAAAGGTCTTTGTTAAATGTTTTCCCAGTCCTTTTCATTTTCACAGTGAATTTGACTGTTTGCATTTGCCCAGGTTTCTTTTATACTTCTTGCATTAAAGAACATTATCTTTTAGCCTTTGGAATTGCTATCAGTAATCTGAGGGAATAGCTGAACCCTCTCAGAGACCATAAATCCTTAATTTTACCTAACAGGTCTTTAACTGAAGAGAACTGTTGCCCACTAAGTAGTTCAGTGTAGCTTGGGGGGCTGGGTTAAGAGTCAGAAGATTAGAGATTGTAATTAGCCTGGGGGGTTTGAATACCTTTGCTCCTTAATTCCTCACCTGTCAAAGGAACCAGTCAGATAAGATTTTCTTATAGGCCCTGCAAGGTTAGAACTGTGCTGACTTCTGAGAAGTCAAGAATCTCCTACGCCCAAGTGTCTGAGAGGTTATTAGAGGACGTGTCCTCTTCTGCGCTAGGCCCTGTCCTTGGGTTCATGTCAGTTCATTTCTCTTTCTGGAGTGATTCAGGTTGTCTTTTTCATTCCGGTAGATGTTTGACTGGATCACACACAACAAGGGCCTGTTTCTGAACAGCTATACTGAGATTGGGACCAGCCACCCTCATGCAATGGAGCTTCAGACACAGCACAACCACTTTGCTATGAACTGTATGGTAAGACTGTTGGAATAGGTGTATCCTGTAAGGGGAAGGATTTTAGCAAAGGAGAGGCACTTACACGGATCAGGGCCCAGCATGCAGCCAGGAGGCCATGTGGGGCCTTCAGAGTTCCCGATTTGATGGTAGCAGTGTGGGGAGTATGCTCACCCTGCTATCACAGATATTTTAAAGGGAATGCTGGTAAGAATGGAGGTGGAGGTACTTTTAATGCAGGAAATCGTGTGCTGTCATAGTCGGTTGCTGTGTGCCACTGTGTTCCTTTATCTGTGCCAGAAGTAATGGAGGTAAGGAAAAGGTACCGTGCGCAGACCAGTGCTTTATAGTCTAGGAGCACAGTCTATAAAAGTAACACAGGAAACTTAATGGGCTCGAGGGGCAGTTAGCACTCTCAGCAGGCCCTGCAGCAGAGACATCCGAATGGACAGCTTTTGTTGGGATTCTGACACAGGGCATCTGCTTGAACTTCTCCTAACATAGCTTTGGGGTTGATTTTCCCCTTTAAGGATACAGAGAAAGCAAAAATTGGTGAACATAATTACCTGTCACTAGAGAGAAAGCATGCGAAGAGAAGGGGAGGTACTGCTTTTGACTTAAAGGACACTAGTTAGAGTGTTAATGCCACACGAACCAGTGAGGCCAGTTCCCCACTGAGTGGCCTTGACTGGCTGTCACAAGATCACAGAGTGTCCTCTCTCCCTGCCCCTCTTGACACCCGGCCATCTGTTAGTTGATTCTAACCTGCAGGTGCAGTCCAGAAAAGCATCTCAGAGGCTGGGGTCTATGGCTCTCCGATCCCAGATCTAGGTGACTCCGTCTGGTTCAGGCTTGGGTCAGAAATGAGGAAAAGATGAGGAAAAGAAGGCACAGGTAAAGAATGAACAAGGAAATCCTTTAAGCCACTTTCTTGGGTGGGCTGCAGACGAGGTAGCCACCACGAGGTTCTTGCAGAGGTCTAGGTACCAGGCAGTGGGAGACTGGCCCCAAGGATCAGTGTGGGAAGGAAAGAAGGGAGGAAAAATATAGAGGAGTTTGGACAGTGAGGGTAATGAGATGTGGGGGCATGACTGCGAGGAGCCATAGCTGTGTCCATGATTTTGAGGGACCCATGGAGAGCAACAATGTTCTGATGCATCACAAAATATCCTCAGTACTTGAAGAGCCACAGCCGGGGCTGTGTAATGTGTGTATCCCCACCCCAGCCTTGGTTGTAATCTGACCCTCAAAGAAGATCCAAGGTGGAAAGGGAAATATCATAGTGAAAAGTTGCGTTGCAAAAAGTGCAGTGTTTTTTAAAGCTTTGCTCCCTTATTTGTGCAGTACACTGGTGGACCTGAAGATAGGAATTTCCCTAGAGTAGAAAAGCCTGGTTTAAAATTTGAACACAGCATTGTTCTGTGCCCCTGTTCATATTCCTTGGAGAAAGTGGATCCATTTACAGAATATTTTCAGTTGGCACCGAAAAGATGACTTGGGTTTATGTAGAAAGGACAGCTTATTTTCACACAAATAGCCTAGGGTTGCTAAGTACATATTTAGTGGTTTCTGGGTTCTAGTTAGAAGCAGAAATGTTTGGTTCCTGCAGTTCTAGGTGACTGCTTGTCAGTAGGCTTTGCCATCTGGACCCTTTTCAGGATCAGGAGCCAAGAAGTGAGTAAGAGTGTATTTGTGTGCACACACTTGTGCATTTGATTACTCTGTCCTAACAATATGCCTTTTAGCCAGTTGATATGGAATTTTGCAGCCTTAAGAACAGAAATGGAAACCAGTACTCAGAGGTGATAGAAATGTAGACAGCAAATATGTATACTATTCTATACCAGGTGATTCTGCTATTAAAAATATGGTAACTTTTAAGTGAATAGGCTATATTTCAGGAAATACTATCTATGTGTTTTAAAAGATACCTCCTGTTTGCCTTCCCCTAAGGAGCCCCCTTTTTCTGCCCCTTTCTCAGAACGTGTATGTCAACATAAACCGGATTATGTCAGTGGCCAGTCGCTTGGTGGAGTCCGGCCACTACGCCTCTCAGCAGATTAAGCAGATTGCCAATCAGCTGGAGCAGGAGTGGAAGGCATTTGCTGCAGCGCTGGACGAGCGCAGCACCCTGCTGGACATGTCCTCCATCTTCCACCAGAAGGCTGAAAAGGTCAGTGCTGTCACTGGGAGGTGACTGGAGTGCTGCCTCCCCTCGACCTCCGTGCTGGGGCCAGATCGTTGGAGGACTTTTGTGTGGCACTTAACCTGAACTCTGGAGTCAGTCAGCTGTCTCCTTACTGTGCAACCTTAGGCAGGTGATATAACCTCCCTGTTCCTTAGTTTCCTCATTTGTAAAGTGGAAGGAAAAGTCTCTACTTGAGAGGAGTGTTTTATCGTGTAAATGAGATTATTCGTATTAGGTGCCCTGCACAGTGCCTGGTGTCCGGTGAGTACTAATGAATGGTGGCCACTGTTCTTTACCCCTCTTCTCCCCTCTCCCCCTCCTCCCCTTCCTCCTCTCCTCATTGTTAGCACCGCAGGATTCTCCTTAGGGTGCTGTGGCAGCAAATGACCGAATGCCCCGCTGTCAGGTTTAAACATCAGGGCTTTTCTTTCCTCTCAAAACAAAGTGACAAAGTGTAGGGAGTTCTCGCCAGATGACAGTGCAGGGCTGGGATCTGCTCCTCTTGGGTCTGCTCCCCCTTCCCTTTGTGGTCACAGGATGTATGCCACAGCTCCCAACACCAGCCCCTCCAGCGTGGTGTCTGGCGAATGCAGGGCTGGCAGTGAGTGTTGTCACCATCACTTTTATCAGGGAAAAGTTATTGTCAGATCCCTCCACCCCAGTGCTTTCCATAGTCCAGGACTAGGGTGTACCCACACCCCTGGTGCAGAGGAGAGTGGAAGGGGCAGATCCAGTTTTTTAGCCCCCACAGCAGTAGGCAGGCTTTGCCAGCAAGGGCTGGATGGAAAAGTGGCTTTTGGGCAGGCAGTTTTCAGTGTCTTTCACAAGTTTTAAAGGATTTGTACGGATTCTGACACATTGGCTCATTGGCTGATGGGCTCTTCAAAATACCTTCTTTAAGAGGTAATATGTAATGTATGCTTGTAACATTCCCACACCTCCACAATCCTTTCCGCAAACAAACTAGCCGAAACAAGCACTCTGAAAGTAGCAAAGGTAAAGTGATGTGTCCGTGACCAAGACGTCAGTGTGGAAGGCGTGTGGACTGTGGAATTCTTTCTTAGGGTGTTGACAGAGAGCATAGGAACTTGTAGCCACTGGGAAGGCGCATGGGGTAGAGGCAAACAGTTACTTGATTTTAAAGAAAAAATACTGATATAGCTTTTTTGGGGAAAACTATATTTATGGGGATTTGCACTGATGATTCTAAGAAGGAAATATTATCTCTTTAATCTAGAAACAATCTCTGTTGAGGAATGAAGTCAGTTGAGGTAAGATAGAGGCCCCAGCTTGCCTGGGCTTTGGGCAAGGCAGCTAGAATGTTGCGCAAGACAGTAATTAGTAGTGATCTCAGGCGTAGAAACCTTTAAAGTGTGAAACCGAGTGGAATATAAAGAGAAAAAATCCTGATCGCCTCGTGTAAAAGCTAAGCTGTGAAAAGGGACTGACTTTCAGGTTTCAGTAGTAAGAGTTTTCTGCCTACTAATCATCTGCATTTAACTAGTTTTATGATTAAAGGATAAATAAAAGCCCCCCAAAACAACAACAACAACAACAGCAAAAACCCCAGCTCTTTTAAAGTAGTAGGAATCCTGTTCAAGATGAAACAGCACTGCCTGCAGGACTCTGACCTGCTCTAGCCCCTGTCATTGTTCAGTGCAGGGGTGCGTTGTGCACCGGGCATTATTGTGAGTGGGAAGATGAGCTGTGTGCTGCTCGCCCATGTGTCAGCTGGAGTGGGAACCTAGCATGGGTGCAGCAACCCCCTGGAACTGGGGTTGGGGGTATAAATTGATAAGGGGCCCCCAGCAAGGTATGTCAAGATGATATGAATAAATTTGAAACAGCACCAGCCGCTTGGGTGACTAGCAGCTAGTCTGAAGCACAACAACACATAGGGGAAAATCTCTTTCATAAACATGGCAGGATTCGGAATTGTAAATACACACAGAAGATTAATTGCTGCTCTGACCTGCCTGAAAATAATCTAGAAGTGTGAGTGCCATGGGGCATTTTCCCCGCAATGTTTTATTATTAACAATTTCATACTTGCAGCAAAGTTGAAAGAGCCTGGGGTGTTTTTACTTGGATAAAATGAGTGGCTGTAAGTTATGGATTTGAAGGAAACTAAGCTAGATGAATATATTATTGAACAGGATTTCTTGGTATCCTGCATAAACAATAACAATGCTTGGGGTCTCCATGCAGATCAAATGGCCAAGAAGCCAAATCCGAGCTTAGGAACAGAGTGGCGTGGTGAAGCAGGGGCCTGGCATCTTTGGGCCTTGACTGAGGCAGTGAGGCCTGCCCAGGCAAATGAGGTGTACCCATGGGACATTAGCATGTCTTCAGAAAGTGTTTCCTTACCCTTAAGTAAAAAATGCATTGTGTATTGTCCCCTTCACTGAATAAAAGTAAGACCCTTGAAATTCCGATGCCCGGAAGGTCCTATTTACTAACAGTTTTCCCCTTCCCAGGAGAGCGGTCACAGGATGAGGTCAGCTTTGCCTTTCTTTTCAAATGCTTTGCCTTCCACTTAAGCTGTTTTCCTGACCTCAGTAGGGAAAGGACCAGAAACATGGACGTCATAAGTTAGGTGTCCATCACAGCCACTTCTTTGAATGCCATCGAGAATTCTCATTAAGAATTTCAGTTTTATCAGGGGGACATAGGGCTCAAATATGCGACCCTGTGGTAAATGGTCTGACGAAAGGAAGCAGCCCTGCCTCTCGAGACTCAGCTGCCAGCGAGGGACATGTGTGCGCTGAGCACCCAGCCTCGCTCCTCTGACTGCGGATGTTCTGGTGTTGCTGTTTGCCTGTGGTTTCATCAACACGAACCTTGAGGTTAAAACTAGATGAGAATGACATTTCGTAGATGTCCTGCTTTCCGGAGATGTCGCTGAGGTCCTCATCTCCAGGGAAGGCTGTACAGTCAGGTACCAGTGTGTCAGTATGGAGACACGACCTCTGTGGTGGCAGTTTTGCCAGTAGACGGTGTTGAGAGGCTCCAGCATTCACTTTTTGGGTCATGTGGTATAGCCACAGGCCAGCCCCTGCAGCGGGTTCTGTTAGTGCTGATAGAGGCTGCCTTCAGAGGGAACCGTAAGTCTCACCTTATTTTATCTGAGGCTTTAACAGCCTCTGATCTGATAATAGCCAAAAATAAAGTAGCAGCCAATGTTTGCATAGCTCTTCAAACTTACAGATCTTTAACGCAAAATCTCATTTCTTACTTAAATCAGGCCAGTGAAGTAAATGGGCTGTTGGTACTGTCTCAAATTCTATTTGGAGAATGATCTGCCTGTGGTCTCAAAGCTTGGACTCTCATCAGCTCTATGAAAATCTTTCAGTTCCTGACATAACATCACACTGTTCTAGAAACAAGCACTTATATTAATATTCTTATAAAATTTCATGTTCCATAAAAATTACAGAAGTAACGTTTACTATAAACAGGACTTACAGTTACGGTCTGGCTAATTGTATCATAAGTCTGGGTTGAAATTCAGAGGGAATTAATACTGATTCCGTATTCCCTGTTGAATTTCTATGCAGATAATATACATCTAACTTTTCCCATTTTAATGTTGTTTTACTTTAAAGCATAGGCCTAATTCTTGGCTTGTAGTAAAACAGAAACAAAATTCTCATTACATAGAAAGGAATTGGAGTAAATAGATATATGTGTGTAGATAATAAAAAAGTATTCATGAAAAATTATTCAGGTGTAAGATATTTAGAGTGATCACTGGCCTATTTTGGTTCAAATTGAACCTGTCTTCTCCATTTACTCAGGGAGCATCAGAGCTGGGCTAACAGAGGACATGCCCCCTCCATCCTGTGATTTTCCTGGGCAGAGATGGAAGCCCCTCTCCCATAGAGGCCCCAGGAGAATGGAGTGTGTGGGTTAAAGCTCAGGGAGTGGAAATGATGAAATAAAATGAAGGGTAGTATTTTCTAGAAATGAAAACAGAAAGTGAGGAAATTAGAGATAAATAAAAGCACTCTGAAGCTTGAAGTCATATATTTTACATATGCCTATAAACCTCAACCAGTCCTAATTATTCCAGAGGAAAAATTCTCTTAAATAAGTATTTTAAAACTTTACATTTTGGGAATTTTCTGTCCCTTTGTCTTCTAAATGGAGCTATAGCGCCCTGTACTTAAGTGGGTAGGGGTGAAATTCACTAGCTGTGAGGACCCCAGCTCTGGGTGGTAGGAGGCAAAACAGGCCAGAAGCCCGAGCTGCTCCCACACCGGAAGCCCTACTCTTGCTCAGCAGATGGAGATTAGTGGAATAAATGCTTATGAAAATCAGCCTGCTAATTAATGATCCCAACTCCCCCCCCTTTTTTTTTAAAATATATCTTTATTGATTTCAGAGAGAGGAAAGGAGAGGGAGAGAGAGAGATGGAAACATCAATGATGAGAGAGTCATTGATCGAGCCCACAACCTGGGCATGTGCCCTGACCGGGAATCGAACCCTGATCGCCTGGATCCTAGGTCAGTGCTCAACCGCTGAGCCACGCCTGGCCGGGCCCCAACTCCCCTTTTGAAGCTTATATATTACTTGCTCTTCCCTCATCTGAAAGTCACCATTCTGCTGAGCATCAGAATCCCCAGCTCTGATGCTGGCTCTTGATTTGAATTCAGGGAGAAGCATTTAATTATCTCGCACCCTCCTGCCTTTGCCCTCGGTCTAGCCAGATGCTGGGTGTTCACATAGTTTGGTCTCCTGAGCAGTTAAAGCATCAGACACTGAACTGGCTGCTCTGACCTTGCTGGAGCCCAGTAGCCACCTTCTGTGGTCCTTTAGGATGTGTAAGGCTCTGGGTTAGACAGGTCCCCCAGGTGGTGCCATCCCAAACTGTATTTTCCAGGACGGTAATACAGATGTGTGTGTATGGGGGGAGGGGGGTGGAATGTAACAGAGTGGTCAGAGAAGTCTTTAAACAACATACCAGCTCCCCCCATATGCATAATGCACATTTATCATTTTACATGTTTCTAAGAGGTTCAGTTCTATAGGTGCCTGTTGAACTTTGACACCAGGTTTGACCCCAGCATACCTTTTCTTTGTGGAAGACCTGTGAACACCCTGTTTCTTGGCTCTCTGAACGGGCTTGCTGCTCTGGTGGCATCTGGGTTCAGATCCTTTGGGTGATTGGCCCTTCAGAAAGCATTCAGGGTTTAGGGCTTGCCCATTGGAACTGAGGGTTGCCATCTCACAAATGAAAGACAATAAATTATGCTTCCTCAAAAGTCCCTGGGAACCAAACCAGATTTATCTCTGTCACTGGAATATTTTAACCATGTGAGTTCAGATGTGCAGAATCCTTCTCCCACCAGCTTTCCACGTGGTAAGCCTTCCTTTCCTATGCATTTAGAACCTGGCTACATTTTTTCAGTACATATAATCAACTACTCTTTCAGGATACGTTAAGAAATTATAAGTGAACTACTTTTACTACAGGCATATATAAAACATCTTGAATGTTTCTCTTTATTGGTTGCTTCAAAAGTTGGAATTGAATATATTTCAGTCGTCATTTTGATACACTGACATATTAATCTGACACTTCCGCTCACTGTGAAGTATTGTATAACTAAAACTTGTCTTTCCCTGTTACATCGGAGGCGTTTTAGCCTCTGGATATATTGTAACTCTGCCTTGTTTTGTAGTGACCAGTGTGTAGGAGCCATTAATTACTGACTTGACCTGATGACTTATTAATGATGCTTGTTAGCCTCAGTCAACTCATAATTGAAAACAGTTTATAATAACTTAACAATTGGTGTAAATGCAATAATCAAAGAGGAGAGAGTGAAATGAGATCAAGAATAGTTAGAATCATTCAATCTGACCTAATTGACATTTATAGAACACCCCACCCCAGAAATAGATAAAAGTATGCCTAATTAGTCATACCTGTATCTGTGCGGAGGGGGAGAGGTGTAAAGTAATTTTATTACTACTTCCATTGCCTTGAGGGTGTTAGGCAGGCGCCATACAGGGGGGTAGTGGGGATGTTCCCTGTGTGTATGTTGGTTTAGTCATGTTTGAAGCCATCAAAAACCACCTGCTATCAGATGACACTTAAAGCTAGATGAATTGCTCTCGAGCCCTAAGATTTGCATACAGATATTTTTCTGAGCCAATACATTAATGATAAAGGGATTTTTATAAACAGTTGTTATTTGGATGACTTGTCTATTTCAAGTTTCTAAAAACACCATAAGTGCACAGGAGGGCATTCTCATATAGATATTTTAAGAGAACCTGAGCGCATTTCCTGTGTGGTGGGTCAGTTATTCCATTTTAATAGTCATCTTCTGCATCCCTGGTAAGCAGAGACAGTGAAGAACTGGAGAAAAAGAGGTGAAGCCCAGGGAAATGTGTCCCTGTCTATTTGGCTTAATTGAATTAACATCCTTAATTGGGCCTTCTGCTGCTTGCCTTTGACACTTACAGTGATGGATGCTGATAGGATCTCCCTAGGAAATTTGGCAGCGGTTTCTCAGATATTGATGAAGCCTGGGGATATGGGGGCGGCAGTGGAGAAAACTGCGGAGAGCGGGGAGTGGCAGCAGCCTGGCTCTACAGCCTGCAGCTGACACTCTTCTGTTTGCAAAGTGGGCAAGACTGGAGTGATCGGCTGCTTCCTCAGCCCACACTTAGATCCCAGGGCACAGCTGAGGAGTTTAGGAGGCCTTCACTTGGTCTTCTTTTAATCCTGTATTTGCTTTTAAAAAGGTAAAAAAATTGACCTATTCCTCTTCCTAATGTTAAGTAAATGATGTCAGGTATTTTACCATTAGCATTTTTAACATTTTATTTATTACTTATTTATTTTTAAAAATATGTCTTTACTGATTTCAGAGAGAGGAAGAGAGAGAGAGAAACATCAGTGATGAGTCATTGATTGGCTGCCTCCTGCCTGCCCCCTGCTGGTGATCGAGCCCTCAACCTGGGCACGTGCCCTGACCGGGAATTGAACCAAGATCTCCTGGATCATAGGTGGATGCTCAACCGCTGAGCAATGCCAGCTGGGCAACATTTTATTTTTTAATTATAGTTTACATCCAGTATTATTTTACATTAGTTTTAGGTGTACATCATAGTGATCAGACAGTCATATACTTTAGAAAGTGCTCTCCCAGATATTTCAAGTACCCACCTGACAGCATGCCGAGTTACTACAATGTTATTGACTATGTCCCCTGTGCTCTACTTTACATTCCCATGACTGTTTCGTAACTACTAATCTGTATTTTTTAATCCCCTCACCTTTTTCACCCAGTCCCCCAACACCCCTCCCCTCTGGCAGCCATCTAGTCTCTGTGTCTGTGAGTCTGTTTCAGTTTTGCTTGTTTGTTTATTTTGTTCTTTAGATTCCACATATAAGTGAAATTGTATGGTAGTTGTCTGACTGGCTTATTTTACTTAGCACGATGCCCTCATACCCTCCTGGCTCATACCATCTCATAGGGTAAGATTTCGTTCTTTTTCGTGGCCAGTAGTCCCCTGGATATGCAGGGTAGGGCGAAAGTAGGGTTACAGTTAAGAGTATATGAAACAGTTTATTCTTGTATTATTATTAGTTATTGTATTACTTTCCATATGAACAGCTGTAAAACTACTTTTGCTCCACCCTGTATGTAACATCTTTTTTTTTAATCTCTTCTATTTATGGGCACTTCAGTTGCTTCTGTATGATGCAGCAATGAACAAAGAAGTACACATATTCTTTTGAATTAGTGTTTGGGTTTCTTCAGATAATATGCCCAGAAGTGGAATGGCTGGGTCATAAAGCAGTTCCGATTTTAATATTTTGAGGAAGCTTCACACTGTTTTTCATGGTGGTGGTGCCTGCACCAATTTGTATTTCTACCAGCAGTGCACTAGGGCTCCCTTTTCTGCACATCCTCATCAGCACTTGTTGTTTGTTGATTTATTATTGATGGTAGTCATTCTGACAAGTGTGAGGGGATATCTCATTGTGGTTTTAATTTGCATTTCTCTGATGATTAGTGACATTGAACATCTTTCCATATGTCTCTTGGCCATTTGTATGTCCTCTTTGGAGAAGTGTCTGTTTAGGTCCTCTGCCCATTTTTAATAGGACTTATTTTTATTTTATTTTATTTTATTTTTTATATTTTTAGCTGTTGGGTTGTATGAGTTCTTTGTAAATTTTGGATATTAACTCCTTATCGAATGTGTCATTGGTACATATCTTCTCCCATTCAGTAGGTTGTCTTTTTGTTTTGTTGATGGTTTCTTTTGCAGTGCAAAACCTTTTTAGTTTGATGTAGTCCCATTTTTTATTTTTTATTTTGTTTCCTTTGCCTGAGGAGATATATCAGAAAAAAATACAGGTAAGAGAAATGTCAGAGATTTTGCTGCCTATGTTTTCTTCTGGGAGTTTTATAGTTTTGAGTCTTAAATTTAAGTTTTTAATCCATTTTGAGTTTATTCTTGTATATGGTGTAAGAAGGTTGGTAAAGACAGTTTATTCACTAAGTGGTGTTGGGAAAATTGGACAGATATATTTTTTAAAAAAAGAAACCATTAACAATTTAACGTAAGAGGAAAGCAGGACAGCTGGACTACAGCTCCTGGAGAATTGCACCCTGCTGTCTTGCTGAGGCTGAGAGGGCCCTCAATGGCTATCAGGGCAGGGCAGTTAGAAACGTAAATTCAAATGTAGTGTGGGAAGATTAACCAGGATGCCCAAAACAGATAATGCAGGGCAGAGCTTCTCCAGATGCGGTCCTAGACCACAGGGTTACCTGAGGTCATCATTTCAAATGTGGGTTCCTAGGCCCTGCCCCAGTTCTGCCAGAACCTAAAGTCAGGGGTGGATTCCAGGAATCAGTTTGAGAACTCACAGAAAGCCATCTGAGATGGAGATTCAGTCATGTGCTTGGAATGTCTCAACTATACTTATTTCAAAACCACGTTGAAAAATAGTCACTTCTCACTATACATCACCATTGATGAACATATTCTTTTTTTAACCTTCCAAGTATATGAGCAACGTGGACTCGTGGTGTAAGGCCTGCGGCGAGGTGGACCTGCCCTCAGAGCTGCAGGACCTGGAGGACGCCATTCACCACCACCAGGGGATATATGAGCACATCACCCTGGCTTATTCCGAGGTAGGTGGTCCGTTCTGCTACACTTGCAAAGCAGCATTTTTTTTCTGTCAGAGCACGAAAGCTGGAAAACAAAAAGGACGTTTTGGCTAGCCTAGAAAAAAAAACTTTTGATTTTTGAGTGAAACTTCAGTTTTGTTGTAACTTTTTGACTTGAGTAGGGGGTGAAAGCTAGTAAGGAAAACCAGGTGGTAGGCAGTGAGTAGACTTTTCATGGCCCTGTGACATTTGTGGATTTCTTTAGAGGGCTTAGGTTTTCATCTTATGTCAACGAAATCCCAGTGTTCTTGTCTACGTGTATTTAGGGACCTATTTGTGCTCTCTTCGGTCTGCCCAAACTCCATTTAATCTCCCTGAGTGAGCTTTCTAGAAAAGAGGCAAACCCGACACAGCCTCACGTTCTGGATTGCAAAGCACACACTGTTTTTGTCAAGTAAGTAAAGCTACTCGCTGTTGTAGAAATCTCAGTGTAGTGTTTTCTTTATTATTTTATGGTAAATTATTTAATGTAATTACCCTGTTTTATTTCTGCCACCTCCTTCTGTGCCAGGCTTTGTTGTAAGGACTTTAGTGATCACTTACTGCTCACAACTCTGGGGCATGTGCTGTTATTAACCCCACTGTTACAAACAAAACTGAGGCTCGGCGATGAAGTGACTTGTGCCAGGCCCAGGGCTGTAGAGGTGGGGCTGGAATATGAGCCGAGCCAGGCCGGCTTCATGTTCTCAGCTGCCTCCTGTCAACTGCAGGTAGATCGAGACGTGCCACTCTTGTCCGCGTCTCAGCCATCTGGCTCTTCAGGCCAGCCTCACGTGGGTTCCGTCCCTGAGGCCGGGGGAGTGGGTGGGAATTCTGTGGGCGCTCGCTTTCCGCAGGGTTGCTCCATCCTTTAAGGAGCACCTGTCGCACTGTGTATGCTGACGTGAGAGATCGCCGGGCGGCTCCCCGGAGACAGTGTTTCCAACCCACTGGCAGAGGGCTGGGCACAGAGTGGGTGCTTAGTAAATCTTTAAATCCAAGTCTTCCTGGATGTGAACCACACCCACTTGTGAAAGTTGTGGGGAGGAAACTGGCCATTTGATTTGAGCCTGGCACTTCCTGCTTCCCCACGAGGCTGCCACGCTCATGTCCTTGGGCCCAGGTCTCCTGACCCAAGTGCCCAAGGGTGAATTAAACAGATGTCGTATGCACTGTGACATTTGCTTTGGAACATGGTCAACCTCCTTCCCATGGAAGTTGAGATCTACATGTTTGTTCCTCTCGCGACCTTTGTGCCTAACAAGATCTTTTTATCTGTTAGCACTATTTTATGTTGTCCATAAAATTAAAAAATAGTTATCTCTATATATGCTTCTTAATTTTGCACCCAGTGTTTATTAGCTAGTTTGATTATCTAATTTATTAGGAACTACAGAAATAAGTGATAGCTTTTTTTATAGTAAAAATGAAAATTGAATAGATCGGTAATTATGTATTACACTGATTCATGAAGATTTTGAGTTTCAAAAGCATTCATCTCTTTCCTGGAGTATGCCATCTCTTCTAATTTTGACCTGTGATGTAGAAAGTGAATGACCCTGTTGTCCACATGTACTGAGGCCCTCATACATCTACTTACTAATGACATTCCCAGGAGCCAGATTTGATTTCAGTGGTAGGTTCCGCACCGCTGTGAGACTGAAGCGCTCACACACAAGGGGTTGGCAGGAGCTGGGCTGCAGTCTCTGTCTGCCTGACCTGCCTCAGAATCAGCATGACCTGACCAGTGTCATGCTCCGGCCCAGCTGGCTGGTTCAGTCTGCCTGTTGCCCTGGGTACTGCTAACGAATTGCAGAATTTTCTCACTGTTACCACTACATTCTGTGAAAAAGGGCATCTTGACCTGGGAACTTGTTTACCTGTGATGCAGATTCATTGGAGTTGAAACTGGTAACAATAATTTGATGGCAAGTAAGTGGCTTCCCAATCTGGGGTCTTAGACCACAATTTTTAGTCCTCGTACTTGTTTCAACTGCTCTCTACACTCCAGGACATAGTAATATATAAACGGGGGGAATGGAAAAGACTTTCAGTAGAATGGAATAAATTTTTTTTGCCTTTTAAATTATTAAATTTTGAAATCGTTTCAGGCCATCGACGTGTTGGAACAGAAGAGCTCCCCCACTCCCTTGACCCAGATTACCCAATTTTAATATTTTATATTTGCTTCACCTTTTCCTTCCCTACCTCTCTCTCCAGTCATCATGTCAATATCGATACAACACTGCCATCCTGCCCGCAGACCCATCCGTGTTTCCCACTGTCCAACCATGTCTCTCTGCCCTTCTCTTTCCTGGACCATGATGCTGTCCAGCATGTGCATTATGATAGTGTCCACGTCTCCTTCACACGAAGTGTCTTTCCCTGCCTTGTGTCATTGACGTCTTGGGTAATATAGGCCTTTCGTTCAGTAGGATGACCCTCAGTCTCCCTGCCCATTCAGTTTTCGTCACGGGCTGGCTGGGGTGTCACAGCAGGGTCATAGGATACAGACCCATCCTTTGACTGATGATGTTAACCTTGACCACTTGATAAGGTTGATGTCTGCAAGGTTTCTCCAGTGCAAAATCACCATCGAAAAATTTGTTTTTGGTGAGCATTTTGTTAAGAGATACACTGATATAACACAGTATCTGTGCCTCATCGGACTTCTCGTGGCCTCAGCTTCCACTGGCAATTCCTGCTCATATCGGTTGCCACTATAATGGCTGTCTGATGATGGCACTGTTTCCATCACTCTTATATTTACTAGGTGGCCTTTTCTACAGTAAGGAAGAGCTTTCTTATTCATTCATTCATTCATTCATTCATTCATTCATTCATTATTTCAGTATGGATTTATAGAATCTTCTTATATTCAATGGGTTACAATACAATACTCTATTGTGATGCCTAAATTGTCCTTATTTGGCCAGCAGGAGCCTCTTTTTTATGTCGTTTTTATGTATCCTTATCATTATTTAAGCATTCTTTCTGGCATAACAAGATGTTCCCCGACTCATCTTGTCCTTTCCCTGCCTCACCTGAGATCAACCATCTCACCAACAAGTCCTGGTTCCTGTGCTGTTGTGTGGTATTTAGAAACTAAGATCTGGGGGCTTGAGAAGGCTTGTTTGCTTGTGGGTGTCAGTGCTTCTAGGCCCTCTGAGCAGACAGTCAGGAAACATGTGTAGATATTCATCCATCCATCCGTCCGTCTGTTCATCCGTCCGTCTATACACATCTGCAACTACTGCTGCACCTGTCTGTGTGTCTCTCTACTTTAAAACTGCTGTGTTCTTACTGTCTTTCATTTCTAATCCAATACCTCAGGGTTCTCTCCAGCTCTTCCCATTCTGTTTATACATCCTTCTCAGACACGAATCTGGCTCCCTTTATCCTCAGTATATTAACTCATTTGTTTAACTAGTGCATTTGCGCAATCTCCCAACCTTTCTCTCTGGCCTCTGTGAGCCCCCCCTTCCTTAGAGCGCCTGGCCCCTCCACCCTGCACTGCCTCAGACCCTGGCACCATTTTCTCCATGCCGGGAGGGGAGGGGAAGAAAGATGGGAAGGAAGGGCTGCTTGTGTTTTGTAAGTGATTTTTTTTTCTTTCCTAAATCAGTGGTTTTCTTACTTGGGTATGCTAGTTAAAAGTGCAGACCCTCCCCATGAATCTCCATTTTCAGTGGGCCTCTCTTTGTGACTCAGTGACCAGCACAGATGCTGTACAGACCACACACTGAGGCATAGCCTCCCCTGTGCTAAAGGCCTGTGGATCTGCTCAGGAGACACTCCTCCACAGAATGTTTATTTGCCCCTGCTCTGGATGCAGGGTCACGTGTGGGTAGGAATTTACAAGCAAGGCCTGCTCTTCCTTTCTCTTTTCCCCTGTCCCCTCCCTCCATCCCCCAGTTTTTCTCTTTAAATAGTGTCTGCAGTTTCCATCTCCAATGATGTAAAGTTGCAGTGGGAAAGCTCCCCACCACTGCTTTCCAAAGGCACAAACACCTGCTTTTCTGTGTTTTAATTAGCCCTGTCCCACGTTCTGCCTGTGCTTTAGCAACAGGAGCATGCCTGCACCTTGTAAACGCTCGCTTGCTTCAGCTCTCCAGGTTGGGACTCCTGTTGTCTGTTGTAGTTGATCCCAGGAGAGAGAAGCAATAGAAACGTCTAGGATAAGCTGTAGTTTTAGAAACAGCAAATAGAGGGTTATTTTCAACATTTTATTTTAAGCAAGCATACTCATCAACTACTTTCTCAACTAACTGAATTCATACCAATGATTGATATCTCCGTATGCCCATGACATCCTGTAGACCTAAACTTGAAGTGTCTGAATTGTGAGGTGAGACTGTGCTGAGTCCACACCCCTGCTGAAGATCTGGGCTCTGCAGCGTGGGCAGGGTCCTTAGAAGAGGAAGGTGAAGTGCCACATTGTCTGGCCCACACTGATCCAGTGTGACTCCAGGGTTTTAGCTTCTGCATCAGTTTTTCTCAGTTTAACAAATATGCCGACCTATTGCACACTTCAGCAGGCCTTGTGGAAATGACTGATTTGCTGTCTGCAAAGCTGGTTGAGCTCCTTTTTTAAGGCACCTGATAAATGGGTGATGTGATTTGTGTTATTAGCATGGGGGAAAAACAACACTAAAATGAGTCATTGGGATAGTAAACTTACTAAAATCATGTATCTGATGTGTGTGGAAGCTCATCCACTGTGCTGCAGAGGAATGTCTATGAAGCGGTTGTTACAAAACCTCATTAAGTATTGCAGCATCGCTGTAGGTGTGCAGGTGCCTGAGTCAACGTTTGGCACAGCATCAGAGCCAACAGACCGCACAGCAGTCTCTCTCCTTTCTCCAAAACTCAGCTCAAGGCCTTGCAAAGGCTTGAGATACAAGAGCAAAAAAAGTCAAGCCCAAGTGGAATCTACAGAACACACGTGTTCTCTGCACACATCTGACTTAACTAGCTGATCTACCCCAACAGTGTCTGGTTTCTGTCTTGTTTTGTTTTTTCCTTTCTGGTAATCCCGGGTAGAGGTGTCAGAGTCAAACACAGTTAGATTCACCTGGCTTTGGGTAAGAAACCTAATATCTGAAAGAAATAGGATGGACCTCTACAAGCTGATTTCTGAGAACTTTGCCCAGGGAAAGGACCATCGCAGAAGGGAGCCAAAAGCTCTGAAGGCGAGGATGCTGCCTCCCTCTCTCAGGAGGCCTCCCGAGGCATGGGAGAGGACCATAACAGCACGGGGCTTTTCAGAAGCTCATCGGCCTGTGTTATTGGTAGGAGCTTCTTAGTGTAGCCCTATTAAGACAGGTTTGACCTCCTTACTCAACAGACAGGCATTCACCTGTTTGGCCAAGGAGTGTCACTCTTACCTACAAAATAAACTGGGTACTCACGTGCTGACGTCATCACTCTTTCCTGCTTTGCTGAAACCTTTTTTGAGAATAGTTACATAAGAGATAGAAAGGATGGTAGTGGCTGTGAAACCTTTTCCTTGCTTAGCAGGGAGGTGTGTGCTCTGCAGGCCGTAGCTAGCAGCCCTGCAAAAGAATCAGAACGGATGATATTGGTTTGAGTCAATGCACATGGTGTCACTTGTTTCAAAAAAGTTTTGAAGGACCACCGTTTGTTTTTGACCGGCTAAGTCTAGTCATTTCTAACCATGCCTATGTGTGTTTTTCTGGTTGGGGTTATATCTCTGGAAGAACATTTCTTAGCACTTTTAGATCTGCAGCACCACATCTGGACCTAACTGCCATATCGTAGGCCATAGTTGGTCTTTGGGTGGTGGTTTCTGCAACCTTGAACAATAGTCTCCAAGTTGTTCTCTTAGCTCAGAGCAACATTCTTACTTTGTGCAAGGGAAGAACATTCTTGTTACAGACTCTTAGCTCCAATCTGATTCAATGGGAAACATGGATCCAAGTACCAGACATAAGAGGAGGCAAGTCTCTGTGAGGTTTGGTGACCGTTTTTAGGGTGACATACAGGAATTCGAGTGACAAATCTTAGGTGCAGCTGTGATTAAAAGTAAATATGCAAGAAGCAGACTTTGGTTACAAGTTTTAAATAGCTAAGTTTCCTTGAAATATCAGGAACAAACATACCTTTGATATGGTAAACTTTTAAATTATAAGCACTTTCTTTTGCTTTAGTTAGTATTTCCGTTTTTCTTATTTAGGTATTTGAGCCTATTAGTTCACATGTTTATAAAATGTTAATCTTTGTAAAATGTAACTTCCATGGCCATTCAAGCCCCTGAGCACTGTATTCTAAGAAAAACACAGAGCAAAACCTGAAATAATGAGCCAGTTTGATCTGCTCAAAAATTACAGAAGGTCACTGCTGCTTTTTGATAGTAAAGGTTGATTTTCTTTTTTGCAGCTACTGTCCCTTTGGGGGACAGGGCTTAAAAGCTAGAAACACATTGTTAGACAAACATAAATTAATTCACCTGGTTCTATAGCTAAGAAATCAGAACTGCATCACATACCATAAACTTAGATGTATTATTTGTTTTAGTACTTAAATTGTATATGAATATTTTGGCTTCTATGTACTTTTCAGAGATTCTTTTAGTAATTTTTTGGTTATTCTGTACCATTCAAAAAGCTCTTCCTATAAAATAGGACAATAGTCTTCATAAAAGTCTAGCATATTTTTTCCCTACATACTACCACTGTACTTTCAAAGACAAAGGTATTTTGCTAAAAGTTACAAAAATGTATATGATATCCTTTATGTGCTTGAATAATACCTTTTAAGTTGACAAATCCATGAAAGCTGCTCTTAAATAAAACAGAATTATTTCTGGAAGGTGTTTTGGAGAAATGCGGTATCTGAGCATGCCTTTGGAGTTGCACACTGTCTGGTCTTGGTAGGTGCAAACTTGTTTTATTGCCCAGAGTCTTTCCTGCTATTTCTGCTGCCATCTCTGTTGCTGAGTGACAATACCAGCAATGGCACCAATGGAGACACTTTAATGCCTGCCTAGGAATTCCCAGAAGGCAGGCTTTGCTTCATGAGCTGCCTTATGGTTAGGTATTTGCGTGCTTCTGCATTTGGCCGCTCCTCACCAGCCCCCACCATGAGCAGGCGTGGTCTCCTACACCCAGTAACAGTGTCTGCTCTCGAGCTGTGACAGCAACACCCACAGAAAGGCAATCATTGGAATATTTTTGCTCTGATTACGCGTTCCTTCTCGGTAGAATATTAATGGTGTCACATGGATGTCTTTGGAGACTTGATGAGGGCTAGTAACCCATTTATTACTGATTTAAGATCCAAAACAATGGCTTAAGAAAGAGGCTTGCCTTCTGCTGGTGTAGAATTCACAAGGCTGGCACTCCAGGGCCGGTGTGGCAGTTCTGATAGTAAGGGGATCTCTGGATCCTTTTGTCTTTTTGTTTTGCCTCTTTTGGCAAGTAGGCTGCCATCCTTAAGGTTACCTCAAGGTCATGAATAGCTGCTGAAGCTCCAGCCATCTTCACCAAGTTCTTGGAGTCAGGGACGAGAGAGAGGCAAGGGGGAATCAGCATGCTCAGCCTTCTATTCAGCATTTCCCTGGAAGTCCCATTCAACATTTTTTTCTTCTGTACATTGACCGCTGCTTTTTGTAAGCAAGGCTGGGAAATACAGTTTTATACCTGGGGTGTTACTGTTCCTGACTGTAGGGGTTTGGCTGTCGAGGAGGGGCAGGTGACTTTGAGGAGGCAGCTCAGTTTCTGCCACACCTTCTGCTCTGTGTTCACCAAATCATAGGCTCTGGTGTACATTTCCTGCTTATGCATGTTATAAGGACTAAAACATAGAGGAAATATTAGGAACCTTTTCTAGGCTCTGTACAGTGTGAAATGTGGGAGTTGGAACCCTGCTTCTCAATCCTGAGAGATGCTGCATGCCTATTGCTTAGCAAAAATATATGATGCTGCTGAAATAAAATGTATGGGTAATAATCTATCTTTACATAAAATTTATATATGTTCATATGTAAATTACATATATGTTGCAGTATAAGTGAGAGACAAAAGAAAGGTGACTTATGATAAAATGTGTTTCAGTCTATAAATGCTTGAGTACATACATGCACAGTAGAAGAGAGAAAAATTAGATACTCAGGTTCTGGCCATAAATATAAAAACCATCGTGAATATGGCTACTACAGGTGCAAACCGGGCACGAATTAGATTTAGTGACTCAGGTACGGAGACTGCTGTTACCGTGCTGATCTTTTGAGATGGTAAGTGACCCGTAAAGTCCCAAAGAAAACCAAGCACTGCCTTGCTGTGGTTAACATGGTAATTGCACTCCCAGGAAAATCAGTGTATGTTAGAGTAGGCAAGGGAAAGGAAAAGACAACTTCATGTTTATGTGTTAAATGGCTCCTAGCTCAGGTAGTTACCGAAAGCAGGACAATTTTCATGTTGAAGTAATCTCATGTCCCTGAATCCATCACAGTAAGCCCCTGCCCAGGCCACTCACTGTGCCTCCCCTTCTCACAGTCACTGTCTCAGAAATGCCCATGCAAACTCCAGCGACTTCTGGGGGTGTCCCTGCTTTAGAAGACACACATTTCCACTGTTTTGCTTTTGCACATGCCTGACTCTAACTCATGGTTCGGTTTGTTTGTTTGTTTCTTCCTTTCTTTACCTGTTATCTTTGCTTACGTCAGCTTGGCTTGTTTTTGCTTAAGTTTTGCCCTCTTGACGTATTAGATTAATTTTAACCTACGAAGGGCAGCCTTCATAAGCAGCAGTCACCACTTCCAGCAAAGATCTCAAAATCAGGTGTGGGGGGGATGTTACATTCCAGCATGACTTAACGTTGTAAGAGGATTAAAAGAAGAGATTAGGAAATTCCACGGGCCTCTCTCTCGCCTCCAGATTCTGGTTGCTAGAGGCTCCCTGTGTTAGCCAGTCCCATTCACCCGCCCCCCCCCCGTCCGGAGGGCTGGCCTCTGAACCCTGTTTGTGTTTGTCAAACCTTGCTGACCAGTCCTGAGATACTCCTGTGCACTGCACTTACATTAATTTTAAACATCTTGCTGACTGGTCATGACCGAAAAGTAGCTGGCTGCAGGGGTGAGTTCTGGCTCAAAATAGCCAGTCAGCAAGGTGTTGAACAAGGTTCCTGTTTGTTCCTCTTCCCATAGAAATCCACTGAGGTTTTCAGACTCAGAAGTGTCTGAGCTCAGAGGTCACGGTGATGAGGCCTTACTTTAAGAAGCCCCTGAATCTCACAGCCCAATTACTCGCGTCCTTTTTATTGTCTGATGGGACATGTTGTTTCTACCACATCTGGCTTAGCCATCCCTGTCTTCAGAACCTCTTAAAAATGAAAAAATACATAATGCTTTTCTTTCCATATTCCACCCTCATCTTTTCGTACTTCTTTGGTTAGTCGGAATGCTTTTCATGTAATTCTATTTCGATTTTTGAACTTTTTTTATTTTGTGAAGTAAAATTGCTATCTACGTCAGAAATCTGTTTAGGTACATATTCCTTGCTTATTGATAAATTATTGATTTTTTTTTTTTTAAACTGAGGTTTCAAGAGTCAACATTAAAATTTTGCCCCATTGTGATTATTTTTTCTAACAGTATCTCAAGAGAAAAGTATTTCTTTTAAATTTTAATTTGAGAATATCCCAGCAACGCAATTTTATATCAGCTGACTTATGTCATTTAAGGCAAAATACTATGTTTATTCACCGAGAACAGCATCTACTACAATGCTTTATGATAATGAGTTCTTCTAAGTCAGTGTTTTACCACATTTGGCTTTGTGGTGTCATTGGATAACTGATGGAGTTCTTTATTTTGTTCTTTATAAAATATGCCTTTGAATAAAACTATGGCTTATGTGTGTGTGGAGTGTGTATATGCATGCTTGTGTGTGCACACTGGTCTGAGGGCAGAGTCTGCGGCGTGGCCTGGGCAAAGCTGCAGATCCTGAGCAATCCCTGGTTTTTTATGGCTCCTCTGTTTTGCGGGCAGGTGAGCCAGGACGGGAAGTCGCTCCTCGACAAGCTCCAGCGGCCCTTGACTCCTGGCAGCTCCGATTCCCTGACAGCCTCTGCCAACTACTCCAAGGCCGTGCACCATGTGCTCGACGTCATCCACGAGGTGCTGCACCACCAGCGGCAGCTGGAGAACATCTGGCAGCACCGCAAGGTGCGGCTCCACCAGCGGCTGCAGCTGTGTGTTTTCCAGCAGGACGTCCAGCAGGTGAGTTGTCTGCAGCTCCTCTTAGGGAGTGATCGTGCTAAATTGAGAGTCAGGTGAGTGCGTCCTCACACTGGGCCCATGTGCTGATGGAGTGACTGGAAGATAACAAGGGGAGAAAACAAAATGCACATTGACATGCATGCAGCTCCTGAGGACTCCCGCTCTGGCTGTTTACAGCTGCTCACTCCCACGTATGCGCAGAACACGTGAGATGGTGCTGGGCCTTCACGGAGACTCTGAGTTTTGTTCTTGAACAGGTCATTTGCGGTTGTAGTTATTTGTGAGAATAGTGCAGTGGTGCTTATACCAGGGTGTTGTTGCAGTGTAAGGTCTCCGTCCTCTTCCATCGCTTCAGCTCTGAGCTAATCACGCTTCTGCTCCCACCTGGTAGCCTGTGGGGCACAGTAGGTGCTTAAAAATAGTCGTGTAATGAATGATAAGTGGACTTTTGGTTGTGATTCTTCATTCCTTAAGCAGCCGACATCCCCTTTGTTGTTGTTGTTAGAAAAGTAAGAGTAAACCCAGTCTCCATGCTGTTTTTCTCCCTATTATGGAATGAGAAAGACTGTCCTGCTACAGGGTTTTGAGGATTTAAATGTGGGGGAATATGAAATGCAATTTAGCTCTAGTGATAATTAAGATAATCGCTGTGTCCTTGCTCTAAAGTAGAGGGGGAAACGGGGGTGTGAATGAGGCGTCAGCTCCGGGGCTGAGGAATTCTGGGGGGTGCAAGGGAGCTCAGGCTTCCCGGGGAGTTGGCAGGAAGCCACCGTGATAGACAAACCACCCTCCCCGCGGCCGCTGCCGGTGCTCTGTTCAGACCTGCCGGAGCTCGGATTTCACTCTCTCTGAGCATCATCTGGAGGTGAGTGGGTTTGCTGCCGAATGGGCTGAGATTGTGGAGTCGAGCTGTGTTCTGAACACAGGTTCTCCAGCTTATTCTCCACCCCTTCTCGCAGTGGGAATCTGGTGAGTTCACAGTTCTTTTAACTGTGCCATAATTTTTAATTTTCACGTACTGTGCTTCGAGCCTGCTGACGGTTTTTGAGTTCTCTGAAGTCCCCCGGGCACAGTGCCTCGGGAACCGCCGGTTGGATGTGAGTCACGCTTCCTTACAACCTTGTTTTAGTCCAAGAAGTTAATTGCGGGCGGGGGGAGGAGTCGAAGTCCAGGAGTCACTGTGAGAACTGAAGTGGTAAGGGTGAAATCATGAGTACTAATTTTTCTTCATTGTCCAAAAATTGTCACAAACCCTGAAATAGTAAGAGTTTAAATGGAATTGTTAAAGGATTTTCCTGCCTACCTCGCTGGTTCTTGGATCGAGTATTCATTATACAGCCGTGGACTGACACATTTTATGGACTTGTGTCTGAAGCAGCAGCAGGGGCTCCCCCTCTTTTCCACCCCCACCTCTAATGGCTCCCCGGACTGTTTATGTCCGGGGCAGGCATGAGCAAAGGCAGGCTGTGGGGATAGGCTGAGCTCACAGCCTAGTCTCATTTGGCGCCAAGTACTTAATGCATTTGAATTTGAAAACAGCAAATATTAATTTTTATGCTAGAAAGGTAATTATGGCAATAATGAGGCCAGTTCTTTCAGCTGGATTTTTCTCTCAAGCGCAGTAGGTTGGGTGGGGTGTGAACAGGAGAAAGTGTTCTGCGGAACACATAATGCTTTCCTGGCCCTGTTAGCCTTCATCGAAAACAGGTAAGTGCTCTGGAAGGGAAAGGTTCTGTTGATTAAATGGTCGAGAATGGTTTGGACTTGTTACTCAAACAGGAAATTGCTGTGTAGGCTTGACTTGTAAATCAGGAGCGAAGGTGATAAGACGAGGCAAAGTCTTCTACTTTGAAGGAGTGCCTAAGATGTCAGAACCAAAACTGTGTTTATGAAACTCAAGAAATTGCAACAGGTGGGCATTTTTGCTATATTGAGCATTGAGTAGGAGAGGAAAGCTGCGAATGAATGAAAAAAAAATTGTAACACGTTAGACGTTGATAAATTTGTAAAGACAAAAACAATAAAAATCCCCAGGAATATAATAAGCTGACTAGAGATGCTGCACGTTTTTGTTTGGTTGTTTTGGATGACGAGGAAGCATCTGTAAATTTTGCTGAGAGAAAAAATGAAAGCAGCTCGCCACCCAGTAGGTGTGGAATGATGACATTTAAATGAAAACAAGCCCCCAAATGGGGCTGCATTTGTCTGTGAAAAAAAATACTTGGAATTATAGATGCCAGACTGTCAACAGTACACCCCCAAGGAAGGGGCCGATGGGAACGTGGCAGGGGCGTTTGATTTTTAAAATGAGTAATTTTGCTTTAGTGGTTAATCTTTTTTTATAACAAGCAAAGGCAATTTTGTAACTTCTGTATGGAAGGTGTTTAGGATGGGAGTCAGGTGTGGTGGTGTGGGGCAGGTGAAGCCACTTTACATAACACTTAGCATCTGTCCAAATCAAAGGATGGGGTGGGGGAGTGGGAAGACCTGCTGAAGACTTGCCCCGTGCATGTGCTAGCTGCCAGCCAGTATTTACCTCTGTCATGAACTTAAAAATGAAATTAGTGCTGTTTGTGCCATACTCAGATGATCAGATAGTGTGCACTCCCACTGCTCTCTGTGTTCTGTTAGAGCCACCCTCTGTGGATGTTTGGTTGAATTCATGAATGGCCCGGTTACTGCTAAGCAGCGTTTTTCTGTTGAGAGTATGCTTTATTTTACTATAACAAGGTAATTTATTTCTGTTGTACTCATTCAAATAGGATGATAGTTGGGAAGCAGGATGCTGTCAAACTCGTTTTCCCACTCACCAGTTCAGCTCACCAGCCCTTGGGTGGGTGAGAGCTAGTTACTCCTACAGGTGGGTGAGGTGACCACACTGTGCAGGCTGGTTTCCCTTAGAGAAGCCCCTCAAGAAAGGGAGACCTTCCGCTTAAAAAGCCTCTGGCTTCCCCTGCAGGACTTCTTGTGTGTGAGTGTCACCCCTGCTGAGTTATCTCTTAGAAAAACTCTCTCCAGGTTAATGTTGGGCTATTAACTAATGTTTTGAAAAGATGGTCAAGCAAATCCAGTCCACTCTAGCTTCTTCTCATTCACACTTCATTTTTATTTTTCAAAGTATCTTAATTGAATGTGTAACATTCTGAGATGTACAGAGGTGAAAATGTTGGCTATCTCAAAGTTCCTTTTCTCGAGGAGTTACAATCTAGGAAGAGTAGATGGCTAATGGTTAGCACTTAGGTCTTTGGCTATTGTCAGATGTACTTTTGCTGAGGCACAAATTTGAGTCATTTCTACCAAGGCATTACCCAGAGTGAGGGCATAAATAAAACTAGGTGCCCTCATCTGTTACCTTCCCGCCTCATGCATGCGCACTCAGGACAGATCTGTGCATTAGCCACTTGTGCAAATTTGGAGGTTCCTGGGAGTCGTCTCCGTATTGCTCTCCAGAGTCAGGGGTCTTGTTCATCCAGAACGTGAAGAGCCCTGTAATAGAGGTGCAAGCAGCAGCTGCTGGGCACCAGGAAAATCGCCATGGGAGAGGCAAGGTTTGAGCTGATCTCTGAAGGATGGGTAGAAGGTTAGTAGGTTGAGGAATGGGCAACGAGAATTCCAGAGAGATGAAAAAGCAGGGCCTGATCTGAGAGCAGCAGGTGGCCTGTGTGGAGAGAAGGGAGGCACGAGCTGGGGCTGGTGCAGGAACGGTGACCTCCGAGATGTTCCTGTAAGATTTAGGACACCATTGCAGGGACATAGCGAACGAGTGCGTGAATTGGTGCCAGGGCCTGGAGGGATGTGTGAGTGGCTGTGAGGGAACCTCTGTGTGGCAGCGGGTTCACCTCGATGCCTGGTGGGTGCTCACTCACGTGTACGCACCTTTCCTCTCTTAGTGCTCACTTGATGCTCACAGCCAACCTGCTGAGGAGTGAATGCTTTTCCCATTTCACCACATCGAGTTCATGTTGTGAGGGGCCTGTATGTGGAGCATTTTGACTTGGAGCTGTGGGCAGAGGGGGGTGGATGACATGAAGCCATTTGCCTCAGAAAGGTTGCTCTGGTTGCAGTGTGACAAGTCAGACTCCAGGTGAGGAGACAGATGAAGTTCCCATGTGGGCATCCATGCAATTCATGGAGAAGTCTCAGCAGAAATGTGAGGTTCACAGGGGCAGTGATCTGTGTTTTTATTCCTGGTGTTTCCCAAGTGTCTGGGATGGTAGATGCTCAGTATTTGTTGAGTGAGTTAATGAAGACATTTAAGGAATTCTGCTAAAAGATTCTTTTGGGCTAAACATTTCTTCATTTATTCTGGAACAGGGAAGAGTTAGCCTTACATTGGAATCAAGTGATCCAGCTGGGAGATCTGCCCGAAGAGCAGGAGCTTTGGTGGATGTTGGGGAGATAGGGGTGGGTGAGGAAGGAAGGGATAATCTCAGTTCATGGGAATTTTGCAAGTGTGGTGAGATCTTTAAAATATTAAAGATTTTGACACTTAAAGGCAGACTGAGGGTCTTAAAATGGACTTCTAGAAGGGGGAGGGAAGTCAGGATATGACACTTAAAGGCAAACTGAGGGTCTTAAAATGGACTTCTAGAAGGGGGAGGGAAGTCAGGATATGCCAAAGAGGCAGATAAAGAGTTTTCAGGTCTACAGAGAAGCAATTTCACAGGTTCACCCTGGGTCCTAGGCTGCTGTCCTTTGCCAGTAAAAGTCGTCTTTCTATGATGCTTGACTCGGGGGCTCTGTCTAGGTTGGCACCAAGTACACGGGACCACGCTCTTAAGTGAAGTTTCCTGAACGTCATTTGTCCTTCGCTCATGAAATCAGGAAGGTGGGTTTTTCTCATCCCACTCATAAGAATCCTTATATAACCCAGCCGTTGAACATTCTTTTCTGTTTACAGCCCTGTGTTCCCAGCTCTGATTGTGGCTTTTGATAAGAGTGGTTTAGAGGATTGCTGTCTTTTCTGAGAGTTTCTCAGTTTGGATTAGGAAGTACTGGAGGGCAAGTGTTTGGGATTGGTAACCTGCTGAGAGCAGATAGAGGCTGACCAATGATCTTTCTGGTGCGTTTAGAGCCGGTTTTAGTTACCCTTTGTCCTAGTGAAACCAGAAGAGACAAGACTGTCAAAGTGATCTTAGTAACCAAAGCTGAAAGTTCAGCTGTGGGAGTTAGGAAAGTGGGAAAATGGACGGCTCTCCACCCCAAAGCGGATACAGTACAGGAATGCAAGTACGGGAGCTGGCCTGTGAGTCCGGGGAACTGGAAGCAGGAGCCCAGGGCACTGGTGTAAGTCGGAAGTGAGTGGGGAGCTGAGGCCATCAAATCCTTGAGGATGCAAGTGCTCCAGAGCCAAGATGATAAGGATTGGGCAGCGCCAAGAACAAACCCCAGGCAGCTTGGGACTCCCTTTGATTGAGTGCCAGCCACATTGCCAGGGTCCCTAAGAGGAAAGTGCTTGGGGATTAGTGGGAAGATTACATACATGCGCGTATGCAAACCTGTGTATATATATCTATTTATATAGTTCAATAAGTAGACTTAATCTACACATGATAATTTTAGTTCCTCAGATAACATTATCTGGACATAACAGGAAGATTTTTCTCAGACAACTTTGGACTAATTTTATTCATTTCTAAGCTGAGAATGAAAAAAATAGTTTTGAAACATTTAGAAAATTACTAAAAGGATTAACCTGTGTTGGTAGTGATGGATTGGTTGAGGTTTTATGAGAATATCTAAGGTGAGACTATTCACATAAATAATAACCTACCTGCTTTTTTTCTTCCCTCTTCTTCCTAAGTTTTTTTTTTCCCCTTAGGAAATTTCATGTACTTGTGTAATTAAAGTTAGGGTAATACGAGGAGAACCGGTGATTTATTTTTTTAAAAGATGGATGGATGGAGGGATGATGCAAAAGTTTAAAAGCCTGTTAACTTCTTTGTCATCCCTTCTTCACTGATGTTACCTAAGCCTCCTTTCAGCCAGGAAAGGGCATGGAGTGGCATTTCACAGGAGCGTGTGCCAGTTAAGTGAAAGTAGCTCTTGCAACGCAGGGCATTGTGGTTCTGTGTCCTGTGTTTGCAGGGTGTAACTTGACTGAGGGTTTTGTGTTGTTGTTGGGTGTATGTTTTTTATAGCTTCTTTTTCCAAGTGAGTATTAGGCTTAGTATATTTTGGAGTGTTTCAGAAACCACTTTAAAAAATAGATACATCAATATTAAGAATAATCATATATATTTAGAACAAACTTATTTTTACTTTTGAAATAATAAACGAAGAAACACAGAGTTCTTGGCTCCAGTGGCGAGAAATAAAGAAAGGGGCAGGGAGTGCAGGGGAGCCCATCTTTACTGCCCAGCAGCTGTAAATGCTGGCCTAAGAAGTTCCTCCTTTTTCCCTCAGTCCCCCAAAGCCCACCGATGCGTGTTGAGTTTTGTGTCTGTTTCTTTTCACTGCAAAAATTATGTCATGCACATCGTAGAATGTGGAGCCAGAGGCCCTTGTGATCATGTCGGGCCAAGCCCCTCATTTTCCAGGTAATAAAATGGAGCCTCAAGAGTCGTGACTTGGCGGAGGCTCCCAGAAGCCTGGTGCATTTTTATGCTTCAGTGCTCTTGACCTGAGGGGGTGCTGCACTTGCAAGCTAATCGGAGAGTAAAACTGAACTGACCTGTTCCTTAGGAAGGGAAATTTAAGTGGGGCTTTCCTGGCTGGGAAAGGGCTTTCTCAGAAGATGCAGCTACCCACCCACCAGTGTGAAGGAAAATAGCTCCTTAAGGAGACTTAAATAAAAATTTTTTTTGAAGTTTAATCAATCACCTTAGGAGTAGATACCTGGAACCGGAGAAAGCAAGGGAGAGAACACCTACTAGCAGTTCCCAGCCGGCCCAGGACTTATTTTGTCCTCTGTGCCGTTGGCCAGATAGCCAGGCCTCCTCGGGGAAGGAGAGAACAGGACTGAGACCCTGGCTTCAGGAGTGAAATGTGCTCGGAGCTTTTGGGGGAAAAGGAGCAGGCAGCCTGAGATAGGATGAGTATGTGGAGGCCAGGGAGTATTTCTTCATTTGTGATTTTAAACTTTGTGGGTAAGTTTAACTGTTACATTAATAGTATAATATTAGGTCACTTTACAGCAATACTAAACACCAGCCTCTAATAAAATTAACATTATCTCAGGGAAAGCCTCCTTTTTGGTCACCTGTTTACTTTTACTAAATTTGAAATGACAGTGCCAGGTTTTCAGTCAGCCTTTGTTATAATCACTGACATACAGTTGATTTGATTATCAGGAAGGTTCTGATTAAATGCTCCTTTCAGCAGCACTTTAAGATTTAAAAGCACAGCTAGAAACACAGTAGGTCCATTTCTATCTACATTGGCATTTCCAGTGATTTAAATAAAAGGGAAGAGATTGAACAAGGAAGTAACCAAAATAGGTGAAACTAGGTTAACTTGGGTTTGGTAGGGAATGTAGGGTAGGGCATGGGGAAAATTCTTGCTTTGCAACTGGAAAAATCTGATGTTATATTAAAAAAAATTCAGAGTATTTTAGAAGTACCTTTGTTTTCTCAGTTTTTGGTTTTCATTTGCTTCATGTAATCATAGTTACTATAAATATAGAATCAGAAGAACTTGTTTTTATTTTTATATGCATAAAATGTGACTTAGAAGGGGCTTCTCATTATTATGATAGAAAATGTTACTGTGTATTTCTCTTTCAAATAGTAGTTGGCATTGACAGATGTTTGTATATTTTCTCTGAATACCCTTTGGGTCCTGAATTACCAGTAAAAATAGAGTGGCGTAATGTGTTCTTGGCTATTTAGTGTCAGAGATCTTATCTAGTTTTTATAAACAGCATCTTAGCCTGCAGACAACAATATCATTATTAGTTTGGAAATGAGCATAGTCATATTTACCATCATCACATTCAATCTTGTAATTACAACCTGGAAATTAAGCTAAACAATTCGTAGGATTTTCTGCACATCTGACATTTGATGCTGAGAGACATGTAAATGTTGGTGGCTCACTTTGGAGTGACCTTGACCTGGAAGCTGTCACTGTGTCCATTAGAGGACACTGACATACAGACGAATCATCTACCACATCCTCTGAACAGAAGGAAGGCAGGGTTGTCCTCCCAGCTCTGCTTTCTGCCCTGAACCAGGTAGGCTGCCAGGAAGGATCAGCTTTTGCCCTTTTCCCCAAGTCTGACAGCAAAGCAGCAAATCGTATGTGGGCCTTGTTCCTAGGCTCGAGGTCACAAGGCACAGAGATGACAGCTGCTGCCACGGCTGAGGTCTGGGGGCAGCTGGCTGGATAATGTTGATGAAGCCCCCTGGTTTGCAAATATATGTATGTTTTAAATGGAGAGAATCCACAAGCATGCCTAAGAAGTGCTCCTTGGACCAGTCTACTGATTCAGGATTCCTTGGCAATCCAGGAAATGTTCTCCAACTTGTAAAAGACATTAAAGCCCATGAGGGAGTTTGGTTTTGAAGGTGAGCTGGATTTCATAATTGTCTGCTACTTTTTTAATGAAGCTCTTGGAATTTGTACATTCTTCTTTGAGTTGCTTTCTTATTTGTTGGAAATATAATTTGACCTGGTGTTTACAATTTTGTCTAAAGGAACCACTGATGAAAATAAAATGCCCATGATAACCCTGAGCGGTTGGTTTATAATAGCGTTCATTTCCAACTTATGCTTCCTGAAACACTTTACTTAGGCTTAAAAAACAAAATATAATTATTTTAAAAATAATACTGCATTTTGCTTTCCCAGCCCTTTCTACCAAGAATAATGTTTACCTTTTACTTTTTGAAATTGTGCCTTATTTAAGGTCTGTATTGAGCTACCAATAATAATCAGGTTTGCTGCTTACCCACGGCTGCTTTTTTTTTTTTACAATTGATACAAAATATACTATAATTACAATGAAAAATGGCTCCCAGTCCTTCATGCAGATCTGATGGACATGTGGACTAAGGAATAGGTGTTACTTATATAGCTCTAAATTCTTTTCAGTCTTAAAGTATTTTATCCTTGTATTCTGCATGCTGTTGGCCTCCTGCCCAGAGGCACATTCCATTGACTGTATCCTTTCTTTGAGGTTGAGATGTCTTGAAGTTGTCATTGGACATTAATTCAGGAGTGAATTTTAAAATATGTTTTAAAATGTGTACTAAGAGCCTGTGGTTGGCCTTGAAGTCAGGCAGTGAGTGTAGCACCACCTTCTGATGGTCATACTAATACTAAAGGTGTTTCTCTCTCTCTCTGGAAAGAAAAGGAATGTACTAAGCACAGTAGTTAAAAAGCAATGGAAAAGGGGGGGACATCTGTAATACTTTCAACAATAAAAATAAAACTGAAAAAAAGCAGTGGAATCTTTTTAGCTGTGCTACCAAAGCACTCACAATTGGGTGAAAGCCCGCCTTGGGTTGTGGTTTATTGGTGGAGACACACACACACACACACACACACACACACACACACACACACGTGCTGTGTATTTGCTTCTCTGATATTAAGGTGTTTAACCTAGATATCACTGAACACTTGCAGCCCCGCCTGGTTATCACCACTGAACAGGTAAGGAGGCCGCAGCTCAGAAACTATAAGGAACTTTCCCAAGAGCACACAGCTAGACCCTGTGTTTGTGGACAGGGGGGCTGGAAATGAAGGGAGCGGGGAAGGAGAGAGCTTTCAGGAGGACTGGGGGACTGAGTTGGTAAGACAGAATACAAATGGTTCCAGTAAGACTTACTCTGATGGTGTGACCCCAGGTGACTGGTGAGTGGTGGTGTTGACAGAAAGTTTCAGAAGTGAACTATAGTGGAAGGTAAATGTGTAGCTCTGGCCTGAGCACCCACTGCAAGGCGTGGCCTCCATGCCCACTCCACCCTCCCACATGCACATACTTCTGCTCTCAGCTTCTGCTGATTCACCAAGGGTCTTTACAGAGGCCCACCAGAGATTGATTCTGCTTCGCAAGCCATTCTGTTTACTGCAAATGTTGCTAAACCCTGTGCGGGAAGGACCCCCCATGAGACCCTTGGCTTCGGAAGGTCACTGGTTTGGAGCAATGGAGAACAAGGCCCGTTGGCCCTGGACAGGGGGCTCTGGCCCTTATTGCCTCTTCTCTTCTAGATACCTGTCAGCACAGCTGGCTTCTATAGTGCAGGTTACAAAGGGCAAGGGATCCCCTTTGTAGCAATGAACCGTACATCAAGGCCCCTTCTATTTCCCCTTTAGTGGGGTGCTATGGCTGGTCTGCTTCCAGGGTGCCCTCTGGACCACCGTCCTAGCTGTGCCTGCCCAGCTGGTTCTTCAGTCCCAAGTCATTTCGATCCATATGCATAGTTACCATTTTCACTTACATACAAGTTCAAGGCTGCCTTTAGTACTTGAGCAGCATATTAACAACTGTATTTAAATAATATCTTTTAGCTAGTGTTTTTAGTTTTTAGCCAAAGACAGCACTGACTAAGATTTTTGCTAGTTACTTCCCCTCCATCAGAAAGCGACAATATGTATATTTGATGTCATGTAGTGTATTAGTTATTGTGAGCCTTCTCTCCAGTCCAGGAGCCAATGAACTACTCAGTCCCCACTGTGAGCTAAAAGCATCGGGGCACATGCTTTACTTTCACTCTTTCTCTGTAGTGAGTGGATTCAACAGGAACTTAAGTAATTAAATCCATTGGATGTTTAGCTTTCACAACAGCTTAGTTTATAGAATAAATTATTCTCAAAGACCAGGACAGAGGCATTTAAGTGTTTTGTTTTCTTAGGTTTTACTGATATGTTTCAAGTCCTCTAAAGAACAGACAGGAAAACATCGACTTTGTAGTTAAACTTGAATTGCCTGAGTTGTGTAGCTTTGAGCCTCATAAAAAGGTTAAACTGGTCCTGTGTGGCTTGATAACTACTATCATATACTGTCAGTGTTGGTGGCTTGATCATGCATAAAATGAGGTGAGGTTTAAATTAGTTATCATTGCATGTAACATTTATACATAGATTTACACGCTTAAAGTAAGAGCTGATTAAAACTGTGGTGGAAAGCTGATAGAAAATGTAATTTTCACCAGTGTTAGATTAGTATACAAATGCTTTCTTTTTTTCTCTCTTTTGCTTTTATTTTTTAATAGAGTTTTGACAACAACATATATGTTCAGTAGATAGCCCTAAACTGTGAACAAGGCAGGGCATTGTTTCTATGGCATATGACTTGTTTTCTTTGCAGGTGCTGGATTGGATTGAGAACCATGGGGAAGCATTTCTGAGCAAACACACAGGTGTGGGGAAGTCTCTTCATCGCGCCAGAGCTTTGCAGAAACGGCATGAAGATTTTGAAGAAGTAGCACAGGTAAAGCATGGCTTTCATTGTTTCCTCCCATATGTACCTGTGTGCTTGGTTTTCAATCACTGTTTTAGCCACATCTGAGGTGAGCTGGCTTTGGCTACATGTGTTTGAAGGTGACTCAGAGGAGGTGATGCTCAGATTTCAGAGTGAACCTGACATTGCAGAGGCAAAAAGATGATTTGGTCAGTTGACCTTTTTGAAAGATGTGATATTCTTGAAACAGAAAAACATCTTGGATGTTTGTGCCATGTTTATTGTTCCAGTGTCTGTTGACTAGTTTGTGAAATTTCAGTTCATAACCAGAGAATAACAGTCCTTGCAGTTCTCTAATGTTGGGCTGGCTTTTCTTGCCCTTTTCCCAGTTCTTTTAAATGTGTGTGCTTAGGAAACAGGAAGCAGAGGCTATGGTGTGTTCAGACGTGGGATTTGTGCAACTCGAGAGTTGGCCATAACGCTGACTAGCCGTGTGACTTTGGAAGAGTCTCTCAGTGTTTCTCAGGTTAACTTTCTTATCTGAAGAGTAAGGTCCTAGAGAGGAAGTAAATGTGAGAAGAAAGGACCGGGGTCAATAATGAGCACAGATATTGGTAAATATGTCTGTAAATCTCAACCATTGACCATTTAAACAAAAGACAGTGAATTTGATGGGTGGTTACCAATCAGATGGAGCTAAAGCACCAGACCAGTTCTACAACAGGAGGTGGAAAGGTGCTCTGAGGTCGGCAGGAGGTGTGGTTTCTCCTAGGTTTGCAAAATGAGGGGTGTGTGAGCATTTTCAAGTGACCACTATCACTTCCAAGTAAGTATAAAGGGAAAAGAAACATAGAAAATTGGATAACTGAAAACTCACTAGATGGATCTAGTGGAAGGAAAAGAAATGAGAACAACAAAAATCATGATAGAAATTACAAAATAAGATGTAGTAATTTGTCCATAAGTATCAGTAATTACAGTAAACACAAAATAGATTATAGTTGTTAAAAAAAATAAAGATTTATCTGATTGAACACCTTTTAAAAGGACACACCTAAAACATTAATACCCAGGAAGTCTGAAAATATATAAAGTATTAGAAAAAGATCTACCAGGCAAATATAGCAAACAAACAAATAAAAAACTAGTATAGGAATAGTAATATTAAATCAACTTAAAAGCATGAAAACATTAGAAATAGAGTGTTCAGTTATAAGGGGAGAGTGTCAGCATACATCTGATGCTGCGGTCTCAAAATCTATAAAGCAGAAGTGAAGGCAGTAAACCCTGGCTGCTGAGTCGGCAGGTTCTGCCTGACCGAGGGCCAGTCACATCCCTGGTTACTCGGGAGCTGACTGGCTGGAACTATGGGATAACTAAACAAACCGCATAGGCCCTGTTCGGTGAGAATGCCTTCAAAACGTTACCTTCCTTCCACGTCTCCGTATGTGGAGTGAAAATGAGAATCCCAACCTTCCTGCTCCTGAGTCCCAGGAAACAGTAAGAGGTGATCGTGTCCAGCAGCCTCGCCACAGGTGGATGCGGCTGGGTTTTCTTATCTACATTACACGTGGTCTCCCTTCTTACACTCGCTGGAAAATATTTGCCTTCCTCTTATAGCAAATATGTGGAAAATGTGCTTTTATCTCCCCATTATTTTCCTCATAAGATAAGCTACTGCTGTAGCCAATGTAGCTTAAGGAAGGGTGTGAAATTTGGGATTCTATGAGCAGAGACGTCAGGCACCAAAAAACCTAAGAGGCGAGGCTGTCAACAACCCCGCTCTGGAGATGGAGGCTCCTGCCCCACAAAGCACACTCACCCAGCCTATCCTCACTTCCTCGGTGCTCTCAGATATGGAGGATGCGGGTCCACTGAACATCCTCATGTCTGTCCAGCACCCAGCGACCCCCCTCCCTCCAATTCCTGTGCTTCCTTCCATTCTAAATTAGAGAAATTTCTGTGGCTAATCCTGCCCTATGTTTTCCTGGTAAACTTATTTCATGAGGTCTAAGACGATCATCGAAGCTGTCAACCCAGGTTCTCATGGGGACAGCAAGAGTGAGACGAATTTTTTGGTAGGAAACGTCTCTGCCTTAAGGTTTCTAGGGCAAGCCAAGGGCAGCGCCCTGAGCCATGGTCTGCTTCTTACCACTGGTTCAGAGAAAGGCAGGAGCTCACCTCCTCCCTCCGCCCATCCTGAGTTTCAGTTTTTTCCTATCATCTGCTCATTGCCCCTGCGATTCCAAGGGTACCTGGCACACTTTTCCTTAAATTGAAAGGGCTTAAGGCTAAATCTGAGCTGTGCATAAGCCTTAAATGTAAACACCTTTTGCTGATTTGCAAACATCTGTGCCCACTTTCTCCCCCTCTGGCTTTCAAATAATCACCGGTCATGTGTCAGGCATTCTGCCAGACACAGGGGGATAGAGGGGACAAGGGGTGGGTAGACAGGCAGACCCAGACTTCCTCAGTAGGCATGGCCACCTGTCAGAGGGCTTTCCCTGGCAGTTATTGCTGGCTAAGCCAACCCACAAATTAGTAAAATTCAGTTTGGTGACAAAGAAGAGGATGTGAGAGGCAGGCATGGGAGACAACAGGTGGGTTTGTTGGGCAACATGACCGTGTGGCCTTAAAGGCTGGAGTGTGGGCTCTGGGGAGCTGTGTGCAGGCAACCAGCCTCCTCTCTGTGGGCCTCTCTCCTTTGCAGACCCACCATGGGGTGCAGGCTCCTAGCTCTCCACCTCACACCTGACCGTATCTGTATTTTCTGTTTTTCACATCTCAGTGTTCCCTCTCTGTCCGCACTTTCCTTCCCACTGTACTGCCAGGATCTAAGCGCTTCAGTCTGTCCTCCTTTTCCCACAATCTTCGACTTCTCCCACTCTTAGTTCTATTCTTTTTGGTACCAAATATTTACAGACCGTCTCCTCTCTTGAAGAACATCACTTGATACTATATTTTTTTAAGATTCCCAGCTGGTTTCAAAAGAGTGCTCTTCTACCTTTCTCTGTCTGCTTATTGCCCACTGTCACTGGCAGTCTGGCACACAGTGGGCACGCAGTGATTGCCATTGCTCATTGTAGATATTCAAAAGTCTATTACAGTCAAGGTTAAAGACATAGAGAGAATCTTAAAGGCAGCAAGAGAGGGACAGTGCCTACAAGGGAGCTTCATAAGGCTCAGCAGATTTCTCACCAGAAACACTTCAGGCCAGAGGGGACTGGCATAAAGTATTTGAGGTAATGAAAAGCAAGAACCTGCAACCAAGACTGCTCTATGCATCAAGGCTATCATTTAAAATCGAAGGCGAAATAAAGAGCTTCCCAGACAAAAGAAGGCTGAAGGCGTTCAGTACCACGAAACCAGCGTTGCAAGAAATGCTAGAGAGACTACTTTTAGAAGAAGAAGAAACAGAGGGAGAAACATAGGCATAAAGAAAAAAATGACAATAAATACCTATCAACAATAACCTCAAATGTAAGTGGATTAAATGCTCCAATCAAAATACATAGGGTAGCTGAATGGATGAGAAAACATGACCAATATATATGCTGTCTACAGGAGACCCACCTCAGAACAAAAGATTCACATAGGCTGAAAGTGAAGGGATGGAAAAAAAGATTCCATGCAAATGGAAATGAAAAAAAAGTTGGGGTAGCAATATTTATTTCTGACAAAATAGACTTCAAAACAAAAGCCATAAAAGAGACAAAGAAGGTCACTACATAATATTAAAGGGATCAATCCAACAAGAGGATATAACTCTGGTAAACATACAGGCACCCAATATTGGAACACCTAAATATATATATAAAAAAACAACCACCACAAAAACTCTCTTGGTGGACTTTAGGGAGAGATTGACAGCGACACAGTCATAGTACAGGAATTTAACACCCCAGTGTCATCAATGGATAGATCTTACAGATTAAAAAAATCAGTGAGGAAATAGTGACCCTAAACAAGACACGTGTTCTAATGGATTTAATTGACATTTACAGAACATTTCATCCCAAAGCAGCAAAACATGCATTCTTCTCAAGTGCACATCAGATATTCTCAAAGATAGGCCACGTGTTAAGACACAAAATAAGTCTTAACAAATTCAAAAAGATTGAAATCATATCAAGTATTTTCTCAGATCACATTGGCATCAAGGTAGAAATCAACCACAATAAAAAAACTCAAAAAACATTCAAATGCAATGAGGCTAATTAGCATGTTATTAAACAATGAATGGGTTACCTATGAGCTCAAGGAAAAAATAAAAAATTACCTGGAAACAAATGAAAATGAACACACAACAGCCCCAAATCTATGGGACACAATGAAAGCAGCCCTGAGAGGGAAGTTCCTAGCATTATAGGCCTACCTCAAGAAACAAGAAAAAGCTCAAGTAAACAATCTAACCCTACACCTAAAAGAATTAGAGAAAGAACAACAGAAAAAGCCCAGAGTAAGTAGAAGAAAAGTAGAAGAAAGGGAATAATAAAGATCAGAGCAGAAATAAATGACACAGAAAAAAAATCAATAAAAATCAGTGAAACCAAAAGCTGGTTCTTCCAAAAGTTAAACAAGACTGATAGATAAACCTTTAACCAGACTTATCAAGAAATAAAGAGAGCCTGGCTGGGCGTGGCTCAGCGGTTGAGCATTGACCTAGGATCCAGGAGAGTGCTATTCGATTCCCAGTCAGGGCACATACTTGGGTTGCGGGCTCGATCCCCATTTGGGGGCGTGCAGGAGGCAGCCGATCAATGACTCTCTCATCACTGATGTTTCTCTCTCTCCCCCTCTCCCTTCCTCTCTCTGAAATCAATAAAGATATATATTTTAAAAAAAACAAAAAACAGAGAATCTAAATAAATAAAGTCAGAAGTGAAAGAAGTAACAAATGACATCACAGAAATACAAAGGATTTATTAGGAACAAGTATATGCCAACAAATGGGACAACTTGGGCGAAATGGACAAATTCCTAGAAAAATGCATTCTTCTAACACTCTATCAGGAAGAATCAGAAAACCTGAATAGACCAATAATAACTAATGAAATTAAAGCAGTAATAAAAAAAAACTCCCAGCAAACAAAAGTCCTAGACCTGATGGCTTCACAGGGGAATTTTAACAAACATTCAGAGAACTAACGCCTATCCTCCTCAAACTATTCCAAAAGATTCAAAAGGAGGGAAGACTTTCAAGTTCTTTTTACGAGGCCAGCATTACCCTAATTTGAAAACCAGGTGACACTTCAAAGAAAAAAAATTAAAGGCCAATATCCCTGGTGAACATAGATGCTAAAATCCTCAAAAAAATATTAGCAAATCAGATCCAGCAATACATTGAAAAGATGATGCACCATGATCAAATAAGGTTTATTCTGGGGATGCAAGGCCAGTACAATATTCGCCAATCGATAAATGTGATACATCACAAGCAAAATGAAAGATAAAAATCACATGATCATATCAATGGATGCAGAACAAGCATTCCATAAAGTCCAGCACCCATTTATAATAAAAATGCTCACCAAAGTGGGAATAGAAGGGTTATACCTCAACATAATAAAGGCCATATATGCAAAACCTATAGCTGAGATCATACTCAATAGACATAAACTAAGCTTTTCTCTTAATATCAGGAAGAAGACAGGGATGTCTGCTTTCACCACTCTTATTCAGAATAGTACTGAAAGCCCGAGCCACAGCGATCAGAAAAGAAGAAGAAATAAAAGGCATCCAAATTGCAAACGAGGAAGTAACACTGTCATCCTTTGCAGATGATGTGATGTTGTATACAGAAAATGCTAAAGAGTCGACCAAAAAACTACTAGGTCTAATAAATGAATTCAGCAAATTAGCAGGACACAAAATCAATATCCAGAAATCTGTGGCATTTCTATACACCAATAATGAACTATCAGAAGTAGAAACTAAGAAAACCCCATTTACTATTACAATAACAAACTAAAAAGGTACCTAGGAATAAATTTAACCAAGGAGGTAAAAGACCTATATTCGGAAAACTATTAAGACATTGAAGAAAAAAATTGAGGAAGATACAAACAAGTGGAAGCATATACCGTGTTCATGGATTGGAAGAATTAACGTCATTACTACCCAAAGCAATCTGTAGATTCAATGCAATTACCTATTAAAAGACCAGTGGCTTATTTCACATCTAGAAAAAATATTTCAAAAATTTATATGGAACCAAACAAGACCCCAAGTAGCCTCAGCAATCTTGAGAAAGCAGAACAAAGTTGGAGGGATCATAATACTGGATATCAAACTATACTACAAGGCCGTTGTAATAAGAATAGCCTGGTACTGGCATAATAATATAGATCAATAGAACAGAATAGAGAGCCCAAAAATCAACTCACACCTCTGTGGTCAATTCATATTTGACAAAGGAGGCAAGAGTATACAATGGGATAAAGACAGTCTATTCAATAAATGATGCTGGGAAAATTGGACAGATACATGCATAAAGATGAAACTAGGCCACCACCTTACACCCTACACAAGAATAAACTCAAAAGGGATAAAAGACCTAAATGTAAGTCATGAAACCATAAAAATCCTAGAAGAAGACAGGAAGTAAAATATCAGGCATCTCTCATATCAGTATTTTTGCCAATATATGTCCTAGGACAAGGGAAACAAAGGGAAAAATAAACAAATGGACTACATCAAACTAAAAAGCTCCTGCACAACAAAAGAAACCATCAACAAAATGAAAAGGAAACCCACTTTATGGGAGAATATATTATCCAATGATACAACTGATAAGTGCTTAATTTCCAAAGTATATGAAAAACTTACACAACTCAACAACAGGAAGACAACCCAATTATAAAATGGGCAAAGGACCTAAATAGACACTTCTCCAAAGAGGACATATAAATGGCCAAGAGACATATGAAAAAGTACTCAACATCACTAATCATCAGAGAGATGATGCAAATTAAAACCACAATGAGGTATCACTTCACACCTGTCAGAATGGCTCCATCAACAAATTAACATAGATTAAGTGCTGCAAGGGTGTGGAGAAAGGGGAACCTAGTACACTGCTGGTGGGATTGCAGACTGATACAGCCACTATGGAAAGCAGTATGGATTTTCATCAGAAAATTAAAAATGGAACTGCCTTTTGACCCAGTGATCCCACTTCTAGAAATATGTCCTAAGAATCCCCAAACACCAATCAGAAAGAATATATGCACCCCTGTGTTCATAGCAGCGTTATTTACAATAGCCACTTGGAATCAGCCCAAGTGCCCATCAGGAGATGAGTGGATAAAAAAGTTGTGGTATATTTATACAATGGAATACTACGTAGCTGTGAAAAGAAAGGAACTCTTACCTTTTGCAACAACATGGCTGGACCTGGAGATAATAATGCTAAGTGAAATAAGACAGTCAGAGAAAGAGAAATACATATGATCTCACTTATATGTTGAATCTAATGAATAAAATAAACTGACAAAATAGAACCAGAGTCACGGATGGATGGGTGGTACAGTATGACATGTCAGAAGGGAGCTGTGGGGTGCAGATGGCACGAAAGGTGAAGAGAATAGCTAAAGAACATGTATACATAACCCATGGACATAGATACCAATGTGGTCAAGGCCAGGGGAAGGGGAGGGTGAGCTGAGGGGGGAGGGGGTAAAGGGAGGTGTAAATGAAGGACATCTGTGATAATGTCAGCAATTAAAAAGTTGACCCAGCTGCTCATATAACTTCCCTCCGCTCGATTCAGAGGGAAAATCCTTTCTGTCCATAAACGTGGCGACCTCCTGTTGTGTGAGAGGCCCCAGACATCACTGATGGAGCTCCAGAATCTCCTCACTCCAGCGTGTGCATGCAGGCCTTGTACATCACAGAGAACACCCTGAACCACTTCAGGCTGGTTCTAGAAGGCGCTGGCTGTGCCTCAGCATTCACCAGTAGGCCGGATAGGTAGAGGGACCGCCCTCTATGACAGGAACTAGCCACAATGAAGTAAGGTGGGGAGGGACCATACGACCTGAAAAAGTAGGGTGGACTTCTCTGTAGCCCCTCCCCCTTGTTTAATAAAGATGGGATGGGGGTAGGAGGGAGAGGATAGCATTTTAAGCCAGGAGAGATCTGGGCTGTAAGGTGGCTCCATTAGGAGCCTGGCTTTATTAAGACCATGTGCTGTAGATTTGGTCTAGACAGACAGTGGCCTCAGTATTGAGTGACACTACACTTGGGTTTGTGGCTTCATTCGTTGACAGCTCTCTAGCTCGACCCAAAACAAATTATAATGAAGGGATTATGGCAGAGATCTAAGTTCATATTTTAGATTTATATTGTATGTTTTTTACAATATAGCCTTTAATGACACCTTAAAACTGGAAACAGGTACTGGAGTGTTTAATAAGGAGCTTATTTCATTTTCTGAAACATCTTCACAAAGGTAAAGCAAATTTTGGGTTTAGGGAGAAGAAGGTCCTCTCATAGTTAAGTTTAAAGTTGATTAGCTTGGTTCTTGCCATTGTGTTTTGAAGAGTCCTTTGTAAAATATATTGTAAATTGTTTTTAGTTTAGAAATCTTGAATTAGCAGTTTATTTAATACATTATTTAATAGTCAGCTTCTTCAAAGTAGTGAGTTGTAACATGATGAAGTAGCACAACAGGTTCAGAAAGGAAGTGGTGAAAGTCTTATGGTTGAATTCATTTAAAATGTACTAAATATAGATTTATTACATAAAACAATGCTAGTGTTCTGGGAAGGAGGAACCTGAAAGGATCCTCCTCTTTGCTTGGTGGAAGTGAGCACAATTGGGCACAACTTCTGCAGGTCCCAAGCCTCCCTGCAGTCCGGGCTTCAAGCTTTGTTTCCAAGCTGTAGCCACACAAGGAAGAACTTGCTTCATTTTTGCACCAAGTTTTGCAGAGCCAAGGGCCTCCCGCTCTGATCTGAAGACCAGTCCTTCTTTGTTTGGTACTGTGGTTGTGAGTAGCTATATCCTATTGAATGAATTCATGCTAATGAATTATAGAGTGTGGCATACGCAGCCATGTTGAATTTTCATGCAGGAGCTTTAAGAAAGAGATTCAGGATGCTTTCCACGTGAGGCTTTTTGCAGATGACTGCCGGAAAGGAAGCTGCTCTCTGAGCGTCGTCTTCTAAATAGTTGTCCACGTTGGTGTTCCCTTTTAGATGGAAAAATCAATGAATGCAAAGGCCAGTAAAGCCCAGAGAACTCTGGTTCAAGGGAGACAGATTTTGAGGGCACAGATTTCCCTTATACAATTGATTAGTACATCTCTGGCATAGCATCTCCCCATAGCTGCCTACTCTGCAAGTGCCTCCACGGCCTTCTGTCCTGTCGGGTTCAAATTACCTTCCAGAGACATGACCTGTCAGGAAGTTATTCCCCGTGAAGCCATTTCTGTCAACAGCATTTTATATGCGCCACGTAATTACCTTGTCTTCCAGGATAAAGAAGTGTGGGATTTAGAAAGCAGGAAACCTTACTTACCTTCATTCTAGATTTTCAGAAGATAAGCAGGCTACACGGCTCGGAGGTGGTGTGACACTGTTCCATTTTATTGAGAGTCAACATAATTTTTTATACTTTCTTTTTTGGCTACAATTATATTTCCGTGGTTAGCAAAGCAGGAAAATAATAGTACAAGTTTCGATTTCATCAGAACAGAACAATTTTTACTTTTATTTTTTAGAATAGAGGAGAAAGGAAAAATCAGTGATCTATAAAGTGATAGATGTGGCTTTGTCTGCAGCAGCAATATATTAGCTTGTGAGACAGATATTTTATATAATATTTGCCTGTGGTTACTACTTCTTATGGTTATATTTTAACTATGGACCTATTCATAAGCTATTATATTCTTCTTGCCATTTTCTTCTAAGAAAAGAGTGCCTTTTGCCATAGCTATGGATTAACTGCTTAAGAATGCTTTGCTTTTGTTCCTTTGGGAGCGAGCACCGGCGTGGCCGCTGCCTTGCCACGCGTTTCAGGAAGGGCAGGTTCTCCTGCTGAACATGCCTTCCGTTTACATTAACTGTTCTGATACCGCTCTCACTGTAAGCACCTGTGTAAGGCAGAGGAGGGGCTGGTGGCCTTTCCATACTGGTCGCCCCTTCAGGGGGATGCCACAATCTGCCATTTAGTCTATGTGCTACCCAGGGGGGTCCTTGTACAGCAGGTGAGGGGCGATGGCCTTTTCCTGTCCTCGACTAACCCTGCAACCATAGGCGGAGGCACTTGAGTATCCGCGGCTGCGTGAGCTCAGCTTTCCCTACTTCCTCCATGAATTCCTTACTGGGGGCGCCAGGGGGAATTTTCTTAGCTACTTCTAATAACAATTTGTTAAAGCATCCGGCACATGTGATAGTGACTGGACTTGGGGAAATCGGGATTTCTTCAGAAGTGAGAACATCGTTTACCATTCCCAGGTTACTTATTGATTTCACAACCCAAAATCCCCCTCCAAGGAGGAGAAGAGATATTCCCATTAAGCCCATTACTCCCACCCACATGCCACGTGCTGTGCCCAGAAGATGCCTTCCGTGAAGCTTCCTCTCCACGTCTGGACCTTGTCAGACGACATGGTTGGGAGAGGACACTGCAGCTGCTCTAACTCCCTGGTCCAGCTTTTGTCAGGAGGATGCCATGTGGTCAGCAGGCAGATATATAGTATGCTTCTACATTTTTAGCAAGGCCTAAGTTCAGGCCTTGAAATGCTTGGGTTTTTCTCCTGCCCTATTTTTTTCTAAGCTCAAGAAAACCCATCTTTTCCACCATAGCCTCTGGCCATTTTGGGGCTTTAGCTCCCAAGGATGTAGAGAGAGGAAGGTCTGATCCGCCTTTGAAAAGCACTGTTTCCTGACTCCTAGCAATTATGCAATTTTAATATGCTTCTTAAGAAAAGAGGAAGCCATTTGGGCCCCACCCTGACCGGGTACTTACTTATCTCCTTAGTCTTTTTCTGAAGTGATAATTACTCCACTCACAGATACAGAACTGGCCTGGAGAGATGCCCCCAGGGACAGGACGGCAGGTAGGAGAGCAGAGAAGTCTAGGCTCCTACTTCAGACTCTGAAATGGGCTTTCTTAGCTGACACCCCTCCTCTCTTTAAGTCTAATGTAAGTGACTAAATTGTCCCTGATAAGAGGAACCCTGGCCTAGCATTTGTTGTTTGAATAATCCCATCTCCCCTCATTGACTTGGGTGAGTTACTCCACCTCTCTGTGCCTCTGTTTCCTCACATGTGAAATGGGGTGACCTAGTGTCCACATTATAGGGCCGTTTGTGGGGCACAGAGTAAGTGCTCCAAAGTTGGCATTTGTGGCCTGTATGTTTATTAACACATGGAGATCTCTTGGCTAAAGGATGGAGGGTAGGTGCTATTCGTGTAAAGTGTGGCCTTGGGCTCCAGAGAGGCCAGGTGCTGACATTGACCCCAGCAGCCCTGATGCTGTGTGCCCAGGGAAGACCATTGAACCCTCTGTGCTGGCTCATTTCTTCAAGGGTAGAATGAGAAGTGGGACTAAATGAATGCTATTTAGTGTCCCAGATAATCTGGACATGCACTTGTTCCTTTGGGACACTGATTGTTGCAAACGCCTTTACCTGCTGTCAAAGAGGGTGGCACGCTTTCAGAAGTGTAATGTTTAGCTGTTGGTTGGGAGGCACTGTCACCTGAAGATCCACATGAGGGGTCAGCGACTTTATGGCCATAGTGACAATCAACAAGAAGACAGGGTTCTGCTCTTTAAAAGTGTGTGTGTACAGCATAGCGCGTGATACACCGTGAGCTGTGCCTCTGCCCAGAGGAGCAGAGCATGGTACCTGGATGAGGTCCTGCAGTGGGGAACGTGGATCCCCATAAACCCATCATCTCTGAAAGTCATCTCCTGTTGCAGCCTCTTGTGATCGGAGAACCTCTATGGGCAGCATGCATGCAGAGCCTCTAGCAGGAGCTCTTGATGCTAATAGCTGACCATCCCTGGGAGAGCCTGCTCTGTGCCCAGAGGCCACTCCCAGTGGCCCGAGTGCTAGCATCTCAGGAGGGAAGGGCTAGGTGTGTACACAAACATATTTTTAAATAAGCTTTTTTAGACCAGTTCTAGATTTACAGAAAAATTGTGAGGATGACATAGAGTTCCCATACCTGTCCCCAGTCTCCCTGGTTATTACCATCTTTCTCAGCATGGTATCTTTGTTACAATTAATGACCCAGTATTGATGTATTATTAACTGAAGTCTATACTTTGTTCAGATTTGCTCGGTTTTTCTCCTACTCCAGGATCCCATATTCTATGCAGTTGTCTTGTGCCTCAGGTTCCTGTGGGCTCCCACAGTTTCTGTCATTACTCTTGTTGGTAGTGGCAGTCATGCTTTTCCTCTTCATTACTATATTAGAGTAATCCTAATTCACTGGTTAACTCCTCCCTCCTTCATCAGTCAGGCGGGCTGATCCATCCTGTCTCTAGCCTGAGGCTCAGGGTCACAGGGTCAGTGACACACCTGGTATTAGAGTCTTCCTCCTGTCCCTCTGCATCTACAAGGTGGTTTGATAATCTTCGTGGAGGGCTTCTTGTTGTCTCAGTCATCGTTGACAGGTTGCCAGACCGTGCCATGGAGGATGTGCAGGGCCATAAGGAATTGCACAGGGCAGAGGGGGGGCATTTATAAAACATACTTTTGTTCTTACAAAGCTCTGAAGTGGGCAGTTTCACTGTTTCTGCTTTATGTAGGAATTATTATAACTTAGCTTCTAACTATGTCACAGAATATATAAAACTCAATATATATAAAACAGTGCTTTTATAAGTTCTGCTGTTAGATTGGGAACTGACTGTGCTTTTCAAATTATTTCAAATAATTTGATTCCAAAGAACATGTAAAAATGTACACAGGCGGTTTCCAAGTCTGGCCATAATTAGTAGATTTTAAGGGATTCTTTGACATCTCTTCCATCATTTATTTCTAAAAAGAATTGTGAGAGATCCTTTGTTAACAGTGCAGAGTATTCCCATGAGACTTTGGATAGTACTAAAAATGAAAAGACCCCCTAAAAATGGTTTTTCAGATCGACAGGGAGGAGGAGGTGACCGGAACCCTGCGTTACAGCACTGCGTGAACAGAGCTAGATGTTGAGGAGCCCCAGGTGCTGACGAGCCCGGGGCGGTACACACAGGCTCAGAGTCCCCATCTACCACCTGCCAGCCATGTCCCTGAGCCCAGTGGCTGCCCACAGCCCTCAGTTTCCTTACCTATAAGAGGGCTGCGGTTGGGGTTGGACAGCTCTGGCAAGAGTGGCACTCATTTCTGATGCACAGTAAGCGTTGGTGACTGGGACACATGAGGATGGGGATGGGAAGGGCAGACCGACATTTAGCTGGTCTTCATCATCCCTGTAGGCTCTGGTGACACCGCCGCCTGCCCAGGAATGACTGTCCCCAGCCCCACACTGCTGCACTGGGTGCACTTGCTCTGTACCTGTGTGTCGTTATCACTGTGGAGACCACCTTACACCTGTCATGCTGTGTACTACATCTATTTAAAATGTTTTAAACTTGCAGAAAAGTAGGAAGTATAGCACAAAGAACTTACTTCCCCTGAACCAGCTACTTGCGTGTGTATTTTGTATTTAAAAGGACATTCTGCTGTACAACCACAATCCCACCATCAAAATCAGGAAATTAATGCTGATTCCTCACGACCTTCCAACCCTCAGAGCCCACGAGGTCCTTCACAGCTGGAGGAGTCAGTGCAGAATCACCCGAGACCTTTAGCAAGAATTAAAACTGGAGTAATTTTCAGAGTGGTTTAGACACCAGTTTACTTTCACTTCAAACTCTTTTAAACTCTGGCTACTTTATAGCCTTATAGTTACTTCTTTTTTCTCAGAAAAATGTGCCAATACTTAGAAACATGTGACAAGGGGCAGCAACATTTGCCAGTGTGTAAGTTAGTCTATTCACCTGCACTTGGAATAATCATAAGTGGTCCATCATAGTGAAAGACACAAAACTGGAACTCGCCAGGGTCACAGAACTGGGAGGAAAAGTGAAGCGGGCACTGTGGCTCCTGCTATCTCCTGGCTGTGCAGTCGCAAAAAGCTCAGCGCCCTGGGTGATAGGGCTGCTGATAGGGATGTAGTGGACTGAAGTCAACTTTCCGTTGGGTGTTTCTGTGTGACTCACAGAAACGATCAGGAGCGACTGACCGCGGCTGTGTCATGGCTCCCGGCCTGCCCGGTTTGTGATGTTCACCTTGTGTTTCCTTGGCTCTTCTCTTGTGCAGAATACATACACCAACGCGGACAAATTACTGGAAGCCGCAGAGCAGCTGGCGCAGACGGGGGAATGTGACCCCGAAGAGATTTATCAGGCTGCCCATCAGCTCGAAGACCGGATACAGGATTTCGTGCGGCGTGTCGAGCAGCGGAAGATCCTGCTGGACATGTCAGTGTCCTTTCACACGCACGTGAAGGAGGTAAGACACTGGGAGATGGAGATGCAGCCTGTGACTGCAGGGGTCTTTGAAGGCGAGTGTGATGTGAGCAAGTGGACCAGAGGTGGGCGGTGATCACGGTCAGCCTGCCCCCCCCGCTGGGCAGTCGGCGTGGACGGGGACGGAGCTGGCCTCCCTGCAGGCCTGCCTTGCAGCACGGGCGCCTGCATGCCTTGTATCTGTCAGGGCTGGGCCCGTGAGGGCTGGGGTTGGGGAGAGGTGTGGATTAGGAGGTGAGCTGAAGGAGATCCCCTTAACTTGGAGAGGCGGTGAGCACCCGTTTTAGCATAAATAGACGGCGTGCACATTGTGGTCAGAGCTGTTGGGTTTCCCTTCTGTGTGTGAGCCAGTCATGTGGTTCTAGTTACAGTTGCCTTCTGATTTTATCACTGTGTGGCTACTCTCAGATACTAATAAAAGTGAATTTTACAGAATACTGAATGTACCAAAGACATCAGCGTTAATTAAGGCCGAATTGGCTTTGGTGATGTCTGCTCGGTGTTAGCTCAGCAGTTCTCTTTAAGAATCACACCTGGAAGAAGGTGGGTGCTTGTAAGTCTTGTCGCAGACCAAGCACTTTGATTCAGTGTGTCAAGATCTCTGGATTCTTTACTCTCTCACCCCAGAGGACAGAGCACAGAACAATTCTTTCCGAGAAGAGAGAGAAGAGCAAATTTTTTCACAAAGCTGGCAGATATTTTATACCTTGAGGTTGCATGCAGAAGGCGGTTGATGGAGGCGTCAGCCTCAGTTTCACCCTTAAACTTGGATTGGAAGTTTTCCAGGACCCCTTTCTCTCTTTTTTCTCTGAAAGGAATTCATGAGATTCTTAACCTCCTCTTAGAAGATGAAGAGCGGTGCTCTGCCTTTTCAAAACATGTTTTTAAAATAGTATTTGAGCCCAGCCAGGCATGGCTCAGCGGTTGAGCGTTGACCTAGGATCCAGGCGATCAGGGTTCGATTCCCGGTCAGGGCACATGCCCGGGTTGCGGGCTGCAGCCGATCAGTGGTTCTCTCATCATTGACGTTTCTATCTCTCTCTCTCCCTCTCTCTTCCTCACTCTGAAATCAATAAAAAAGAGAAAAAAAAATAGTATTTGACAGCACTCTTGATCAGTCTCGTATAAATTTAGAGTTTATTTCAGGGGAACTCTCAGTATCCTGCATTTGTTATCCACCCCTCATCTCTCTGTGCCCTTTGGTATTGCTGGTGGCATTTTATTCACATCAGCTCTGATTCTCTTTACCCTTTGTTACCTGTCCTTGTTCCTTCGACTGCATTTCCTGCTGCTCACTCATTCACTCACTTGCTCATTCCAAAGTGTCTCCTGAGCCCACTCTAATCCAGGAGGTGAATGACGTGGAACACATACTTCTGCTTTTGTGTATGTCGTGTTTTAGACATTGGTTTGTTTCTCTCGGTAGGTGGAACTTAAAGTCCTTGAAGACCAGAACTGTCTCACTTACTTTTGTACCCACTGCTTAGCCTCCCCACCAAGCTCAGCAGATCCTCAGTCATTTGTGGAATAACGATGTTTATTTCTAGCATATGTCCTGAGATTTAATGATAGAGGGACATATTTCCATTTTCAAATATAGCAAAAGCATAATTATTTCCATCCACTTGTACTTATTCAACTTCCTTCTCAAAATTGGGTCCTGAGTTAATGAGTAATTACCTTTGAAATTTGTGGGTTATTTGAGGCCACCAGGTGGTCACATTGAGTTGTCTGCCAGGGTTTATTTCTGGAGTTTATTCAGTGGCCCTGAATTGGTTTTTGTTCACTTGATTCCCAGAACCCATGATTTCCCAGGAAAGATTGTTCTCGTTTGGATCGGGCTACAGTTCTTGCTGGGCTTAAGTAAAGGAGCCTTTTGGTTCTGCTTCTGCAAACTTACACACTGAACTGGGGCAAGTTTTTGTTTGGGGTGATGCTTGGGAAAAGAACCTTTCATTTTACTCAGAAGTCAAAAATAAAGGCCTCCTGGCCACCTGGGGATTTTTTTGTCTTGCATACCAGTCTGGCTCCATTTTTATGCCTGACACTTAAGCATGCAGTCTTCTTTATGTACAGCCAGTGCTCACTCTCCCTGGGAAGCAGGGAGAAGCCTGGCTGGACCTTGCCCTATGATCAGAGGAGGGTTACTAGGAAGTGGGAGCTCTCATCCCTTCTTGGGGTGCAGAGCACTGGGAGCTGCCTCTCCTCCAGTCCTCGCTTAGTGTGCTCTGGCTTTTCCCCTTTTCTCCTCTTACACATATTATTCTCATTGGTATTATTTCATGACACTGACTTCGATTTGCCCAGCCCATGCATCCTTCATAAATTCCCTTTCATCATATTAAGAGATCTTTTATCACCATCCGAAAATGACAAGATCTGTGATGCACCAAGAATGACCAAGTACTGCTGAAACCCTCCTTTCAGGGCAGCAGGCATGTGCTCCAGAGTATGGTTGGTCGTTTCAGGCTGAAGAATGCGCTGTGCTGCTCATGGCTGGAGCAGTTCCCCTTTGATTTCTGCTTCTCATACCTGAAACTGGATCCCATTTTAGGTTCATGGCGGGTGCCTCCTGAAATTCCACCTGCAAGTTGCCATTGAAACTTCTTCCTACTTCTGCTCCTGGATTGCATCTCCTGCTGGGAGCTGCAACTTCTGTACTTCGTACGCTGCCTTACTGCTCACCCATCCCCACTGGTACCCGAATGGTCATCTTAGTCATAAACAAGATGGGGAAACAGATGCCCACAGCAGTAGCTTGTTTATAAAGTGCTTGCAGTAATTGACTCTCAAACTGGCTTTGCCAGTTAGGGAAGACATATATGCTAACATGATCCCATTTCATAGATGAGAAAGCTGAAGGTAGAGAGCTCCAAGGATTTCCCAGGGTCACACAGGGGATCAGGACCCACATCTGATGTGTTGTGAGCACACTTGTGTCCTGCATACGGATAATGCATCTGAGAGGTTGCCCCTAGAGCAATCCCCAAATCTTGGGGCTCCAATTCTACCACCCACTGAATCAGCTGGAAGCTCAGTCCTTCCTGGGACCCCCGCCCCAGTGAGTCCTCTAGCAGCCCTCGCTGGTGGGGTCTCCCCTCCCCAGTTAGTGAGGAAGGGGCTTTTTCAGGGCTTTTCTCTCAGCAGAGTGAGGTTCCTCCCTAAGGTTCCACCCAGCACAGAGTTTGTGGGGAGGGTGCAGCTGGGTCAGACTCAGCTGGACACTGGATCCAGGACCAGGCTATCCTGCATCTTTGTCATAGGAATTTTCTTCTCAAACCCCCTCATGTCTTCCTAGCCCAGCCTTCCCTGTGGATCTAGGCCCTTGACCCAAGTCTGTACACACCTGTGCCCACTTGTGGGCTGGCTTCAAGTTCTCTTCTGGAGAATGCTGGCCACAGCTCAGAGGGCCTCTAGGGGGCAGCATTGCCCAACTCTGGCTGCCTGAGGCGCCCCAGGCTGTGGGCCAGCTTTATGCCTGGAATCCAGGCCGCTGAGAACTTTGATAGAGTGCAACTCCTCTCTTGCTGTCGAGCAAAGATTTCTCTTTTATTGTAAATTAACAGCATGCAGGCGTTTTTTTTCAGGTTCAGGAAGTTTATGGTAAAAATTTCACAGGCCCTCCCTAGAGACTTTTTCTCGTTGCTTTGTGCAGAGGCTATTTTAGGAGCTATATGTACCATTTTCAAAGCTTAAACAGACTTTACCGGAATCCTATTGCATTACGAGTGCATCAGTTCAACTCCAATTCACATCAGAAAAGACCTTTTCTCTGAGACTTTTCTCCAAATTGAATGAGAATATTTCTGTTGGACCAAACAGAAAAATTGTAAAGAGGCAGAGGACCTTTGGGCACTTTAACATCATGGGTTTAGATGTAACCTGGCTCCTGCTACCTGGGTTTTCTCCCTCTGCAGCCTGATCCTGGCACCAGTCCCTGCGGTCTCCCGCACAGCTGTCCCCTTCACTGGTCCCACTGCCCACCAGGCGGACCAGCACGTTCCACCGTGAACATGTGTTGAAATTTCCAGGATGTTGAGGGAATAAGCTAGTTCTTAAAAAAAAAAAAATTACCAGGAGGAAAGGAAGAGGTTTCACTCATGGCACTTCCCCTGGAAACAAGGGAAGTGATTTCTATAGAATCCGACAGACTAATTCCTGCACCTTTCCTCACACTGACCTATTTTTAGGTGTAAGAAGATTAAAATGTGAGATGGTGTTAAATTGACCAGACTGAGTGATGAATTTTGAACAATTGGTAGGAACCTGGATATGTTTTTTAAAATATCTAGAGAAAGAAGACTTTGAAAACTTGGTGATTTTTCTTATTAGAAGAATTTTCCTTACAAGAACAAAATTAGTGGTAGTGGCTAACATTTGCTTTCTTCTGCACTCTGGGAGCGTCACCTCATGTCATCTTCCCAGCAGCCTGTGAGGTAGGCTTTATTACCATGCCTGTTTTATAGAATAAACTGACACCTGGATCCAGGTAAGGAACTTGCCCGAGGTCACACTGTGGAAAATGTTAAGTCAGGATAAGTCAGGATTTGAGCTTCAGTCTGACTTGAGAGCCATGCTCTTAATGGTTATTCCATATTCCCGCTAATGAGAAGGGTTTTACTTGAGTTATCTGTGGATAAAACATGAACTCTTACGCCACATCAGTGGCGTCCTGTGGAAGCACAGGGGTGCCTTGTGCCTCAAGAGTGGGTTTTGAAATGCTCCTCTCATCACAGTGTGTAGAAGCAAGTCATGTTCAAATGGTTCTATAATTTAAATAGTATTTAATGGTAGTTTTTTAAAATGGTAGTGTTTGCTGGAGAAGAGGAATTTTGCAGACACATCCACACAGACAGGCAGGCACCCCACCTCATATCCTGTCCCACACGCTGGGTCACACTGGGCCAGGCAGGAGAGGCCTGACCCGGTTGTTTAAATAGGAGTGGGAGGGTAGTTGGGACACCTGTATGTGAGGTGTGTCTTATCCAGAACCTGCAAATTCTCTACCAGCTGTCTTAATTAACGTCGTTTTGCTGATATTGCAGTGTTTTTCTAGTGGGCATTTAAAAACTTGCATTTCTGTTTTCTCAACAAATTTAATTTCTACTAATGCTATGAGATGCTGGCTCTTAAAAGCGTGGTGTAATTAAAACTAGAGGCTACTTTGGCTCCAGCCCTCAGTCTTCGAGGACCAGCGTGTGGTCTGATGTATCAGTCAGACCCCTCCCTCTGACGCAGTCAGTATTTGTAGTAGAGCTGGCTCCTTTATCTTTCTTCTCATTGATACTAATGTTAGATTACATGCGAGAAAGTCTTTCTTCAGTGTGCATTTGCTTAAATCATTCATCTCCACTGAATGAGCACAAACGCTGAGGGAGCACTTTTTCTAAGGACTCGGCAGTTTACTACGCAGTACCCTGCATTCATTCCATAAGTGTCTCCATTGTCTACCTGTCAGTTAGCTACTGGGGCTGAGTCAGAGGCAGGTGTGCTGGGGATCCTCCTGTCCCTGGGTTCCTTACACAGTGACCAGGTGGGGCAGCTTCAGTGCAGCGTGCGTATTAAGGTGGAAGATATTTTTACAGTTGAGATTGAGAAGGGAGTGGAGTGGTTTTTTATTTTCTTTTTCAGCAGAGAAACAGCTGCAAAGGTCCACTTTTCCACAAATGTCCGTCTTACAATAGGAATCAGGGTGGGAAGGCTGCAGTGGCCAAGGGCTGCTGGGAAGGTTTTCTCTGTTGGGAGCAAGTGGCCTATCACCTGTCCTGGCATGTGGAGGGCAGGTTTCTAGGAAGTTGATGAAACCATTTCAGCTAAAAGAGAGTCTACCTGTTAGAGCACATATTGTGGATGTTTTGGGTTAAATATTTTGACTGGATAAAATATTATAGCCCTATTTTGGTAAACTATTCGCTGTTGCTCAGAACAGCCTCTCTGGCACACACTTGGTTTCTTTGAGCAAACCTTGCCTCTTCGGTTAATTTGAATGTGTCAGTATGCTTAGGGTAGTTAAATTTGTACAGAGCATTGCTGATTCCCCCAGTGCTCCTGCGCCCCGTCTCTGGCCATCTTAATAACTTCTTAAGGGTAGTATTAACTCTCTGAGGGTCCCTGATGTAGCAAAGTGAGTCTCAGAGAAATGCAGTGATCTCTTAGGACCAGTGCCAGTGCCTTGTTAAAGCATCTCTTAGATTCAAAATCCTGCTCCTACTGCACAATATGGCCTGTGGAACTGGAAATGTTCATGGGGAATATTAGAGCAAATCAGAGCTTCCTCTTGGTTATAATGCTGTTATCCTGCCTGCTGTTTATAGTTGTAGCCACCAGGTTCATGAGAATTTAGAGGAAAGCGAAAAAAACCCTACAAAGATAAGTTATTGATTATTTACTGTTATAGATGGTACAGAACATGAGTCCATGTTTGGTGAATTGATGACATTTTTTTGTCAGAAAACTGTATCAACACAAAGTGGGACCAGATCAGGAGCCTCCTATCTGATACTGACTTTGCTAGTACGTGGCACTGCCAGTAAGGGTTGCGCGTGTTATACAGGCTACTTCATCACCTGGGGCCTCTTTTCCTGTCCGTAAGCTCCAAGAGGTGAGCCAGCCTATCTCTAAAATTCCTTTAATTAAAATTCTTGGATTGTATGAAATTTGATGACTTGTACACAAACATGGTTAAAAAATATGAGACAAGCTAACAGATGTTTTATTTATAAAATTTAGGACCCCAAGTAACTTAATTAAAAAATAAGTCCCTTGCCCGCACTTCCCTTATTTTTAAATTGACCCACGGACCTGACCAGAGCCACCTGTTTCCAGCTGAAGATACATTTAACAACAAAGGAACTCCTACAAGGTTCTTGTGGGTGTACCATCACTAGTCATTGGGGAATTGCTCACTAAAATCATGATGACACCCCAGTCATTTAAAATGGCTAAAATAGAAAGACCAAGCACATCAGTATTGGTGAGAATGTGAAGGGCCTGGAACACTCACACACTGCTGACGGGAGTGGAAGCATTTTCTCCACACACCAACCACTTCCAAGCCCCCCAGGGCCTGCTCAGTTTAATTAATTGTCTTTTTCGGTTTACTGGACGGCTCCCCAGAGACCTGGAGACCCCATCAACTTCTCAGCAGCAGGTGGAGTGCTCTGCTCCCACCAGACCTGAATCCGGCTGTCTTTACCCATCCAGGTCCCCGGACATATTTTAATGGTAGTGGCAGTGAGGTGTGTAGTGGTTTCGATGTGCCCTCTCTCTTCATGGACAGGCTGAGCTGTGACCGGCGGCCTTGCCTGGCTGGGCGTGGTTACCTAGTAGTGCCACATCCGGGTCTCCTGCCAGGCCTGGGGATGCATTTATTTCACCACCTTATATGCTTCCTTTTCTGAGGCATAGGAAGCTCCCATGTCTGCAGCGGTTTAATAATTAATAATGGACTGTAACGCCCTTGCTAGAAAAAAGCCATCCAGACGATGCTTGAAAGAATGGCTGTTATGTGTAGCAGATGTTGGAGGGGTCTTTTCTGATTTCCTTTGCACCCAGATTGAGCCTAGGAAGAATTGGAAAGAGCAACTTCCTGTCCCTTTCATTTTTTCCTTTCTGTGACAGTCGCCCTCGCTCTCTGCCCGGTCATTTCTCAGCACTCAGCGGTGGGATACTGCGTTTCCTGTGCCTCTTTTCTTCGGGCTGTCCAACTGTGTGGGGGACTTTTCGCTTTCTCCCGTCTCCCCGGGGTCAGGCTGCCCGCTTCCCTCCAGGCCGTCACCCCGTCTCCCGCCTGGACTGCCCCGGCCTCACTGCTCTCTCCCCCCCCAGCTGTGGACATGGCTGGAGGAGCTGCAGAAGGAGCTGCTGGACGACGTGTACGCCGAGTCGGTGGAGGCGGTGCAGGACCTCATCAAGCGCTTTGGCCAGCAGCAGCAGACGACCCTGCAGGTGACCGTCAACGTGATCAAGGAAGGGGAGGACCTCATCCAGCAGCTGAGGTGGGCCCGCCCTGCCCCCCGTCTGAGCACAGGCTCTTTGAAATCCTGCCAGCGATTTCCCCTTCCCCTCACTTTTTGGAACAATTGCCTATAATTCTCTGTCCAGCTAGGTAGAGAACAAATAACATCTATGAATGTGACGGAGACTAGCAGCTCCTTCTTTCTCTTCTGTTTTCTCCCTTACCGTTTTTTCTGTATAATTTTTCCCATTACAGCACTATAAGCCTTCCCAGAATTAAGCTTTTATTAATATTTCTGCTTAACACCTACCTAGTAATTATTAGAAATTTTATTTAAACCTCCTAGGAGTGTGTCCTTCAGGCCCTGAGCAACCTGTTTCTCTCGAGTGTGGTGGGGTGTCCCCCTTCTGAAAGCTGAAGCCCGGCCAGGCCTTGGGGTGACACCTGTCCCTCAGGTGCTCCTTGTGGCAGGAGGACAGGGACAATGCTGGGGCTGGAAGCAAGCTCCTTTCATTGGATCACAGGGACCGTTTACGTAAATATAGTCTCACGACTGCTCGCAGAGGCCAGTTTATTGATTCGTTGGTGGTAACGTCACATGATGTTCACTTTGCAGAGTCAGGCAGTTTACCTGATAGAGGCTCAATTGATGCATTAAAGTTTAACCCCTCATAGCTAATATAACCACCGTTTATAGGAAACAGGTATCTATTTTCTCTACTTAGGGAGAAAACTGGCTAGAAATGAAACTCTGCTAAAATGACCTTCCGTAATTACTAGATTTCTAATAAGAGCGACTGTGAGAAAACGTGGAGAAATCCTTCAGTGCATCCTCAGGTCTGTTAGCATTGCTCAGCGGAGGAAGCCGCTGTTGTTTTGCGGGAGGGGCTCCTAGTCCATTTTCTGAGACAAGCAGTCCCGCTTCCTGCCAGCTTTCTTCCCCCCGAGGTCCTGAGCTGCCGGATCTGGTATCTGACAATGTGAGACCTGCTCCTCCAATTCCTGTTTGTCTCTTTGAAATCCCGTTTCCCTCCTCTGCTCCTTCCCAGGGACTCTGCCATCTCCAGCAACAAGACCCCCCACAACAGCTCCATCAGCCACATCGAGACGGTGCTGCAGCAGCTGGACGAGGCCCAGGCCCAGATGGAGGAGCTGTTCCAGGAGCGCAAGATCAAGCTCGAGCTCTTCCTGCAGCTGCGCATATTCGAGAGGGACGCCATCGACGTGAGTGTCCCCAGGTCCCCTCTCTGTCCCCTGTCCGCTCCCTTCCTGTGTCCTCGCCCTCAGCCTCTGTGTGAGGAGGAGAGAGGAAGGGAAAACCTCCCCTGGGTCACCACACAGCACGTCCCTGTCCCTGAAGCAGGGCCACAGCTCAAGGCAGCCATCCTCTCTCCTTCCCTCCCACTCTGTTCCCCTCCCCCTTCTTCTGGGGGTGAGGGGTGGAGATAAGCTTGGCCTGTGGTGATGGCATCTTAGGGAGTAGGAAACCCAGTTTTTTCCCCCACAGAAGTGTTCTCAGATTGTCTGAAATCCTTGCTTAAAACGGAACCTTTACACCTTACAAGTGTGACTAGGAGAAGGAAGTTCAGGTTTCTTTTCTTTTTCTTCACCAAAATGTGGGTGGTGGTTAATTCTGTGCCAGGGAAGAGCTTCTGTTTGATCTTGATGAAGTGCAAGCAGAAGGAAGTGTAATTGGATGACACCGAGCATGTCTGTGAAACTGAACCAAAACTCACTCCAGTCTGGGGGAGTGGGAGCCAGTTTCCTGGGGCCGGTTAGCTTCCTAGAGCAGTGGCAGTGACAGGTGCCCAGGAGGTCCCTGGGACTGCCCACTTCATGTATAGAGGATACCCTCCCCATATTGAGGGCACGTGGGCCAGACCCTAAGTGTCGGCAAAGGCAGGGTGATGGCAGGGCTCAGGGTAGACTGTGTGAGTTACTGTTTGTGGTGGGGCCTAATCAGCTGAGGGGAGACTCTTTCCTTGAAGGGGGCCTCGTGTGTTCCCTTAGGCCTGTCTGTGGGCCCAGCTCAGAGTGGCATGTGTGGTACAGGCGCCACACCAGGCCCTGGGCAGGCCTCTTATGGTCCCTGTGGTGGCTGCTTGTCTAAACTTCAGTCAGTGTTTTCATGAAAGAAAAACCTTCTTGGCTGTCTTCATTATTATCATCAGTTAATGAACCCTACACATGTCCCTGGTTTAAAAAAAACCCAGAAACTTGCCCTTAGAGTCTTGACCCTTAAATCCACTCCTACCTCGTGGAAAAAGGCAGAGCCCCGTGGAGAAAGGTGCTCCCTTGACTGACTAGGCCCCGCCCACCTGGGCCCAGCCTGCAGCCTGTTTTCCTCTGACCTCTGCTTTAGAGGAATTGCTTTTTAAAATGTAGCTGCTTATTAAATAGTTTCAGTTAAAGGAACACAAAGTAATCAGAAGCATTATTTGAAGTTTTTCCTCCCAGAACATTTGGATATTTGGGGGGAAAATTTGGCTTCACTTGTAGTAATGGTACTTTAAAGAGGGAAAATAATTCACTGTATTTCTACCTTCATTGAACCTGTGTTTTAAAATGGAGATCAGTAACCCAAAGTGCACGTTTTCCCCACACGAAAGCGCAGCATTCCATGTAGGCTCAGTAAAGCCAGGCTGCCAGGCTGGGCAGGCATTTTCCTGAGCCGAGGAAACTGAACCTGCAGTTCAGCCACGGGGTGGCTAAAATACAGTTTAAAAGTTTTTAACACGTTATATCCTTAGAACCTTTTTTTTCTCAAATGATCCTGAAACATGAAAATCTGAGCAGCCTAGGTTTTGGCTGGGATTTTCTCTCTTATCTGGGAAAATGCCTCATCTGACTACCCATAGGAAGAATGGAGTTATACTGTTGGTAGAAATTCATCTGTTACTTGGTTAATTTTTCAAAATCCCCCATATCTGTACTTCAGTTGGAGTAGCATTTCCATCTCTCAGAAGTGGGTGGAGATTTTCTGTGGCTTAGAAAACATTACTATTTCAGCTTCCAGATGTGCCAGATGTGCTCTATTAAATGAAAAACAAAATAATTACTATAGCATCCTGCGACACGTTAGGTGCAGGAAGCAGTCATGACTACATGTGTGTTTAGGAAGAAAAACTGAGACTTTCTAAAAATCCTTCAATATATTTTTAAAAATTGCTTCAAAGCAATTTCACCAAAGAATTAATATTCCAAACTGATTTCCACTTTCTCAAGCTTTGTTTCTGGCAGAGATTTCTTTTCTGGCCTTGTGCAGTTAACCAGCTGTAATGCTAAACTTTGGGTGGGATTTTTCCTGATGATCCTCTGATCATGGCTGTTGCCAGGGTTTCTTTATGCCCAGGGAGTGTTTTCAAATCCTGCAGGTCTTAGCACATGATCTTTGTTTGTTGCCTTTCGAGTGTCATGTGAGCCTGATGCTTTCTCCTCCATGAAACATTATTACTGAGTCTGTGTCTCACCACCACCACCCAGTGTCCTCTCCGTCAGCTCCAGAAAACAAACATTTAGGGAGAAAATTCCCTTAGAGATAAAGATTAAAGTTATGGTCAATTTTTTCCTTTTTAACAATATTTTTCCTCAGTGGCTTTTTGGTTTATGTCTAATTTGGCATTATTTAAATTTATTAATTTATAATTAAGTACAATTTAACAAACTAATGTAATACACGTATACAGACTCCTGTCAAAAAGAATAAATCAGGAAAACATTTTATGACTTCCCATCTCCTAGCCGGAGTCTGTACACTCTCTCCTGTTCACAGATTTTCACACTGATTTGCTTACTGCTCGTGTAGATAAAGTGAATTAGGATCCATGGGAAATGTTTTTCCATTGAAGTGTATTGTATAATATTCTTCCACAAGAAGTTTTTTCCTCCTTTTTGGATTTTATCGTTTACTCTTAATTTTTAAATAGTATATTATGAAAGTTTTAAACCTACGCAAAAGTAGTGAGGATAGCGCAGTGAACTGCCTGTCCCCCAAATTCCAAGCAGTTTTGCCCCCCTTGCTTCAGGTGTCCCTTCTTTTGTTTTTGTGGTGCCATAGCATTTTAGAGAAAACTCTTGGCCAGAGTATCATTTCACTCCTAAAGACTTTCCTGAAAAATAAGGCCCTTTTCTTACATAACCACGATTCACCACCGCCTCGGATCTCGCAGTCATCCCTGATCGCCTTACTGTACGCGGCCTCTGCGCAGATTCCGCGGGCACCACGGTTAGGGGCTGCATTTGCTGCTCCGTCTGTTCATCTACATTTATCTGTCCATCTGCCCTTTTTCCCCCTCCCTGCCTGACTTGGCTAAATAACTCCATCAGTTGTCGGGCCCCACACTCCGCGTTTGCTCACTTGATTTCTTCCAGCTTGTTGAACTGTTTTTCTTGCCCTGGTATTTCCTGTAAACGTGGCAGTTAGATGGAAAGACCTCATGAGAATTCAGGTTCTGTTTGTGTGCAAGAATGCTGCACAGGCGGTGCATCATCATCGCTCCTGTCAGAGGGCATGTCCCGCCCGGTCCTGCCCCGTCAGGGAAGCTGAGGTTGGTTTGTGGGTTAAGGAGGTGGCAGCCTGATTCTTCCATTGTTCGGCTCCCCATCCGCCTTTCTCAGGATGGTTTGCTATGCACTGATCATTACCCAGTTTCCTAGAATTAAAAAAAATTAAAATAAAATGTTCTAACTTTATTATGCTTTCTACATTTAATTGTTAGATTTATCCTTAAAGGGGCACTTTCCTTCACCATTATAAGCTTAAATAATTTTCTTCTAGAGTTAACAATTTTTAGGATAAAGATTAGTTCCCTGTCTACCTCTAATCGGAACCAAAGAGTTTTTCACCTGATTGCTGGCTTTTAGGTCTTCTTCTTAAACATCATTAGGAATTCATGGTTTTTTGTATATTTTATTCAATTGTGGTAATTTTGTGTCTGTGTGTTGCTAATTCTCTAATTGTCCTGTCGTTGGACAGTGGGGGCCCTTCAGTTGGCTTCTGTGTCCTTTCGACATGATCACATGAGTCTCCTTCTCCCTTACTCGGCACGGAAGCCATTGCGACAGATATTTATTTTTTGAGTCTTGATCCTAAGCGGAGACTTTCCTCTGTCAGATCATCTCAGACCTTGAGTCCTGGAACGATGAGCTCTCTCAGCAAATGAATGACTTCGACACGGAAGATCTCACGATAGCCGAACAGCGCCTCCAGCACCACGCAGACAAGGCGCTGACCATGAACAACCTGACCTTTGATGTCATCCACCAAGGGCAAGACCTTTTGCAGTATGTCAACGAGGTGCAGGCCTCTGGTAAGAGCACGCTCCATTCACGTCAGCTGGGGGCTCTTCAGATCCCCTTGGAATTCACCCCACTTAGTTCAGTTGGCCCCTATGGTACAGATGTTATAGATAACTTCTCTTTAAAAGAAAACATTTTGCCTCCCCCCATAATACAGTCACATTTAACATTAGTCAGTGCACTTACCCTTAATATTCTTAGGTGTTATTTTAAGTAGCATGAACTTTAATTTTGTAAATGATTTATTGTAGCTCCCTGAATGAAATGTATCCCAACAAAATATTTTCATTCTTCATATTTTTCTTAATTTATATTTTACCAGCAGATGGCAGTATAGGCTCAAAAACGTAGAGAAGTCTGTCGTGTTAGAAACTTAGCAACCACTTGCATTTTACATTACTCATCTTACACAAATCATATTCTTAAATGCTTCCTAAAAGTAGACTAGGTATACAGCAGATAACAACAAAAACAAGCCTCATTTATAAAGGACGTTACATTTTCACGGTTATTGTAGGAGAAGTGGACTAATAGGAAATGGGCTTAGTGTGGTTGGCTAAATATTATAACATTTGGCTTTAACATGTCAGGTACATTCTCTGAGACACATTCGCTTGCTGCAAGGCAGGTGTGAACATGCCGCTGCCAGCTGGGCCTCCTTAAACTTGGCCTTCAGAGTAATGGCCTGGCCCTCAGCTGGGCAGATGATTCACACAGAGACTGGCCTGCTCCCCTTCAAAACAAACTGAAATGCTAGTTGGATTCTAGCATCTCCCTCTGTTGTCCACAGGCGTGGAGCTGCTTTGCGATAGAGACGTAGACATGGCCACGCGGGTCCAGGACTTGTTGGAGTTTCTTCACGAGAAGCAGCAGGAACTGGACCTGGCGGCAGAGCAGCATCGGAAGCACCTGGAGCAGTGCGTGCAGCTTCGCCACCTGCAGGCAGAAGTGAAACAGGTAAACCCGAGCTGGGTGGAGAGCCAGCTGAGTGCATTTGATGAAGGAGCCGGTCATTCGGACCTGGAAGCCTTGGGAAAGGGTTTCCCTGCTCAGAACACGGCTGTCCTGATACATAACATAACACTCCCTCACTGAATGGGTAGAAACTGAGCCTCTGCCTGGACAGCTGTGGGAAAGGCTTTGCTGCCCAGTAGGTACCACACTTGAGAGGAACGTCCATTTAGCCTGTTTTGTTGCTGTTCTCTTGCTCAGAACCCTGTACATTTTGCTTCCTGCTCTAAATGACTATGCTTTTTCTGTCCAGTATACAGTTATGAGTCTGGACTGGATCATAGGCTGTGTATGATTAGAGCTTTCCTGTATTTTCTGTATCACCACATCCTAGGTAGCACAGCAAAATAAAGGGGAGCATTTGGAAGAGCTTGCTCTTGGCTCAGCACCGGTGGGATTCCAGGCCTACATATAGTCAGCATGCACGAGATGCTTTATCTCATAAGCAGGGAAAGCACCAGTGATGCTGGCTTGATGCAGGGACAGTGTCGCTTTATGGTGGATGCACAGAAAAGCTCATGTTAGCTTATCAAAGGGAACTTAAGGTGCCTCTAGTGCAGGGGTGGGGAACCTTTTTTCTGCCAATGGCCATTTGGATATTTATAACAGCATTCATGAGCCATACCAAATTATCAACTTAAAAACTAGACTGCTATATTTTGTCAGACATTTTATTAACTCACCCGTAATGTGATGGCGGGAACTGCTTCTCTTTGGTGAGGCCTTGACAGGGTCAGACCAAATGATTTTGGGGGCTGTCGATGGCCCAAGGGCCATACATCCCCCCCACTCTAGGCCATGAGCAAGGTGTGGTATGTAAGTGGGCAGCACTCACATTAAAGCAGATGTATTATTAAACAGAAGTCTTTAAAAGAGTACCTGAGATGAAGTGTGTGTCCTGCCCTTTAAAGACCAGTTAATAAAGTGTTCCTTCTTTCCAAAAATAAAACAATTTGTCTAGGAAATAAAGGAATAGACTGATGTACTCACTAGGAATTGCATTTGCCTAATATGTAACAGAGTCCAAAAATAGTGGCTTAAAAAATTATTTTCCCCACATAACAAGTCAGAAGGTGGTAAGACTGCTTGCGTTCATCCAGTCGCCCTTTGCTTTATTAGGCTGGGATCTTGATGATAGGTCACCTTTTGCTCATGCTCCCCAGGTGGCTGCTGTAGCCCTGACCACCTCCATGGGGGGCATCAGGAAGGGGGAGCATAACAAGAAGGAGGCAACACATGTAGCAGAAAAGTGTTTTCACAAAATCCCCCAGAGGCGGCTGCTTTGACCTCAGTGGCTAGACTTAAGTCATATCTATGACCAAGCTGTAATAGGGGCTGAGAAGTGGTTTTAAGCTGTCTTCAGAAGTTGGGGTTTTCTGAGTAAAGGAGACAAGGAAAATAGGTATTAGGGAGCTAATGATTGGTCTCTGCCACAAATAACTACCTGAAATGACCTTCTGTAGTCTGGCTTCTGCAGTCAGAATTTACTTCTCTTTGTGTACGAAGTTGAGACTCTCATGGGATTTTTTTGTTTGTTTATTTTAAATATATATTGATTTAAGAGAGAGGAAGGGAGAGGGAGAGAGAGGTAGAAACATCAATGATGAGAGTCATTGATCGGCTGCCTCGGCTGCACGCCCCCGACTAGGGATTGAGCCCGCAACCCGGGCATGTGCCCTGACCGGGAATTGAACCCCGATCTCCTGGATCCTAGGCCGATGCTCAACCGCTGAGCCACGCCCGGCCAGGCAGAGACTCTCATGTTTTGACCCTGAATATTATAGCATAGCGTCATTCATACTTCAGTTTCTGATATGAAATAGTTCCCTTATCAAGCAGTTTGCCGATTTTGCATTTTCATTAGGACTGAAAGGAATGAAAAGTACATTTTTTATTCTCAGAGAATTCTTTGTGGTCCTTAGCCTGTTTTGACCTGTGGATTAAATAACCATCCTCCGGACCCTCTACCTTTTCAGCTACCATTTGCAACTAAAAGTAACAGAATTCAGTTAAAAGTGCAGCACTTATGATCACACACTCCTGACAGTTATTAGGCTGTGGGCAGAAGCGTCATAAGGAAACGAGCACCTTGTAGCTGATGTGAACAGCTCAGCCACCTTGCTGGCTTGGATCACGTCACTGCTGGTCCATGGGCTGCCCCAGGAAGGGCCGCTGCTGGAGTACCCTGTGTAACATTTCAGGTGTTGGGCTGGATCCGCAACGGCGAGTCGATGTTGAACGCAGGACTGATCACAGCCAGCTCGCTGCAGGAGGCGGAGCAGCTGCAGAGGGAGCACGAGCAGTTCCAGCATGCCATCGAGGTAGGAGTGCTCGGCCCGCCCCCGAAAAGGGTCTTCCCAGTCTGAAGGCAGGCCTGCTAGACCCCCTCACGTGGCACTGACCCTGGCAGCTGAAATGGGGTACCACAGGACCCAAACGGCAATGCTTACAAGTCTGCAGTTCATCACAGGAGAAGGCAACAGCCTGGTGACTACAGTGAGGCTATGCCTGCTGGCTAGGACAACCTCGCAGCAGGGGTCTGGAGGCCAGGGGGGCTCCGGGGTCCTGCTGAGAGGGTCTAGCAGGATGCATCTTCTCAGGGCAGGAACACCTGGCACCAGGGAGCCCAAGTTAGCATCTCAGCTAAGGCTTTTTATATTTTGCTGGCCTCATTGGCGCATTTCTGCTATGTCAGCAGCCTCAGCAAAACAGAGCTCTCTGGGAGGCTCACCAAGACTGGGTACAGGTCATGCTCCCCTGTTGTCCGTAAACAGTGCTGCCCACAGACTCCTCCCACCCTGGGTGAAGGCATTGCTCATGGAGCGTTTCCTGCCTTGAGTGGTCAGTGCCACATGGGACTTTACCTCAGTGGCCTGTATCGGGTACAGTGTTTTATGGAAGCATTGTCTCCTTTTTGGTGAAATACAAAATTTTGGTGGTGTTAAAAGAAAGAAAAAAGATGAATCGGAGTCCATAAAGACCCATGTGCTCCCCTGCGCAGCAGTCATTTCACTGAGAGAACCTTCTAGTGAGGACACGAGAGCAGGAGGCCTTGCTGAACTGCTGTGTTATTCTGACAGATTCATTATGGCAGGATCTCCAGAGAAAACAGTTGGTTCAGCCTTAGCTTTTCATTTTTTTTCCTTTTAAAAAAATCAATAGTTCTTGAAAACTTTTTACTCTAGTCCAAAGTTAAAGTTGAAAATAAATAAGAAGCATTCTCTTTGGCCACCTTTCTTTCCATTTGGTCCCTTGCCTGTAGCTGCTCTTATGAGAAGGATCAATGGGAACAATTAACTTGGGCCATTTCAGCAGCTCTTCTAGAATACTGGCAGTTAAGGTTTCTCCTGCTCTTTCTCAGGCCGAGGACCCTGCCACGGAGCCCTGGAAGTCTCACTTCCATCCTTCATTAGGTCGTTTAAAGAGAAACACAGCCGTTGCTAGGCATGAAAACTTTTTAACTAAACTATCTGCCATGTTTTTAGAAGAGTCCTAATGAGTATTAACTGAGGTTGTTTCTATACAAGCAAGCAGAAACCCAAGAACTGTGGCCCTCCCAGTTCCTCTCCAGTCAATGTGTGGCCCCTGTTAAATGAGCCTTCCCTTCTCTCTCCTTAGAAAACACACCAGAGTGCGCTGCAGGTGCAGCAGAAGGCGGAGGCCATGCTGCAGGCCAACCACTACGACATGGATATGATCAGGGACTGCGCCGAGAAGGTGGCCTCGCACTGGCAGCAGCTCATGCTCAAGATGGAAGACCGCCTCAAGCTCGTGAACGCGTCCGTCGCCTTCTACAAAACCTCGGAGCAGGTGGGGGGAGGTGTCGGTCCTAGAGCTCCCAACGGACATGTTATTTTGAGCTTGATTTTATTGGGCAACTTAATCACTAACTCGTCAATCATTGTTGAACCGGTCAAGTCCAAGCCTAGCAGAGAAAAGCATTTTTAGAAGTACGATGATTTTTGCTTAGCTTGGGTATCAGAGAGCAGCAGGCCAGGAAGTAGCCCAGAAAGCACCACTTTTCCTCTCATTTAATTGTATGGCCTGAGTCTTGTCCGAGAGACAGGAGACTTGGGGAGGTTGTCCTTATCTGAAAGGCCTGATTTGTCCTCAGGTAAGGTGGAGCCCACTTTCTTCCAGTGGTCTGGGTCCTGGGCTGCACTTTCATGCCCAGAGCCTGGCTGAAAATGCCCCCCAAAGATGCAGATCTGTGCCCTCAGGTGCCAGCGGTCCCTCTGAGCCTGGACCTCTCTCCTGCCCGCAGGTGTGCAGTGTCCTTGAGAGTCTGGAGCAGGAGTACAAGAGGGAAGAGGACTGGTGCGGAGGAGCCGACAAACTGGGCCCCAATTCCGAGACTGATCACGTCACCCCAATGATCAGCAAGCACCTCGAACAAAAGGAAGCATTCCTGAAGGTATGAGCCTGCTTCCTGGGAGTCAGATGCCTTCCTGAGCAGTGTACACAGGTCCAGGAGGGTTCTCCGGCAGGTGGTCTTGAGGTTGGCCTACCAGGCAGAGAACTGCAGATACCCCTACAGGCCAGGCGTGCACTGTGGCCATCACTCTCAACCTCACAGCTCTCCGCTCATGGGGAAAGTGATGGGGTAACATCACATCAGCAATAAGTTCATTGTTCAGAGAAAATCTTAAAAACGTCTTTGTTATTTACACTGTCTTTCTAGTTTTTACAGAGAAAGCTGGAAATCTGTGTGAATAAAAAATGAGTGAAAGTCATAATTCCAAGTGTCTCTGAACAGAGAGAGATTGATTGATTTGGTGAAACAAAAATGCCTACAGCTTAAAATAATCTTCCTTTGGAAATTTGGCCTCTTCAGGAACAAAGACTGTGTCTCAGAAGATACATGAGCCCAGTTAGACACAAAGCAGGAGCGCACCTCCTGTGGTTTATAGGATCAGTTTCTAATACTCACTCAGGAAATGTTTCCTGCAAGAGAAATTTCATTCCATTCAGGCCAGGCTATGAGTTTTCACTCTGAGAAGCTTTCAACGAGGAATTTCCCAAACCTGCTTTGTGTGTGGGTGCATGTTTATTTTTATTTTCTTGTATGTTTGTACCTAAGTTACTGATGTGCTTTGAAACAAACTTTAAACAGTGACCGAAGTGTTTAGCAACACGGACACTGAATGTCTCCACGCTGAATTCTTTCACTCCCAGAACAGATTTTCTGAGGTTCTTGTTGTCACCCAGGCCTGTTGAAAACAGGCGTGGTGCTTGCTTTTCCTCGTTGCTTTACTAAGTTTAGCTCTCCTTGCTTTAGCCTCTGACCTTGCCAGCACTGTTATGTTCACTCATTTGTTTTGCTTCTGAAGGCGATGGCCTGTCCTGATGGGGGCGTTACTGTTCAGTCAGGGAGAAAAAGGGTAACTGTGAAAATCCTTACCTGCTGTACTTAGCTTTGATCTTCCACCAGTGGGAAACTGTTGTAGCTTCCCCTTAAGCCAATGATTGTAACTATTTCAGACAGGACCTGAGAGCCCTGCCGTGCTTGTGGCTGTATTTAAGTTCATGAAATGCTGACACTGTTAGGTGTTTTGAGTTGGAAGCATAAGTTACCTCTTTCTCTGACTCCATTTAGTATAAAGCAAAATTGAATGCTATTTGGTTAATATAATTAAGAAAGATATTTATGTAAAATTGTAAAACAAAAATAATCCCAGGCCTGTTCAGATTCCTTTGTTCACTAGAATTCTGTAGTGTTTTTGTATTGGATGTCTCTTAACATTTTAGTGTGGAAGTTTAAAGATGTATACAGAGAGAATGGAGAGTGAACCCTATGCGTCTCACCCAGCTCCAGTGATTCCTAACATACGGACATGTTCCCACCTTCACTGGATTGTTTTAAATTCTAGATATAGCATCATTTTATTTGCAGACACTTTGCTAACATCCGGCTGGTGTGGCTCAGCGATTGAGTGTTGACCTATGATCCAGGAGATCAGGGTTCAATCCCAGTCAGGGCACATGCCCGTGTTTTGGGCTCTATCCCCGGTGGGGGTCGTGCTGGAGGCAGCCGATCAGTGACTCTCTCACCACTGATGTTTCTATCTCTCTCTCTCTTCCTCTTTCTGAAATCAGTAAAGACATTAAAAAAAAAATACTTTGCTGAGTATCTAAACATTAAATTATACTTCTCTAAAACAGCCACAATACCATGATCAAATCTTAAAAATTATTAGTTAACTTATTTCATGTAAAATCAAAGTGTTCAAATTTCTGATTGTCTCACAAATATCTTTTTATACATGGTTTTAATCGAGATCCAAACAAGGTCCAAAAATTGATTTGATTGGTATGTCTCTTAAGTCTCTCTCCACCTAAATACCACCCTCACTTTCATTACCATTTATTAATTGAAGAAATAAGTTATTCATACTGTGGTGTTTCTCGCTTTCTGAGTTTTGGTCATTGTGTCCTGTGGAGTTATTTAGCACCATCCTGCATTCTCTAAATCTCTGATAGTTGGGTTGAGAGCCTTGATCAGCTTTAGATGTGAGTGTGTGTGCACTAAGCGTAACTGATGGATGGTGCTTGCACTTCCTATGAACTACATCAGGAGCCACGTAAGGTCCACTTCTCTTTTTGTCTCTGCAATATGCGGATTTATCAGTGCTCCAAACATGGCGAGTCCAGTTCGTCTGCTCTGCACTCCCCACCAGCCTTTCAGCTAATGGGTTTAGCAGCCAGTGGTAACATGGTTCATCAGGAGCTGCAAAACGGTGATGTTCTGTCATTCCTTCCTCCTTGATTAGCTAGAATTATTACCCCCTCAGCTGTTTGGTTAATCTAAAATAGAGTGTGTGCAGAAAAGCCACAGTAAATGTTTGACTCTTTCCCTTTGCTTACCATTTTCAGAATAATGAGCTATTACTTACTGCTTTAACAACTTCCACATACAATTAATTGGGGGTATTTTTTACTATCCTCATGGATTTTAATGTATCTGGTATGCTTCAATTCCTTGCTGTCATTTATCTTTTTATATTCAAATTGTTCCCTTAGTGGAGCCCCTTCACGTCAGCTTGGTGCAGATGTCCTTTTCAATGACCCCAGCAGTTTCCCCAGCTTCCTTGATATTTGCTGTGACAGCTTATTTTAGACTTTTCAGTAGAGACTCATGGTGTATTTTTCTCTTTATTAAAAAAAAAAGTATTCTAGCTCCATTACAGGAAAGGCCTAGAAACCATGCCCAACCCAATGATACTGTGCACCCCTCATGCCCAGTGTGGTCTCAGTACCATTTACCGCAAGGAGGCAGAGCTGTTTGAAGAAAAGATTAACTCCAGGAATTGGACAGGAAATGTGCAAGATATTTCCAACTCAAATACAATTGTGTTTTTTTTCCTTCGATTTTATATTTATATCCTATTTGTCTTAACTCTTTTTAATACACTAATGAAATTACTTACTTGGTTTTGTGGAGGCTACAAAATATTAATACATTTCCTCCCATCTTCTAAATTCTTCTGGCTGGGCTAATAACCAAATTATCAGAGACAGATTAACCAGAGAAAATAAAAATTTAATACATGCATGGGGAGTCATATAGACAGTAAATCTGTGACAGCTCCACAGGTAGTGAGGCGACATTGGATATAGAAGACATTTTTGGACAGCGGAGAAGGGAGAATGGGTGATTTACAGGTGGGTGGGGAAGAGCAGACCACATCCGTCAGGAAAATCTTTGCTGGTGACTCAGAAACAGTGGGACACGGGGTTTCCAGCTAACGTCAGGCACCTACCTGAAGCCCTCGTTTGCCATACTTAATTCAAATTAGACTAAGTGAGGGAAGATCCTAAAATTTCCTTCCTGAAGCAGCTTTCTCTGTCTGAATCTTAGGCAGGAAAGCGGGAAGGATCAAAGCTTCTTTCTGTGTCCTCTGTTTCTTAATAGCTTAAAATTAGTATCCTCAAAAAGCAGCTTCCCTGTGGCAGAATTTTGGTCCCTTCAGTTTATAAACATGTAATATCAGTTATCTATTACCCAAATAACACACCTAACAAACCACCCCAAAACTCTGGGGCTTAAACCAAGGATTGGCACACTAAGACCTGAGAGCTCAATCTGTCCTCCTCGCTCGTCTCTGCGTCAGCACAGCTGCTTCATCCTCGGGGGTCAGGGTGAGTAGATGCAACTGAGACACCCCCACACGGAAAGCTTCAAATGTTTACTGTCAGCCATCTGCAGAAATCTAGGCACAGCTCAGCCGCATGCTCTGGCTCAGCATTTCTCATGTGGCTGTGATTAAGGTTGTTGGCCCTGGATGTGGTCACCTCAGGCTGGCCTGGGGAAGGGCTTCACTTTCTCTCTGGCTTCAGGCTAGCAGCTGCCTCAGCCCCCTGCCCCACTGGCCCCTCCATCGGGCAGCTCACAACAGAGCAGCGGGCTTCATCAGAGCAAGGGCTCCAAGCCAGAATGTTTTTAATTGAAATACAACTTAACTGGTGTATTCTCCAAACCACAAGTTGGCCAGGTGAACATTTTCACTAAAGGCATATGTTAGAGCCACCCGATGTCGTCCATACGGACTCAAAATATGTATTGTGTAAGTCAAGTTAACGACACATTGCCCTCTGTTGTTCTTAGGCCTGCACACTTGCTAGAAGGAATGCAGACGTCTTCCTGAAGTACCTGCACAGGAACAGTGTGAACATGCCGGGAATGGTCACGCACATCAAAGCCCCTGAGCAGCAAGTGAAGAGTGAGTGTGGAGGGGAGGAGCTGGACGGGAAGTGCTCGGAAATCTTGATCCAGGCCTTCATGTCAGATGTCCGTGTCATATTATTAAAGTTCTTACTAAGTATCTTCACTTAATAACAAAACATTTAAATATATAGTTTGGAAATTTATTGAATACAGTTGAATGTAAACAGGGAGGAAACACATAATCCAGGGCGATGTGTTGGCATTGACTGTTTTGTTAAAGTAAAAATACTATAAATTGGAGGGAAAATGAAAACCAGAGTTATCTATAGGAAAATATTTTTAAAAGTTTAAATCATGAAATAGTATACTAATATCACTTCTGTAAATTGTTATTAATTTGATATATATAAGCATTGTTAGTAGAAACAAATTCCCAAATAATAATATATAGTTTGATATCATTTGAGTATAAAATCTATAAAGCCATGTTTTTTTTAATATAATGTATATGTGAATACATAGAAAAAGGTCTGGGGAAATTTGTGCTAAATGATAAATAGGATTGGTCGGGCTGAAAGTGAAAAGGAGTCATAGTTTTTACTCTGTAGATTCTGATTATTTTACAAAGAAAATGCAGTCAGGTGTTATGTAGTTTTAAACTTAAATGTAATCATAGTTTTTGCAAATTCATTTGAAATGACATGGAAATGCATCCTGAGAAAATGATGAGAGTTGTTTAAAACAGCCTTGATATTGAGGCACCATTCTGTCCGCTTTAATCCCATCAGGAGCCAGGAGTCGGTACCAAACACAGGAGGAAACTGAGGTCACCAGCCTGGCTCCTTCAGCTGAGTTTTATAGGGAAACAATTGCACTAACCAGTTGACTAATGACTCATCTCACGCTGTTTTAGAACAGCAGGATTGGCAAAAACTTTCTCTATTCCATTCTGCTCCCTGTTGACCTGATTCATCTGTCAGTTGTCAGAATAATTCTCTCGCGCTGGTACAGTCCTCTGAGCCCTACAGACGAGACTTATTAATCAGTGGCCTTTTCTCTCGGGAAAGTGAGCGTCTAGCAGGAGCAGCCATTTTCAGCAGAAAACAGTCTTCATTGCCAGCAAGTTATGTGCCTTGGCAGTCCACTTACTTGACTCGTCTCACAGAAGAATCATCCCCTTTCTCCCATTTCTCAGTAATGCTGCGGGTTTTGGCTGCACTCTCTGCTCTGATGGAAGATGTTAGGATGCTTTCTAGGTGGTTCGGGTTGATAGGTGCCTGCGTGTGTGAGGGACGTTCCGTGGACTCACTCCTGAGCTTCATGTGTATATGCTCTGCTATTTTTCTAATGGATTGTTCATTTTCTGTTGACTATTAAGTAAATTAGGTCGGTGTCTTATATTTCTCAGTACTTTTTCCTGGCTTTTTATTGGTGTAGTATTTTTATGGTGGTTATTGTTTGGTCATAACAGTCTTATGTGATCGGGGTTTTTTGGACTTTCCAGCCCTGTGCCTGTCTCCTTCATGTCTTTCCTTCTCTTAAGGGCTTATGTTTCTGTTTTTATCTTTTTTAAAAAAACCAAACTTTTGTTTTCTTCTAATCCTTCACTGTTTTGACATACATCCTTTAATGCATACTTTTAATATGTACTAAATTCCTTCTATAGGAAAGTTTTAATGGTCTTGAACAAAATATCTAATACTGATATTGTTAAATTGCCCCAGCAGGGGAGGCAATAGCATGGCCCACTGACCCAGCTAGCCTGAGGTGTTCGAGGCCAGCCTTCACCTTACAGTGATCTCGATCATCAGATAATAAATTGGGGGCAGAGACTGAGGAGCGGTGTGGTTGACATGCTCTTCAAGAACATCGGGCAGGCAGGCAGCATCTTCTGTGTCGCAGCAGCATTTACATGCAAAGTCCTTACATAAAAGTGAGTGGGGTTTTGCAGGCATTTTCATTGATTGCCTTCCTCTTTCTTCCCTCAGATATCTTGAATGAACTCTTCCAGCGGGAGAACAGGGTATTGCATTACTGGACCATGAGAAAGAGGCGGCTGGACCAGTGCCAGCAGTACGTGGTCTTTGAACGAAGTGCCAAGCAGGTCAGTGGTCACCCTGGGCCGCCCAGTGCCCTCCACCCTGTGTTCTGACCTCCCGTTCAGAAGTTTCAGAGCCACTTTCTAATGATCAAAATAGTCATGCCTTGTTGTTAACAGTTTGTGATAAAAAGAAAACCCCACAATCTCATAAAAACCTGTCACTTGATGATTTAGGCCCTAAACAAGTGTGCCGCTCAGCTTGTCTCTACTGTCATTAGCTCATACTTAATACAGCAAAATACAAGTTATATATGATGACAATTTAAAAATCGCCGTGGAATATAGGTTCTGTACTTGTGTAAATACTATGGTGGGCAGGTTTTTATATCATTACATTTATGTGTTGAAGATAATATTTTGCTCTTCAGATAAATCGAGCAAAAATTAAGTAAATATTGTGACAATTTCTAACAGTTCAGTATAGTGAGAAACATTCATGCATTTGGCTACTGCAGAGACGTCTAGAGGACGGGTTTGAAGTATCTGCCTTTCTGAAGTCATTTTGGGATAAAGTACTTTCTCCTGTACAGTCAATCATGGAAGGTCATCTTAGGGAAAGCCTGTCACACCCCTGACGAGCACTAAGATCCCTTTCCCTTCTCTTTGGCCTTCATAAGAATCCGTTGAGCTGTCTCACGTTCTCCATGTAAGAAGCTGAGAGTCACAGTGGTAACCACATCAGACCTGGACCGCCTTCTGAATCCACCTGTCAGCCTACTATGTGCCTGTCACATAGCAGGCATTTAGTGAACTCTTCTGGCCTAAGAAAGATGGCATCTTTCCCTTAGGGGGCTTCCACTGAGGGAGCACATTCGGTTGGTCTCGCAGTGGGTAGCCTGGTCCCCACAGGCTGATAAACTGGAGTTCACAGTCCCCCAGCCTGGCATCCTGACTTGGCTTTTTCTTGCCTTGGCTGACTTTACTAGATGTAGTTATCATTTTCCCAACAGAGGTGGCAAACAGTAGTATATTAATATTTAAATTACATTTTCTTATCATTTTATTTAAAAACAGTTCAACCGTGTTTTAAATTTATGGCAGCCTGATTTTATTTCTAATTAAGAGACTTTTCATAATTCTCACATATCTTTATTCTCTGTTGAAAGACAAGGAATCATTCAGAACAAAATTGTAAATAATTCCCTTGACAGAGAAAATGCATTGTTGCTGTTTCCTAAAGTCAGATATCGTGATCTCAGTTCCATAGTAAGTGTCAGTTATTCAGGATGGACTGTTCTTGAGGCCCCTGCTGCATCGCAGTTCTCGGGATGGCGGCCGGAGGTTCATCGGTCGCACCTCACTGGAGGTGGAGAGGAGACTCGGGCCCTGGTTCTGTCCTGGCGGCCCTGCTCTCTGCTGCTCCTCCAGGCCCTGCTGCCCCCGCTCCCTTCTCCGCCTCTGAATGTTGACTTTCTCCAGGGCTCAGCTGATCTTGTTTCTCTTTCCTCTCTTCTTATCTCCTCTGTTGCTATCTCCCGGCCGACCTCCGTCTTTGGTGTCTGGACTGATACTCCAGCCACCTTGGCAGGGCTCCACTCTGCCCTCACGGAAGGCAGAACTGGACTGAAGGGCCCGTCCCCCGAGTTCCCCTCATCTTACAGGGCGTGTGGTTCCTGAGTCCTGTCTTCCCCTCCTTGTCCCACCTTTACCCCTTCCTCAGTCCTGTAGGTGCAAACCTGTGAGTGTGAGGTCTGCCTTCCCCTTCACCCCGGAGCCATCATGCCAGGTGAACCCGGCATGTGCTGTTTGAACCTCTGAACCAGCTTGCTAAGCCGTGTTGCTCCTTCTACTCCAGTCCCTTTCCACATAGCAGTCCCCTGCCCTCAGTAGCCTCACCGCCAGCTCTCCCTGTGGTGGCCCCGGCTCCCTCACCGCCAGCCTCTCCCTGTGGTAGACCTGCCCCTCTCAGCTCGGGCCCATGGCATCTACTCCTTTCAGCCCCCCCCGCAGCTTCTCCCCATCCCCCCCATCCCGTCCCTCCCGGCCCGCGGGTTCCAGCTTTGATTCCTCCTCCGCCAAGCGCCCTCCTGAGCAAGGCCTCCCACTCTCCTGTCCCTTGTGTACCCACCTTCCCCTCTCTCCCCTTCATGTCCACAGCAGCAGGGCCCAAGCTTCTCATCCCCTGGCGCCTCACCTAGCACCTGGCTCCACGGTAGGCGTTCAGGCACCGTTGGCCGTGTGAATGGAGAAACCAAGGACCTTTGAATAAATTGAACCTAAAAAGATTCTTAGTTGTCATTTCTCTTATTGTGACTTTAGGTTCACGGTTGTAAGAAACTCTTGACCTTTTTATTGTTACATAAGTGATACAATTACAGCTTTGTAGAATGTCAGTTTTTTTAAGTTTTAGAATTATGCTACTTCTTTCAGAATCGTGTGTCTGTCGTTGAGGGGCTACTTCTTGATGCGTGCCAGCCTTGGCCTGCGACTTCACATTCACACGAGACACTGAGGATTTTGGACTCTGTCACCACTGCCCAGCCATGACCGTCTTTCCATTCCTTCCCCAGGCTCTAGAATGGATCCATGACAACGGGGAGTTCTACCTGTCCACTCACACGTCCACGGGTTCAAGCATTCAGCACACCCAGGAGCTGCTGAAGGAGCACGAGGAGTTTCAGATAACTGCTAAGGTCCGTCAGGTCCGCGTGCACGCCCGTGTGGTGGCCTGCGCGTCTGCTTGGGGTTTACGGCATAGCCTAGGCCAGGATGCCCTGGGTAGATAAGGTAGTTCTCAAATACATCACTTAAGAAATTCCTTCCGAAGCGAGAAACAGTGACCCAGGTGATGCTTCTTACTGCCTTTCACGCTTGCCCTTCAGTTTTCCCTTCATCTGTCCTCTGGTTTCTGCAGACACTTCCCATCTCCTTCCTTTTGATCTCTCTTGTCCTTTTCGTTACTGTCTCTTTCTCTCTCCTGATTTCTTTTCTAAGGCATGTTCTGCGTGCTTGCGGTTTTATGAAGCACTCTCTGGTGTTGCCAGCTCGACTTGGCTGTGTCCTGTGGGTGTTTCCCTGGAGTCAGTGACAGTTGTTACAGTAGCACTGTCTCCGCTCAGCCAGCCCTGAAGCTGGGTGTTTGTTAGTGCCCTTAGTGGGTTTATAAACTGGAGGCGCTTCCAGTTTTCTCCCGGAAAATCAAAATGTAATTAAATACACCTTTATGGCCTATGCAGTATATGTAAGTAAATATTAATTTTTAAACAAATATTTAAGAGTCTGCCATTGACCTGCAGAGGCCGACTCCTTTACCTCAAAACAGCCTGAGACTCTCATAGTTTCCTTCTCAACTGGTAGTATTTTCCTCTTTGTTTTTCAGAGGTTTTGAATATACATTTATTATAATACCTTCAGAAGTACCTCTGTTTTTGATGATAGATTTTGAGTTTTTAGAAAAAGCTATAGATTTAAGAGTAGAAAATAGATTATCAAGCTAAGTAATATTTTTGGTTAAAAAGAAGTATCCCTATGAAGTAAAAACATTGGGGGGGGGTGTCCCTTAACTTGGCTTTGAAAACATCAAGGAGGTATTTTTAAATCATTTGGGGTGAAGGTAGCTACTTTGTATTATGTTTATTTGTACTTTTTTATGTTTTCTGTAACAGTTTCTGACTCCTCCTATTGTCCCCAGCCCTCTGCTCCCAGCCCCCCAGCCCTAGCGCTAAGTTACTTCCTTTCACTCAGTGTCAGGGTGCTGGGTGCTGGGAACCCCTGGTCTCTGCTCTGCAGAAACATGTAGCCTAGTGGAGCTGCAGGCAGACTGGCCGCTGCAGGGCTGCTGAGGAAACCTGGCACTGTGAGCACTGGGGGGACGGGCTCAGGCGCGCAGGCGAGGCCAGCCTCCCCAGCAGAGCGGGGGGAGCGCCCGGAGGAGAGCTGCCTGGCCTGCCTCTGCAGGTAAGGATCAGCCTTCCCCTTCCCCGGATGCAGCACGCCTTCAGCTGGGCAATGCTCACTTTTGTTAGTAGTTGGGTAAAAAATTATAGTTATTACATGCATGATACGATCTCTGTTTGTTTCTCTGAATATCCTTTGATAAAGCCATGAAGAGGTAGATGTAAGACTTGCTCCTTTCCACTGACTGCACACTCCGGTAAGGCTCCCCTCTGCCGGCTGCTGTGCGTGGCCAGCAGCCCGGTCACTGCACAACTCCAGGGGGCGCCGTGCACACAGAGCAGGGCGTGAATGTCCCTGTCTGGAGTTGAGCATGGCGGCTTTGGTCCACCAATGGATTGTGTATGAAGGAATTTTTCCATTATTCCTAAATTTCCTTTTCCTCAAACTTGGAATATGAGCAGTAGCGGGCTTTTTTTTTTCCCCCTTGTATTTTATTTTTTAAAAGCATCTAAAATCATAGATGACACCTGACCTTTCTGATTCACAAATATACAGAGCTGTTTCCTTCACTGGATGTATCGATAGAGGATCTGGTAGGTTTTGAGAAGACGCCTCTTACTTTTTTCCCTCTGGTTTCTGGCTGCCTTTCTCTCAGTCAGGAAGTGCCTGCCTGGCTGCTTGGAGGTGTCATTTAGTTTCTCCTGTTGAAACCAGGCTGCGTTCTTGTTTGCCTTCTGTTGCCCTATCATACCATCTTCTGAGAAATCACTTTTCTTCTGTTACATAGAGAATCCTTCGCTCTCACAGGACAGCCCTCCGGCCGAGTTGGTACAGTAATTAGCACTGTAACACTGAGGGTGTTCCTGGACGTAAAACCTCTCCTCACTGAGACTCAGGGCGATTCATTTGCAACTCAGTGCATTTAAAACACGTCCCTGACTCAGGACCAGCCTGTGGGTGTCACGTGCCAGCATTGGGCCTGCTTTGTGATGTATGTTAGACGTGTACATAAATCTTCCTGGAGTTTCTCTCTGTGTTTTCTTTTCTATTTTAATGTAGGTAGTAAGCTGCATTGTCTTTATCTCCACTTCTCTGTCCCCAGCACTTAAATCACAAAGTCGCTTTCTTAACCCCTAGAGAGTTTGTGCTTAAATGGTGGGACAGCATCACTTTCTGTGCTTTTCAGCAGGTTAACGTCTTGGCACACGGCAGTGAAACCTGGTCTAGGGAACCTAGTTTTTAAAAATCCTGCATTAGCTATGTTAATTCTCTTGGATATTAAAATTCAGTAGTGTTTCCAGGTTAATTCCTTTTGGAACTTATGCTTCCAGATCTGAAACTGGGACTTCTTCCCTTGGCTTGTAATTGGGCTTATCTTAGCATCTTCAGAAAGGTCCCCTGCTGATGACAAGCCAGGTTTGTTTAACAGATATCTTCCTTTCAGTTCACTCTACTAGAGTTCATTTTCACACCAAACAAAAGCCCTAGAAACTTGCTGACTTTTTCCAATAAACACCTTTTATAGAATCCACCATATTGATTTTTTTCACAGAGATAATGTTCCTTGAGTTTTGTTTTCATCTGTTTTTTGAAGCATATGTATTTATGCTGGTAAGAGTAACTGCCGTGAGTGTCAACAATAATTAATTAATTAATTAATTAATTAATTAATTAATTAACTGCCACGCCCATTAAAGTTACAGGCATATACACACTTACATAAAGAACCTAATACAAATTTTTTTTTTTCTAGTAAGTATTTGGTGAATGTCGACTGTGTGCCAGATGCGTGGACGGTGCAGGAGATATACCTGCAAAACAAATAACTTCACTTAATCAAAGATCTTTCCTATGTACATATAAAATGAAGTAATTTTTTTTAAAGCGAGAGTTCTGAAACAGAACCAAATGTAAAATACCTCTAGAGATCATTCCCTGACCAGTGACTTTTCCTCCACATCTCCCTCGAGTGAAGAGCCGTGGACACGCGATGCACGGAGCTTCAGCAGGCGTCTCAGGGAGGGTCAGCTGCCGGAGCTCCATCCAGACGGCTCCTGCCCTGGGAGGGCTTTTGGTCTAAGGAGGTGCAGAGTGAGCTGCGTAAAGCAGGGAGGGTCTTTGTAGCTAACACGTGTACGTTCAGAGGGGAATAGTCATAGATTCTAGGGAGGACTTCGAGTGAACATGCATTTATAGATTTCTCCGGAGCATCCACCAGATGAAGACGTTGAAAGAAAGTCTAGATTTTTTTATCCGAGGTCTTAAAAGTGCCATTCATTGTGGGAGAGCTGAGGAAAGATAGCTTAGCCAGTCTAGGGTCAAGGAGATGAACTGGATGGATGGGGCGTCAGTCTGAGTTCCTATCATGAGTTTTTTCCTGTTCAGAGCTGAGTTGTAGGCGCGTTGCCACTGTTTCTGGTTTCAGGCAGTTGGGTGTATTTGCTTCACAGTCCTTTCCTGTGGTGCTTTTTTTTGCAGCAAACCAAAGAGAGGGTGAAGCTATTGATACAGCTGGCCGATGGCTTTTGTGAAAAGGGGCATGCCCACGCGGCAGAGATAAAGAAATGTGTCACTGCCGTGGATAAGAGGTACAGAGATTTCTCTCTGCGGATGGAGAAGTACAGGACCTCTTTGGAGAAAGCCCTGGGGATTTCCTCAGATTCCAACAAATCGGTAAATGGCTTTGTGCAAACCGAACCAATCACGGTGCTCTTGTGTCCTGTTTGTGACTCAGCTCACCCGAGTTCACTGGCTGTCTCATCCCACAGAGTAAAAGTCTTCAGCTAGATATCATTCCATCCAGCATCCCTGGGTCGGAGGTGAAGCTGCGGGACGCTGCTCACGAGCTGAACGAGGAGAAGCGGAAGTCCGCCCGCAGGAAAGAGTAAGCCGGCCTTTAAGGAGCCGCCAGGTTCATGGAAAGCGTGAACAGAGTGTCACTCGGACAGACAGGCTGCTGGGTGTGCTCTGAGACCGAATGGCATTAAGACTTGTTGTCTGGGATGTGCTTAGTTTTTGTAGCTCACACTCCACTGTGTGCACTGTCCGCTTATCACCTGCCTCAGAAACGGTATCTTGTTTTTATCCCTGCACTCCCATTTCACATGGGGCTGACAAACCAATTCATGTCGCCTGTCATCAATAGGTCCTGAGTAGTAATACTAAGGAGAAGAAATGACGGCACAAGAGGAGGTGTTTAAACGTTGCCAACGAGTGAACTATGCTAGATATTAATAAGACAAAAGATTGCTCTGAACCAGTGATTCTCAGTCAGGGGCAGTTTGTCCCCTGGGGGATGTTGGCAATGTGTGGAGACATTTTTGGTTGTCACACAGTAGGGAGGGGGGTTGCTCCTGGCATCTGGTGGGTGGAGACCAGGGAGGCTGCTAACCATCCTGCAAGGCCCAGGGCAGCCCCCAGCAAAGCATTTTTCAGCCCTGAGTGTCAGTAGTGCTGAGTTGAGAAACCCCGACCTGTAGGTACCTCAACAGAATTTCTTCCAAATTGGTGGCTGGATACTATCATTCTATCTATTCACAATTTAATTCTGCAAAACACATCACTGACAAATGATTTTTAAACCGCTTTATTATTTCATAAACCATAAAAGTAGATAGTGTATCCTGACTGTGAACTAAACTATCTGCTGTCTTCCTCTGTTGAGGTTCATCATGGCCGAGCTAATTCAGACTGAAAAGGCTTACGTGAGAGATCTCCGAGAGTGTATGGATGTAAGTAAGTTTTTTTGCTTGTTTATGTAGATTGAGTGTACCCTTGTATTTATTCTTACTGATGAGGAATTCTTAAAATAATCACACATTTTAGTTGTGTTTGAGATCTGCAGTGTGCTGAAGCAGCCAGTTTGAGGTTTCCGCACTTCTGTGAAGTTCTGGGCTTGCTTTCTGCATGTTGCGGCGATGGTGCAGCATTAGTCCTCTCATTCCATCTGTCACATGACGGCCTGGCTGACATTCTCTGTGTATAGAATTTCACAGCAGCTTCAGAGAAATGTGCCTACTAATTAGGATTGGCAACTAATTGGCAACTAATCCTGAGCAGTACTATGACTATTTGTTGCACCTTGTGGAGTAGGTTAATCCAAAATTCAAAGTTGAAAATAAGTTTAGAGCTGGAAAGTGTAGCAACTGTTCTCAAGTATTATAGCAACTGAGGAATTTTGTGGGGGTTTTTGTTTGTTTTGTTTTTGTTGTTTGTAGGTGTGTGTTTTCGTTTGTTTTTTCAGTTTTTCATGCTTGTCTAAAAGATTCCATTCTTAAGACATATTTTCAGGTATACGTTGACTTGGCCCACTCCTACAGATGTCAGAAATACCTGTTTCTTGAAAAGTTGGTATTGGGTTTTTGTCTGATCCCTCTGTTTCCCTCCCGGCCAGACCTACCTGTGGGAAATGACCAGCGGGGTGGAGGAGATCCCGCCGGGCATCGTGAACAAAGAGCTCATCATCTTTGGGAACATGCAGGAGATCTACGAGTTCCATAACAAGTGAGTGGCGGCGTCTCCCGGGAGCCATAGCTGGTTACTCTCGAAGGCCAGGTACTGCGCTGACGTTTCATAACAAGAAACCAGGGTTTCCGAAGGAAGGAAGTGCAGGTTTCAGTGACTTAGTCGAAATTCAATTGAAGCCTGTCAGGCTTTCTTCAAAAAGACTGACATTCTAAAGACTATTTTAATACAGGCTCAACTTTATATTTGTGTTCACTTTCGGTAGAAATAAGATTAAGAAAACTGTGAAAATGGTTTTTGTGAGGACCCCAGCTCCTCTCGAGCTGTGTCATCATCTGCTACTTAAGTTACTTCTTAGAGTTAAAAGAAAGAAGAGGTTCCCATCGGTGCAGGCCGGTGCTCGGTCTCTTCGGATAAGAAGGAAGTGGGAACCGAGTATGGAACAGATGTGTAGTCTGTCCAAAACGAAATGCGCTGTCCATTGGTCAGAGGAGGTACAGTTTTATTTCTAAGAAATTTTTAAAAAGCAGCAGAAGCTCTTTTAGGTAGAGTCTGTGCAGTCCAGTAACCTCTGGCAAGACGACGCGAGGCCAGAGCTCGTGGGGCCTTCCTCGCTCCTCGGCCCCTGCCCCGGCAAAGGGCCCTGAAATCTAGATTCTTCTGGGGGAGTATTTCCATCCCTGCATTATGCCCCTAGCTACTGAGTGGCACTTTCCCAGAAGTGGGCCACTGGGTTAAAATTCCTGTTAGAAAGTTTAAATGCTAAACCAGTGAGCTGAAAGTCACAGTAACTGACCCTAGTTAAGAGCTACACACTTTGTTAAATCCCAGAATCTCGAGGGCACAGATTTTTCACTACACTTGATTATAATCATGAAATTCAGGAATTTCCTGAGGTCACGATATGCTTGGTCTAATTTCTGGCATATTTCACTAATAAAATATTTTAAAACATAATAATACTATAACATTTGTATTCTCTGCAGCATATTCCTGAAGGAGCTGGAAAAATACGAGCAGTTACCAGAGGATGTTGGGCATTGCTTTGTCACTTGGGTAATGAAACCTCGGCTTCTTGTTGTCTCACTGTTATTTGGTGGCTTTGAAGGGAGTTAGGAGGAACATTGTTCATTTCTTTTCTGTCACCATCTTTTGCTGGTATCTGCCTACAGAGAAATGGACTTTGTCTCGAAGAATCACATTCCCCAGCTAGTTATTGATGCAGAGTGAGCTTGTTATTGGCAGTAGCGGTGGTTTGAAAGAGACTAGTGTGCCAGACCTCTGCATGGCCCAGGGGATTCACAGGGGGACCTGAGCCCCAGCCCTGCCAGGGTGGGGTGGGGGCATCTCCCAGTCCAGAGGGGAGGCAGACATGTGACCTGGGATGGCGCCATCTAAGCTCACTGCCCGGATTTCCCCACACCACTATGAGGGAAGAGAGAGGACCTGCCTGACCCCATCTTGCTGAGTCAGGGGAGGCCTCTGGAGGTGTGTGGTGTCAGCAGGATGTGTTTCTTATTTTAATAGATTTCTTTATAAAATACGGTTTCTTTAATTTGGGGCTTAAATATCCTTTATCCACATAGCTTCTTTTCTACATAAAAGTTAATCATATTTTGATGTACTGCCATTTGAAAGTGATACTCTAAATTTTTTTTGTTTATAGGCAGACAAGTTTCAGATGTATGTTACTTACTGCAAAAATAAGCCTGATTCTACGCAGCTGATACTAGAGCACGCAGGATCCTATTTTGATGTAAGTCATAGGTTACCAAGGAAGCATTGAAATTTCCTAAGATGTATTTGGTATACATAAAATGCAGTATTATTCATAACTTTCACCTAATTGATGGGACAGTATTTTCATTTTTATCTATCACATATTTGGTGGGATATACTTATATTTTCTTCTGTTTTTAAAAGCTCCTTCTCAAGCTACATATCTGTAAGAAATTCAGGTTTTAAATGTGTGTGTGTCATTTCTATTTTTATATAATCATAAATTTTTACATGTAATATTATGCATAGAAGATGTAAACTATTAAATAATCTTCTTTTCCCCTCTTAAAAAAAAAGTAACTGAATCTTTTTTAATCATTTCTTTTCCTATTCTAATTTCACATTATTTTCCAAAAGTGGCCTACCTGTGAAACTTTACAAATAGCACTGTAACCACTAGGCCACTGGGAGGTTTACTCATTGACTTCTCATTGGTGTAAACATAGATGTAGCTAATCTTTTTTTTTTTTCTTTTTTTTAAAGATATTGCAGGGTGGTTATTTAGTACAAAGAGGAATGGAGCCTCATGGTATAACATGCAGAATGTTTTTTTGGGTTGTAGAACGTAGTCATATGTGAGCCATGTAAATTCTGGTTAAAAGATGGGGTAGTTTTGAATGTTATGTGTAGTTGGCTCACTAGGCCACAGGATGTTAGACATAAGTGTGCTTGTGCATGGCCAAGTGTGAGGATCTGCTCTTCTCCAAAATCTGGGGGATTAGAACACATTTCAGCTTCTCTCTTTGAGATGAAACCCTATTTAGATGACCTGTCTCCGTTGTCATTCTCATGACCAGCAATTACACATCACTGCCTTTGTAGATATAAAGTCTGCTCCAGCCCAGCGCTGCCTTTTTCAGTATTTCACATGACCCTAGGTCTTTGCCATTAGGAGAAACCCCACACCGTGTGGCTATATGCAGAGTTAGACTTATTTAAGGCCTAAGCATTGAGAGCATGTGGCACATTAATGTTTGGAATCACAGCCATTAAAAAAACAACAACAACCCTTTGCCCTAAAACTCTTCAAGAATACAGGAAATCATGTTGTCTAACATAGTGATTTCACAGATGTTTGTCTAAGTTAGAGATTTCACAGATTGCTTACCTGTAGTTTTCCTTGTACAGCCTTACTGTGCATCTGTCAAGGGCTCGTTTAGCTCCTGGTGGGGCAGAGGTGCTGAGCAGAGAGCAGTGAGTACACAGGGCGCCCGCCTTCACAGAGAGGGAGGTAAACAGCAAGGACTTGATTGTGTGTAAATGACTTAAATGCAAAGGGGAAATCAATCGTGGAGTTAGATATGCCACTGACCAGGGAGCTGGATTTCCCTTTTTCCCCCAACTCTGCTCCCTCCCATCCAAAGTAAAATTTTATAAGCAAAGAAATTTTAGAAAAGGGAAACATTTATTTCAGCAGGATTAAGTCTTTGTCAGTTATTTTGAAAGACTGCTGTGATCTCGTAACCGATTTTGAATCGCCTGCTACTGTGATAAGGTCATAGGGATGTCAGCAAGAATTGGAGATGCATTTCTGAGGTGCTGTTAGAACAGGTGTGTTACAAGGCACTGCTGTGTATGTACAATGTGGTGTATTCAGGAGATGGAATACTGCCCAGGAGTGGAAAGGGATCAGCCCTGATACGTGAACAACATGGATTAAACTCCAGAGCATGGGCGGAAAACAGCTAGATATAAACGATACATTCTGCATGGTTCCTTTGCTGTGGACTTCCAGAAGATGCAAACTTAATCTGTGGTGATAGAAATCGGAACAAGGGCTGCGTCCTGGTGGTGGCGGGGGAGTGGGGGGGCTGATTGGAAGGGGGCTCAAGAACTCTCTGTGATGGCGGAAGTGTCCTGTATCTTGGTTTGGGAGCTGCTCACAAGTGGGTGAGAACTCACTGACCTGTCCTTAAGATTTTGAATTATACTGTATGAGAAAAGGAATCCTTATAAGTGCTATTCGATGATGAACGTGTGTGTCATCATTACATCACAGATCCCACATTTTTAAACCATTGCACATTGAAAAGAAACTTTGAAAACTATACTTATGATCTGGAAGCCAGAGGAAGAGTCGTCAGTTTTTAATTTAATCTGCTTGATGCCTGGGGAACAAGTCACTTGGTGATTCGTGCAGCTGGCATTTCCCGGGAATCAGCCTCTGGTGCTTTTCCTGGGGAGCCTGATCTAATGACAAACAGATGGAGAACACAGCGATGGGGTAGTTTCTGAATCCATTTTGCAGCATAGGCTCTCGGATGATAAGTATTTTTTTAAAAACTTCTGAGAAGAATCCTAAGAACTGAGAAAATGCAGATACAGTAGCTTGGTGTGGAAATTCTGGGCTAGATGGTAGCTGAGGAATGAGGGTGCCCGGGAGAGAAGAGCCCCTTGGTAGTGGGTCGATCTGTTCCCGGGGAAGGGGGCCTCTGGTAGGGAGTCGGGCTGTGGGGGATGTGGTCTGTGACCCGGCACACGTGGCCAAAGCTTCAGGAGCTACATGGGACAGAGGGTGAGCCAGTGCCGCCCCTGGGGACAGTGCAGGGGGTTGTTGACTTCTCCTGTTCAATCTCTGCACCCGAGAGCCAGCAGGACAGAGTCAGAGCTGCTGTCTTCTGGGTTCAGAGTGATACCTTGACTGAGATTTGTCATGTTTAGGATGACCATTATCAAAAGAATAATCTGTGATTTCTGCTTTATATTTACAGGAAAAGAATATGTGTATATTTGTTGTGGGAGTCAAGAGATGTAAGTTTTCAGTCGGTGCTTTTACTTATGTATGTAATTTCTGTTGAATTCAGGAGATACAGCAGCGCCATGGGTTAGCCAATTCCATCTCCTCCTACCTTATTAAACCAGTTCAGCGGATAACCAAGTACCAGCTCCTCTTAAAGGTACGTATGAAGCATCTTCAGCCTGTAGATTTTATGACTGGTACATTGCTATCTTCACATTTTTCTCTTTGTGAAGTACCCTGAGTTTTTAAAATAACATCCAGCATATTGTTTTTATTTTTTAATTCATTGCCATTTATTTCCCTGACCAATTTCTCAGTGTAGCAGGTAAATAAGAGTATATTCCTCAATTGTGCACCTAAACACCACTGACCAACCCTTGTCTGGAACACAGAATGAGAAAAGAGAGAGAAATGGTCAGTCCTGGATCCTCTGTGCCATTGTCCCTAGTATGGCTTGCTAACTTGGTACCCGGCACTGTGCTGTACTCTTGGCCTGTATTAAGCTGACCTCACACAGTGTTAGTGTGCAGGGGTGGGACCTGCCTCTGAGGGTGAGGGATGTGCCCAGTGTCGTCACTGGACCCCTCCCGCTTCGGCTCAGCTCTGCACTCAGGTCAGGCCGATGCCCAGGCTTCCCAATGAATCCAGGAAGAACTTGCCCCTGGCAGCTTCCTCCCCTTTATCTCGAATCTAGTCATTTGTCCCACACAAATTTATGCACATTGTTCGTACAAGGCACAAGTATTTGAGTCACGCCGACGTCTGCTTTTTCTTGGTTACAAGTGATTATAATTAAAGTCACACTTGTAAAAATCTAATAACTATTAGTCTTGACATTAGGATGGTAAAGAAAAAGAACTTGTGGTAAGAATGTCAAAGAATTCATTATATACATAATCAATACATATTTTCTTTACTATAAGAAAAATAACAGCCTCCATCTGATGATGTTTACCCTACTATTTCCTTGGCTGGTGGATGTTATTAATTAAGCATCAGAATGTATCAACTATCCATCCATCCCTGTAAGAGTATTTTATGAATCCAACTGTCCCTGGTTCAATCCTGGCACAACAATAGGAGGTGAGACTGAAATCCAGAAGATCAGGTTATGAATACCTGAAACACTTCTTTACTCTTTTTATTGTAAAAAAAAAGAAAAATTCCAGGAACAGTTAAGAAGTGGCTCCATTCTCTTGTGAAAGGGACACCATTCTGGAACTTTCCTATGGGAATAGCCCTCCTGCACTCCTGTGTCAGAATCTCACTGCAGGACTGTCTGGCCACCCCTGCAGAAGAAGCATGTGGGTGCTGTAAACAGGAAATAGGAGCCAGCAGCTACGTTACCTATATTAGCATTTGCTCTTTGCTTCCTAATTCCACAAAGGGAGGTTATCTCTTGACATCCTCAGTATCTAAGGATTTTGTTTTAGCATGTGGTTCCACTACAGATCTCTTCCTCGGTGACCTCACATCTAGTCCCTCACTGCTAGGCTGCTACTTTACTTCATAACCCTCCTGGACTTTGCCCAGGGGTATTCTATAGAACAGGAATAAGCCGTGTGGATCCCCAACGAGGAAAGTTTCTGCAGTGTAGTGTCCCTGTGCATTGCATTTCTAAAGCACTTTTTGCCTTGCCATTCAAAATAATAGATAAACAACATGTGGCTGTGAGTAAAGGTGCCTGTCAGGTATCTGAGTCACTCTAAACCATCCAATGTAAGACCACAGCTGACTGCACTGCCGTGGCTGTCTGTCGAAAACTGCAACACAAAACACTGTTGACATGGTGCTAACTGATGAATAGTCATTAGCACACGGGTGAGGTATCTTGGAGCCCAGAGAAATAAGAATCGGCTGTCCTTGCTATCATTCATTTAATAACGGTGTTCCCCGAGATCTGAGATGGAATCACACCTGAGGAGTGTAATTCGACCATTGGAGCTTTTTCTAAACACCCTACACACACAGGAAATGCGTTTCACTGTAGATTCCTGCAGCATCACTGTTCCTGCCACATGGTGTGGCAGTTCCAGGTTCGATGGCCCTGTGTTAATGGCACCGGAGATTCTGAGTCACCCTGGGGCCTGTAGGAAGCACAACAGCACTTGCTGGGCTCTGGCATGACCTTCAGCTACAATAGTAGCTCACTCTGCTCCACTAATTAAATATTTTTGTCATTTTTGAGACTTGGTAGTTAACGTGTACACCAATTTTATCTTGAATTATGACACCCTCCCCCCCCCCCCCCCCCCGCCGTTTACTCTGATGTGAAGAAATGTCCTGATTTGACCAGGACAGACCCTTCTGTCCACTGGACACAGAGGCAATAATTAGTTTTCTGTGAGAATATGTGCCCAGTGGACAACAGTCTGCTTTTTATCTTGAAAATCGAAACTCATTTCTGCAGAGATCTTGGTGGCAGAGAATTTTGCAGTCTTTGGCTAATTCACAGTCTTGGTCTTCCACAGGAGCTCCTCACGTGCTGTGAGGAAGGCAAAGGGGAGATTAAAGATGGCCTGGAGGTAATGCTCAGTGTGCCCAAGCGGGCCAACGATGCCATGCACCTCAGCATGCTGGAAGGTACTGAAGCCCCCCCCCACCGTGCATGTGCCTGCTTTCCTCTGACGTTCATAAATGGATCTCCCATGCCCTGAAAATCTTGGCTTCACGCCTTTGTGTTTACTTAGGAGTTAAGAGTGTAGATGTGAATGTCTTTTTAAAGAATTGGTTTTCCTGTTTCCCTTAAAGATCACATGAAATGCTTCCACCTAAACACCTGTCCTTGTCCCGTTACTGGGGAACTGCCTCTCCACACCCTCAACCCCAGGAGCACTTCCGGGCACTTCCCTTCGCCTGCCTTGTCTCTGTGTTAGGCGGCTGGGTGGAAGGAAGGATAGATCAGTCCCCCAAGATTATAAAATCCTTAAAAGAGCTTCTTGCTTCTCCATCTCTGTGTCCGTTGCATCACTTGCTGGAGCCTTGAACCTAGCAGATCCCACATACCTGCTTATGCAGTTGAATGTGGTGTGTAACATGGTAGAGGTTCAGATAAATACACTTCAACATTTTTGTTGCAGTTATAATTTCCGTGAACGCTCCTGTTTAAGAAAGTGATTTCTGTGTTGCAGAGCTTAACTCTTACTCTCAGGATACACAGACATATTTACAAGCTGTGCCAACCTGTGTCATTGTCACTGGTAGCACTGAGCAGTACACTAGTTAGGGCAGAGGTGCTGTTCTTTGTGGCAGAGACCAAAAATCAGAGGCCAAGTGACACGGCTTCCTCTTTCTCTGATGTAAAATCCTGAGCTGGCGTGGCAGCCCTTCGTTACATCAGGGACTCAGGCTCTGTTCCGGCTCCTTTCTCTCCACTCCTTGGATGTTGCCTGGCTGGCTTGGTCAGGCTGTGTTGAGACCATGTTAGCCTTCCATCTGGCAGGAAATGGGAGAGAGGGAGGGCGGGAAACAGCTGGAGGTGCTACCCCTGACTCTCCCCACAGGGCCTGAGCCTAGGTGCGTGGCTGCCCCGAATTGCAGAGGGCGCTGGGAAAATGTCGTGCTCATTTGAGCGGCCATGAAGGGGCTTCTATTAAGGAAGAGGGGGTGCAGTGGAAGTTGGGAGGTAATTAGCAGCCCCTGCCTGCCCCAGGAATCACACAGCAGGTCACTTCCAGGAGGAAATGAGCATTAGCGAAAGCCAGTCAGTGGCCAGAGCATGACTGATGCACATGAAGAATGTTGCTCTCGGAGGAAGGAGAACCCCACCAAAGATGGGTAGGCAGGCCAGGGCCTTGCAGAAAGGCCGGGAAGGGTGTTCCAGGCTGAGGAAGCAGGGGACCAAGACACAGGCTGGAATAGGTGGGGGTCCGGGGGGCCAGGGAGCCACTGTGAGTGGAGGAGGAGGTCTGTGTGGGGAGCGCTGTGAGCGCGGGGTGACGGGACGCAGGGAGTTACACCAGTCTCACCGTGAGGGTGCCACCTGAAGGGGAGAGAAGTTACTGAATAAAGCCAAGGGGAGTCCCTGCTTTTTTTTTTTTTTTTTTTTAAACAATGGAAAATATATGTGAAGTCTCGTATTGGGAAGATTTATTCTTTGTCAGATGGGCCAGTGCTGGGGAGACGAGTCAGGGGCCCAAATGGAAAATGCAAATCTGAGATTTAACTGTCGGGCATTTTGCAAAGGTGTAAGTAATTACAGTGCTGTCCTTTTACTTTAGCGTGATTGCGCCTCCTTTTTACGTTGTAGGGTTTGATGAAAATATTGAGTCTCAGGGAGAACTCATCCTGCAGGAATCCTTCCAAGTGTGGGACCCAAAAACCTTAATTCGAAAGGGTCGAGAACGGCACCTCTTCCTTTTTGAAATGTCCTTGGTCTTCAGTAAAGAAGTGAAAGATTCCAGCGGGAGAAGCAAGTACCTTTATAAAAGCAAATTGTTTGTAAGTATCGGCAGTCAGAGTTTTAAGGTGGAAGGTAACACAATTGCAACTTTTTTCTAGGTAGAAAAATATTACTGTTTGTTGCCTTCAGTTTATCCTAAAATGTGAAAAGTCCAAAATTGTCATGTTTTCGTCGTCAGTGAAATTCTTTGACAGCTTTGAGTCCAGTAGAGGGCGCTCCTGAGTTTGAGCTTTCCGACACTTAAAACCCTTGTTTTTTTCTATAGTCCATGGAATCTAACTACAGGGTAAGAAAATACTTCGTAAGTGAATTTCAATCATTTATCTCCCGGGTACCTTAGCTAGCTTTATAAATACATAAAATAATCATATCAGACTATGAGTTAAGTTCTTGTATCGTTATAATTAATTTTTCATTCACCAACATTGGAATAGACTTATGCAGCCTTACTGGGTGTCTCACTGTGGGATCTTAACGAGAAAATTGGATATTTTTTTCATTAAAAATAAATTTATAATAAATAAATGAATAAATAAATATGTGGGGTTTATAATAGCAAAATATGATTACTGGAGAAAAATATATGTAAGCAAAAATAGTTTTAAAGATCCACAGTCCCACCTATTTAGAGACAGTTGCCCTTGAGTGCTTGGTAGATACAGTGATCATTTGATTTCTAACTTGTCGTAGTATTTCCTGGCCAGAGAAACATACCTGTTACCTTTTTTTCATTAGTAGCACACCAAACCAGTCTGTCTAAAAGTCACATTGACTCTCAGAAAAGTCTCAGGCAGATGTCGTCCCCTGCGTTCTATATTTCCTTCTTCCCTTCGTGAGCAGTATCTCAGAAGACTGTCATCAGAAAATTTCTCAGCAGGGTCAGGCAGTGGGAGGATTGGAAAAACTAAGGAAAAACCACCATCGGGGAAAGAATGGAAAATGCAGTAGAATTTGGTTTCTTTATACAAGGCATGGCAGATTGCTTATAAATATTGGTAGATATTTGGAACTTGGATAAGTTATATTTTGTATATTATATGTTTTTATAGTATCCTTATGTTAATCAAATTCCCAAAGTAATAAAATACTACCAAGTATAGAAGTCATCTTAATAATAATCTGGAATTTGCACATTCAAGCTAATGGTTTTCATACCCCTTTCTTTGGCTGACATCCTGTTTGAGATTGTCTTTTGGATCACAGCCATCTTACATCATTTTAGATCATGTTCTAACTGGAGAGAAAAAATGCAGCGGTGCTGGCTAGTAATTTCACTAGCTGGCTTTAATCTATCCTCAGAGACCAAGCTAGTCTGTTTAGAAGCTGATACATCTTCACTTAATTTATCTTTTGAAAGTTGAGGTTCCCTCCGAGGCCACCTCTGGAGCTATGGGTTATGAATCACTTCCTTTGCTGGAGGGGGAAGAAGGCATTAGAATTGAACATGATTGCGGTGGAGGTGGGGGCTGAAGATGTTGGCCTTCATCTACATCTTCCATGCTCTGAGTATTACAACTGCATATATTGCAATTTTGTCTCTTTTACCCTTTAAGATTATTGGTGAAATACTAAAAGTTAATGCTATTGATAAACAGATTGGAAAATAACTGAGCCGTTAAAACACCATTTGCCCTCTGTGAGGCTACTTCATTAATGCTGAACATGGAAGGTGGCAGCTCTTCTACAACTAGAACAAACTCATTTTGTTATTTATAAGGTTGAAATTGGTCAACTCTTGATTCTCCAGATAATAGGATTTTCAGATATTTTGCTTTCCTTCCTCTGAATTTGCTTATTGACTTGCGTCAGAATCTCTAGTAGAAGTGCTCAGAGGAAATGAAAAAGATGAAACTGGTAGTTTGTAGCCTAAAAACAGGATGTGCTCGTGTTAACTCAAGTGAGGGGCTAAGGATTACCTATTGATGCTAACAAACTGCGTTGTGTATGACCTAGCATGACTATAAGTCACAAATTTTATTCTCATCTGATTATATAATTGTCTTTTTATCCAGACCTCAGAGTTGGGTGTCACAGAACATGTTGAAGGAGATCCTTGCAAATTTGCACTGTGGGTGGGGAGGACGCCAACTTCAGATAATAAAATTGTCCTTAAGGTACGTTCACTCAAAGTTTGGGGATGTGCTGTGTGAGAAGTTTATCATAGCAGTGAATGCTTTTTCCTGTCCTGTGGTTGAAACATAACTGGTTTTCATATCATTTTATGTGTTTCTTTTATGTTCTGTTGGGATTAGTGATTACCACAAGAAGAACAGTAGAATAAATTCAGTTTGGTATTTCAGGGATGAAATAACGTGAGCCAAACCTTTGCTTGCCTACTGAAGATCAAATGGAGCAAGCCTTCAAACGTCTCCTGTACTTCCAGTCTTAAAAAGATTCGTTCATTCCCAGGGATGCAGGAAGTTAAGTCTACGAGGAAAGAGATAGGGACCCACAGCTTCCATCGCACACTTGACCTTTGGTTTCCAAAGGAAAATGGGCACCTGATGGAGGTGTGATGGCCTTTGACAATTCCAAGGCTGAAATGCCAAGAGTCTCCATGGGGTCCTGGGCTCCTTGCCTTTCTAGTTTGGGGGCAGAGGAAAAGGGGGGATAATGACCAGGTGCAGGGTTTTTGATAATGTTCTGATTTAAAGTGTTCCAGACCACGAAGGGTGCTTTGAGGTACAGTCTTTGGGGGAGGAAAATATCTCTGAACGTTTTATTCAAACTCTGTTTTGATTATACTACCCTCTCCTAGGAATGGAGAGGGCTCTAAGAGTGTCTTAATGTACTTCCCTCCTCCTGTGTTTGAGAAAATACAGATGGAACTATCTTTTTGAGCTGTCTGGAAAGACCATACTCAACTTAAGGATATTCTGGGGGAAATGTAGACAAAGATTTGTAGAATATTGGGAGATGAGCCAAAAGCTTAATGGGACTCTGGTGTGTGAACTTGCATGTCAGCGATTTTGTCTCTTACATTCCTTTGAATCTCTCTATGGTATTTCCAGCAACCACAAGTTATTCAGCAGTGTGTCACTGTTGTAGAGCCACTGACTGTTATACCATTGTGTTTTAAGGTGTTTACTCACATAGAAATGATGAGTTCTTTTGCAATGAATATGTGATTACCAACGCAGTGTATTCTTGTTAGTACTGGCATAAAGCCCTGTAAAATATAAATTGCACTTTTGGCCAAATATTAGATAACTGAACTTTTCTAAGGCATAAAATTTTTAAGTACTCTCAAGATCATAAAACTTCCAACTTATATTAAATGCTTATCCAGATTAGCTGCAGTGACAGATGCCAAAGGGTGTATCTAAGAAATAGTGCCAGATATTTTAGCCAGTTATGGGTTACTTTCATTTGGGATGTAATAAATACTCATGATGCAACTGAAGAGTACGGTTTCCTGTGGGCTTTACCAGATGAAAGTTTTCTAGGGAATTTTGAGTAATGTTTTTCTGACTCCCAAGGAGAGACTAAATGAAAGGATGTCTTCATTAATTTCAGAGATTGCTTTGTGGTGATGGTATGGGTGGTGATTACAGTGGAAATGGAGGTGGTGGAGGTGGAGATTTTGGTAGTGGTGGTGGTGGAGATGGTGGTGGAGATGGTAGTGATGGCGGTGGAGGTGGTAGCAGTAGTGGCTGTGGTAGAGATGGTGGTAGAGCAGATTGTGATGGTTAGAAAATGGTGTGGTTTTGGTGGTGGTGGCAGTGGAATGGTGGTGGTGATGGAGGTGGTCATGGTCATGGCAATGATGGCGATGGCCTAGTAGTAAAACAAAACTGTGGCCTTTTTTTTTTTTTTTACTTGTATAATCTGCAAGGGAGAATTTTATTTCTAAATCCTTCCTTAAACAGATTGAGGCTACTAGGAGAATTACACTCCATAAATGTAATGATCAACTTGCTTTTTATCACAAGACTGCTATGGTTTTCTGAACTGTAGTAACAGTTTTCCTTAGTTGTCCCCAGACTCTGCCAGATGTTCTTCCTCAGCTACTTCTCCCTGTTTAACCTCCCAAACATTTGTATCAGGCATTTAAATTCCAGGAGATCTGTGTATTCAGAGTTTTCTACCCTGAGACGCTTATTTCATGCACAAACTCCCCTGTTCCCTAATCACGCTGCCTCCTACCCCAGGAGAAGTCAGTGTGACGACTTCTGGCATCAGGTTCCGGAATGGGAGCAAGAGACTCCTTTACCCTTTACTTACCCTTTACTGTCCCCCAATAACTTTAAAGCCACATTCTCCAGTTAAAGCATTTTATTTAGAGAGTTCTCAATTTTAATTTCCTTTCCCACCATGGGCTTTGGCTTTCTAGTTTCAAAAACAAGGCCCACCAGGAGGAAATGGTGGGTTCCCCTCCCTTTGTGATCTCATCTACAATCCCACTGATGATTGTTTTAATCATTTACAGGGAATTATGTTTATATCATAGGAGGTTGATGTTTTCTGTAAGGAAATTAAAAACTGTTACTAAGGCTCAGGACATTTAAAAAGAAAAAACAAACTACCTCCTTTGAGGCACAGTGAGAGAGAAAAATCTGGACAAAGCAATACCATGTGTGTTAATTCAACAAATGCTTGATGCCTGGCCGGCGTGGCTCAGTATTTAAGCATCAACCTATGATCCAGGAGATCGCAGTTCAGTTCCGGTCAGGGCACATGCCCGGGTTGCGGGCTCGATCCCCAGTAGGGGGGTGCAGAAGGCAGCTGATCAATGACTCTCTCATCATTGGTGTTTCTATCTCTCTCTCCCTGAAATCAGTAGACATATGTATTTTTTAAAATGCCTGTTGAGAGTCTCCCACGTCCCATGTCCAGAGAACCTTTCTCCACAGTTGTAATGGAGCTGAGGCAAATCCACCGTGTGGAATCGGCAGTAGGATACACTCGTTTATTCTAGTGGTTGATTCTGATTTTCAACCACAGGTAGATAAATGCAGAGCTCGGGGAGCAGGCTCTGCCATGGGCTCTGGGAGCTGCAGTTGCTTCACCTGCTGGCGGTGTGACCCAGGACATTGCTGTGTCCACACCACAGTCCCTCATTTTCACACGAGGATAAGGGAACCCCATTCCAGACGGTGCTTTCGGGAGCGAGGAGAGGCTGCAGGTGTGGAAATGTGGCTGCGGCTGTTGTCTGTGTGGGTTCCGTTGACGCTCCGCCAGCCCCTGACCACTCCTCTTGGCTTAAGTAGCCTCAGAGAAGCTTTGGTTTGGGGTGGCTGTGTTTTCTTATTTTCCTAGGAGTGCTTTAAAGTTCTCGGGGCCAGGGAATGATTGATGATGAGAATACCCATTGATTTAGAATAACGTAAATGCTATCAAATTAAAAGGTTTTGATGAAAAAATACTCAAAACTAGGGTCATTTATTTGGTGGCACATTAAACATAGGTTGCAGTTGCTTTCCTGCTGGAAAATTTGTTTTTAAATGGGAAGCCAGGAATGTGGGAGACCTGTGTGTTGTTAGGGCAGGATCCGGAAAGGGCCCCTCTGTACACTGATGGATTCTCACACCTCGTTCAGGCTTCCAGCATAGAAAACAAGCAGGACTGGATAAAGCACATCCGGGAGGTGATCCAGGAGAGGACTATCCACCTGAAAGGCGCCCTGAAGGAGCCCATTCACATCCCCAAGACAGCCCCGGCCACGAGGCAGAAGGGCAGGAGGTGAGTGTGTAGGGGATGTTTTGGTAAGTTTGTTTGTTTAATAGGGAAGGAACAAGGCATGTTAACACAACATTTTTCAAAAATTGTTTTTCTCAAACATTTTGAGGAATATTGTTTTTTTTAAACACAGTTTATATATCACGTTCTTAGCAATGAAATTGCTTTGTCAAGACAAGACCCTGTTTCACCTTAAATTAAGTGAAGGGCTGTGTTCGAATCTCTGGTCATTTTCCCTTTCTCACCCCAGGGTGAGTCCAGCATGTGTGTAAATCGTGCATGTGGCCGTGGACACATTACAGTATCTACACATTTGTTCCTTGTTTCTCAACTGGAAATATTGTATCACCTGTATTTTATTATTATGTGAATTAAGTGGAATGACCTATGTTAGATACTTAGCCCAGTGCCTGGCAGGAAGCCTGTGCCTAGTAAAGGGTGACCAGTCTTTGTTAATACGGCAGCAGTAGTAGCAATTGCACCTCTTTAAACAAATCTATTCCTTCTCCAATGACCAATGGACAGTCTTCACCAGTCTTGGAAAACAAATCCAGCAGAGTCAGCAATTCAGAGTTTCTTGTATCTCCAGGGACGGAGAAGATCTGGACAGCCAAGGCGATGGCAGCAGCCAGCCTGATACAATTTCAATCGCCTCCCGGACGTCTCAGAACACCCTGGACAGTGATAAGGTGAGCTGCAGCCAACCTTTCACTGGGGGCTCGAATGTGGCTAGTCTTTGGTCTCATAGGAAGTAACCTCTTTCTGTCTCTAAGTGACAGCTGTCATCAACATTTTCAGACAGCTGCTATGTGCTAAGAGCAGTGCCAGAACCCGGTACCAGGGGCAAAGACTTTGGGCTGTCAGGATAGGAAGACGTTTACCCTGAGAATTCAACTTAATCACTTGCCCTGCCCAGTGCTATTACCTGGTTTTCTATCAGGGTGTCTCAGGCAGTGTATTAAAGCTTTTTAAAATTTATATTAAGCAGAAAAACCTATTATTTTAAAATAATGTTACACAGAGCCCTAGTGCATAGAAATGGAGCTGTTCTGGTTGAAGCAGAACACCAGCCTTCTCCACCTTGGCCTGAGGCCCCTTCCAGAACACAGGAAGTGCGCCCTGGACTGGGCCTGCACCTGTGCTGACTGCTAGCAAGACAGGTCTGATTCGTGTCAGAGTCCACAGAGGCAGCATGCAGGATCCCATGATTCTGTCTTGATGGAATCAAAAAGCCTCCAGAGTAAATTAGCAGGAGGAGCTGGGAATCCTGGGCTCACACGATGCACAGATGTCCTCTGTGAACGCCGGTGGGGGACATTCATCTCAAGCAAGGCTTCTGTTCCAACTAAGATGAGCGCCTGTTCTGTTGTTTTTCTAGAATGCAAGACCAGATTCTAAAACCAAAAGTTATTTGACGGTGAATAGGGGCTCAGAAGTCCTGGGTTTCTCACTGCGTAGTTCAAGCTATGCTTTCTTGTGTGAGACCTTAATCCTGGTCATGAGAGGCAGGAGCTCTCTGCAAAGTATGTCCAGAGCCCGCTCACCCATAGGGAGGACATGCCTTGACCTCACCTTCATTGGAAGTGATTGATCACAGAGAGGAGAGTCCCATATCGGGGTTATTTCACATGGCAGTTCTTACAGTCCCAGACTTTGGTCTTTTCTCACTAAGTTTTTCAGAAGAATTCATGGTATTTAAATGTAATTTCCAAAACACAAATAAGTGCGTTTTAAAATACAGCTCTTCTACAGTGATTTTATTTTCAGAGTCCTTCCAGTTTGAGTAATTAGTTTCTTATTTGAGTTCACTTAATAATAAGTCCCAGGGCTTCAAATGCTTAGAATACAAGGACTGAAAAATAAAAGGAGTGCCTCATTTTATTCGGTTCAGAGCTCAGAGTATTAGCATCGGCAGATATTCCTGCCAGCGGTCATAATGAGGAGTAAGACAGATTACATGTTCAGGCTTTTAGTGCCTAATAGCTTCCCTCCCTGCAGCCTCACCCCAGAGCCGCTGAGTTAAGAAAATAGAGTTTGAACTTGGAAACATTTCATTAGAGTAATTCTGAATGTTTTCTTTTTTAAAAAAAAGTAATTGAGGTGATTGAGTAATTTAAATACTCAGTTTACCTAAGAATTATTGTAGTAATTTTTAATAATCATGGGAACTAATAGAAGCTCAGGTTGAGGGGAAAGGCTGTCTTCATTCAGACCGTTTCACGGACTTGCCTTGGTGGAGATTCACCCCTCCAGCTGCAGGCCCATCAAGCCCCAGATTCGCGTTCTTACCAGGCATATTCTCATAGATCTGGTCTGGGTTTACCTAGAAATGAGTTTAGAATTTATTTCTTTTTAAAGTTATTTGGATGACACTGCCAAAGAGATAAATAAATGTAAAAAATTCTGCCTTTTGGAAGGTGTGTTAATACTTTTCTGGAGATTAGTCCAAGAAGAAAGGCTGACTTTGTCTTTTCATGCTGTTTATATATAAATGGGTGGTGGTGGAAGGCTGGAAAAGACTCCCAGATGAAGTAAGGGGCTCCCGAGGTGCTTTCTCGTATGTAGAGAATTCGGGTGCTAGCATCCCCGTGCAGCCCTGGTCCCCTGAGGCATGGGTGACTGGAGGCCACAGGAAGTTTGCACAGAAATAAGACTCTATCCTGGAGTTAGGAATTGCGTAGCTAGTTCTGCTTCAGATCTGCTGTGGGTGAATAGACTTATGTGAACCTGGAACCGAGCCTGCACAACTCCTATAGAAACATCAGGCATTATCCTAAGGGCCGTTGCCATTAACAGTAAATTCTGTGTGTATCCAATGAACAAGGGGGGAAAAAATCACTAAGAAAAGTGTAGGTTTGCAGAAATTAATCATTCTGCCTGGACTAGAATTTTAAAGAACTGCCTATTAAATATTTTATCTGTGGAGGTAATTCACCAGTTTCTGTTTATCTCATCCAGTGCACTATCTTGGACTTCATTCTGTAGCTCAGTAATCCCTACAGGGCTGCTTCTGTGAAGGCAGCTCTGGCCTCACCTGAGCTTCGCAGAGGCGCCTGCTGACGCTCTTGAGTGAAGCTGTGACCGCAGCCTGTCACTCAGCGGCACCTAGCTTAACGTCCTCGTGATTCTCACCAGTCCTGAAGTAATGACACTCCAAAACTCAGGTTTTTTTAAGTGGGCATGGCATGTATGTCCTTTACTACCCCTCACTGAGACCATAGGTCCTTAATCAGCTCAAAGGTGTGAAGAAGGCATGCAGTGTCTTCCTGAGATACAGAATTGCAGCGGCCCTCCTCAGCTCTCGGGACCTGCACTTGGCTGAGAATAAACAGCCTGTGCGGCCTAATGAAGATAAGCGAGGCTTTGGAGTTGGGACAGGACACACCCACGAGGCCCTCTACAGAGAAGAGCTTGTTCACTGCCCCACACGCCCACATTCGTGTCATCTGCTGGGGAGATTTCTCGTCACCGCCCCCCTTTTTTACTTCCCTGGTAGAGCATTTCGGGGTCAGTAGATGATTCAGGAGAATACATTTTGAACATTAGGAAACTGCATTCTTTCCTGAGTCAGTTTTTTAAAATGCACAGTTTCTCTGAACGAGGCTTAACCAGAAAATCCCCTCCTCTCCCTCCATGGCAGTAACTTTTCATATGTCTCAAGGTCCTTTCTGCTGTACGTTTTTCAAGTTTGAACAGCCTCCGATGACCTGGGTAGATAGATCCGACGAGGGAAATTACTTAACTGAATTTTGCCTCTTGGACTTAATTTATCATGTCTGTTGTGAGTTAGTTATCATGGAATTTGGTTCCATTTCAGAAACTGGGTGGGGGGATGTTTTTGACTCAGCCCCTTGGAGATTCCTAAGGAAGGGTTATCTGCCCAGGGCTGTGTAATCCTCCGATGAGGCGCAGAAGATTTGGGGAGGCGTCTGTTAAGAGGGGGGCCCAGAGACACCCTTTTTCCAGGGAGCACTGTCAGAATCGCTGAGTAGGCTGCTCACAGATACAAACCACATGCCCCCGTGAGCACATTCCCTTCTAAGAACACCAGCTTTAGAAGATGCCATCTCTTTGTCCCACAAGTGAGTTTAGCACTGATTCTTGCCCATGTTCATAGCACTTATGCTAATAAAAAGCTTATGAAAATATAATTTGGGCTCCAAGGAAATCAAATGCTTGCCAGACCCTTATCTCATTCTTCTTGAGCTTGTCCCCAGAGGTAGGGAGGAGAGTGTGGAGCCAGTCTTCTGGCTGAGAGGAAGTGACAGGGGCTAGATGAGCCTCGCAGGGCCACCCAGCGCTAGAGGGCTAACGCCAGAAACGGAATGTGGATGTAATTACCCGTCGGTATCTAAAGCTGGATATGAAGCTAAGTATTTTTCAGTATAATAAAGAAGCATTTTTAAACTTTTTCCTTTCTCTGCCTTATTAGCCTGTGATTTATTTCTTATAATGAAAATTTATAGTATGAGGAAAATAGAATACATGGAATCAAACATAGACTACTATAGAACAGAGCATCTTGAGGTACAGATGAAAAACATCACCAAGGCAAGGTGAAGTGTCTGGAAAAGCCGTGGAAAAGCTGGCATGAGTCAGCGGGCTAGGCGTGAGCTCTCTGCTGGGTCTAAGGCAATGCAGTTCTCATTTTTAAGGAATGAGAAATTCAGTGGAGACTGACACTTGGCATGTACTGTCCTGAGCCTATTACAATATAAATATATGAGTCCACATAATTAAAAGTATAAATGGTTTGAGTTACTCTTTTTTTAAAAAAATATATCTTTATTGATTTCAGAGAGAGGAAAGGAGAGGAATAGAGAGAGAGAAACATCAGTGATGAGAGAGTCATTGATCGGCTGCCTCCTGCACGCTCCCGGCAGGGGATTGGGCCCGCAACCCGGGCATGAGCGCTGACCGGGAATCGAACCCTGATCGCCTGGATCCTAGGTCAACGCTCAACCACTGAGCCACGCCCGGCAGGGCATTGAGTTACTCTTAATAAAGCTATGGCACCCTGCTGGGGACTTGAGATTTCATGTAATGTAAAAAATCAGTCAACTTTCTCTGTGAAGTGACCTACACCACAGGAACTGGTTGGATTTACAGAAATTGCAATGTTGAGATAGTGTATAAAGCAGTTAATGCCAATCCGTTTTAAAATTTGGCTGATTCACATTTTTGACAAAAGAAACTTGCCACCGGCCTCCTTAGGGAACACCACCCCGTCACTCAGCCTCCATCACTGTGTACATGGCGCAGACAGGAGCGAAGGTGAGCCCTGGCTCTTTGCTTAGCCCTCTCTCCTCTTGCCAAAGGTGCAGGAAGCAACAGGGCACCTTTGCTCAGAGGAGGTGCTCAACCTGCTGCCGGCCCTGCCAGCGCTCCCCAGGTATCCCAGGACCTCATGTAGGGTTGCCCCATGTAAGCATGAAATTGAGTCATTTAATTCAGAACCTTTCTACAGGATGACACGTAGTTTTAATCTTAGACATAATACTCTGGACGTCGTTAACCTTCTCTTCTCGGAGTGTAACGGGGTACGAGCAAGCAGGCCCTTGATAACGTCGTTTCCGTCAACAACATTCTTCAGTTATAATGGTCATGAGATATCATCCTAACTCTTGTCACAATTAGCCTATGGTAAAATTGTTTTCATTACACCTCGTTTCACTTAAAGTCACAAGACCTGTCAGCGAGTTAGGTGAGGACTCACTGTAGCTCCATAGAGTGTTTAACATCAAGCAGCAGATGCTCAGGATCCACAAAGCACTCGCCAACCAGACCTCAGGCTCTGCTTCTAAGCAGCCGATGGCTTTGGGCAAATTACTTCACCTCTCTGTGCCTCAGCTTCCTCATCTATAACTGGGGACAATGTTACCTCATAGAGCTGTGCGCATTTAAAATGTGTAATGTGTTTAGAATCACACCTGGCATGTACTGAGCACTGAATAAATATTAGCTGTTGCTGTGTCTTCATTTTAAAACTGCTTCCCCCTCCCCCCCTCTCAGGTTATGGGCAGTCAGTACTAGCTGTCACAGATTACTGTCCATAATGGCCTCTGTCCTCTTACTTGGGCACTCCAGCTGGCAGTGGACTTAGGGGCCAGAAGCTGTCCTAAGGATAAATTGCTGCCTTAGTGTCTGGGCTTAATCATTTTGGTGCCTCAACAGCAAGATGCTGGCCACGTATTGAATGGGCAGTCACTAAAGAAGAGATTAGACAGTTAATCAAATGTTTGATTCAAACATTTTCCCAGCTACTCCCCTTTGATCCTACCGAATCAGCTGCATCGTGGCCACATGCACATGAAATGACTTCATTCTGTTGACAAGGTAGCTACATTCATTCATAAATACTTGGGGCTCGCCCCATGCGCCAGCCAGGACAGGTGCTTCAGCACCAGAATGAGCAAAGGAGTCAGAGCCCTCCGCCCCTGGCAGCCGGGCGATGGGCTGCACCTGGTGTTTGTTTTCTCCTTTGGCTAATCCTTGTTTTCCGTTTCTCTTAAGTGACTGTGGCTTTTTGTAATTTTTAACCAGCTTTTAAATGCTCTCATAAAACTGCAAAATGAACATAGTCTTTGATAAACGTAGTTAATCAGAAAAACAACCCCCCATGCTAAAGGAAAATGCCTCAGATCTAAGCAAAGGAAGGTGTTTTTTAATACAAAGGTTGGGTAGACGTAGCAAACGTGTTTACAAGAGTATTGGTGCACTGAAAAGCGCTTTTTAATGTAAATTTTACACCACTGATTGGAGTTGCTGTTGAGGGTGGTGACACAGTTTCGACTCAGACTTGAGGCGGGTGGCTCAGTCCAGCTGCTCGTCCTCGTGAGGGCCCAGTCCGCTGGTCAGCTGGCTCTCAAATCTTAATTCTTCAGATCGGTGTCCCTGCGTTACAGACAGAAAGAGACAATTCGCGTTAACTTTTCTGGGTAGAAGAGTTTCATGCTCACTCAGGAAATGTAGTAAATGAATTTCTTTGGGTTAAATTGTCCTAAGTAGTTTTTGATTTTTCAGGGTCTGGTGACATAAAGGGGGCCGGGGGTGGTTTCACCTGCCGCCTCTTTCCCGACCCTCACCCCCCTTTCTGCAGAAGAGCCTGCGGTACCTGTGGACACGTGCTGGCGTTTCTTACTCTCAAGTGTTCCGAGTGAGGGACGTGGAGCCACATTGGCTTCTGTGAATCCTTGAAGCCCGGTGCATAATGGCTGGGCTCTCTGATTTGCTTAACTTTTCATGTTTAATGTTTGCCTTTTTAGTTGTCTTTTAAATGTAACTTCCTTGCATCTCATTTTCCATTCCACCTCCTGTGTATCACACAGTGAGGGAAGCCTTCCAAGAATTGTTTTCATGTCAGAAAACCAATCTGGGATTGCCTTGGTAAAGAGCAGAAGGTTGATGGTCCTGAATGCTCTATTCACTTTATTTTCTCGATAAAATGTTGGGTAAGTTGCTTTTGAAAATGATTTTCTCACAGATTTTTAATTTTTTTTTTGGTGGTAAAAAACATATATATCACCTTTTTCAGTTCTCACAGATTTCTTTATGTACCTCCAGTGTGTGAGAGATGATCAGGATCGTCCTGTTGGAAACACAGTGACACATTTGGTGAACACGTCTGTGAACTTGGCCTTGGGTGAGCACGGGGCCTGCTGCGGCTGCTTTAAGCCCGAGCCTCCGTGAAGTTGCCCAGCCGGAGCTCGGGCGGGCGAGACCGTGGGGGTGACTCACTTCCTTGGAGTGGTGTTCTCGCTCCCCCCTGTTGCCTTTCCCTTGTAATCATTGCTGTCTCCCCAGTCCCCTTGACCAAGTGATCAGCCTTCGGTCTTCTCTGTGAAACCCACAAAATCGCAAGGCCCTTTGTGAGGTCTCTGAATGACTGGACTGTCGGGCTGCCGGATGTGACTGTTCACAGGAGTTGATACACTTTGTTCTTTAGGGGAAAATGGCTTTTATTAGACCACATTCCTCCTCTTCTTTTGAATTGCTCTCAGAAAATTATCCAGACACCCACCTGCAATCGATCTTGGGCTCTTGAAGTAGAATCACTTGCGGAGCGGACTGCGTCATCGCCAGGCCCGTCGTAAAGAGCCCTCTCCAGGACTTGCCCCAAAGGTCCTGGGAGCTTGGCCGTTATAGCCAGGTGTCTGCCAGTGTCTCCAAGAAGGATTTGCCCTCATCACGTCAAGCCGCCTCCTTGTAGTGTGCCAGGGAGGGGTGCTCCAAGGCACGATGGGGTGAGAAACCCTGTCCCAGGGTCTGTTCTAGTTACTGCTCACGTGCCTGCCACCAGGGAGGAGTATTTCATTCTGTTGGGTTTGTTCATTTTCAGTCAGTTCTGGGGAGAATTCAGGCAAAAGGATCCTAGTTTGATTCTGCGAGTAGTCTGTGCTCTGAGTCATGGGCGTTCCCCTTGGCAGCCCATTTAAAGGGACATGGGTGGGTGGTGGAGAGGAGGCGTTGGTGCTGTCTGTGGTCCATGGTCTGATTAAGGCCATTTTACTATCATGTTTTTTAGTCACCACATTTTTTTTTTAAGGTGAAAAGCAGAAAGTTTTTCCCCCCAAAATTTGTCTTCTGGTGTGAATGTCACAGGCGTTAATGTGAGTCGTGGAAATTGAGATTTTCTAAATGCATGTATGTGGCCTGGAGCCCATGGTAGAAGTCTATAAAATATACAGAAGTAAAGAAGATACTCTGAAAACGTTGACAAGGCATGGTTGGAAAGGAAAAGTGAATTTTAAACTAGATAAATGGAATTGTAATTCAACATAGTAATGAAGTTGGGTCACTGAGGGTAGAAATGCTATTGAAAGCAGTGAGACCTCAGCCAAACTTAATGATGTAGAGTGTATTATCTGACCGTTTTCCTAACGGGAATTCAATTCCTCTTAAATGTAGTAATGATTTTCATTGCTTCCTCAAAAGAGTTATTTTAAGTCTTTTATACAAAAAAGGTGGTGTTTTTTTTCAAATTTGCAAACCTGGTTTTAAAGAGAGGTTTTATAATAAGTTTAAAATGTTCAAATGTGAACATTGAGACAGAGATCCACAGATGTCTTTTCTCTGAAATAGAAAACATGCATTTAACCTTCCCTTAAGATGCATGCAGGAGACTCTTGTGGGAAAAGTCAATTGATTCTTAGGGGTAAAGCCAAGAAGATATATATTTTTTTAAATGATAATTTTAGCACTGTTTAAAAACAATCTTCTGGTACTCAGTTTTGTTCATAAGTTCTCTAAAGCCTTTGAAGAGGAATTTTAACTCTGCAATTCTTCGTCAGAACGGGCTTGACTTTCATTTCTCATGCTCTGTCAAGTACACAGATGTTTCCAATAGTTTTTGATTACTCTGTAAGGGGCTAAAAAAACCAGTGCCAGAAATAAGGTTTAGCTTAATTCTCCTTGGGCAGCCCCCTTCTCCCTTCCCACCCTTCCCCCACCCACAGAATGCACCATGTGGCTTTGAGCAGTCCGAAAAATTAATAAGACTTGAGAGTGAAACCGGCCGAGGACTGGTGATGTGTCTGCAAGTGGTATTTCCCAGGGCTCAGGGTGGACAAGTGTCAGGGCTTGTGCTGAGGAACTCCAGGCAGGCGGGACAGGGCCCATAGGAGGTGCAGGTCCTGCGGGGCCTCGGCAAGCTGGACCCCACGCTGGACTTGCTCACTGCTCACGCTTTCCCTGGAACAGGGAACATTCCTACTTTTCGTTACAGGGATTAACCATTTCCATCACGTGGGGTTTTACGAGGAAAACGCTTCCCCAAACTGGGCCCCTCTCTGCCTTTCACCCTCCTACATTAGCTTCCTTGGTTGTTCACAGATATGTGTAAGGTTTTCATGGTTTTCTCACAGACCAATTTGTAAAATGCAGAAGGGGACTAAACACTTGTGAAAAATCCCCTTTGTGGCCTAGCAAAGACGATTCGTTTTGTCGATATCTGTGCTTTATTATGGAAGAGTTTGTTTTGTTTCGGTTTCTGTGGTTGTCCAATGGACATGTGTTTCTTATTCTAAATTATAAACTTTCTCTGAGACACAGGCTGTTAGACCAGGAGGGTAATGAGTTGCATGGGGCAGGACAGGGGGCTGGCAGGCGCAGTCTTAGGCGTGGTTAGGCGGCCCAGGCACCCTGCAGGCCGTGAGCCTGAGCAGGAGGCTCAAGTCCCAGTTCTCTGCGAGGGGACTGGTGCTGGATGGCCTCCTGGAGCAAGGATGTCCCCCATTAGGTGGCCCCACCATTCCTTTCCTCCTACTCGCTTCAGCCCAGCCATCTACTCTTCTGTCCTTTGCCTTCTCTGTGCTGATGTCCATCAGGAAGACTGGGTATGTCTCAGTTAAACACAGGCAGACATAGCTCTTGAAGTCACAGAGGAAAAAACCCATGTTTCGTTTTGGTTTGTCAAATGCAGAGCTTTTTTTTTAGAGCAAATCTGTTTTGCCTTCTTCACTTCAACAAATGTTTGCTTGCTGGATACAGAGCACTGTGAGAGGCGGGCTTTAGGAGACGCCACCCAACAACTTCCTTGCACAAGTCCTGTGCCTGCCATTGTTGGTTGGCACTGGGGGCTCAGTGGTGGCTATGACAGGCCCAGTCTCTGCCCCCATGGACAAATCTGCCTTCTGGTACTAGGGCAGACACGATATGTTACCCAAGACATGGCTCATTTCAGAATTGAGACATAATTTTCTCATTAAAAAAATTCTAAGGATGGTAGATGCAGGAGTGGTGTCTCAGAGAGATTGATGGGGAGCTCGAAGCAGAATGGGTGGCGTGGATGCAGTGAACGCAAGGCACGCGGGACCCTCCTCAGAGGGAGGACACGGTCACTGGGCTGGGAAGGGCATGAGGAGAGGCAGCTGGCATGCTGTCAGGGTGGGCCGGGCCCCGGTGCGGGAACCTGAATCCTGGGCCAAGGAATGTGTGTATGAGGTTCCTGAACAAGAGGACGGCGTGTTTGAATGGAGGGTTCTGCATTTTAAAGCAGAACTGGCAGTGGTGCTGAGGTGGCCTGGTAGGTGAGCCTGGAGCCCATCGGGGCCACTCAGGAGGCCACTGCAGAAATCCATGAGTGATTGGTGTGGTGCAGAGAAAGGAGGCAGCCAGAAAGACATCCTAGAGTCTGGATGAGGGAAAGAGCGTGAGATTTCTTAGCTTGAGTGACTGATGGTGAGACCATTTCCCAAAGGGGAACACTGGAGAGAAACAGATTGGGGCCAAGGTAGGGGGATAACATCCTAGACTTAGTGTTTTGGAGGGAGGGGGAAACAGCAGGTGGGGGTAGCTGCTTGGGAGTAATCAGCATAGAGAGATGGTTCAGGAACCCGTGCAGGGGAATAGTGAACAGACAGGCATGGACCTCCTGGGGCTGCCTGGATTGAAGGACCAGAGGTGACAGTCCAAAGATGGGAGCTGGTCATGGTAAGAGAGACAATACTCAACGTATATATGAGCTGTCCCCAGGGAGCATACAGTCTAAGATGGGAGCTGGTCATGGTAAGAGAGACAATACTCAACGTATATATGAGCTGTCCCCAGGGAGCATACAGTCTAAGAGGGAGAGGATCATGGAAAGGCCATGCACCTGCTTCCCGTGTGAGATCACAGTGGCATGTGTCTTTATGGCATTTGTGTTGTGCTTCAGAGGGCCTTAGAATGGAGTTTTGGTATAAAAATGAGAGTGAGCTCAGGTGAGAGAAGGGAAAGGAATTTCAGACCAGAAAGTAACGTGGTGTTTGGGAAGTAAGCCAGTGTCCATGGAGCACGTGGAAGCATGAAGTGGGAATAGAACCTGGGAAAGGTTTGGGGACAGATGGCAGAGGGTCGTGAATGTCACTAAGGAGTATCCTGAAGAGTTTTGAAGAGAGAAAGGTCTGCCCTGCCCTGCCCTGCCCTGCCCTGCCCTGCCCTGCCCTGCCCTGCCCTGCCCTGCCCTGCCCTGCCCTGCGTGTGGGATCTTGAGCCCTGTCGCCTTTTGTCTCCCTGCCATGTGTAGGAGAGCCTGCAGGCTGACAGCAGTGCCGAGCATTCAGACACCAAATTGGGAACAAGCTCTTCCCATTTTATCACCACATTTCACAATAATCCCCCAATGGCCTTCAACCACAATGTTTATTAGTTTTCCCAAAGTTAAAAAATGAGTATATAGCACTTACTGAGGCTAATACTGTCTCAGGCACAAGAAGATTTGGATGCTCATGAAAAATCATATCAGATTCTTACAGTGAAATCCTCTGAAAACCATAATCACACATTAGAAGGTGACAAAGTAAATAACTGTTGTGTGATTCCAAGGGAGAATTAAGGGGCAGGGAAACTGGAGAGCTGTCCCTCAGGTGCTTCTTGCTGTCATTGACCCAACCGTGGAGCGGAAAGTCGAGTCCCTGGCCCACTTCACAGCCGCACGGAAAGCCCAGTGTCCCGGGCTCACTGACGCGCTCCCTCTCCCTCCCCAGCTCTCTGGAGGCTGCGAGCTGACGGTTGTGATCCACGACTTCACGGCCTGCAACAGCACCGAGCTGACCATCCGCCGCGGCCAGACCGTGGAGGTGTTGGAGCGGCCCCATGACAAGCCCGACTGGTGTCTGGTGCGGACCACCGACCGGTCCCCTGCGGCAGAAGGCCTGGTCCCCTGCGGCTCTCTGTGCATCGCCCACTCAAGGAGCAGCATGGAAATGGAGGGCATCTTCAACCACAAAGGTAGGAATCCGCGGGCTGGACGGCAGGTGCCCGTGGGAATGACTGGTCCTTCTGTCCCCGCTTCTCTGCTACCGTGTCATAGGTATGACTTCTTGTCTCGTGCTTCAGGCCCTGTGGGCCACTTTAATCCATTAGGAGCTGAAGTGGAAATGAGGATTTCTCCTGTTGCTTAGAAATAATGAAAGATTACCTCATTTCCCACGACGGTGTAATAAGATACCAGTTTGGAGAAGGAGAAGGGGTTATTCTTTCTGGGCCATTGTCACTTATACACAGAGAACACAGGGAAGGCACTGTTCTTGTCCAGGCAACGTTGAAAACAGCATCTCCTTATCAGGTTTTCATGCTGTGGGTTCTTTATTTTGTTCGTGTGAATCCCAGAAAGTCAAGCACGCAGGCCCTGAGTGTAACCGTGCCATTTTTGTAGCTTTGCAAAGTGTCTCAGGACATCCCCAACTCCCCAGGCTCCCTGCATGGAGAGGGTGTGGAGCTAGACCCCACGAGAGGCTCGAGAGTGAGGCAGGGCTCAGTGCTAGGGCTCTGCACCTACGACTGTGAGGAGAGACAGGACTTGGAAAGGAGCACTTTCAAACCGAAGTAACAGGGTATTTGAATAAAACAGCATTTCACATTCTTCGGTGACTCCTTTATTTTTTCAATTGTAGTTGGCATTCACTATTATTTTGTATTAGTTTCAGGTGCACCTGCGGTGACTCCTTTAGGTAAAGGTAACTAACAGGACTACTTTTCCATGTGGGTCCAGTCCAGGTGGATTAAAACTGAGCTTCCAGGGAGGGCGTGAGTCTGTTTCTCCTGAATGTCCAGCAAGTGTGGCCGTTGAGGTGTTCTGGATTGAGATGATCCACAAGCGTAACATGCACGCTGGGTTTCAAAACCTAGTCTGAGAAAAGAATGTGTAATTATTTGATATCCATTACTTGTTGAAATGATAATATATCTTCATAGAGTGGGTTAAATACAATGTGTTATTAAAATTAATTTTACCTGTTTCTTTTTACTTTTAAACTATGGCTACTAGAAAATTTTAAACTCTGTATGAACTTGCACTGTATTTCTGTTGGACCATGCTGGCTTAATCTTTCATCTTAGTGAAAAGCTAACTTGAGACTTCAAGCCCTTTTTAAGAAACGTCGGTCTCTAGCTGCTAAAATAGAGCAGAATGAGTAGAATTTATGTACTTTGAACCATATTATGTCACAGTCTTCATTTTCTTGCAGTATTGGCAAATGGCCGATTTCTCTAAATTTGGGGGTGATGCCATTTGTTTTCCTTTCCTAAGAGTTAAGAACACTATAGTCTGCCATGTTCAAATCCTATTCTGTTAATTTTGGAACACTCCAGTTGCTCCCTCCATTTGCCATCTGTGCCCTCTTTCCACTCATCACAGTGGGCCTGGAGTCCATCCTCAGGCCACGGAGGGTCAGTCATGGCCTGGAGCTAAATAGAGCCTCGTAGGAAACAGGTACTGATGAGCTCGCCTCCTTAGTGATGGGCCCAATCGTGTTCCAGATCCCTCGGGGCCTACGTAGGACCTCATCGTCACCTCAGTAAGAAACTAGAAGAATTCAGCTGTTATTTCTTCAGGGATCCAAAGAAAAAGACAAAATTTTCAGAGTTTGGCCAAAAGCCGAGGTGTCTGCTTTCATTGCTGGCGAAGCTGTCTGTGAGTTTAGTGCATGAGGTCAAGTACAGATCTGTGCAGAGCTGCCCACCAGCCCACTGCCAGAGTGTTTCTAGCGTTGCGTAATACATTCAAATCCTTGACTTTGAATTGAAAATAAAGTCCAACTTTTTTTTCCTAAAGCTAATCAGTTCTACAGAGGAGCCCTGGTGAACTTAGCATGCTACCAAGAACACTTGTTCTGGAAGATTTCTTTTTATATGTGCCTTTCCCATGGCGTGTTCTTTACTTCCTGGGGTTCGCAGTTGCAGGCCAGCAAAGAGGAAAGAACTGTGTATTTATCACACTTGAGTTTGTCCTGAAAACTTCTCATGGAGGTTGGGTTTTTTGCTTGTTTTAAGTTCAGGTGACATTTTGTTCCCTGAGCCCTTTTTCTCTGATATTCTGTGATATTCTAGAAGTTACTCTGCCCCTCACAAACCCACTGACGCTCTATCTTTCCAGGAAGGTGTTTCTTCATCGAATACAACCGTTGTGGGCTAGCATTGAGTTAGTAGGTAGGGACTCAGACCTTATCCATTCTTTCCTTCTTTCCACCATTATTTTTCCTATAATGTAAGGAAACGGAAGACTATCTGTTCCCCTGCAGTATCAGGATGTAGGAAGTAGATCTGTGGGGAGAGAAATCCTCCTTGGGGCTCTTTGACACCTCTGCCAGAGCCTCCTGTCCCTGCGTGCCCGTCTAGGAGAGGCTTCATCAAATCAAGGGGCAAGGATCTAGGAGTAAAGTCCAAAAGACGCAGACGCTCGGAGCAAGAGGCCACTGCCACGGGGGACGCAGGAGACCTTGATCTGCCCCTGCTCAGCCCACAGCCCTTCTTCCTGCTCTCATGTAAAAAGGAGCGCACGCCGTTACGACGTCATAGATTTGCGTGTGACTCATGTGTCCGCTTGCTCAGCGTCTCACTTTGAGCCCCTTTCGCTTTGAGAGCTGTGCTGCGTGTGAGAACGCCGCACTGAGGAGTTAAACATGGCCCTTGTCTCAGAACTGATGTCCATCACCCCATGCGTCTCCTGTGTCAGACGAACAAGCGGTCTTGCCTTTCACATACCTCAAAACTTACGTACAGCCCTGGCCGGGGTGGCTCCGTTGATTGGGCGTAGCCCTGTGCATCAAAGCGTTGCTGGTTCGATTCCTGGTCAGAGCAGCTGCCCGAGTTGCAGACTCAATCCCCGGTAGGGAGTGTGCAGGGGGCAGCTGATCAATATTATACACTCATATCGATATTTCTCTCTTCTCCTGTCTTCTCTAAAAATCAATGAACTATTCTTTGAAATAAAATAAACTCACATACATTAGGAAACTGTCATTATATATTTGTCTTTAGTCACTTGCTGTTAATCTCTAAAGATAGTTTCTTAAATGTGTTTGATTCATACCACTCTGACCTTCCAGGCAGGAGGAAGCAGCACATTTACTTATCTCTAGTTCCAGAATTTTCTCAGCCTTATCGCCTCAGTATTTTCTTAAGACATCCCAGGCCAAACAACTTAAATTTTTATAAATTGCAAATGTAAAAACATGCCTATTAAGGTCAAATGTTTATTTCTTTGATTGTGAATAAGATATTTTAAGAATTGCACTGTGACTATGAGTATAAATTCAGATCAGCCAGGAAGCCCTCAGTACTCGAGGGGCGCCCCACCCAGGTTCCCTGGTGGTTTTGCAGCTCAGCTAGAATTTTGAGACAATGAGAATATGTGGAATTTATGAGCACAAGTTTTCTTTTTTCATGCTGTATATCCCTGGGTGATGTGGGGAGAGGGTAAAAATATAATTTATTTTAAATGAACAAGAAATATAATGGTACAGTTTGTTTTTCAGGAAGTTATTTTTGTGTCTGAAACTCGACTCCGGTGAGCATTATTCCATTGAAAAATGCCCTCCATTTTGTGGAAAGGCCAGTCTCGGAAGATTGCCATAGGCACAGTCTTCTAGATGGGCAGGCGGGTGCTTTACTGTCGTCTTGCTCCGGCCACCCCTCTCCCTTGTCTACAGCAGCTTAGTCACAAACTGAACAGGGACCAAGCACATTAAAATGCACTAAGGATTCAGGAAATCCTTGTGCTCATCCAGTATTGTTTGTGTTTGTGGTTTATACCACCTACCGTTACATCAGTACCTCTGGGTTCGGGGCCCAGACATGAGAGTGTAACTTGTGCCCCAGCAAGTCTGACCAACATCCGGATTGAGAGCTCTGACCCCACCGCCCCTTGTGTGTGAGGCATTGACTGACTCCTGGAATAGGTACCACATAATTATTTTTAATCGCTTACTAAATCCCAGGGATTTTTTTTTTTCTAGTGTCTCAACTTGTCCAACTTGTCACTTTCCTCTATTTAATTAGCCTCGGTCACAGAAAGTAAACAGGAATATCAGGAATGTTTGTATTTCAGACAAGGCCAATTTAAAACATCGCCTTTTTTATGCTGCTCTTCACTGAGTAATTCAGCTTTTCTCTTTCTTCACAGCCAGAGCTACCATGTGGGATAGTGTTGGGGGGTTAGCCCCAGGGTTCAGGTGCTGGCCCAACAAGCTTACCTAGAGCAGCGCAGGGGCCACTGGATGGGCGGCCGTGCCCAGAGTTGGTGGTGATAGGAATGAAAGATAGTAAAAGTAGGATCGTCTATGTCAATAACCTAGGCAAAGTAGCATCTATACTTTCTTCAGGGCACGTGCATAGAGGCAGTCTTTTGACTGCATTCGCTATTTTTAAGGGTCAGACAAGGACCCATCATTAGTCTTCAGGTGTTCCTTCTACTATGCTCACACCAGGCCCATTACATCAGAAAAACCACCATGTGACTGTCGTGACACAGCCTATCACCAATTCCTCCATTACCCGGACTGGCACAGTTTGGGTTGAATTTGGAAAGTCACTTTCCACCCCCACTGACTTGTTTTTTGCAACTTTAAGAGAAGACCTTTCAGTAGTAAGAGTAACATTTGTGGTTGAAGCTTTCAGAAGAGAATGGTGTGTTCAACTCACAGGCCTGTTCTTCATGTGAGAAGCTGAGTTCTGATTCCATCTCTGGTGACGTTTCAGTTCTGGGCCTGGGATAAGGTGGCAGTGATGATGTCTGAGATCCTCACCAGCTCTGATGTTCTAAATTTATATCTTTTATGAGGCCAATTCCAAACCTGGCCTTTTTTCTTAACCTACCGTGAGATGGCAGGAGGTCCTTTTGCTAGTTTTTTGATATATTTAGAAGAAATATACCCACTTTAAAACTTTACTCTGAAACTTCTTCATAATTATCAAGTTTTTTCTCCTTTGGATAGCGTATAGCTCAGTACTTGCATTTCATTTTGAGGAAGTTAAAAAACATGCTTTTTTTCCACTCTAGATTCTTCATGAGAAAAACAAGGGAACAAAAACATGAGAAATAAAACCTCTTGCTTGTCGGCCACTTGCACCTCTACACCGAGGGGCTCTAACTCAGCCCATATGTTTACTGAAAACCAGGTACCAGAAAATACTCCTCCATGCTTTCTGGTTCACACAGTACCTACCAGAAGTGGGCGCCGGCAAAATCGGGTCTCTGTCTTGACCAGACTGGCTGCACTCATAGAAGAGAAGACCCAGGAATCATCTTTTATAAATCCAGTGATGTGATCATTATCAATAAAATGGCATCTTCTTTAATCCAACTTAAAATTAGGAGAGAGATATTTTCATGAGAAACTACCTGAAACGTAGGGTTTCCTCTGGGCTCCACCCTGGGCTGCCTCCTTATCTGTCTGAACTCTCTGCCAAGGTTTTCCTATCCACCCTCCTCTGTCCAGATAATATTTGACTCTCTCTTGACTGTCTTCTTCTCTAAACTAGTAATATTTACATTCCCTTCCTGCCACCTCTCCAAGAGTGGAAATGGCCCCATTTGTTCATCCAGAAAATGGCCAACACACTTGAGGCTCTCTTCACTGGCCACCACATTTTTTCTAATTGGGGTAAAATACCCCAAATACTAAATTTACCATCTTAACCATTTTTAAGAATACAAGTGGCACTAAGCACATTCACGTTGTTGTGCTTCCATCACCGCCATCCCTCCACAGCACCCTTTCCCAAAGGAAACTTCTTTCCCCGTTGAACACCAGCTCTTCATGCCCCCTCCCCCAGCCACTGGCAGCCCCTCCTACTTCCTGTGTCTATGAGTTTGACCACTCCAGGTACCTCGTATGAGTAGAATCATACAGTATTTCTCTTGTTGTGAACGGCTTGTTTCAGTGAGCGTAATGTCCTCCGGGTTCATCCGTGTTGTGGGATGTGCCTGAATGGCCACCTTTCTAAGGCTGAATAATATTCCATTGTGTGGACAGACCACACTTCATTTTTCCATTTGTTTATTGATGGACACTGGAGTTGCTTCTACCTTTTGACTCCTGTGAATATTGCTGCTATGGACATGGGTGTATAAATCCCTCTTCAGATCCCTGCTTTCACTGTTTTGGGAGTATACCCAGAAATGGAATTGCTGGATAATTCTATTTTTAATTTTTTGAGCGTGCCCACATTTTGTTACTATTACCTAAATAATATATTTCAAACATACTCTTTTCTCTCCAACGCCACCATTACCTCTTGCCCACCAGGTCTCCCAACCCCACTTCTCATCCCCTCTTACTGCGACTAAAACACAAATTCAATTATAGAAGCTCCTGCTTAAGTTCCTTCAGTGAATCATTGTCATAGAGTAAAATTCCAGTTTCCTAATGTCCTGCAAGTCCTGCACCTCACACATGTGTACACAGGTACATGCACATGCACACAAACAACGTGTGCACACCCCTTGCTATGGTACCTTAAGTAACTGAGGGTGTTTTCCTTAGTCCCTCAACCCTACCAGACATTCTCTGCCCCTTCTCACCAAATAAATAAATAAATAATCCTAAAGGAAAAAAAATAAACTCATCCAGTGAGCCTGTGGTGGTGAGAGGGGAATGGAATAAACAACAAGTATTTCAAGGCACAGGCGATGCGCTCCAGGGACCACTAGAGACCCAGGTGGGAACTCACAGAAATTACTTTAAAGCAGATTTTAATAGGAGTGATGGGTGCAGATATAGTGCAGGCTTAAAAATGTGACAGATGAAATACAAATAACAGGTTTAAACAACAGGATTGATGAAGGGGCAGAGAACCTTCTCATACAGCCAGCACTGAGGGAGATAAACCAAGAATGAAAAGTGGGGCCCGAGGGAGCTTTAAATGTGGCCCACCAGGGGAGGAGGCTCCTCAGCTGGAGTACTCTCAGCCGGGGTGCTGGTGGGCAGAAGAGTACAGCTCATTGTAGTCCACTTTGCCAAGCTCTGATCTGATTTACTTTAAAGATACACGCTTTATGTAGATATATTCCCTGAGGCCATTGCTATTTATACCAAGGGTTACTCCTTAGAATCACTTGTTATTTCTTAAAATGAATGGAAGTGCCCACACCCTGTACAGGGAGATAATAAGCTCTGTATCTGGTCTGGGGGTAACCACTGGCACAACCACTATGTGAGTATAAAATTAGGACGTGATTCCCGTATGAGCCCCTGTCATACTCCCTCCAGTGCTGCTTTCCTCCCCTCGTCCTTTCCTGAGCCTCCCTGTGTAACCAGCTAGACCAGGAGTGGGGAACGTCCAGCCCGTGGGCCACATATGGCCTGTGAAATCATTTGGTCTGTCTCTGCCAAGGCAACCACAGGTGGGACTGGAAATTCATTAAATCTAGGAGCTTTTCTCATCGCCAATTTTTAAGTTGATAATTTTGTATGGCCCGTGAATGATGTTATAAATAACCAAATGGCCCTTGGCAGAAAAGAGGTTCCCCACCCCTGCTCTAGACTCTGCGAGGTTGTGGCTCTGCCTGTTCGCTGGTGGCTGCCCTGCACGACCTGCTTCCTGGCTTTGGAGATGGCCAGGTCTCACCCCTCAGCTCCCTGGCGTTTGGTCTCTGTGATACAAACCGGACGAGGTGACAGGACATTACCATAGATTCTCAGATGGTGGAAGAGGACTGAGATGGTGGTATGTCCTCTCCCAGGAACCTCAGGCCTGGGCCTTGCCACCTGTGTTCCCAGCCTGCTCCCATCCTCAGGGTTTGGCTGGCCCCCGGCTCAGAGGGTACATCAAAGCTGTTTCCCTCCTCAGAGTGCAGGCAGTTACGAAGATTCCTTGCCCCTGTTCAAGCCCCCTTCCCTGTTCCCGGGACAGCAGCAGCCCAGGACAGCCCAGTGACAGGGTCAGTCTCTCCTTTGAGAGGAAGCCTGGCCTCTGTTCAACTTCACCTCATCCTGAGCTCTCCACGAACCCCACCCCCAGCATCACCACCATGCAGAAAAGCAGCAGCTCTGGAGATTGGGGTGCCCTCTACCTTCCCCTGAAGCCTATGAGACCAAAAACGGAGCTCCCTGGTCCAAGGCCTCTTGTATTTCTCCAAAGTACGTTGAGGATGACTGGGTTTAAGTTTGTTCAATGCAAATGTCATCTTTCCCAGATCATGAACCACTCTGTCCCAAAGGTGAATCAAGTGTCCTACCTCTTAGAGCTGGTGGTGACTTTTAAGTGACTTAATCATTTTCAAAAAATGTAGGGCATTAACAAGACTTAGTGATGTTAAAAAATTTTGTTGACTCTATTGTGGTTCTGGTGTATTTAGACATTTGCTTAATGCCAGATTGCTTCCTCTTCATCAGAAAACACCCAGGCACAGACATTTCAAACCTATGTGTGCCCGCGTGTTCTTTAACAATACACATAATGGAAGACTATAGACTTTTAAAGATCAGCTTCGAAAAGAGCAGTTTTTAGTCTGCTTGAGCAGCTGCTAATGTAAATCCCTGTGGGAAGCATCGGAGAAATGTGGAGTCACACCAAGAACAAAGCCGTTGTCCCTCCTGAGCCCCATGTATCCAATGCTAAGGGATCAGCCCGAGACCTGTGATTAAGGAATGATTTCTGTGCAGCATATAATTATGGAGCCACACAGGCGGGCCATTGCTCTGCTGAAAGCTTCACGGTGGAGGTATCTTCCTGTTCCAACTTTACATTAAAGTGTTTATTCGAACAGGAAAAAACCATGAGCAGGTATTGACACTATCCATGTTGGATGATCACAAAATTATATATATAGCAGAGTCATAAACAATGAGAAAACTGCCTTCCCACGCTTGACTGGAAGTGGCCATGACGAGGTGTTTAGAAAGATCTATATTCAGAGAAGACATCACAAGGGTAACAAGAGCATGCCTTACGCTGGGCAGGGCTGGCTGCAGGTACTGGACAGGGGGGTCCACCTCTTACCTCTCTGTGAACTCTACTTTTTTAACTGCCTCCTTTCTGACATTTGAATTGATTGGATTTTGCAACTGACTAGACAAACTGGGGGTTCTCTTTTAAAATGTGTTCATTCTAATTTAGCGTCTGGAGAAGCAGTGAAAAATTACAAGGAGATGGTATGTTTGGTAAGAGTTTAAAAGTACAGGGCACTGGTTTTCGTGAAGTATTTTGAAAATGAATAAATCCTATACATGGAGGGAAACAATTGCATGTTCAGTCCGAGTCCGCTGGCATATGCTCCGGGACTTAGCGGACTGTGGCTCTGGCAACACCTGGCGAAACAGCACCCGAGAAGCATGTGCCAGACACGCAACGTGCGTTTCAGCTTTTGTCCCTGTCCTGCCTTCTCCTTTCAGGGAAGCACGAGACGATGTAATTATTTTGCATTCCTGTAGCAAACCTCCCCATAAAGAGCTAGGATTTTGATTGATTCGACTGGAAATCCTGATAGCTGAGCTGAAAATGCGATGAGAAGGGAAGATGCCGGCCCTGGTTCCGGCTGATCCTGAAGCAGCCGCACTGATTGTTTTTAATCACGTTCCCCGATCAAATCTGATGAACGCTGAGGGTCCCTTTCCCAGAAAAACATACACAGGTACAGAACTTCTGCGTACGATTTCAGTGACGTCTTTTCTAAAGAAGAGAAGAAAACCCAGATTTCAACACTTTTAGACATTTTCCACAGTTCAAAAATAAAACCATGAAAAGGTATAAACTGAGAAGACTTATTCCCACAACCCCATGTGTCGTGTGTAGTGCCTATTTTTATTCCTTTCTAACATCCACTCGGTACTTTATTAGGCAAATATAAACGTATTCATTCCTCCCTCCATTTTCTTCATGGAAAAGGCAGTGTGTTCGGCCCCGGCTTTTTCTTCACTTGGCCATGGCTTTTAGAAAGGACTCCAGACCAGTACAGAGACTGCTTCACTCTTTTTCATGGATGGACAGTACTTCACGTGTAGTTCGCTAACTGTAGTATAAAGAATGCCGCAGTGGATCACCGGCCATAGGCATCTCATGTGCGGTCAGGTGTATCCATAAAATAGAGTTCGAGAAGTGGGATTGATGGGATTTACTTTTATATATCTTAATTTTTATATTTTAATGATATTTGAGCTGTATCAAACCCCTTGAATGCTCTGATTTCATTTTATACTTGAAAGAAAGAAAAAAAACGGCCCCCTTTGAGTAAGGTTACTCTTACAATTGTTCATATAAGTTAAACCAGGAGTCCCTGGGTGACTGTGAGGTGAGAGCCTGATGGACATTTTCCTGCAGGGCTGTACAGGGGCATGCCATGGAATACTAATGTGGAGACTGTTTGGCCAGTGTCTGCATTTTTACTGTAGATTCAGTCAGAGGGCTGCAGAGGAGGAGTTTACAGCTGAATGTGATGGCTCCAAAGAACCAGTCACTGCCGTCAGTGTGTATATAAGTAGCTTCTAGCAGTGCCAGCATTTGGTCTCCCATCCCTGCAAAGCTGCTTATGAGTCCAAACCACCATCTCCGTGAGCAACACACTCATGAGTCGGTGCTGCCTGTGGTTTTATAATGGGCCTGTGCATCTCCATATGCCCTGAGTACTTTCTGAAGGATTCATTTTCTTATCATAACATTTCACAGTGAATTTTTTTAAGTACTCCTTTTCAAACCCTCCCCAATCTAACTTTCTCCTTTACTGACACTATGGGAAGACTTTAGATGGGACAGGAGAGGTGGGTGGAGGGCTGGAGGTCCCTCAGAGGGTTAAGGAGGCTGACCTTTGAACTCTCACCCCCACAGCCAGCCTCAAGTAGGAGAAGGGTCCAGGCTCCCCCTTCTGTGTTCTGTGTGCATCAGAGCGGCTGCCCAGGAACCTCCTGAGGCCCTTTGGCACCTGAGCTGTTGAGGTGCCTTCTGTGGTCTGGCCAGCAGGACTAGGAGACTTTGGACAGCTTGGTCATTCCACAGGCTGCTGTTCAAGGGAGCTATCATTTTCCCAAAACCCAGCCAAGCACAGGACAGGGACTCAGGGTGTTTATTATTGGATGGCCCTTCCAAACATTCGAGAGCACAGTAAACAGGCTCAAGGCAGCTCTGGAATTCCATATTATTTTTAATTGTAATGTTGTCCTTTTTGTTCATTTCCATCCTTTCCCTCCCCCATCCCTTTTCCAGAGTCTGAGGAACTTTGAATTTACTAGAAGGAAAGAATATTAAAGTTCTGTTCTTTGAGATAGATTGGTTTCCTGCTGTCTCAAAAGTAATTAGACCATTTCAGTCCTGGATTATGGAGCAGACTGTTATCAGAGGAGGGAACGGGGGTGTGAGTCATCTTGGGCTGCCATAGCTGCATGGCTTCAGCAACAGAAATTTGTCTTTAGTTTTGGAAGTTAAAAGTCCAAGATCAAGTTGTTGGCAGAGTCCATTTCTTCCGAGGCCTCTCTCCTTGGCTTGCAGACGGCCACCTCCTTGCTGTGTCCTCAGGTGGCCTTTTGTCTGTGTGCACAGCTCTGGTGTCTCTGCTTGAATTTCCTGTTCCTATAAGGACACTATCCTATTAGATTAGGACCTACCCCTAACAGCTTCATTTTAACTTAATCACCTCTTTAAAGATCCAGTAGAGTTACATTCTGACATGCTGGGCATTAGGACTTCAACACACAGTCAGCCCATAACTAGGGGACTGTTTGAGCCTTAGAAACTTAATAGTAATAACAGGGTGTACAGGGGGCTTACAGGGAGCCAGGTATAGTGCTGCTTTCTCTACATTTTAATCCTCAGGGTACCCCCATGGCAGTTATCACCCCTACTTTATGGTGAGAAGTGGAGGCACAGAAATTAACTTGACCAAGTCTAGTAGGTGATAGAGAATGGGATTTTAAAAACAGCAGTAAGACTTCAGGGCTCAAGCTCTAAACCACTGAGTACCCTGCTCCCTAGACAAGCTGGAAGGGACCTTGGATGCAGGGAGGAAGCTGTAACCTCAAGAGAAACGCAGCTGCTCAGGCCTCATCATTTATGGTGCAGCCTACTCCAGAAGCCAGTCTCCGAAGTCCACTATATGCAAGACTGTTTGCTTTCCTAGAGCTGCATCCATTCCTGAGAGGCCTTGGCCCCTCCATCAATCCTTGCTCTGAGAGGGATCTATTTTCAGCTTTCTGATTCGAATTATATGAAAATTCCATTCACCTTCCACCCTCCAAAGAAATCATCTCAATGGAAACCTGTTCTTTTCCCTCTTGTGAGCCACTTGTCTCCTCTCTCTCCTCCCCTAGTTTAGCCCAGAACTCGAGTCACAGTGGGCTTGTTGTGAGCCAATGAATGGAAGAACCAATCCCCAAAGTAAAAACAATTTTTTTAAATGCTTTTTGCACCCTGGAGCAGAAGTTGTTTGCTCCACAACCCATATCCTCTCCCCACCACTCCCAACAAAAAAATAATCAGAATCAGCTGCATGTTTGGTCACCCACAGCTCCCTTGAAAGACCTGGGTAACTAGGCCTCCTGTCAGGTCTCCCTTTCCTGATGCCTCCCTGAGTGATATGTGCCCGACATCACTCCCTCTCTCAAGGTGAACAGAACTGGGACTCTCGGGGGGTGGCGACAGTGCTCTAATTTTTTGAACACTATTGTTTTTGTTACTTTTTTAGGGAGCACATTTGTGAGGTTACCATCTCATATTGCCATTCTGCAAACAGTCCACAGTGCTGATGCAAACAGAGAATGTCACACAGCCAGTTAAAGCACAGGGTGAAAAAGGCGTATCTGAATGTTTGTTTTGTTAAAGAAAGAAAAACTCACATCGTCGCTCATGAAAAGATAGTAAGTAAAGCAATGAAAAGGAGCCTATCGGGTTTTTGGCACCCTGGTGAAGTGGTAGAGTGCCCAATAAAGGTGCTTTTGTGGGCTGGCCACTGTGCTGGGAGCAGCAGGAAGTAATGTGTGAATGGAGCCCTCAGAAGCAGGATTTAGTCACGCAGTCCCCTCCCTCCAGAGCGGGAGGCGTTATCTGTGGGGTAAGGAGCTGCACAAAACGTCCCCTGAACAGGAGTATCTTTGTGCGTGGACCTGAGAAACGCGATCCCCCTGGCGCAGCTGGGCTGAGGCCGGCGCTGCGGGCACGCTGGGCAGAAAGGAAACGCAGGGAAGGAAGCGGGGCTGGGAGGCTGGACGGAACCGCCCGGAGCCCGGTGCCAGTGAAGCCCAGTGGCGCCCCAAGCCCCCAGCCCCTGCAGTGCCCCCATCCCTAGCCGCAGAACTCCCCTCCGCTGTGAATAACTGAGTCAGGACCAGCTTGAAGAGAGACCACTGAAAACTTACTAGTATTACTGATAGCCTTTCAAGTCTCAACTGAACGTGACTGATTTTCAGAGGAAGTTATGAATAATATCCCTAATAGTTACGCCATTTGACCTTCAGTCTTAAAATGTAGCCGATACTGTTTTATATCTGTATGTGTTTGTAAGATCTAGGGGAACTTTTCATCCTAACGTCAACTGCCTGATTATTAGTGTTTGTTTTCACTTCAAAAAGTGCTATAATCTTGATACAAAGACCTTAGGTCCTTTGGCCATCTGAATTTTAGTTTTACAAATAGCTTTCTTTTAAGTATATTTTTACTCCTGATTTTTAAAGTATCATTTGTATCTGGACCTGTCCTAGAATTATTTTTTATTTATTTTTTATTTTTTGAGACCTGCTTTGGCAAAAATGATCTTGTCTTATATTTTTTTGGACAGGTAAATGACAGGCACTTGAACATTGAAGTTCTAATTTTAAATATTTGAGATATAATTATCACAAAAGAAGGTTATATGAAAAGTGGTTTTGAGGGGGTGGGGCACTAATTTTGACCAAAATAATTTGTTTCAACCAGTCTAAATAAAAATTCCCTTATTTTCATAAGACTGAGATTGGCTGTTATAATTTAGCCTCATAAAACTCCTTATTTTTATATGATCTTTGATGTACAGAAAAGTTGCAAAAATAGTACTAAGAATTCCTGTACCTAGCTCCCCCAGAGTTACGTGTCACATGACCCTGTTTTAATGATAAAAACCAGGAAACTATCCCTGGTGCAGCCCTGCTAAAAGCCAGGCATCATTTTGTATTTTGCTTTAATGTCGTTTTTTCTGCTCAGGATCCAGTCCAGACCTATGTCGTATTTAGTTTTCTTCAGTCTGTTGTAGTTCCAGCATCCGTTTTGTTTTGTTTTTCATGACCTTGACACTTTGGAAGTATGTCTGGTCCTTTATTTTGTAAGATGTCCCCTAATTCAGGTGTATCTGATACTTCTCCTGATTAATGGAGTTTATGCATTTGGGTAAGAATCCCATAAAGGTGATGTTGTGACCTTCTCAGCATCACCTCAGGGGGCATGAGTGGGTCCTGATAGTCTCATTGCTGGTGGTGGTGACCTCGATCGCCTGGTTACAGCAGTGTCTGCAGCGTTTTCCCACTGAGCAGCTCCTGTTTTCCTCTTGGTCATTAATCTGTACCTTGTGGGGGATACTGTGCAGTGCAGATACTCTGTTATCCTGCCGTTACCTCCTCAGGTTAGCATGCAGCATGGTTCTCACCTGCAACTGTTATTACTGTGGTGTTTGCCTGCTGGTGATTTTCTGTTTTCCTCATTTCTTTTAAGTTTATTAACTGGAATGCTGTAGGAAAGAGTGGTCCATTTGCCTCGTTTATTTATTCAGTTATTTATATCAGCGTGGAGCCACGGGTATTTATTGTATTTTATGGATCATAATCCAGCACTGTTGTCGTTTATTTTGTTGCTCAAATTGTTCCCACGTGGCCATCAGGAGCTCCTTCGGTTGGGCCCCTGTGTACCTTGGACACCCCCCATCATGTTTGGAGCACTTCCTTGCTTTCTGGCAATACAACGTGTCCATGGCTATCTTGTGTTTTCTTTGCCACCGTCCTGGATCATCCATTTCTCCATGGAGCCCTAGTTCCGCTTATTGGAGAATTGTATTAAAAACTAAAACCTAGGTGCTGTGTGCTCATTGCTGTATTATGTCAGGACTTGCAGGTCTTCTCAGCAGACATGTATGTACACACATGTCTGTTCATATCCTAGCTCCCCCCCCCCCCGACCGTATGCATATATGTAAAGAAACATCAGTTTGTATCATACTGAAACCTCTAACTTCTGTCCAACAGCATGGGCTTTGTTCTAGCTCTCTGCCTGCCTGCCTTGTAACCTTTTTCTCTGACAGTGAGATGCCTGCTTTTCATCATCTAAATATACTTACTTATTTGTTCAATCCTAGTCTAGAAGCCCACGTTTTCCCTCTGGAAATTGAATTTTTTTTTTTACCTAAAATGACTTGACCTTAAAAGACTCATCACCTGTTCTCACTGCTAACCTGTACCTCTGTGAGACAAGCTTACAGTTCTTTTTGTCTTTGGCTGTACAGGGTATGATCAAAACACTGCTTTTCAAAGTCCCTTAGGTGAACTCTTTCCCGCACCCTCTCTGCTTGGTCAGAGCTTCCCTGGGTTCATTTGTTGGGGTGTTTACCTTCCATTTTGACCACACTCCCCCCCCCCCACATCCTACCTAGTTGATTTTGATTGTTTTATTTTGGGGCTATGTGAAACATAACCATGGTTCCAAGGGTACTCAACTTTCTTACCTATAAATGGCTTTAAAAGCACAGTCTTCGGCAGTGGCTCTTCTGTTTCCTTTGTGACATTATTAAATCTATGTCCAGCCATCAAAGGAAAATATCAAAAACATATAAAAATACCGAAAACTAGAATTTGTTTTCCTGCACAAACTGCACTTTTAAATTGCTACCTTGCGTGTCTCCTGTTCTGCCAAATGTCTAACGTGTTTGTCCTGAAGCCGCCCGTTCAGTTTGCGTGTCTTCCTTCACCGCACAGCTCTCCTCCCTCCGCTCTCGACCGACCTCTCCATTCCCTCCTTTCCTGGGTCCTGGCCATTTACATCTCTGACCACCTTCCCCACCTGACAGTCCCCTCGCCCTGCAGATACACTCACCCACTCATCCTTGAGCTTCTCGGCCCCTCCCATTAGCAGTTCCCTTAAAACGTCCTCCTGTGCGCTGCAGTCCCCAGTTCCCGCCGTCTCCTTCCCACCTGCAGGGCCACGGCTCCCACCGGGCTTTCCTCCCCACGGTCCGCCGAGGTCACCCTTGGGTCTTTCTTGCCTGAACTTGGTTCAGACTCTTAGGACAGATTCCCGGTCACGCCACCAAGGGAAGCTTCCCCACTGTTAGGACTTCCTCCCTTTCCCCGTCGCCTCCACTGCCCCCCCCCCCCCACTGGCCTCGGCACCCTAGGTTCTGTGGTGCCAGCCCGGGGTTAGGCTGTCACTCCCTCCCGGTCAGGACCCCGTGGTGCCTGTACTTGTGCACTTTATCTTTGCTTGCATATAAAGTGCCGTATTGCATAGTAAACACCCTGTAACCTCACACTTCATGAGTGGGAAGAAGGATGAGAAAGGCCTCCTCCGGGCTCCCTCTGTGCTGCCTTCTGGCAGATGTGGACTTGAAATCAGAGGAGGGCAGTCACTGGGGAAATTTCCCCTACGTCTTAGCCAAAATATTTTATCCATGTTTTAAGCATCATTCCCTTCCTCTTTCGTAGAGGACACATATTACACATAAAATAATTAATTTCCCTGGCCGCTGTTTTTTATTTTTAATTAATGGCCCTGGCTCGGCGAGCGGTGTTTTTGGAAATGGACAAAGTAAAATATTTAATAAAGGTTGTAGCAAAGAAGCCTTAGAATGTCAGTTAACTTGATTTCCTTTAGGATATAAGTTTTACTGCTTTTTTGCTAACAAGAGGAGATGATTATTTATTTGATAATAAAGTTGTTTTTTCTTGCATAAAAAGTGCCCTGCACAGAATTCCGCCTCCTGCTTGGTTCTGGCCTAAGTACCTGCGCCATCTGGGCCTGCGCGGGACCATCTATAGGGAGAAGCAACTTAAGCTTTGCTCTTGGTCTTTTAAGAACATGCGGCCTAACGTGGGCCTGTAAATGCCAGCCCCCACTTTGGAGCTGTCTCAGGAGGCAGCACAGTGCCTGAGACAGCTTTCTTTGGATGCCCTGGATGTACTCTCTTCTTGTTTATAGTTGTTTATTGTCTTAAACTGAGAAAGAACGTAGAAGTCTATGCTGTTTTCACGTTTTTTAGTTTGAGAATTCTTAAAATTTACTTTGCAAGAGAGGGTGGAGGGAGAACCCAAGTTTAACTTTTTTTTTTAAACTAAGGAACTAAAAAAGAACATGTTTCTCAGCAAAGCAATAATATAACAGAAAATCACTTACCCTATCAGGTTAGATAAAGCAGAAATGAGAAGAATTATTAATAAAATGAACTCAAGAAGGTAGCACATGATTCTGTTAAGAGAAGTGTAGGCTTCAGCAAATACACCTCCTCTGAAAATGTTTAAGGCACTGAGGGCCGTTTACAGCTTGGGTATGTATAGAACACTCCTGGCCACTGCCTCAGCGGGAGACGGGCCATCGCGGTCTGATTTGGAGGGCGCTGTGTGTGCTTCTTGATTTCATGAGAAACAAGAGTGCACACGCTTACCATAGAAGTTGAAAAGTGAGGCTTGGTGCTTGTTAAACAATGGATAGTCCCTCCAAGGCATTGTGCGGTGTGAGACAGGGAGAGAACACATGAAACTTTCAAATAAAGAGCAAGAGTTCGTCGGCTAAAGAAAATATCCAGTTTCCAAAAAGGACAAAAATGAGCTTCTAAGATACCTTCCTAAGAACGCCTTTACATGTCACGAGTAAGGGTATTTCTTTCCACTCGCGTGGCTGCTGCTTGTAAGGACGAGTGAAGATGTGTTTCTAATCAGCGAGGAGTGACATTGTAGCGCAGTGATGTAACCGGTTTCTTCGTCGGGAGGCACTGTTCGTTGTCCATCTCAGAGAAGACCTCCGTCCAGACGCCCACAAAGCCCAGGTCAGAAAGCCTGGCGAGGATCCGTCACCTGACGTCTCACTGAGCAAGGAACTCGCAGCTCTGGCTGGTGGAGGGGAGGAGAAACATCTGGTCTCGCTGCGCCCTCAGAATTTCCTTGAGCTCCAATTAGAGTCACTGTGGTAGAATGTAATCCAGGGCGTCTGGATAGTCCCACATGTGAAACCCAACTGCACAGCAGAGCTGAGAGGCAGGCGGAGGAGCGGCTGCCAGGAGAGGAGCTGCAGATCGCCGGTGGCTGGGCCCCGGGCTGCCGGTCCAGCCCAGCCCGTGCGGCCACCGAGGCCACTCCAGCCTGCGGCTGAGCGCCTGTTGAACCTGATTTTGCTGAAGAGCGGCTTACTCTGGCTGCTCGTAGGGACAGATCGGGTAGGGAGCAGCGCCTTCAGCCTGCAGCCAGCTCCGCACGCACCATGCCAAACGGAATTAAGCCGGTTGATCCACTGGACTCACTGTCCTCCGTCGGCTCAGCCTACCGCAGCGGCGGGCAGCCTGGCACCTGCAAGTACTGGATCCTCGACCTAGGTACCCATGCTTCCTGCACATGCACCCCCGCTGCCGCCTTCCGGGTGGCTGCTGGGACCATGGCTGTGTGCCCCTCTGAAATGTTGTGTGTCTTCACCCTGAAGTGTGTAGTTTGCTGACCACTGTGTGAGGGGGGCTGTGTGGCGATGTTTTGTGGGGACCTCTGGGAACAGGACGAGAAACGGGGGACCGTGCCCGGTGCAGTCATATGCTGACTGCTGGGCTGTGAGGCGCTTTTCATGCCCGGGGACTGTTTTTTATTTTTCCCCTTTTTTCTCATAAATAGCACGTAGGCAATCTAAAGTAATCTAAGCTGCCAACTGCCGCCTTAGGATTTTAGTTGGCCTTATGTCTGTTTTAGGTTTAATTTTGTTAGGAATTTTTCAGAATATTCAAGAAAATGGCAGTGTCCTGCGTTTATATTTAGATTGTCTGGTTCCTTCTCTTAAGAACTGCGGCCATATAATAAGATAATATAAAGTTACATGGGGGCAGGGGTCTCCTGGTAACCACCAGTGTATTTCAAGGGAGTGTGTGTGCCAGGCTCTGGCTTTGTGCACAGAACCGGAGTCAGGCAAGAAAACATGATTCCTGCCAAGTAAATAAGCTTCCCTCCGTTTGAGAAAAAGGCTGTGGGATATAAAAGAATGAAGTTGGGGAAGGAATTAGGTCTGTGGGTCTGCACAGAGCTCCTGCAACGCTGCAGAGGAGGCGGGCTTTCCAGCAGTAACCTCTGACATCTGTCCAGGCTGTGCAGCCGTCCGAATGAGCTGCTCAGGGCTGTCTCCTGCATCCAGCAGGGGTGGCTTCCACCGGGATTTCACTCCTGACCTGGTGCACTCCAGCGTTTGCCTCCACTCTGCCAGCCGTGATTCGCAGGCGCAGGAGGGAGCGATCCGTGGGCTCTGGCGAGACAGGGGACACCAGGTTACTGTGAGCTCAGCAGGGGAGGCGTTGAGGAGGAGCGCGACCCTGGGGAAGAAGGGGTCGGAGGAAGAGTGGGGCTCAGAAACTGTGCTTTCAGATGTGAAGGGGAAGTGGCACTGTTGGCATGTGTGCGAGTGAAATACCAGAGGAAAACAACGAAATTATCTCTGATTAATGGGCCCCGAAGGGAGTAAGCGTTGGCTGTGTGAATATTAAACTTGCTGGTATAAACATTGTTCTTGATAACATTTCTTGTATTTCTTTGTTCACCAAGCTATCAAAACATTTTTAAAAGTCACTGACCAGTCCCGACTGGTGTGACTCAGTGGTTAGAATGTTGGCCTCGTACCAAAGGGTTGCGGGTTTGATTCCTGGTCAAGGGCATGTACCTCGGTTGCAGGTTCAACCACTCCCCGCCCCCAGTCGGGGTGCATGCGGGAGACAAGCAGTCAATGTGTCTCTCACATTGATGTGCTGCTCTCCCCTCAAACCCCCTCCCTCTATTCCGCTCCCTTTGAAAAAGCATATCCTCAGGTGAAGATTAACAAATTAAAAATTTTAAAAAGTCACTGGCTGTAACATTTTTTATATTTATGCTAATTAAACTGTTTGAGAATGGCCTCTGGAGGTGTTCAGGCTGGGCAGGCCCGTGAGTGACACCGTGACTAGGAATTCTGCACAGGGCTGGTGAAAGCAGATGATCCATGTGATCTCTTTACTGAAAATAATGACATCTATGCAGTGAAAAGAACAACTGATAACATCAAAAGTCTGATTTTATGTCAGCCACTCAACTGCTCCAGGTGTCTAGAAAGTTACTTTATGTCTGTGAACTTCATTTCTTTGTCTGCAGAATGGGAATAACAATAAGAAAGTTCCCCTCGATGTATTATAAACATCCCTGAAGTTTAGGCCACGATTGATTGATTGATTGATTGATTGATTGATTGATTGACTTTAGAAAGGGGGAGGGAGGGAGGACACTGATTTGTTGTTCCACTTATTTATGCATTAGTTGATTCTTGTTTGTGCCCTCACCAGCGATGGAACCCACAACCTTGGCGTTATTGGGACAACGCTCTAACCAGTGGAGCTCCCCAGGCAGGGCGAGGCTAAAATATTTTAACGAGCAGTTTTGTCAAGAAGCAATGGGTTTTAAGAAAACAGCATTCTTCTTATAGAGGGAATTTGAGGCATAGCAGTATTTTAGTCCCTTGGGCATTCTTCTGCAGGGACACTATTAAACTGACACTGAGGATAGCTCTGCTAGTATATTTTTGGTTTTCTGTGGATATATTTTTGTTCTGGCAATTCGCAAACTATAACGGAAACTCCAGGTGATGTTATCCAAGCGGTCACCACAAAAATTTTAAGCTAACACAAATTTGGAAAGAAATTGATGTCCACTGGAATTTTCATGGAAAAAAAAAAACACCAATAATCTCTTTACAGTAAAGAATAGATGAGAAAAAGCAGAACTCTAGTTCAAATTTTTTTTCCCCTCCTGGAGAAATACGACTGTTTCTTTCCAAACCTGCATAGTAATTCCAGGACAATTTCCTAAATGCCATGTTATATGAGTGATATTTTAATACAGTCTAATTCCACTTATTAAGTTGATTATGGGGAAATATATATGCATTCGTTTGAAAAGAAAAAAGTACTTTGAGTAATATTCCAGAAATAAATCCTAAAGGAATTTTAAAATGCCCAGTAAATCATAGAGGGTGGTTGCAAAGCCTTTTCTTTATACCCACAAGTAATCTGGGGGTTCATTTGTTGGAGTACTTTGGGAACAGACCATTTTTCTGCTTTCTGACATATTCATCGGGGCGTTCCCCTTGTCCAAATGTGAATTAGTCTTGCTCGGGATAACATGCATGGAAGTGTGTTTTTATTTGCAGATGCTGCCATTACCAATAACTTACACAGCCGTAGCCTGGAGAGTTTTACTGCTAAGAGCCGGGAAGGTCAAGGAGAACTATAAATTATCTTTTAAGAGGGTTCCAACAGGAGAGCCCAGTTATACTGCAAAGATAATGGAACTATTACATTTGTTCTCGTTCTGAAATAAATGTGCCCTTTGATAGGACACGTGGAATCTGTTCAGTGCTGGACATGGTCCCCCGAGTAAGGGAAAATGTAACGCAGTGGTCTTCTCTGACATGAAACAGAACCATGTACAGGGTGAACGGCCTGCCTTATCGTTCTGGAGCTCTCTGCAAGTCTTCTCTGGTTTTTGTTTTTTTGATGAGGAATGTGGACTCTCTTTGATGCAATTCTTGTTCTTACAAATTAAAGGAAAACATTTCTAAGACTAAATGTAGGAAAGACGTTTCTTTGCAGAACCATAGGATTGAGCCCATTCTGGAAGCATGCACGTAGGTTAGCAGCACTTCACACCAGGGACACCGGTGCACAGGACCTGGCTTCCTGTGAGTGAACCAAAACCACGCAAGTACTCCGCACACTATTGTATTGTTTCAGCTGTGAAGACTGGTTGTTTCACACAAGTTACTGTACAAACTAAATTCTATCCCAAATAGTTCTTGCTATTTCAGTATTTTTTTAATGAGTCACAATTTAAGACACAATATGCATAATACAATGTGAATAGTGTGTTACTGCAGAAGTCAGACCACCAGTGTTCTCGTTTTGGCTCACCCCTGCCAGTGTGACCTTGGCTGAATCCTTGTTAATGTCACTCATCCGCAGTTTTCCGATCTGCCGCGCCCCCCCCCCCCAAAAAAAGGTATGCTTAGTTTCCTTTTAAGCAAACTGAAATTTTAAAATGATTTTAATTTGTTTTCTCAGTTTTTGCTGGTCAAAGCTGTATTTATTTATTTATTTATTTATTTATTTATAAATATATCTTTATTGATTTCAGAGAGAGGAAAGGAGAGGGAGAGAGAGAGAGAAATATCAGTGATGAGAGAGTCGCTGATCAAGCGCAGCCCAGGCATGTGCCCTGACTGGGAATCGAACCCTGATCACCTGGATCCTAGGGTGATGCTCAACCGCTGAGCCACGCCCGGCCGGGCTCAAAGCTGTATTTAATTATCACTCTGAGCTTATGGTGACAATTTGAGGGGAAGCAGTGTTTGTTGAACACTGAATTTATGTACATTTCCAGCCCAAAAGCAAAGAAACTTACATTATTTGGCCTTATTTAGGGTGAATATAAAAATTTGAAATATTAAAACTTTTTGAAGTTAATATGGAAAGTTCCCTCACAGTGCCCCAGCAACCTGGAGGCTACAGGTTAGAAGCCTTCAGAGGAAGTGACCTTTCCTGGTTCTGGAATTCCTCCTGCTCTCCAGACAGGAGGCCTCCTCCTCTTCAGCTGTGATCTTTCTCTGGTATGTGGTCTTTCTAAGTATTTCCCTTCAGCCAGGCTTCAGGGGAACACGAATTTATGGCTCTTTACTCTGAAGAATTTCCTCCAGGTGCTGAAAGTTGGCCTCGGGGTGAGTGAGCAAGTCCATAAACCCAGTGTAGCCTGCCTGGGAGCGCTGGGTAATGAGCCATGGAATCGGTCCAGGGGGCTCCCTCCATTTCCTCTTCTTCTCTCCAAGGACTGGAGGTGGGGGAGGGGGGTGCTGGGGAGGTCCCACAGCCTACATGCTCTTCATTTTTTACCAGTCTCACACAAAACCATACAAACATGAACAAAGCTCATCTCCCAAAATATGTAGTTTCTCTGAAACTATATGCTAATTGTAAAAAAAAAAAAAAAAAAAAATTGGAAAATTCACAGTCATATGAAGCAGCATAGGGGGAAATTACCCCCATAGGCTGCCACTGATAATATTTAGACCCATTTTCTTCTAGTCTTTTTCTATGCAAAGTGGCGCATCTTTATTACACTTTTAAATTTGACTAAAAGAAGTCATCTCAATCCTTTCTGTTGTCCACTTTCTCAAATGCACAGTTGAAGAAAGCTTCTACTGTTGCATCATGTTAAAATGAATACCAATTCATATTGTAAGAAAATGGCCCTCTCCGCTATCAGCATGAAGACTAGAGTTACTCTCCTCCCTAAGGCTACAGCTACCAAAAAACTTCTGGAACAAAGGCAGCTCTTTCCCTTTTGTCTCTTAAAGCTGATGGGTTACAGGAAGAAGTGGCCCAAAGGCCCAGACGCCCATGTGAGGTTGAGTAAGGAGTCTTTGATAACAAGAAGGGAATGTGCTGATTATGACGTAGCACTAAAAACTGGATGTTTCTCCTTTGTCTTCCTCCAGCTAGAAAGCAAGCCGACACACAGCGCTTACCCAGCCCTCCGCCGCCCCCACTCCCCAGGCCCAGGCTGCTTGGTTATTTCCTACCCTTGCTTCCCTCCTTCCCTCCCTGCTGCCCTGGCACTGCCACTCTGTCACACCGGGCACTAATTAAAGCCAGAGACAGGACTTGTGCGATAATTGGCGTTACTAGCTGCGGCATTCTTTTCATTCCCTTTGTCTCTGTGCCTGCTTTGTCCCTCCCTGGAATAGCTCCAGGCCTCCCTGCCTCCTTCCTTCCTTCTCACTGTAGTTACTCAGCTGCCTGGTGACAAGCTCCTGGAAGGCCCACTTGGTGCGGAGCTGCGGGGGCGTCTTAGACGCTGCCATGTCCTGGACTTGGTCATTCCCGGGTACATCACGCGTGTGAGATTTCAGACCCCACGTTGCATATGTGAATAACCAGAAGCAGTTGCTCCAGCCCTGGCTTATGTCTGTTTTTGGCTGTTGTTGTTTCAATATGTGGAAGGAGTGTGGGCAGTCCTCAGGAAATTACAGAAGCATAATTCGAGGACTAGGATTCCATGCAGTTCAGTTCTTGTAGGGGATGGGGGGCAGGATGTCATAAAATCAAATTTAGATGAGGTTAGGGGGTTGCAATGCTTAACCCTTGCATTCTTGGAAGTGAACACCTTGGGCTTTTTCCCTTCTCAACTGTGTGGTTAACGTTTTAATCCCCTTTTCAAGTGCTTAGCTTTAATTAGAGCAGTCTTTTGCTTTTGGTAGAGGTGCTACTAAAATATAGTTGTGAAAGGAATTCCTCATTGGTCGGGGCTTCTCATTTCTTTGTTTTTGAGCCAAACCACCGGGGACCCCAGAATATAATGTACTAGATATTTGCTTTGTGGTTTGGGGCAGGGGGAGACCATCCATTTCCTGATTCTCCACAGCTGTAACTCTTTCTAAACTAATATTCCATCCCTGGAGGCTGAAACTCCAGCTAACCTGCGGGCAGATGACATGAAGAGTGATAGGGCCTGGCAGGCTCACTGCAGAGCATTCCAAGGCCAATTTTGTTTTCACTTAATGCTGTATAAAAATGAGTGTATGGCTCTGTGAAAGGAGATATGTGGCTTATGAAAACATTTATAAGTTTGCATGGTTTATAGCATACTTCGGTGAGGTACATTCTTATGCAACTCATGCATTTTCTAGAATGTAGGGGAAAGACTTGGGCATGTTGGCATTCTTAATGTGGTCTTAATTTAAAATAATAAATTTGTGTATGAATGACAAGAAAGCTGTCACCACCTAAAACAAATCAGTCACGTGGTTTAAACTGCTAACTGCAGAATGTCCTTTTTTTAAACCATTTTGCACGGATGCCTTTGTCTTCATTTAAAGAAACTTCCAACTTTAAAAATCTACAAATCACACCCCCCCCCAAAAAAAAAAATCTTTCATTTCTTCTTTAAGAAGGTAACCTAGTTGATTCACTTTTTTAAATGAGTAATAATAAGCCATTAACCAAAAGCATCAGGGTTTGTTGGAAGAATGTCGTTCCATGTAGCCCCTTCAGATGGATTGGAACTTCCATGCCTAACACTGTGTTTAGTATCTGGAATCACTGTGCCCAGAGGTTACACATTTGTGTCTTTAGCAGTGTCTGAACCTCTTAAGTGAGGTAGAATCAGACAGAGGAAAGTTGTGGGAGCATCCTGTGATCGCCCATTTCCCCTCAAATTAACTTTTCTGTTCTCTTAAAGGACAGTTATCAATGCAGGACAAGAGTGGCTACTGCATTGCCTTTGGAGTGACTTCCCAAATGAAGAAATGGGGGATCTAGAGCACAGTGTTTTATCACAGAGCAGCCTCACTGTCCCTGAGTCAGCAGTATACTAGATACTGAGTAATCTGGCAAACACACGGAATTTGTTTTTAAATAATCTTTCTTTGTGTGAGTGATATTAATCATTTGACTTCTTAGGAACACAGAGGGTCTCAGCCTCTGGAAAAGCCAGCTGAATAGAGGAGCATTCATAGGTTTTCCTGGTTGCTGAGCCTTTAAGCAGACCCGGGCCAAGATCAGCACGCCACAGGATGTCATTAATTGCCTGTGTGGCGGGGCCTGGGAGGCCGTGGTCACACTCAGTGCCCTCTCCTGCAGAGCCTGGGGAAGCAGCCTGGACGCGGGCTTGCACCTTTTGCTTTATCCTGTAGAGGGTGGAACCAGGGGAGGTGTCAAGGCCTCTTCCCCCTCTGCCCCTGCCCGCAGTGGGTGTCAGGCCAGCCCCAGCCCCTCCCGCCGCCCAGGACTTCACCTGGAGCAGTGCCACCATGGGGCTCCATGTGGGCAGTAGGGCCATGTACTTACTGGCTGGAGAGCTTTCCTGCGAGGGCTGATGCGAAACCTCCCTTCACCGTCCTGACGTCCCCAAGCCAGTCACTCTGATGGGCCCGTCACCCGTGCATTTGGAGTATGAGGCCAGGTTGGGAGGATCAGAGAGCCCTATTAGCCATAAATGCCTGCGGCGGACAGGATCTGAGTGTAGTTTCCAGTCTCGTTTTTATGTCATTTTTTGAAAAGTTGTCTTTCTTTCATTCAACAAGGATATCTTGAAACATCTGCTTTTCTCCTTGGGTAAAAGTCAGGAATGAGCCCAGATCTCCTCCCTTGGGAATTTCTTTTCCTTTTGTGACAGCTTTGACTTTCGGTTGCAGAAAAGGCCTGCTCTTCATCTCCCAAAAATATATTTCAAGGGCTGGCTCATAAAAAGCAGAGAAAATGGCCTTGTCATTCCAAGAAGACAGGATCATGGGCCCGGAACTCTCCTTGAACAAAGACAGTGTTTGTGCTGGGGGGAGAGTCATGCTAGAAAGTAGGCTCCGACAGAAAGCAGAGTTTAAAGAGAACTTTGACAACATAGCTGTGTTTTGTATCCGTGTGGTTTCAACAGTGTGTGAATGTCTGTGCCTGGCGAGCTGCTGACCCAGGTGTGCCTGGTTTCGCCTGTCCCACCCGAGAGGGGTGTCAGGTAGGCAAGTCCCATCTCAGCAGTGCCTGGAGGATGTCGTCCCCACCCTCCAGCTTTGCTAGGGGCTGCTTGCCTCTTGCTATAGCTGCCCTCTCCCAGTGTCTAGTCACAAGACATGACAGCCAGCAAGCTCATTGTTTTCTGGAAACTCACAGCCTGATCCACTGGTGCCTCGAGCATTCCTGACCCAGCAGATGAGCCAGGTCCTGTTTTGTTCAGGGCCTGGATAGCTCACTGCAGTGATTTGTATTAAAGTCCTTACGTTAATCAGAACTAATCCATTCTTGTGATTCACTATCAGTCATGCCTCTCTCCTCATTATTTCATTTTGGAGGTGCCTTCAGATTCCCGCTTTGGCAGCATGCGATATGCTGTTTATCAGATTGGCCAAGCAAAGGATTATGCCATCTGCTTTCATTTTTTATTTAATTTCTTTACTTTTCTTTATTGGAAATGCACGTGGTGAAATTCAAATGGAGAAAGACCTTTAAAATGAGATTGTTTCCTGACTAGAAATTCTGACAGGTTAGCATTCCCCTCGCAAGCATGAGTTTGAGAGGAAAAACAATGCTTGGAGTTTTGCATTTGTTGACACTGCCACATTTCCCAATGATTGTGTAATGTTTTAGCTCTTTTCAGAAACCACCCTAACGGTAAACAGCATTTAGAGATTCTTTGGGGGCAGATTTGCACGTGTGACCCCTGTTTGTACGTTCTGTGAGGTTAGGCGGACCTTACAAACCTTGTTTCTCTAATGCTCCTTGTTAGGTGGTGGTGAAGAGGCCGTTTTCTTTTCATAACATGGCCCCCAAGGCTAGAGCTCGAAACAGGGAAACTGTTGTGTGTGCTTGCGGCCTCACTCTTGCCTTCAACCTTCACAAATAGGTAGAGCAATTGTTTCTAATTGAGTCCAGTTGTTTCTAGTGGAGGCTGTTTTAATTAATACCAGTGATTACATTGTGCTCTTTCATTCAGGGTCCAGGAGGGGGGCTGCAAGTGAAGGCTCCCCTGTGAGTTGGGAAGGGGCCGCACAGGGAATGTGAATGTGTTGGTCATTTATGTGCAGGCGGCAAAGACCATGTGTTCTTCATTACAGCCCGAGCCGTGGGCCCTGCTATGCTGGACTCTGGTTGAATCTAGGGATTATTTTTTAAAAAAAAAACACAAAAAACTGGGGAAATTTATCTTTCTCCTCCATGTTTTCTGTTTGGAAGCAAACACAGCGTTTACATTTTTGCATTAAGGACCAACTGTGAACTGTTTCAGCAAATTGTGAAGTTGTGTAAAATCTGCATCCATTGTTCTCTTGCCACATTTTCAGTCCTTTCTCTCTGCAGACTAGTGCCCGCTGCTTCTCCACAGCTTCTGACTTTCTTTAAAGATTCTTTCCTGTGTCAAAATGAACTTGCATGTCAGTTACAGCCCAGAGCTAGGCCCTGGGACCCTAGAACACCTGAACCCAGAGGTGTGCAGAGAAGCAGTAACTCACTGGGGATGCAGTGCCCAACCCCAGGCTGCTTTTCAGCCCCTGATGCGTTTGTAGTCTGCCTAGGAACAAAGAAAGAATCGCTGACTCTCACACAGAAGAGACCAAACGAAACCTGTCCGAGTGAGGTAGCCAGAATGAAAAACCAGACACCAGTCAAGTTTTCAGATACTCATTCACAAATAGGACATAGATTTAAATTTGGGAAATATCCTAAAAAGACCTGCTTCTATTTTCTAAACCACCAGAAGTATAACCATATCTGGACAGGTCAGTCACTACATCTACCGTGTTGCGGCAATGTAGTCACTAAAATTAAGGGATGGTGCGATCCCTGGAAATGCATCTGGAATAATAATGTACAGATTCCCTCTTTATGTAGTCCTCAAGAGGATTTCTAGTTATGGTCTATTTTGTTTTTATTCCAAAAAAAGGTTACCTTAAGCAGGAGCTTAAGATCCAGTTTGAAAAGCGTAGAGGGGACAGTCATTGACTCAGAAAAATCATTTGCTCTAGAATATTTGAACCAACCAGTCAGCAATCCTAAGCTAACAACTCTCTTGCTTTTTGCTTTATAAGTGATTTATAGATCTGATTGCCACATGTACATTTCAGCCTTCCTGGTTGACAGAAGAAGTTCCTAAATAAAAACATTTGCAGCATTGTATTCTTGACAAAGGTTTACTAGGCTAGGTCCCCTGATTAAATCCTGCCCAGTCTGTTCTAACATAGTCTGATGGAATTACCTTTCTCTTGCACATCACAATAACTGGTAAATAAGCATTTCTCTAAGTCCTCACAACCAGAATTGTAAATCAGCCCCTTGTTTTATACGTGTGCCAAGCTCTTAGTTGGGCTTCTCCTGGTCAGAGTGTATGTGCCAGGACATCCCTGCATTGTTACCTTAACAGGTATTTTTGAGCACCTACAATGGACAGAAAGATGGGAATATCTTTCTTTAAAACAAGCTAGCTGATTGTTGTTGGAGACTCTGGAGGAGAATCTGAAATGTGAGACAGCTGTTTATTGGAAATCTCCCAGTGTCGAATGCACGCATCTGTGTGGAGGCCTCGCCTCATCAGACGCAACACGGCTATCAGCGCGGGTCCCGTGTGTGCGTTTGGCTGACAGTATGTGGAGTGAAGGACTAGGGAAGCCCTGTGACACCAGCGATCCACAGGGACCGGGCCTTGGCTGTCTCGACTAGTCTGTCTTCCTGCTGTTGGCCCAGAGGAGCTTGTCTTCCACATCTCCCAGCTCCACTTTGTCCTGCTTTCTTCCTTGTCTTCTGCTATTTCTTTTTCTATGAAAAAATGTGAGTATTGCTCCATCTGCGTGTTAGGCTACCCAGTTTACAAAGATCCTTTTTGTTCCCTTCCCCCAGCAGCCTGGTGAGGAATCAGTCATTTCACAATCAGGAAATGAAGGCCTTGTAAGATACCCACCCCCCGCCCAATGCATGACCCACCCTGTGGGATTGACCCTCAGCTCCCTTGCTTTTAATGACCATGAATCTGTAAAGTGAACACATTAAGGTAAAAGCAGGCTTGAAACTCTAAAGATACAGCATAAACAAAGCAGCAGAAATCTCTGCCGTCCTGGCCTGGCCAGTGTGGCTCAGTGGATTCAGCAGCATCCCATGCACCGAGAGGCTGCTGGTTGGATTCCCGGTCAGGGCACATGCCCGGCTGTAGGCTTGATCCCCAGGAGGGGGCGTGCAGGAGGCAGCCAATCGATACTTCTCTCTCATTGATGTTTCTATGTCTCTTTCCCTCTCCCTTCCTCTCTCTAAAAAAAAAAAAAAAATCAATTAAAAAAAATCTCTGCCCTGCTGGAGCCTGTGTGCTGTGAATACTGAAAGGGAGGAGATACAACCGAGCCCTGCAAGGAAATGGGCAGATTGGGCTACACAGTCGGACTCAGAGGCTGGAGTTAGTAATTCGGTGGACAGCCCTGCGCAGCAATCCCATTTTTACCCCAGAACACTAAGAAACATCTTTAAGACTTTACCACTCTGAAAACGAGGAGAGGGTTAAAGTGGAACTTGATCCTCTGTAGACTACAGCCAGCAGGATACGGACCCTTTTCCTTTTCTTCTTACAGTTTTTTTAAAGTGCTTTATTAATCACAGATGTCTCAAATTTACAGTCTGGGAATAGAGGCGAGTTCTCTTCTCCCAGCAGTTTTAGTGTGTGTGGGGGTGTGTGTGGGGGTGTGTGTGTGTGTGTGTGTTCACGAGTGGGGCTGAGGGTCAGGGCTCAGCTTTGCCCTCCTTTCTTTAGCTTTTTCATTGTTTTAAGAAGAAATCTAGCTTGGACTTTGTGTGAACTCTGACTTCAGCCAAGAAGCCATCTCCTCGGGGTTGTTTTCCCCTCAGAATAAGGCAGGATCGACTTTGACTGACTTCTCTCTCTCAGGCTTCGGGTAGATCACAGACGACTTTCTCATGCACACTTGAGTATCTTTTTAAATGGCTTTGATGTTCTGATCATATCTCTTTATGCTGAAGTTTTCTTTGTCCCCTTAATAAGGGACAAGTTATTTTTTAAAAAAATAGAAACGGAATGAAGTAATTCATTAGGTTGCTTCATTCGTCCTTCCACGTCTAGAAATGATTTTGCATGTTTCTGAGCATGCTAGACCCATGATTACAAAAACAATTAAAGCAAGCCCTGTGTTCTGGGTACTCACAGTTTGCATGAATACAGTGTAGTAAGTTCTGGCAGACCAGGGAGTCCTGGAGAAGGCAACAGTCCTACATTTGTACACAGCACTTTGCAGTTTGTAAAGCTCATTTGTTCCCATATTTCATGTGATCCTGTTACAGCCCTGTGAGATGAGGAAATTCAGATACCAGAATGTTGGCCTGAGGTCACGGCTGTTGAGTGGGAGAGCTGGGCTCAGAAGACCCTTGACGGGTCCAGCATTGCTCTCACATCCTTCACTAACCCTCCATCTGGACTTGAATCAGGGGAGCCTCCCCGAGCTGAGAGGGGGAAAGCACGTTCCCAAACATGGCATGGCGTGGGCTGCGGGCATCCTGTAGACGTGAAAGTCAGATAGTGGGAAGCGCAGTACTGAGCGGTCAGTCTTTGTTTCTTCCTAAAAGGTAGTTGTTGAGGGGAAGGTAAGAGAGTGACAAATGAGTCTTCCATTATATCTTAGGTCAGCTCGCCCTGCACTGCCTTCCTTCCCGTGTCCACGCCTCACGTGACGGGTGATATTCCTGCACACCACCCTCACCAGGAGGCTCCTAGCCTGGCTCTGTCTTGCACAAAAGCATCACATAGCACAGGTCGTTACAAGAATGGCCTTGATCTATCCGAATTACCATTCGTAAGTAAGTCATTTACAAGCTTGGACAGTACCATGCACGTGGTGACTTGAGTCATCAGGCAGTATGCTGAGGTTGGGGGATAGTCTGTAGCTGGGCCTCCATTCACTCATCCACCCCATCATTTATCAGCATACACCTATAAGGCTCCAGGGTTGTGCCACGCAGCCTGCTGGCAGCAGGGCCTGTGGTTGTAAACAAACCAGACCCAGCGCCCACCAACGTGAAGCCTGGAGTCACAGGCACGGCTGGCTTCCTGTCTTGACAGGTACCCAGCTGGGAAGGAACTGCCATGTGCGGTTATGTAGAGCTCTGGCCATTGGCTCTCCACCTGAGGGTCACTCCTGGAATTGGCCTGAG